>NC_139685.1:69996715-70596715 GCF_964106915.1 Podarcis gaigeae
CCGTCTTGTTGTGTTTGTTATAATTTAACCATTGTCCAGCTGTTTCTTTTATTATTTTCTTGCTTACTCCTTCACGTTTTACATGTTATCTATTAATATTCCAGTCCCGGAACCATATTTTTTTCATATATTCCTTCACTCCCTCCCACTCTTTAATTATTCTCTGATTTGAGTGGCCTCTAACAGTTGCCGTCATTTTTGCCATTTCCACACACTCACAGAGTTTACTTTGCCATTCTAATACAGTCATACCTTGGGTTGAAGCAGCTTCGGGATAAGTATTTTCAGGTTCCGCACTGGGGCGTGTTACTTCTGGGTTTTGCCGCTCGCACATGCGCAGACGGTCAAAATGATGTCACGTGCATGAGCGGAAACGGCAAATCGCGACCCACACATGCACAGACGCGGGTTGCGTTCGCTTCTGGATGCGAACGGGGCTCCAGAACGGATCCAATTCGCATCCAGAGGTACCACTGTAATGGCAAATAATAATAATAATAATAATAATAATAATAATAATAATAATTTATTATTTATACCCCGCCCATCTGAAATATGTTGCCCAGTGTGGGCCTCAAACCCACAATGCTGAGATTAAGGGTCTAGTGCTCTACCGACTGAGCTGTGCTCACCTTCTATAGTTTGTTGTTGTTGTTATTTATTATTTATACTCCACCCATCTGGCTGGGTTTCCCCAGCCACTCTGGGCGGCTTCCAATAGAACACTAAAATACAATAACCTATTAAACATTAAAAACTTCCCTGAACAGGGCTGCCTTCAGATGTCTTCTAAAAGTTTGGTAGTTATTTTTCTCTTTGACATCTGGTGGGAGGGCGTTCCACAGGGCAGGTGCCACCACCGAGAAGGCCCTCTGCCTGGTTCCCTATAACTTGGCTTCTCACAGCGAGGGAACCGCCAGAAGGCCTTCGGCGCTGGACCTCAGTGTCCGGGTAGCATTATCAAGTAAGAATCAAACTAGATGAGATACTGGGAGGCCTGTAATCATATACAGTGGTACCTCGGGTTACAGACGCTTCAGGTTACATATGCTTCAGGTTACAGACTCCGCTAACCCAGAAATAGTACCTCGGGTTAAGAACTTTGCTTCAGGATGAGAACAGAAATTGCCCGGCGGCGGTAGCAGGAGGCCCCATTAGCTAAAGTGGTGCTTCAGTTTCAGGTTAAGAACAGTTTCAGGTTAAGAACAGACCTCCAGAATGAATTAAGTATGTAACCAGAGCTACCACTGTATAGTGTAACTTTTTCTCTCTCTCCCAGTTTGAACCAGCAGCATCTCCTGCTGGGTCAGTGCTTCTGGGGAAGGAGTTTTTAACCTCTCCCCCCCCCCATTTTCCCACATTAAATTCCCTCCCACCCCCATGGGGAAAAAACATACACTAAACAGAGGCCATTTAATACCTCTCATCCAGGGAGGCGGAATACAAGAGGGAATGGGGACACACAGGTACAATGGAGTCTAATACATTAGGGCTTTTTGGGGAAAGGGCAGGTGGAAATCCATCCCAAAAGTTAATCACCGAGAGCAAATACCGGAGCAGGGAAATAAAAATGTAGACAGGCTGCTTACAAGGTCTGGGAGGGGGCTGGAGCAAAATAATTTTCATTAAAAAGATAAGATCGCCCAGGATGCTTAGGTAGCTTATAGAAGTTAATACCCCTCAGTCCCTCAGACCATTTATTGTTTTCTTTAACAATCAGACACACACACAGAGAGAGAATTTTGCATACCTTTCTGTTTCATTACAAGTTTAAAATGTAAAAAAACGTGGAGGGGGGAATCACGTTAATGACTGGTAGAGGGGAAATGAGAGCTGCCCTTGTTTTTTTTAAGGAAACCTACCTGATAAGTTTTCCAGAAGGTGACTGACACTTGTCCAGTAAAGGAAATCTGAAATGTTTATCAGTATTATCTCAGAGTCTTTTTACACTCATTACAAGCTATAGATTCAGGGAACTATATGGGAAGAACAGCCTAGTGCTTTCATTCAGACAGCAATAATTGAGGGGACATTAGAAACGGCCTCATACCAAGGCTGGATCTAGACGCATCAAAAAAAGCGGTTCAGTTAAACACAGTGCAAACTTTGTATGAGAAACCGGGTAAGGAAAAACAGAACTCCACAGCGCCACCTGGTGTCACAGTGTTAGAATGCATCAACAATGCATATAAAGCAATTTTTCTTTATGTAGCTGAGTCCCAAGTTAGACTATTGCTCTATCTAGTTCAGAACTGTCTACACCAGTGGTTCTCAAACTTTTTTCTCTGGACCGCACTTCCAGAATAAGAATTTGCTTGCACCACAACATATTTTTGGCAACTCCTAGTAGTGCTTGATTTATAACATATAGTACAACTACTTTATAATAGGATCATGGGACATCCAGAAATTATAAAACAATCTAGTTACATAAAAAAGAATGAATCATCCCCAAAATATAATTACAAATGAGTCATGTTTTGTCGCGAATTAGAAACACATAACTCATATGTTAACAGCAACAAGAACGACCATTGCCAGGACATGGAAATTATTACAATTAATGACCATAGACCCGTGGTATAGTGCAATCTACCAGGTAGCATTTCTGGAAAAACGGACATGGAAACTGAAGACAGCAAGAGGCATGGGGAAAGAGGATAACTTGTATGCAGTCTGGGGGGACCTTATAGATTAAATCGTTCTGGAGGTCCGCTCTTAACCTGAAACTGTTCTTAAGCTGAGGTACCACTTTAGCTAATGGGGCCTCCCACTGCCGCCGCACCGCCGGAGCACGATTTCTGTTCTTATCCTGAAACAAAGCTATTAACCCAAGGTACTATTTCTGGGTTAGTGGAGTCTGTAACTTGAAGCGTCTGTAACCTGAAGCATCTGTAACCCGAGGTACAACTGTATTTTTATTATCTTTCTCCCCCTCCTTCCCTCCTGCCTTTGGATAAACCCTGAAGAACAGAACTGCTTCTGATACAATATAGCTTTTTAGTTGTGGACAAGAGTCTAAGCGATGGAGGTTATGATGTATCATTTTGTGATTATTGAGTATGCCACCTATCTGACTGGGTTTCCTCAGCCACTCTGGCTGACTTCCAACAGATTAAACACAGTAAAACATCAAACATTAAAAACCTCCCTATACAGGGCTGCCTTCAGATGTCTTCTAAATGTCAGAGAGTTGTTTATTTCTTTGACATCTGACGGGAGGGCGTTCCACAAAGCAGGGGCTGCCACCGAAAAGGCCCTCTGCCTGGTTCCCTGTAAGCTCACTTCCCGCAGGGAGGAAAGTTCCAGAAGGCCCTCGGAGCTGGACCTCAGTGTCCCTGAAATGAACAGAAGCAGCAAATGAACTAAAGCCTTCTTATGTGCTTCCACCAGCCCTGTTCACTTCAGCAAGCTTTGCTCTTTGCAGATTGTGCCCTGTTTGTTTGGGCTCCCCTCACAGGCCTGCTCCGCCACACCTCTGCTGGGCGAGTCTTTCTGGAAATATAGATCATAGCCGCTGACCTAGCCACTGTGATCCACGCGACGGTCACCTCCAGACTGGATTATTGTAACTCGCTCTACGTGGGGCTGCCCTTGAAACTCCAGCGGGTGCAGAATGCCGTGGCGAGACCACATTCACCCGGTGCTATACTGGCTGCACTGGCTCCCGGTGGAGTACAGGATCAGGTTTAAGGTGCTGGTTTTAACCTTTAAAGCCCTATACAGCTTAGGACCCTCGTAGCTACGGGACCGCCTCTCCTGGTATGTCCCACAGAGGAAATTACGGTCTTCAAATAAAAACATCCTGAAGGTCCCGGGCCACAGAGAGGTTAGTCTGGCCTCAACCAGAGCCAGGGCTTTTTCGGCTGCGGCTCCGATCTGGTGGAACGCTCTGTCACAAGAGACTAGGGCCCTGCAGGACTTGACATCTTTCCGCAGGGCCTGCAAGACAGAGCTGTTCCACCAGGCCTTTGGCCAGGGCACAGCCTGACTCCCTCCTTTGGCAATCTTTACAGAACTTAAGCTTAATGGTTGCCATCAATTTGATTTTAATTAATTTTTATAATGAAATGTTTTTCGAATGTTGCACTATTTTATTGTTGTTAGCTGCCCTGAGCCCGGCTTCGGCTGGGGAGGGCGGGATATAAATAAATTATTATTATTATTATTATTATTATTATTATTATTATTATTATTATTATCATCATCATCATCATCATGCAAGCTGCTCCCGGTCTAACTTGGTCCCAGTTTTTCAGCAGCCCTAAATTAGGAAGCACGAAAAGCCTGTTAGCCAGTTATTCTTGTTCTGTGGTCCAACCTGTTCCCTGCTTTGGAAGAGAACATTTGGCTGCCTTTGGACTTGTAAATTCTTTCCTGTGGCTGGATGCTTTGAGCCTGAGATGATCCTTGCCTGCCAGGAGTCTCGATCTCAATCTAACAACGTTGATCTGATTTTCCAAAGGGGATGGCAACCCCTTTTTCAGCCTCTAGTCTTGGCCAGATAGCCAGCCCCAGCCCTGTGTGTGTAACACAGTTGCACCAAGAGGTCACGACAGTAGCTAGAAGCCTCTTATGACAAAAAGTTGATTGTGTACATACGCAAAGAGCCAGTCCCTGCCCCAAAGAACAAACACGAGTCCGAACTGACAAAAGATGGGGAAAGTTAGTATACAAGCTGAGAGAATGAAAAGCTTTGCCAAAGGTCAGGCTGCATAATCCAAATCCACTGTATCATGCTATATCTCAAGCACTTATTTTATTCGGGGTGGCGCTGTGGGTTAAACCACAGAGCCTAGGACTTGCCGATCAGAAGGTCGGCGGTTCGAATCCCCGCGACGGGGTGAGCTCCCGTTGCTTGGCCCCTGCTCCTGCCCACCTGGCAGTTTGAAAGCACGTCAAAGTGCAAGTAGATAAATAGGTACCACTCTGGCGGAAAGGTAAACGGCGTTTCCGTACGCTGCTCTGGTTCGCCGGAAGCGGCTTAGTCATGCTGGCCACATGACCCGGAAGCTGTATGCCGGCTCCCTCAGCCAATAAAGCGAGATGAGCACCGCAACCCCAGAGTCGGTCACGACTGGACCTAATGGTCAGGGGTCCCTTTACCTTTACCTAATTACTTATTGCAAAGAGAGGGAGTGAGAGAACGCTCTTGCAAGACATTTTGGCAGGCAGTTCATCATGTTTTTACCTGAGGTGTAGCCAACAATGGATGGTTGGCTTTTTTAAGGTTTGTCAAACCTTGTATAAGTGGTTTGACACGTTCCCAGATGACCTGCTCAACTACAGCTACAGTCCAAAGCCATTCCCACGCGACTGTCTCTCAGGCTGCATCAGTAACCTATGGATACTTTTGATCACACGAACAGCCTGCCTCAGGTGGAGGTCCAGGTAAATGGACGGTGGCTTTCCAATAAGTTAACATATTCTTTGAGCCTCGCTTTCCAATAGGGAAAAATGAAGGAATACCTCTCTGCAGAGGAGCAACCTAGCTATGTGCATTCAAAGGGCCTGAAAAGCATCTGAAATAGTTGCTCATTCTTCCATTATGTTTTATTACGTTTCCAAAAATTTCACATACACATTCCTATACATAATAGATTTTTCTTTTGTTTTGTCAACTTCCCATCCCATTTTCCATTGGTGTTTTTTTATTACTCCACTGTGCCTTATCTTTTCTCTCTTATATCATGGCAATAATATAATCATCTCTAATTCCTTCTGATGTTCATAGTTCGAAACCAGCTTGGAAATTCACCGTACTGTAAAATTTATTTAAACAGTCCTAATAGTTGCTCCTTATTTGCTTCGTCAACAGCAACCAAACCACCATGAGTCAGGTCACTCAGTCTTGTTTTGCTACCCTTTACAGACTTCTCCTGGGACAAAAGGGAGGTGGAGAATTGGACACCTTTCACCCCAGGGCTTGTATTCAGTCACAAAGGTTAAAATGCCTAAGAATAGCTTAGCAAAAAAACAACAACCAACGCCACCCCAACGTTAGAGATGCAGGCAGAACGCACAGGGGAAAGTGGACCAAATCTAAGCTTAAGGAGTTGTTGCTGTTTAGTCGTTTAGTCGTGTCAGACTCTTTGTGACCCCATGGACCAGAGCTCGCCAGGCACTTCTGTCGTCCACTGCCTCCCGCAGTTTGGTCAAACTCATGCTGGTAGCTTCGAGAACACTGTCCAACCGTCTTGTCCTCTGTCGTCCCCTTCTCCTTTCCCAACATCAGGGTCTTTTCCAGGGAGTCTTCTCTTCTCATGAGGTGGCCAAAGAATGGATAGGTTTGATCTATTGCAGTCCATGGGACTCTCAAGAGTCTCCTCCAGCACCATAATTCAAAAGCATCAATTCTTTGGCGATCAGCCTTCTTTATGGTCCAGCTCTCACTTCCATACATCACTACTGGGAAAACCATAGCTTTAACTATACGGACCTTTGTTAGCAAGGTGATGTCTCTGCTTTTTAAGATGCTATCTAGGTTTGTCATTGCTTTTCTCCCAAAGCTTAAGGAGTAGGGCTGGGAAAGAGATGTTTCTGTTACAAGAGCCTTTATCAGCAGGTGAGTTATACAAGTTATATAAGTAAAGTGGTACCTCGGGTAGGTACTTAATTCGTTCCGGAGGTCCGTACTTAACCTGAAACTGTTCTTAACCTGAAGCACCACAAGCTAATGGGGCCTCCTGCTGCTACCGCGCCGCCGGAGCACGATTTCTGTTCTCATCCTGAAGCAAAGTTCTTAACCTGATGCACTATTTCTGGGTTAGTGGAGTCTGTAACCTGAAGCGTATGTAACCCGAGGTACCACTGTATCAAAGAGCCACGTAGGTTTGCTTCCCTTCTCCATAGTCTTCTCTCATCAACAGAACCAGAATAGATTCTCTTTCTGTGCCAAAAAGAATAAATGTACAGGTTGTTTCAAGTCTCAGTGACATCTACGCTGGCTTGGAAACTGTCCCCAGAATGGAAGATAGCAAGATCCCCAAGGACGTTCTCTACAGGGAACTGGCTTCTGGCACCAGGCTCGTTGGCATACCAACTCTATGCTACAAAGATGTCTGCAAACATGACATGAAGGCTGCCAACCTCTTCTGTAGGAATCCCTTGCAGATGACCACAGTGCATGGAGACAGGCAGGTTGTGTGTCCACAACAGTGACCAGAGGAAGAATGACCGCTGGGAGGAACACAGAGAGAAGAAATGCCATGGTGCATCTGTAGCAGAACAACCAGAAGCCTTCGTCTGCCAAGCTGCAATAAAACTTGTCTCTCCTGTATTGGTCTCTCCAGCCACAGCAGGCTCTGTAACTCTCCAACAGTTTGACCTCACCCCGAAGGTGCACTCCTCCATTGTCTCCCAAGACAGACAGATGCCAACCAGCCAGCCAATCCTGGTTAGCATGTTCTGCATGGTAACGTTTCATTTTCCAGTATGTCCTTCTGCAATATCATTTGTTGTGCAAATACCACTATAGTGACACCTAGCTGCAATTTACAAGAACTGCAAACATTAGAACCATTTTATGAGCAGCGATTCTCCACCTCTAGCTGGACGGCAGATTGTTGTAAAGGTGCCTCCATCACTCATTCTCCCTGCAGCTTCTGACCACACCAAAGTCTCAGAACCAGTCTTGAAATTGAAAAGTGTATAGGAAGGGTTGAACAAAGAGACTTTGAGGGACGAGGCCTGATGTTCCCCACTTCTTCAAAACTGCTCAAATGCTTTATGAGATTTCACCTCCTACTTTTAAAGGTTGTTTTTGCCTTCATAAGGGCTAGATTTTTTTATTTTTATTTTTAGTGAATGAATCTTATCAGGATGCTAAATTCTATGCTCAGTACCAAATTCTGCACTTATATGATATTATCATGCCACTGAGAGATACAATTCTATGAAATCCATTAAATAAATCTAGTTTACACTGTGCAACACCTTAACTTAATTAGTCAGCTATGCCTCTTTCACTGCAAGTAGGTAATAATTATATAAAAGAGAGAGAGGTAACTGCATGATCGTTCTTTGAACAACTTCTAGTTAAGCACACTGTTCCAACCCACTTACAAATAACATTCTGCCCTCTTGGAAAAATGAAGAGCATTAATTTGGGCAGATAAAAGCAAGCAAACTCCCTTTTTTGCTCTTCTCTGATTCTTTGCCCAACCAGAGACACAAATCTGTCCAGCAGTTAGCATACAGAACAAACAAGGCTTTCCCCCACTCCTTAGATTGCTTCATAAAAACATGCTCACATATCTGGACTAAAAAACTAGTCCGTGACCCAGCGGATTGTGATTTACTGCAACTTCAAACACCATTTGTAAACATAGCGCTGGAAAAGAAAATGGGAGCACAAAGCAAACCTCTAACAGCAGCTCTCCTTAAATGACTGTATTATGTTACATGAGTGGCAGCCTAGAGGAATCAAGATTTCAAAGCTGTCCTATCAGATTTTTCCACCTGGAGTGGAACTCGTTAGTTTCAACCTCCTTCCCCCAACCTTCAGTTCAGGGCAGAGTCAAGGACACTTTTGGAGCTCAAGGGCCACGTTATCTCTTGGGCAACCTTTTGGGGGCCATCTGCCACAGATGCTTAAGCTGTGATTCCTGTATTGCAGGAAGTTGGAGCAGATGTCCCTTCGGGGTTTTTTCCTAGTCTATGATTCTATGCTGACAAACCTAGACAGCATCTTAAAAAGCAGAGACATCACCTTGCCAACAAAGGTCCGTATAGTTAAAGCTATGGTTTTCCCAGTAGTGATGTATGGAAGTGAGAGCTGGACCATAAAGAAGGCTGATCGCCGAAGAATTGATGCTTTTGCATTATAATGCCGGAGAAGACTCTTGAGAGTCCCCTGGACTGCAGGAAGATCAAACCTATCCATTCTTAAGGAAATCAGCCCTGAATGCTCACTGGAAGGACAGATCGTGAAGCTGATGTCCAATACTTTGGCCACCTCATGAGAAGAGAAGACTCCCTTGAAAAGACCCTGATGTTAGGAAAGATGGAGGGCACAAGGGGAAGGGGACGACAGAAGATGAGATGCTTGGACAGTGTTCTTGAAGCTACCAGCATGAGTTTGACCAAACTGCGGGAGGCGGTGGAAGACAGGAGTGCCTGGTGTGCTTTGGTCCATGGGGTCATGAAGAGTTGGACACGACTAAACGACTAAACAACAACAACAACTTCAGCTGCAAAATGCAAAAAAAAGCCAAGAAATTATGACTTAGAAAGCTGTCTCCTCTACCCTGCCACCCCACCCCATCATCCTTAGCAAGGGAGAAAGAAGTAGCCAGGAATGCGGACCATCAGATAAGATGGCCTTTAAGAAAACAACATGGTTTTCCAACCTGGCTCATTCATAACACAGTGAGGGCCTTTCAAAGGCACAGCATTCACCTAGAAAAAGAGGGAGGCCTAGAACTAAGCAACCCAAAATAATAAGTTTTATTATTTATGCCCCTCCCATCTGACTGGGTTGCCCAAGCTGCTCTGGGCGGCTTCCAACATATATAAAACCATAATGAAACATGAAACATTAAAAAGATTCTCGATACAGGACTGCCTTCAGATACCTTCTAAAGGTTGCATAGTTATCTCCTAGGCTTGGGGGTTGCATAACTCCATACCCTCCAACATTTATCCAACATTTACTCTTTAGGGATGCCCTAAGGAAAAGCAGGGATGCGAGTGGCACTGTGGGTTAAACCACAGAGCCTAGGGCTTGCCAATCAGAAGGTCGACAGTTCGAATCCCCGCAACGGGGTGAGCTCCCATTGTTCGGTCCCAGCTCCTACCAACCTAGCAGTTCAAAAGCATGTCAAAGTGCAAGTAGATAAATAGGTACTACTCTGGCGGGAAGGTAAACGGCGTTTCCGTGCGCTGCTCTGGTTCGCCAGAAGCGGCTTAGTTATGCTGGCCACATGACCCGGAAGCTGTACGCCGGCTCCCTCGGCCAATAAAGCAAGATGAGCGCCGCAACCCCAGAGTCGGCCACAACTGGACCTAATGGTCAGGGGTCCCTTTACCTTTACCTTTAAGGAAAAGCAGGACACCCCACCTTCCTGCAGATATTTTTAAGGCATCACCAGCCACCATTATTTAACATCTAGGCACACACTAAGTCCTTTGAAGCCAACTGGAACATATTCAAGGGTCTGTCTCTCTGACGTTCGTGAACAAATATGCTATCGTCATGCAAGTGAAATTCCCCACAAGGTTCGTCAAGAGGGTCTGGGTGAGAACAGAAGGACGAATTGGAACAGAAGCTTTATGCCTCTGTTGAAGATGCAAGTTTTTCCTGCAGCGAGCCGGGGAGTAAACCGCATTTCAGAGTCAATTGTCATTTTTACTCCTAGATGAAATGCCCCTATTATAATGGCGGAAACCTGTGGATTGGCAGACACATTCTTTACAGAACATTTTCTTTCAATAAAAGGAAATTACCAAATTGTGACTCTTCTGTCAGTCGGGGCAGAGGAGCAGGATCTCATGTCAGTTTCCCTGTAATGATGACATTCTTTGGCTTTCTGCTCATGACAGTCAAATGATACCTGCAAGTTGAAAGCACCAACCGATTTCTTTTACTTTCCGCCCAGTGTGCAGAGCAAATCATTCTCAGAAACCCGAGACAGGAGCAATTTGCCTTCTGCAAACTGACAGCCATCGGGTGATAATGGTTACCTGTTGATTAGAGAGAGTATCTCCAATATATTGCTTATAGCACTATCATCTTGCACTAAAATTATCTGTGCTTTCTGATGATCAAGGCACATTTTTGTTCTGGATGCTGAATTTCAAATATTTCCATGAGGATTGCAGCCTGACCCGGGGCCTTCCTATTCTCCAAACACAAGAGATATCTCAGAGGTCAAACAAAGGCATGGAGAAAAATTCCCAGTAGTGTTCTCATTACATATTTCTTTCCTTGATGTTTTCCCCGCCTATTTCTGAATAAACTATAATCCAGCGTTTATACATTTGGACAAGGCATGCTTTGAATCAGAATTCATCAGAGTATGAAATCTGATTTTTCCCCCCAGGGCTGACAATAAGATGGAAGTTGAAGTAACGATTTTAAAACAAGGATAGGGAATTTCATACCCAGGGGCCAAATGATTACTCATAATAATTACTCACCATGTTTTAATATTATTTGCTGTGATTTAATTATGACATTGTTTGTTAGCTGCCTTGGAAAGTTCTGTGTGCTGAACGACAGGAATGAAACATTTATAGGGTTGCCATATTTCAAAAAGTGAAAATCCAGACACAAAAGTTGTTGAGTTTTTTAAAAGCAAAGTTGTTAAGTTTTTCTTTTGGGAGGGGGGAGTTGTTGAAGTTTTAAAGTTCCTTTTTAGGACACTTTGACCAATTATCGGAAATTTCACCCTGACGCCATTTTCGACAGATGAATCTTGGCTATGGTGGCCCTACATTACAATAAAATGAAACCTAGAATCCAAAAAAACCCTGTTTTTAACCCTTCCAAAGATCACAGCCGCATCAGGCAATTACATGACTGTACATTTGACAATCATGACTTCCCCCAAAGACTCCTGGGAACTGTTAAGCACCATGAGAGCTATTGGGAAACCCATATTCCTCTCACAAAGCTATAATTCCCAGAATGGTTTAATAGAATGGTTAATAGTCAATCCTTCTTCCCAGAGAACTTTGGTAATTTTAGCTCTGTGAGAGGAATAGGGGTCTCCACTCGGCACCCTTGATAAACTAAGATAAAATAAGCAAGCGGGAAACTACCTCTGCTTTGAGAATAGAAATGTAATACTGTACACAAAATAATGTGGCCTAAAACCATACAGTGGTACCTTGGTTCTCAAACTTAATCCGTTCCAGAAGTCCATTCTAAAACCAAAGCGTTCCAAAACCAAAGTGCACTTTCCCATGGGAAGCAGTGCAAAATGGATTAATCCGTTCCAGACGTTTAAAAACAGCCCCTAAAACAGCCATTTAACATGGATTTTACTATCTAACAAGACCATGGATCCATAAAATGAAAGCAATAAACGATGTACTTCAGTCACACAATCAATCAGTAGCTGAACTGGGTTCCACACAGTCACACAAAAAAGAGCCACAAAAACAAAAATGCAAAATAAGTAGCTAAAACAGACAGACCTCGGTGTAACACTCAAATCGGAAGGGTAACACTCAAAACAGAAGCATGGCACTCAAATTGGAAGTATAAGACTCAAAATGGAGCACGTTTGGCTTCCAAAAAAGGTTCGCAAACCGGAACACTTACTTCTGGGTTTGCAGTGTTTGGGTTCCAAGTTGTTTGAGCACCAAGGCGTTTGAGAACCAAGGTACCACTGTATATAGACAAGGGTACTACTAGAGGCCGGACATCGGTGGCGCTGTGAGTTAAACCACAGAGCCTAGGACTTGCCAATCAGAAGGTCAGCGGTTCGAATCCCCACAACGGGGTGAGCTCCCGTTGCTCGGTCCCTGCTCCTGCCAACCTAGCAGTTCGAAAGCATGTCAAAGTGCAAGTAGATAAATAGGTACCGCTCCGGCGGGAAGGTAAACGGCATTTCCGTGCGCTGCTCTGGTTCGCCATAAGCGGCCTAGTCATGCTGGCCACACGACCGGGAAGCTGTACACCGGCTCCCTCGGCCAGTAAAGTGAGATGAGCGCTGCAACCCCAGAGTCGGCCACGACTGGACCTAATGGTCAGGGGTCCCTTTATCTTTTTACCCCTGGAGGCAGCAGACTGCAGTTTGCCATGCCCTGTTATGTGGTACCAAGCTTGTATTTAAGTTTGACGCTCATGTCTGAAGTGGTCCTTAGCAAGGATTTCCTGCAGCGAAACATTATCTTGAGGGTTTTCCACCACCCTTGTATCAAATATGTGTTCAAAAGGCGAAGAACAAGGAAGTCCTTTGAAATACTTACTGGGCAAAAGGTGTATGTTGGTTCAGTTATTATCTCAGTCTCGAACTAGCCCTTTCGAGAGGCAGTTACTCAGCAAATTCTTGTGGGAACTGCCTAGGAAAGGGCATCTTGGTTCAAGCTATTTCTTGAAATGAAGCGAGCTCCCAGACCTCCCAGATTTCTGGATGTTTAAAAAGCTGCTCTGGGCCATAAAGAAGGCTGATCACCGAAGAATTGATGCTTTTGAATTATGGTGCAGGAGGAGACTCTTGAGAGTCCCATGGACTGCAAGAAGATCCAACCTATCCATTCTGAAGGAAATCAGCCCTGGGTGCTCACTGGAAGGACAGATCTTGAAGCTGAGGCTCCAAGACTTTGGCCACCTCATGAGAAGAGAAGACTCCCTGGGAAAGACCCTGATGTTGGGAAAGATGGAGGGCACAAGGAGAAGGGGACGGCAGAGGACGAGATGGTTGGACAGTGTTCTCGAAGCTACCAGCATGAGTTTGACCAAACTGCGGGAGGCAGTGGAAGACAGGAGTGCCTGGCATGCTCTGGTCCATGGGGTCACGAAGAGTCGGACACGACTAAATGACTAAACAACAACAAAAAGCTGCTCACCTAGCGGCACTGCAGAGGCACCAAGTCAACTCTTATATGTTGACCCAAAACCAAAACATAGGCCAGGAGTAGAGAACCTCAGGCCTGGGGTCTCCTCACTCCTGTCTACTTCTGCTCTGTATTTTGCTTAATGGTTTATGCCTAACTGGAAAGAGATGGAGGGGAAATTTGGCATTTCAAGGGAAATCTTCCAAATCCCCACTTTCCAAAACAGGATGAGAACTGAAATACAGCCCTCCTTCGAAATTTGCACTTATCTGGAAATTTGTGGTGCAGTTCTCCAACCAATGTTTACAAAAATGCATATACAGTGGTACCTCGGGTTAAGTACTTAATTCGTTCCGGAGGTCCGTTCTTAACCTGAAACTGTTTTTAACCTGAAGACCACTTTAGCTAATGGGACCTCCTGCTGCTGCCGCGCCGCCAGAGCACGATTTCTGTTCTCATCCTGAAGCAAAGTTCTTAACCCGAGGTACTATTTCTGGGTTAGCGGAGTCTGTAACCTGAAGCATCTATAACCTGAAGCGTCTGTAACCTTAGGTACCACTGTATTAGGGGGATATATGGCTAAAAAAAGGGAAATAGCAGTGAAAATAGCATCCAGAAATGCATTATATTAAACTGCTGACAAAAGTGCACATTACACATAAAAGTGTGCTTGCTAGGTGAAATTAGCCCTAAATTGCTGGCAAACGTTCATGAAGATGAAAACAAAAACCGTAAATGGCAGCAAAATGTGGAGAACTGATTTTAAGTTTGGAAAAACGAGAAACCAAGATAACTGGAATTGATAGAACCTTTTTTTAAAAAGCGAGCCACTCAGGGGTCTCTTGAGAGGAATATAAAGGGTTTTCATAAATTAAAAATAAATAAGTAAATCTCATTTAATTTATTGATTCTAAAATACCTGTCCCACATTATATTCCTCTAACAATCGCTAATAATTAGGGGATTCTGCAAGAAATGAGGAAGCCCATAAAATAAAACAATAGGTGTATGCAGGAGAGGTTGGGTGGTGACGAACTAAAACACAGTTATCTACAACTACTCTGTCATATCAAGAGGGAGCAAAACTTCCTTAAGCAGCAAAATGCTTTCTTCAGTAGCCAAATCATAGCAGGGCAAGTTTTGGATATTCTTACACGGAGCCAGAGCCTCCCTGCATATAGTAAAGCAGCAATTCAGGGAAAAGCTGTGCTTTCCCCTGATAAGCTAGGCTTCTGCGTGCGGGGAGCTTGGAGTGTTGCAGGAGCAGGGAGAGGAGCCGTGGATTTGTGCAACTCAGTTACCCACAGCCTGAAGCATTTCCATCTAGGACTCAACCTGTGGGTCCCCAGATGTTGTTGGACTACAACTCCCATCATCCCTGAGCTCTGGCCTTGGTAGCTAGGGGTGATGGGAGTTGTAGTCCAACAACATCTGGAGGAGACTCTTGAGAGTCCCCTGGACTGCAAGAAGATGAAACGTATCCATTCTTCAGGAAATCAGCCCTGAGTGCTCACTGGAAGGACGGGTCCTGAAGCTGAGGCTCCAATACTTTGGCCACCTCATGAGAAGACAACACTCCCTGGAAAAGACCCTGATGTTGGGAAAGATGGAGGGCACAAGGAGAAGGGGACAACAGAGGACGAGATGGTTGGACAGTGTTCTCGAAGCTACCAGCATGAGTTTGACCAAACTGCAGGAGGCAGTGGAAGACAGGAGTGCCTGGCGTGCTCTGGTCCACGGGGTCACGAAGAGACACGACTAAACGACTAAACAACAACAACAACATCTGGGGACCCACAGGTTGAGAAAGGCTGGTCTAGGGAAATCTGTGCTGCCCCTATAAGCTAGACTGGGCCCTAAACCTATGCCCTGTTTATCCTAAACTGCATGAGAGTTCTTAATGATAATAAAAATCCGTCTTGAGAAGCTGTTGCTATGGCAAGCTGCCACTCAAGACGGCCGGCATCAAGAGCCTCTGTCCTCAGCGCCGGGCTCTAAAGCTGCGCACTCAAGCATGCCTCTGGCGTTCTTCGCATTCCTGCGGCCTTTGCAGCTTCAGTTCAGGGCAGCCGCTGCCCTCTAGACAAACCCCAGGCAGGCAGCTGCTCGCCTGTCTCCAGACAAGGGGCTCTTCCCCGGTTAGTCTGGAGATGCTGCAGGAGGAAAGGCCATTGTCCCCCGCTTCTGGTTCGCCCATCAGGTGGCAAGGGGAGGGGGAAATAAAGATTTTAGGTGGGGCGGAGGAGGGCAGGCAAAATAATACAGTAGCGTGGGACGAGGTGCAAAGGTCTTATGAACTAGAGAGCTCGGGCTCATTAGTTTGTATCCGTATTTTAGGGCTCGTCCTCCAATTCAGGAATACTGAAATCAGCTCTTATCCGATTCAATGAATCTGCAAATCACCCAAAACTTCAATATAGTTGTTGCTTTTTGAGGTGTCGAACGCAAGTGTGGCATAATCGCAGCAGCAGCAGCAGCACTGTTACTGCACATCTGCTGGGAAAGCTACATTTTGGTTTGGGTAGTGCAGTGGTACCCCGGGTTACATACGTTTCAGGTTACAGACTCCGCTAACCCAGAAACAGTGCCTCAGGTTAAGAACTTTGCTTCAGGATGAGAACAGAAATCGTGCTCCGGCGGCGCAGCAGCAGCAGCAGGAGGCCCCATTAGCTAAAGTGGTGCTTCAGGTTAAGAACAGTTTCAGGTTAAGAACGGACCTCTGGAACGAATTAAGTACTTAACCCGAAGTACCACTGTATATGCATTCCTTTTAAGTTACTATGTAAGGTTTCTACATCAACTAAATATTCCTTAAGATGACAGCAGCCCTGAAGCAGCACCACTAATAATGTTAATATTGCTAATATTGCTAATAATAATAATAATAATAATAATAATAATAATAGCATGTTGTTGTTATTACTTGTTATAGCAGTAGCAGAGGCGATGGAGGCAGAACACGAGTATTGTGGCTAGTAGTCATTGATGTGTATGTGTGCATATTCTCTGCAACTATTATGGTGACAGAAATGACCTCTGCACCTGCTCAGGAGCACTTTAATCTGATCTGAAATAATTAACTCCAAGGTCGAGCCCAGGCATCTCAGTACACAATAAAGCGGTCCTGGGGTTATCCGTACGGGATTTATGTTGGCTTGTTTTCGTATTATTGCTTAACACTGACTTGTTGTCTTCCAGTAAAAGGCGATGTATACATATGATTGGTAAATAAAATAAGTGACTACGTTTTCTGAGGGGAAGCCTCTATCACACTGGGGCAATGCGTCACAACAGATAACTGGAGGTGTCATGCCATGGACATACACAGAGTTCATTGAAATAAATAATAATAATAATTTTATTGTTGATACCCCGCCCATCTGGCTGGGTTTCCCCAGCCACCCTGGGCAGCTTCCAGCAAAATATAAAAAATAATAAAACATCAGACATTAAAAACTTCACTGAACACGGCTGCCTTCAGATGTTTTTTGAAAAGCTGTCTAAAAGTAGAATATTTGAAATAGTTGTCTTACAAAGTGACAAAAGATTAATTTTAATCTCCCCACCTTGCCCTGCACTACTCAATAGCGTACTTTCGAATCTGGATCATTTACACCTTTGTAATATGAGGCAATGACTGGTGGGGAATTAACAGAGGCTGGGTTTGCTGGCATGCAAGAATTTTTCCACACACAATAGTTGTGATTTGGTATTTATGAGCTTAACTTGGGCATAAAGGAAGAATGAAAAGTTCCAGGTGGCTCTCTCATTCTTTCATCTCTATCTTTTTTTGTAGGTGGTTCTTTTTTTAAAGTAGTGATTAATCAAATCACTATTGTTACTTCTATAGAGTAAAAGGGCCCCGCTTCAGGAATCCGCTCTCACAAGGCAACTTGCCTGAAGTAATTGTTATGTAGAGTCTCTGGGAACTCCAGTTTGTAAAAATAATTCAACAATGAACCAAATGACAGTATTTTGCTGCTGAAGTAAACCAGTATGTGACATCACTAGTACTCTTCTGAGAGTACGAAAATTAAAATTGTTGCACTTAAATCTCGCTTTTTTAAAGCACTTGGTATATATTACTTCACAACCCTGTAATACAGGCATGTATTATTGTCCCCATTTTACAGATGGGAGACTGAGGGACAGAGATTTGCCTAAGGCCTCCCGTTTGAAATCTGAACCAGGGAGTTCACAGTTCAGTCTCTTTACCACAGCACTGTATTATCCAGGCTGAATTAGAAGCTAGGTATAACTTGGGAGTTTCTTTTTATCTCCCTTTCTCTTTATTTTTTAACTTAATTGGCAGCTCTACACAATGACAGGGCCACATAGTGTGCCAGTCAGGGTCTCCATAACCTTTAAAAACAAATAAGCAACAATCCAGGTGATCTTCGAGCAGTGATGGGCAAATCTGCAAATTCGAGTTTCTCATTTTGCCTAACTTAAACTCAGTTCACATTTCTGCACCAGTTTCTCATTTGCCTTTAAATCCCCAAACACATTTGTCAGCGCTTTAAACTGCATGTATCCTGACAGACACTCAACAATCCGCAAAGAGCAATGAAAGACAGCAAGAAACAAAAAGGAAAAGGAAAATTCCTTGTAACAGAGACTTTCCTCACAAAAGATTTTAAGAATATAAGAACAGCCTTCTGGACCAAGTTAATGGCCAATCTAATCCACCATCCTGTACTCACAAGGGCTAACCAGATGCCTGCGGGAAACCCACAATCAGGATTCGAACACAAGAGCACTCTCCCCTCCTGCGGTTTCCAACAGGAGGTAAACGGCATTTCTGTGTGCTGCTCTGGTTCGCCAGAAGCGGCTTAGTCATGCCGCTGTACGCCGGCTCCCTCAGCCAATACAGTGAGATGAGTGCCACAACCCCAGAGTCACGACTGGACCTAATGGTCAGGGGCCCTTTACCCTTTACCTTTAATTGGTGGCCAACACTGTTTCCTGTGGCAGGGAGTTCCGCAGTTTAACTAGATTAAACTACAAAAGACTACAACAGCACCAGGTAGGTTCAAGGAATGCCTTCAACTACTGGGCAGTGGGTCTCTCTCCCCCCCCTACCCCCCCACCTCAAACATTCACAATTTCCTACAGATGGATAGGTTCAAGCTTCACTTATATGCACCACAAAATCGTTTGTCACTAATAATAATAATAGTAATTTATTATTTATACCCCGCCCATCTGGCTGGGTTTCCCCAGCCATTCTGGGTGGCTTCCAACAGAATATTAAAATACAATAACCTATTAAACATTAAAAGCTTCCCTAAACAGGGCTGCCTTCAGATGTCTTCTAAAAGACTGGTAGTTGTTTTTCTCTTTGACATCTGGTGAGAGGGCGTTCCACAGGACGGGTGCCACTACCGAGAAGGCCCTCTGCCTGGTTCCCTGTAACTTGGCTTCCCGCAGTGAGGGAACCGCCAGAAGGCCCTCGGAGCTGGACCTCAGTGTCCGGGCAGAATGATGGGGGTGGAGACGCTCCTTCAGATATACTGGACAGAGGCCGTTTAGGGCTTTAAAGGTCAGCACCAACACTTTGAACTGTGCTCGGAAACGTACTGGGAGCCAATGTAGGTCTTTCAAGACTGGTGTTATAAGGTCTTGGCGGCCGCTCCCAGTCACCAGTCTAGCTGCCGCATTCTGGATTAGTTGTAGTTTCCGGGTCACCTTCAAAGGTAGCCCCACATAGAGCACATTGTAGTAGTCCAAGCAAGAGATAACCAGAGCATGCACCACTCTGGCGAGACAGTCCGCAGGCAGATAGGGTCTCAGCCTACGTACCAGATGGAGCTGATAAACAGCTGCCCTGGACACAGATTTGACCTGTGCCTCCATGGACAGCTGTGAGTCCAAAATGACTCCCAGGCTGCACACCTGGTCCTTCAGGGGCACAGTTACCCCATTCAGGACCAGGGAGTCCTCCACACCCACCCGCCTCCTGTCCCCCCAAAATAGTACTTCTGTTTTGTCAGGATTCAACCTCAATCTGTTAGCTGCCATCCATCCTCTAACTCAGGCTCTGGCCTCCTACTTTGAAAAGATAGGTGATGCTTCGCTAAGAATCTCACATATCACAGCCAAACAGCAAAACTACTGGAAAAGTAGCAGCAGCGTAGATTGAAAGACGCACATCGCTCTCAGATCTAGAATTATCTTTTCACTATTGGAACCAAAAACCTAGCCGGTAAATTTACTCACAATTCAAAGTCCATCGCATCATAGTTTGATAAGACATCTGATAAAGTTGTGTATGTTATTGGGCATAGTCTCACCCAGTGCAAACTAGGGTGGCACCATTGTGGAACTGCACACCTAAATCAGGATTAAGTCTACCCAGGTTCTTTAAAAAAACATATAGAGTCCTAGGAGGGAAGAAGAAGAAGAAGAAGAAGAAGAAGAAGAAGAAGAAGAAGAAGAAGAAGAAGAAGAAGACATAATGCTCTCTTCCCCACTTAATGTCCATCATCTGTACCACAAAGATCAAAGTATTTTAATACCGATTAATTAAGTTGAAATTGTTGGCGCTGCTGGCTCTGTATTCACAGTACAAAACAGTGCATTTACAGCATCATTCCAGGATGGTTTGGGCTCAATTCTCCTGCTCAGTGGATGGCCTTGCATGGATCAGCCTTACCTTCTCACAAAGTTGCTGCAAGGATAATAATAATAATAATAATAATAATAATAATAATAATAATAATAATAATATATTTATACCCTGCACATCTGGCTGGGTTTCCCCAGCCACTCTGGGCGGCTTTCAACAGAATATTAAAATACAATAACCTATTAAAGACTAAAAGCTTCCCTAAACAGGGCTGCCTTCAGGTGTCTTCTAAACGTCTGGTAGTTGTTTTTCTCTTTTTTACATCTGGTGGGAGGGCGTTCCACAGGGTGGGTGCCACCACCGAAAAGGCCCTCTGCCTGGTTCCCTGTAACTTGGCTTCTCACAGTGAGGGAACTGCCAGAAGGCCCTTGCTGCTGGTGTCCGGGCAGAACAATGAGGGTGGAGACGCTCCTTCAGGTATACTGGACCGAGGCCGTTTAGGGCTTTAAAGGTCAGCACATCTTGATGAAAGATGCAAAAATGAGTAATACACAATCGGAGTTTATAGAATCCCTGTGCACTGAAACCTGCTCTTGGGTTTTGCATCCAAGGCAACGCCAACTGTTGCCAATGTGGTACCCTCCAGATGTTTTGAACTACAACTCCCATCAGCCACAGCCAGCACCAGCCACATGGGAGTTGTATTCCAAAATATCTGGAGAGCATCAGGTTGGGCTGCGCGGAATAAACACTGCCCAACGACTGCTTCCCCGAGTGGGTGGCTGTTGCAGGCTCAGAAGCCCAGGGAGCAAAGCTGGGGATAGGCAGCCAGCTGTTGGGGGAATCCCTGGGCCGGCCACTCGGATTAGTGGGCTTTCCCACCATTTGAATCCTGGCCAATCCGGCCAGCGTGAGTGGGCGGGGCTTGGGAGCAGACTGAAGCGGAGCAGGCTTCACTCTGGTCCACCCCCAGCCTATAAAGGCCGGCTGCACCCAACCCCAGGGACTGTAGTCAGTCGAAGAACAAAATAGGTGAAAACACCCATCTACAACGAGGCCTTTGGCTGATAAATAGCTGATACCCCCTTTTAATATTTTGATGTATTTATGGGGGGATGGGGCTATTGGTCCCCCTCCTTGTTTTTATCATGTATTTAGTGCATTTATATTGTATTTTTATGTTGTGAACTGCCCTGAGATCTGCGGCTGAAGGGCAATATACAAATTTAATTAATTAATTAATGGTGTTATTATTTATACCCTGCCCATCTGGCTGGGTTTCCCCAGCCACTCTGGGCGGCTTCCAGCATATATAAAAACAGAATAGAATGTCAAACATGAAAGACTTCCCGATAAAGGGCTGCCTTCAGATGTCTACTAAAAATTCAGATGTCTTCTTCAGATGCCTTCTAAAAATTATTTATTATTCAATAAATAATAAAACAATACACAAACAATACACAAAGTGCTCAACAACACAAGAATGTACAGCAGCAAACCCATGTTCTTCCACAAAGTTATATAATAAACTGAAGGGACTTCCCGGAGATCTGTTGACGATGGAAGGTTACACCATTCAGAAATAAAATTTTACACATTCCACCAAATCGATTCACACATAGAGCAGACTAGAACAAAAACTCAAAAAAGTTGTTTGTTCATATGTAACATAAATTTTGACCAACCTCAACCTAGTTTTCTGGATCAGCTTGGCCTCTGAGTCTTTAGGTGGTGAGTCATCTTTAGATTGCTATTTAGCACATTTTCATTGCAATTGATAGGACTGAACTGTTAAAACTGTAGCCCCTGACCCTGCAAAACAGCACCCAAACTCCAAAGCAACCTTTGCAGACATCTCTTCAACTTAAACATACTGGCCTCAAATGCCAAGTCACATTGACACCTCTGGGCCTCTTACACCAATCTATTTCACTAAACAGTGTTTAACAGAGCATTTGCCTGACTGCTTCACTGCAGACACCTTCAATTTCTGCAAGTCAATTTCATAACCCTGTTTCAGCAATCCTCTTATCATATACAATCAGGGCTTTTTATTTGAATCCAGGCTTAGGTAGTTATCCTTGCCAGGCTTCCCTCCGGAACCTGAGAAGCATGGAATACAAGAGTGCCTCTAAGCATGTGCAGAGTGATTTCCTCTCATTTGCAAATAATTACAACCATCAACTGAAACTCGCAGGAATTTGGGACGGTGTTTCCGGGTTCAAAAGAACAACTTCAGGTAACCTTGAGCCCTGTTAAATTACGGCCCTGTAATCCGTCACTTTTCTCCCAACCCAGCTCACTTCCAGTGAAGCAGCAAAAGGACAACAGGCAGGTAGGTAAAATGCGGAAGGGCTCTGTAACCCTCATGCACACACCCCATATTGACGTTAAAATCAGCCACTTTGTCTGCCCCTAAGTACCATATTTTTTGCTCTATAGGACACACTTTTCCCCCTCTAAAAATTAAGGGGAAATGTGTGTGTGTCCTATGGAGCGATTGCAGGCTCCTTGGCTTCAGTGAAAGCAACGTGAAGCCTCCAAAGGCAGAGGGAGCGCTCCCTCCGCGCTCCGCAGGCTATGCGTTGCTTTCGCTGAAGCCTGGAGAGTGAGAGGGGTCGGGATAGCAGCCTGAAACCTCGCGCTGCGCTCCAAAGGCTTCGGGGTTAGCTGCGCAAAGCGCTCCGTCTCGCTGTTCTAGCTTCGGGATTAGCGGCCCAAAGCCTCTGCAGGGCACGGGAATGAAAGCTCCCCGTGCCCTGCGGAGGCTTCACGCAAAGCTATCCCAGCGGCTATCCCAGAAGCCAGATCCCTCTTGCTGTTCTGGCTTCTGCGATTCAGATTTTTTTTTCTTCTTTCCTCCCCCCCAAACTAGGTGCGTCTTATCATCTGGTGTGTCATATAGAGCGAAAAATACAGTAGAAGTCAGTTCAGCAGATTTCCCACCACTGCTTCTCTATGCCAGCAGAAGCTTCACCTGTTGAATTTCTCCCAATCACACATTTGTTAAAGAGACAGGAGCTCTGCCTGGGCAGGGGGGCGGGGGCAGCCAGAGAGAAAGAAAAGTGGCCACCTTTCTCACAGAACAGCCTCTACATTTTCAAGTTTCACTAGCAAAGCCCCGAGACAGCAGGTGAATCATTTGTAGGACACAGAACATACTATGAGATTTAAACCGTACACCTCCCACGTCATGCGCAGGGCTTTAAGCCAACTCTTTTCATGCTCCAGGCGGCCTTCCTTAATTTTTAATCTCAAGGCCTCAACTTTGAAGCAACACCTCTTAACAGAACGTCCTTACCTCCCCAGCCAAGATTTCAAAACTCCAGCAAAGCCTGGGCAAAGTCTCTATTTGTGGCAGGATGCAAACTTGTCTCAGGGAGCCTGGGCGACTTCTTCTGCTGTCATCACCGGGAGACTTGTTTGTCCACTTTATGGGCCCTAAAGAATCATTGCAGCCGGCCACCTGGATTCCTGAGATTTCCACCTCCCTCCTCCCGAGCCATTGTGTACACAGGTTCCAGATTCAACTCTCCCTTCTTCTCGGCGCTGAGTTCAGCAAAGATTGCTTTACCTTACAGAATCCGGAGGAGAGTCTTGTCGACAGCCATGCTTGTTTGGAGAGGTGCTGAAAGAGGCGAAGGCGGCAGTGGCGGCAAAGCAGTGATCATCTCAAACACGTTTACGGGGAAGGAAGGAAGGAAGGAAGGAAGAAGGACTGAGCAGGCTGTTGCTGGTACATAAGGGAACTAACTGGAGGCCGGCAAATCAGTAGCAGGCCAATGAGGCAGGTGGATTCTGTCTGCTGCCTGCCGGCGCTATGAAGAGCCAACTGCTGAATGCTGCTCTTAGATTACTGCTCTACCTGCCAATTGCCAGCAGGCTGGGCTGCAGACAAGGACTGAAGCAGATGGAAAAAAACGGGAAGTGGCGGAGGAGTGTGAGTCAGCTTTTGCCAGGAGTTTTGGGGAATGCAATTATGCCACACACAGAGACAGGAGAGAGGTTGGAACAGAAGTAAATCCCGAACAAGCAAACACGCCAGAGAAATGCAGCGCCGCGATTTATTACGTGGTAGCCACTGCCACCCCAAATCTCTCTGTAAAGGGACTTGGGAATTAAGCACCCAAGAGGGCAACCTGTCAAGAGATCCCAATCACTAGGAAAGTCTGGAAACAGGACACCTGTATGTCTCTGCCCCGCAAACGTGGAGATTGTCAAATACGGTGGAAATATCCCAGGCCAACTTAGAAAGGTGAAATTTGATGCGCATGTGTTGGTGACACCCATAGACACACAAAAAGTGTAAATATGAGCTGTTTTGCATCCAGTGGCCATCGGGAACTTAGAGCACACAAGCACAAGGAAAGCCTAGGCAGTGAAATCTAGATTTACAGTGGTACCTTGGTTCTCAAAGTTAATCTGCTCCAGAAGTCTGTTCCAAAACCAAAACATTCCAAAACCAAGGGACACTTTCCCTTACACTTACAGTAATGCAAAATGGATCAATCCATTCCAGACTTTTAAAAGCAATCCCTAAAACAGCAATTTGACATGAATTTTACTATCTAACAATACCATTGATCCATAAAATGAAAGCAATAATCAATGTACTGTACTATAAAATAAGTAAAACAGCAGTGGCGTAGCGTGGGTTGTCAGCACCCGGGGCAAGGCAAGTAATTTTCGCCCCCTAACCCATGGATTTGTGCCCCCTAACCCGTGGATTTCCCTAACCCCCAGATGTTGCGCCCGGTGCGGCCGGCCCCCCCTGCACCCCCCATGCTACGCCACTGTAAGACAGTACTGTAGATGATAAAAATTTAAAAAATTCCCCCCTGCACTGAAGATAGTCAGTTTGGATGGGGGGGGTGCTTTTATCCATTTCCATAGTCACACAATCAATCAATCAATCAATCAATCAGTAGCTGAACTGGGTTCCACACAGTCACAAAAACAAATTAACCAACAAAGCCTCAAAAACAAAAACACAAAATAAATTAAAAAACGAAAGCGCCAAACTTAATCCATAAGACATCCGAAATGTTTGAAAGCCAAGGCACAGCTTCTGATTGGTGCAGGCACCAATCAGAATAGCCAAAAAACATTTGAAACTGTTGAAAAATTTGCTTCCAGGGTTTCGGCGTTTGAGAATCAAGGCGTTTGAGAACCAAGGTACCACTGTACTAATATAGATATAGATGATAGATAGATAGATAGATAGATAGATAGATAGATAGATAGAGATGATAGATAGATAGATAGATAGATAGATAGATAGATAGATAGATAGAGATAGATAGATAGATAGATGATAGATTAGATAGATAGATAGATAGATAGATAGATAGATAGAGATGATAGATAGATAGATAGATGATAGATAGAGATAGATAGATAGATAGATGATAGATAGATAGATAGATAGATAGATAGATAGATAGATAATGATAGATAGATAGATGATAGATAGATAGAGATAGATAGATAGATTAGATAGATAGATAGATAGATGATAGATAGATAGATATAGATGATAGATAGATAGATGATAGATAGATAGAGATAGATAGATAGATTAGATAGATAGATAGATAGATGATAGATAGATAGATATAGATGATAGATAGATAGATGATAGATAGATAGATAGATAGATAGATGATAGATAGAAAGATAGATAGATGATAGATGATAGATAGATAGATAGATAGATAGATGATAGATAGATAGATGATAGATAGATAGATAGATAGATAGATAGATAGATAGATAGATAGATGATAGATAGATAGATAGATGATAGATAGAAAGATAGATGATAGATATAGATAGATGATAGATAGATAGATAGATAGATAGATAGATAGATAGATAGATAGATAGATATAGATAGATAGATAGATAGATAGATGATAGATAGATAGATAGATAGATAGATAGATAGATAGATAGATAGATAGATAGATAGATATAGATAGACAGACAGAGTGTGAACACCATTATGTCCGTCATTGCACACAACTGCCACCAGATTTACATTGTGGATTTTCAAAACCCAGCCATAGAAAAGTGATCATGTGCACACTTCCCATTTGGCAGCTTTCTATGTTTACCCAAGGATCTTCTGAATGAAGACTTTTTTGTCTTTAGACTCACTAGCCAAAGGCTTTGTGATTCTGTGTACCACAGCCTTTGTGACAGAAGTATTACAAATGGTTCCAACCAGACCGAACAATGTGAAGCCAGTGCATCTAAAAGTTCACATTTAAAGCTTCCGGTCTGATGAAATGTCTTTGCAGCACCACCCATAGAGTGGCGGGGAAAGAGAAGAAGATGATTAATACTGCACAAAACTAACTCGAGCAGAACATTAGCATCCGCTGCTGCGGCAAGCCTTACAAAGCTACGACTGGATTCATAATCACTGGAACCAAATCCATCTGCTAATTGATTTCATTCACAAAAGTGGGATTTAGTTGATTTACTTTCTTGGCACTGTGTGCCAAAGCTCACATGAAGTGACATTAATGCCACAACAAAATTAAAGGCGGGGGGGGGGGAGAGAGATTAGGTTAACATGGTTTGTGAACTATTATTCTGGCATCTTGCTTTTTTTGTAAAAATGCCAGATACTCTTGAGGCATAATCCATTAACTCCTGGTAATGAAAGAAGAAATGCAATACCTGACTGAAGAATGCTAAAAAGCGGCAGGAATCTTTCCTTTGATTCAGAGGGACTCTGGCTGTTAAGCTTCCTTTTGCTCCTTTAACTCCTATGCAGTGGTACCTCAGGTTACATACGCTTCAGTTTACATACGCTTCAGGTTACAGACTCTGCTTACCCAGAAATATTACCTCAGGTTAAGAAGTTTGCTTCAGGATGAGAACAGAAATCGTGCTCCGGCGGCAGTGGGAGGCCCCATTAGCTAAAGTGGTACCTCAGTTTAAGAATAGTTTCAGATTAAGAACGGACCTCTGGAACGAATTAAGTACTTAACTCGAGGTACCACCCACTGTATCAGGGGTAGGCAACCTAAAGCCCGGGGGCTGGATCCGGCCCAATCGCCTTCTAAATCTGGCCCACGAACGGTCCAGGAATCAGCGTATTTTTACATGAGTAGAATGTGTCCTTTTATTTAAAATGCATCTCTGGGTTATTTGTGGGGCCTGCCTGTTTTTACATGAGTTGAATGTGTGCTTTTATTTAAAATGCATCTCTGGGTTATTTGTGGGGCATAGGAATTCGATCATTATTTTTTTTCAAAATATAGTCCAGCCCACCACATGGTCTGAGGGACGATGGACAGGCCCACGGCTGAAAAAGTGTGCTGACCCCTATCCTTCTCCAGGTGCCAATACTTATGTAGCCCAAAACAGCACCATCCATTCACAAGAGACTTGGGTGAACCTCCAGGTTTGCAGAAGTATGAAAGAAAACTCCAGAAAAGAAATCCTAAGTGATGAGGCGAGAAAACAGGAAGCCTGAACCAAGTGCTCTCGGCAGGGCACACTTTTCTAAAAACCATCTGCTTCAACAAAGCCATCCCACGGCCATTTTAGAAAACAAATCCCCTGCACCCCGAAAGCTACAGGAGTGCCAGCTTGGACCCACGACCGTGGGAAACCTGCTGCGTGCATGGTTCTGGCACCGAAATTTGTGAGTGCCTGGCCCCTTCATGGGGAATTTTGTGGGTGCTTGGGCACCTGGGGCCCCAGGGAGTTGGCACCTATGGAAAGCTACAATACTAAGAGCGTGTGCAGACGAGGGCAACTAAGATGATCAAGCACCTAGAAGCCAAGCCCTATGAGGAACGGTTGAAGGAGCTGGGTGTGTTTAGCCTGGAAAAGAGGCAAGTGAGAGGATAAAGGTAAAGGTAAAGGTAAAGGGACCCCTGACCATTAGGTCCAGTTGTGGCCGACTCTGGGGTTGCAGTGCTCATCTCGCTTTATTGGCCGAGGGAGCCGGCGTACAGCTTCCGGGTCGTGTGGCCAGCATGACTAAGCCACTTCTGGCGAACCAGAGCAGCGCACAGAAACACTGTTTACCTTCCCGCCAGAGCGGTACCTATTTATCTACTTGCATTTGGACATGCTTTCGAACTGCTAGGTTGGCAGGAGCAGGGACCGAGCAACGGGAGCTCACCCCGTCGTGGGGATTTGAACCGCCAACCTGCTGATCAGCAAGTCCTAGGCTCTGTGGTTTAAACCACAGCACCACCTGTGTCCCAAGTGAAAGGATAGCCATCTTCAAATATCCCAACGGCTATCACATGGAAGGTGGAGCAAGCTTGTTTTCTGCTGCTCTTGAGGGCAGGACTCGAACCAAGTTACAAGGAGATTCGGACTAAATATCAGGAAGAACTCTCTGACAGTAAGAGCTGTTCTACAGTGGAATGGACTCCCTCAGAAGGTGGTGGATTCTCCTTCCTTGGAGGTTTTTAAGCAAAGGTTGGATGAACATCCGTCATGGATGCTTTAATTGAGATTACTGCATTGCAGGGGGTTGGGCTAGATGGCCGGCGGGGTCCCTTCCAATTCTACAGTCTATGATGGTATGTGTGGCGTTTGCCCGTTCTTTTGAACAGGAGGAGAGAAAGAGTTAATAGTTGGACCAATAGAAAAGCCAGAGGCGAAGCCTACCTGTTTATAAAAGGGCTTAGCCTGAGGTTTAGTTAGTTAGTTAGTTGGTTGGTTGGGAAAAGGTGGTTGGGAAAGCCGTTGGCAGACAGATGGAAATAGAGAGACAGTTAGTGCAGTTGGTTCTTGTGTGAGGGGAGGTAGAAAAGTTAGAGACAGAATAAAATAAGACTAAAATAAGGGTAAAGGGTAACAGTGTTTCGAATGCATTTAAAGTTTATTTGTGTTTGCAATAAACTACAATCTTCATTGTTAACTTAAGAGCCTGACTGTGACTAAGTGATTTACTGGGGAGGACCTGGTTGGTGGCAGCGGATTAGTGGTGTACGGTCAATAGTCCATGAGACGACCGGGGGCTCCGTATGAACGCCACAGTATGACTCTAAGAAAAAATGTGAGATGAATTCTTCTTGACATCTAATTTTATAAATGGGAGAATTGGGGCAGAGGCAGAGGGGAGTAGAGGTGCCCCCAGTCATGTGAGGTCTCCTGACTGCAAGCTGAATTGGTATAGCCCAGACCAGACACAAGCTGACTACATGAGTGTTCCTCCACAAGCCACAAATATTTGGCTTTTCAGGTAGTTATATATTCACTGCAGACGTGGGTGGCACTATGGTATAAACCACTGAGCCTCTTGTACTTGCCAATCAGAAGGTTGGCGGTTCAAATCCCCGCAACAGGGTGAGCTCCTGTTGTTGTGTCCCAGCTCCTGCCAACCTAGCAGTTCGAAAGCACGCAAGTGCAAGTAGATAAATAGGTACCACTGTGGCGGGAAGGTAAATGGCATTTCTGTGCATTCTGATTTCCATCACGGTGTTCCGTTGCACCAGAAGTGGTTTAGTCATGCTGTCCACATGACCTGGAAAGCTGTCTGCGGACAAATGCCAGCTCCCTCGGCTTGAAAAGCAAGATGATCACAGCAACCCCATAGTCGCCTTTGACTGGACTTAACCATCCAGGGGTCCTTTACCTTTACCTTTACCTTAGACCTGCTGTGTTGTTACTGCTTGGGAAATGGTCCTTCATTCAAAGTCCATTGAGATTCCCGCTTGCCCTGCTTTGCATGACTGCTGAAACATGATAAAAATCTGTTCTCCCTCACGAGTTGCAGATTACAACACCGCTCTGCGGTGGCAACATGATCAGCCCCAGAGGGGAGTGGGGGCTGGGTAGCTGGATGCACATCGCTGCTTGTGGACCTTATATATATTTATCCCATCCATCAAATGGACGTCAGCCTTTGCCCCTATTCATTTTTATTTACTGTTTTCTTTGCATGCCTTCCAATAGCTGTTGTGCGCTTATGGTGACCTGAGAACTCACCTGAGTCAGCTTTGGTTTCCCCCTTTGAAAGAAACTGAGGTCTGGGAGTGACTTGTCGGCTATATTGCGGAAAGTTCATGTTCCCCTATCATAAAATGCATGGTAGAGGCCAAGTGAACTGTACGGCAATAAATTAAACCAGTAGATGTAAAACAATATAATAAATGCACTGAAGGGTAGAAGGCAGGGCAATTTGAAAGAAAAGTCAGGCCACTGGGATTTTAAGTGTATGAGGATCATAGGCAGACTTACTAAGAGGTACTTATTTTTTCACAGCTAAACAGTATCAGTGAGCAGCACTGAGATAGGTAAACTGCTCATTAAACCAGAGCTCCTTACTAGAATTAAGGGGATGCAGGTGGTGCTGTGGTCTAAATCACAGAGCCTAGGACTTGCCGATTAGAAGGTCGGCGGTTCGAATCCCCGTGACGGGGTGAGCTCCCGTTGCTCGGTCCCTGCTCCTGCCAACCTAGCAGTTCGAAAGCATGGCAGTGCAAGTAGATAAATAGGTACTGCTGCAGTGGGGAGGTAAACGGCTCTGGTTTCCGTCATGGTGTTCCGTTGAGCCAGAAGCGGTTTAGTCCTGTTGGCCACATGACCCGGAAAGCTGTCTGTGGACAAACGCCGGCTCCCTTGGCCTGAAAGCAAGATGACCGCCGCAACCCCATAGTCGCCTTTAACTCAACCTAATCGTCCAGGTGTCCTTTACCTTTAACTTGACTAGAATTCCACCCGCTCTGTGAATTTCTCCCTTATGTTCGCCAGATTATATATGCTGGTGAATTTTCATGAAGACTTAATTTTAATGCAAACTGATTGGATATATGGCAAACTGAAAGAAACCAAGATTGACAGATTGGACCCTCCCTAGCTTTTACTGGTGATCAATCCAGCATCCATGGTCTACTTATCGCACTACTCAGTGACCATGACGCAAGCATTTTTGTTTATACATGGAGGTTTATCTGTCTAGAAAGAGCCAACTCCCAAACCCGCAAAACACACTTCCGCTTTATTGCTTCTGTCTGAACAGTCAAATGCGAGGAAGTAACAAATGAATCTCATCACATCCTGGCCAAGGTTTCTTCTGTGAGAACAGAAGTTCAAGCGAGTTAAGGGCTTATTAAACCAACTGTTCTTTTGTGGATCATAGCCAGAACATACTGAATGTAGGAGAGGTGTTTTGCTGTTATTTGTCAACGTACAGGATACCGTATTTTTCTCTCTTTAAGACACACTTTTTCCCCTCGAAAAATTAAGGGGAAATGTGTGTGCGTCTTATGGAGTGAATGCAGGCTCCTTGGCTTCAGCGAAAGCAACGCAAAGCCTCTGAAGCACAGCAGGAGCGCTCCCGCCGCGCTCCGGAGGTTTCACATTGCTTTCGCTGAAGCCTGGAGAGCTTTGTGTTACTTTCCCTCTCTGCGCAGCGCCCCTTCAGCGAAGCGGGAGGAGAAATGGAAGGGGCTCAGTTTCTCCTGCTGCTTCGCTGAAGGGGTGCTGCGCAGAGAGGGAGAGAATTTTTTTTCTTGTTCTACCCCTCTAAAACTAGATGTGTCCTATGTTCGGGTGTGTCCTATAGAGCGAAAAATACGGTACTTTACTCTTATAAAACAATGCAAGCCCCCCCCCAAGGCGATCCTTGCTCCAGAGAGCTTTATAAGCTATTCTTGCAAACATGCATTTCCCAACAGGCAGCAGGGAAGAACTGCACATCATGCCACACATGAGGCTACTATCCAAAATGGCAGCCTCCTGTCTAATTACCAGCCCTTTCTTGGATAATCTGTAAGCACCAACCCATAATGCGAGGTCATAACCTCTTCTATATGATCATCCATACCAGTAGCAGCCAATAATATGGAGCATGGGTGAGTAACACCCAGCATGATGACATCATAACATGGGTTAGTATATCATTCAGGGCAGGGGTCACATGCAGTCCTCTGTTTGGTTGTCATTGACTGACAGGACACTGAGGAATGGTGGGAGGAACCAGCTGGGGAACACTCAAGTGAAGATGGCTCAGAGCCTGGGGAGTGGTGGTGGGATGACGATGAATAGTCACAGGGAGAAGAGGGAGAAGACTGGGGGAGGTGTCGGAAGCTGAAGATGTAACAGGGCTCAGTGAGCAGGGGGAATCTGTGGCAGACAGCAGTCCAGAATCAGAGGTAGAAGCTGAAGCAGGAGAGGAGGAGGCCAAGAGGCAGAGATGAGTTTGGCTGGTGAAGAGTCACAAGTGTCTTCCCCTCCTGCTGCAACAAACTCCCCTCCCTCCTGGTCTCCCAGAACCTAGAGAGGAATGAAGAGGGCGGATGAGTAGTTAGCTTCACTCAGGCATAGTATCAGATTGCTTGGAGGAAACCCTGGAAAGGAAGGGACTTAGATGCCTTTGGGGAAGTGGGGAGCTTCAGTCTCAGCAACTGATTCATGGGGCAAGACCTGCCACAGATATGTTGCTGGGCTCATTAAGCCTGAGCAGATCCTGTTTTTGCTAAAAAAAAGAGTTAACTTTATGGTGCTCTTGTGCTTTTACGGGCTCTCACCATAAACACAGTCTTGAATATACCGTATTTTTCGCTCTATAAGACACACTTTCCCCCTCCTAAAAAGTAAGGGGAAATGTGTGTGCATCTTATGGAGTGAATGCAGGCAGGAGGCTCTGCTCAGCGCTCCCTTTAAAGAGCCGCATGGAGCATGTGAAGGGCTGCCCTTCTCCCTCCTCGGGGAAAAGCCCCCAAGAGCCGCACACACGCTCCACGCGCTCTTTAAAGGGAGACTTAGCCGTGCGCAGCCTCTCCTGGGCAGGGGATGAAGGCTCCCCCTGCCCAGAAGAGGCTGCGTGCGCCTATCCCATAAGCCAGGACAGCCAGCAGGATCACTGCGCTGCGATCCCACTGGCTGTCCTGGCTTCTGGGATTCAGAATATTTTTTATTGTTTTCCTCTTCCAAAAACTAGGTGCATCTTATGGTCTGGTACGTCTTATAGAGCGAAAAATACGGTAACTGAGGGTCATAACCACCCCATGTGTTTAAAGCACAATCAAGCCCCTTTGATTGTCAAGCAGAATCGTGGGACATGTAGTTTGCCGATGTCACAGAGTCACAATTCCCAGCTCTCTGAACAGACAACAACTCCCAGGATCCTCCAGGACTGTCAGAGTGGTATGATAGTGCTTTTATTTATAAATCAGTATGGGAAGAGTAATGCTGACCCAGAAAGTGAAGGGGTGTGCAACTGACCAATGAAGGCAAATAAGCAAAAGCTGCTTCTTTCAGGGGAGAGGCCACAAACCAGTTAACAGGGCTAAAAGAGAATCTGGAAGGTGTCCCAGGCTCTGGAAATGGCCGCGCTGCTCAGGTGATGCTAATGGAATGCGAGCGGATTGTTCTCGCTGAAAGGAGTCAGCAAACCATTTGGGCTTGGCTAACATCGGCACTGAAACTGCATGCATTCTGTGTTGTTTTGTTTTGTTTTTGACCCGATTCTGACTCAGATAAGCCATTCTGGAAGCACAGTGTGCTCAGCCAGGTGAACTGCTCTGCCTCCACCTGCAGAACTCTTGCTATAAAGTGTGGGCGGGGAAAGGGAACTTAGATCTAAAAATAGACCAAATTAAAAGGGGGAAAGGGAGGGGGGAGGACAGAGCCCCATGCATGGCTTCTTTCTCATGGACTGCTAACCGCCGGTGATCAGGTCGTTAAAATCGGAGTGTGGACTGGGCGGGGGTGTGTGTGTCTTTTTTTCTATAAATGGAAGAAACTGAAGATGCACAGAGATAGGAGCAACCGATGTCACACAATCACAGAACCATAGAATGGTAAAGCCGGAAGAGACCCAAGGGCAGGGGAGAAATTAGGCTTTATTTCACCCGGGTCAATGACCCAGTTTGGACCCCCCAGGGGGTATAGCGTGGGGGTGCCATGGCCCCGGGCGCACATTTTTGAGGGGGCACAATCAGGTGACCCCATAACAGGCATGGAGCCCTGGGAGCTGAGGTGCAATGGCAAGCAGGTTGGTCTAGTGGGCAGGTGGATGGAGGCAGAGGCTGAGGAGCCTATTGGAGGTGGGTTTCATTCATATTCCACACGGGCTCCATGTGCACACACACCTGGTGTACCCCCCACCCCAGCTGCCCAGTCCATCAGGAGAAACAACACTTGCGCCGCCCCGGGCACCGGCAACCCACACTATGCCACTGCCTCCCCATGCATTTAGATATGCACATACACATACAGGCTGGGAACCTCACTGGCACCCCTCTGGAGGCTTCACCTGGGGCAAAAAAATCATAATACCAGGCTAGCCCCCCCCCCCATAGCTATAGCACTGTCAATGGTCACTTGGTCCAACCCCCTACAATGTGGGAATCTCAGCTAGATCATACATGACAGATGGCCATCCAACCTCTGCTTAAAAACCTCCACGGAAGGGATGTTGTGAATTATCAAGGAATTCATTTCAAAGATATGCTTCCTTGGGAGGCTGAGGTTTATAAGGAAATAATAAAGGTTTCAGCCTCAAGAACTCTGAGATCCCTGCCTTTTCTTCCTCAGTATGAATGGTATCGTTGGGAGACACCAGGTGAGGCATAAAACCAACCAAGATTTACAGTCTGTGAGCCTCAAAGCTTACTTGTAAGTAAGTGGCATACAGAACACAGGCTTCCTTTTGAGAAAAGGTGCACGAGATCAAGCTTCTAAGGCTGCAGTCCTATGGACATCTAGCATGGATTTGGTGAGGCTTTCGCCTGAGTAAATACACACAGGATCAGCTGCTGGGTTCTTCTTTTAATGCACCTCCACCCTCCTCTTTGAAGGAGAATTATTTTTCTCCCCAACAGCCTGGACCTTCTCAATACGAGTGGTATTGTTGAGCGACACCAGGTAAGGAGGGGTAAAGCCAGTACAGCACATGGCATTTCTGCCTGCTGTAGCATCATTAAGCGGCCGGCCTGCCAAGACCCTGAGCAATGTTCAAGTGGTCCATCGAAAAACCGAGTGTTGGAATCACTGCCATTATGTTTAGACTCATTTGCAGCTATCTGGATTGCATTTATGAAACAAGAGGCTAGGTGAGCAACAGCGATCCCTAGGTATTTGATAGCCACATAATTTTAGCAAGCACCACAAGAACTGTGACAGAATTGCAATGGTATGTGTCAGGGAACTGCCATCGGCTCAGGGGCGAGAGGGGAAAAGGCGGATGGATTACCGAGAGCCCCCAAAGATCGTGGGAAGCAGCACTTCCTCAGCGGAGGAAGGAAGCCACACCTCTAGTGGGGAGGAGATGCAGAGCTCGGAGGGTGCAAGGCGGTGCTAGGACACCTTGCCTGGGCAAAGCGGGGAGGAGGAAGGTCCCCCTTTACCCAAGCCTTCCTTGCGCAGTAGGCTTTCGCGCAGAGAGGGGAGGCGTAGACTGGGGGTCAAGAATCTACTCTGCTGGAGAAGATTTAAGGACCGCCCACTCTCAGATTCTGCCAGTAAATGAGCAAGACATGGAATAGAGGCGCTCTGAATTGTAAAGGTTTTTAGCACCAATAATAAAGCTTTAGAACAGACAAGTGAGGCATCTTGCCTGATTGCTCTCGAGCAACCACCCAATACCCCTTACAGTACGCAACAACTCCTTGCACCTCTCTCGTGGCTTACGCTTACCTACCTGCGGACAAGCAGTTTCAATTTCTTGCACGAGCCTTTCACTAAGGAGATGGCTTTCTGCCTGGAGCTGCTGAGCTCCACCTCGTTGATGTTCACCACTTCATCTCCAGGCTGCAGCTGAGAGTTCAATAAATCTGCTTTCCCTCCTTCTTCAATCTGGATTGAGGGGTGGGGGTGGGGCACAAGGAGAGAAACAGAACAATGGTTTCAACAGGATTGATTTTCGCCACTCACCCCTTCCTCCCACCCTAGAGAAATTAATGAAATTGTTGTGGACGTTCAAACTTATTTCTACATGCCGCACGAATATAAAGTTGTTGTTCTCAGCCCTGCTGAAAGTTGACTCAGTTCTCAGCCCCAAAGCTCTTGCAAGATTTCCAGAAACAATATTTCATAGCCTCCTTTGGCAGGTTCCCCCCACCCTAGTGCTCAGTTGTTCCTACTGTTAGGAAGCACAAATCTCACAGGGAATTCTATCTGTCACCAGTTCCTAATACAGTGGTACCTCGGGTTACATACGCTTCAGGTTACATACGCTTCAGGTTACAGACTCTGCTAACCCAGAAATAGTGCTTCAGGTTAAGCACTTTGCTTCAGGATGAGAACGGAAAACGTGCTCCGGCGGCGCGGCAACAGCAGGAGGCCCCATTAGCTAAAGTGGTGCTTCAGGTTAAGAACAGTTTCAGGTTAAGTACGGACCTCCAGAACAAATTAAGTACTTAATCTGAGGTACCACTGTACAGTATTGTCAGGTTCCAGTTGTGCCTCATTTGTTTCAGTACTTAAGAAATATCAAGAGATGGTGCAATGTATCTGCCAAGTTGAATTGCTCTATCCAGTTTAACAATTTTCTTTCTTTCTTTCTTTCTTTCTTTCTTTCTTTCTTTCTTTCTTTCTTTCTTTCTCAGAACCGTTTGTTTACAAGGAAACAGCCTGAACCTTGAAACCAAAAGTCAACAAGACACAGAAATCAGAATGTGCCAGGACTCCTCAACTTGGTGCTTCTGGCCTGAAGCGGAACAAAACTTCCTGAAACATATGCGATGTGGCCTGTCAGACTGTGGCCGGTGTTTTAGAACCATGCTGAACAATCCCAAGAGTCATGTGGTAGGACTTTTTGTTGGGCTGTGCCAATTCAAACTGCAGGTGGGGGAAACTGCGAGGAGAAATCTGCAGGCAGATTAAGTGACACTGCACCATTGCATTTTGGCATCACTTTACTTACTGCAAAAAGTCCAATCTTTTTGGGGAAAGTGGGTTTATTGAGTAAGGCTTCCCAATCAACTATAATTATGCAGTCTGAATTTGCTGATTAGTGACTGAATGCACCAGAAAATTGTAACGGTCCAAAAGCACTCTTTGATAATACTTACTTTATTTTATTAAATGTGTATATTACCCTTCATCTGAAGATCTTAGGGTGGTTCACAGCATAAAAAGGCAAAATAAAAATACAAAATACATAGTAGAAACAAGAGCAAGAACAAAACAAAAGAATAACCCCCCCCCCCCAAAAAAAATAAACACACATACTTAAAAGGGTAAAGGATGTCAGTCAGTCAAAGGCCTGGTTGAAGACGAACATTCTCACCTGGTGCCTAAAGGTGTACAATGAAGGCGCCAGGCAAACCTCCCTGGGGAGAGCATTCCACAAACGGGGAGCCACTGCAGAAAAGGCCCTGTTTTCGTGTTGCCATCCTCTGGACCTCTTGCAGAGGAAGCACACGAAGAAGGGCCTCAGAGGATGATCACGTGGTCCAGGTTGGTTCATATATTTAGGAGGCAAACAGTGAGCTTGAGAAGTTCCACACATTACATAAGAAAGCTGTGCATCAATATATTGCTTCAGTTTGGCTCCTATGCGTATACTGTATAAACCAGTTGTTTTTATCCACCTGGATAAAAATATATAGTAAACTTGAAGCTAGCCTGTCAAGCTGGTTGATCTGCTCCTGTGCTTTTTATTATTAACAATCAATCAATCAATTGGCTTTTAGTGATGTCTCAAGGCAAATAACAAACATAAAATCAGCTAAAAAGAGTTTTAAAAATAGTAAAGGTTTCTGGTATTTGGGGGACTTGGAGGAGAAACTCTCCTGCTGATTGCAGTGACCTATAGGATATATATGAGGGACGCAGGTGGCGCTGTGGGTTAAACCACAGAGCCTAGGACTTGCCGATCAGAAGGTCGGGGGTTGGAATCCCCGCGACGGGGTGAGCTCCCGTTGCTCGGTCCCTGCTCCTGCCAACCTAGCAGTTCGAAAGCACGTCAAAGTGCAAGTAGATAAATAGGTACTGCTCCGGCGGGAAGGTAAACGGTGTTTCCGTGCGTTGCTCTGGTTCGCCAGAAGTGGCTTAGTCATGCTGGCCACATGACCCAGAAGCTGTATGCCGGCTCCCTCGGCCAGTAAAGTGAGATGAGCGCCGCAACCCCAGAGTCGGCCACGACTGGACCTAATGGTCAGGGGTTCCTTTACCTATAGGATATATAAGGGATCTGTCGTGCTAAAGAGCACCAAGGGCTAGGGCTGAAGCTGAGCTGAAGTGATTTCACTCAAAATTAGATCACTCCCTGGGTTTTCGACAGCATCTTTGAGCTTCCAGTGCACTGCAGTTGAAACAGGGCCATATTCTGAAAATAAACCTGGAAGAAGTATTTGCATTTAGGGTGTGGTGTCAACCCCAAGACAACAGATTCAGCAAGTGACGTCACATGATACACAACTCTACCTTCAGCCAACGTCACTATGATTGCAAAGGCAAACAAAAGCCTAGTGGGAGACACCACCCATTTCACCAAGCACCTGTTTCAACAGACAAGACTGGGAAACAGTGAAATCAGGAAACATGAAACGCAGCACGCCAACATGAGACCTTGCCAGGAAAGAAAAGTAAAGAGTTGGGATTGGTCTTTTGATCTCAGGGTAGCAAGACTGGGGATACTGTCCAAGCGGTCAAGAGAAGGAAGTCTATTCTAGGCTTTGGGATCTAGGTGAGCATTAGCCTAAAAACCTGGGAATCCCACCAGTGGTGTAGCGGGGGGGGTGCAGGGGGGGCCGGCCGCACCGGGCGCAACATCTGGGGGTTAAGGTTAGGGGGGCGCAAATCCACGGGTTAGGGGGCGCAAATTACTTGCCTTGCCCCGGGTGCTGACAACCCACGCTACGCCACTGAATCCCACAGGCTCCTGAGCAACCAATGAAATAATCCAGGGCAGCATCTAGAACTGATCACTGGATGTGAGAGATGCAAATTTAAATTCCTACTCAGTGTCAGGTGGCAGGTGTTGGGTAAAAAGGTAAAGGGACCCCTGACCATTAGGTCCAGTCGTGGCCGACTCTGGGGTTGCGGCGCTCATCTCGCTTTACTGGCCAAGGGAGCCGGCATACAGCTTCTGGGTCATGTGGCCAGCATGACTAAGCCGCTTCTGGCGAACCAGAGCAGCGCACGGAAACGCCGTTTACCTTCCCGCCGGAGCAGTACCTGTTTATCTACTTGCACTTGACGTGCTTTCGAACTGCTAGGTTGGCAGGAGCAGGGACCGAGCAACAGGAGCTCACCCCGTCACGGGGATTCGAACAGCCAGCCTTCGGCTCTGTGGTTTAACCCACAGCGCCACCCGCGTCCCTCGGGTGTTGGGTACAGGTCTGCAATAACTCACAAGCTGTCCATGAAGTTAACTCTTTATTCAAAGAAACAAAACAGCTCAGGGCTGGTGAGCACAGCAACTCAATTTCATGGTGAGTTCCGGCACCTATTTTTCTTGAAAAAAGCACTGGTGGGAACGAGTTCCGTAGTTTAACTATAAGAGTATTCATTGTTTTCAACAAGAACTACAGAGCTGACTGAGTCCGCTCTGGGCAAGTGCAGAGAGGCAAGCTGAAGGAAATAGCTCAGTGGACATCTTTTGCAGCCCAAACTGCAAAGGAGGTGGTGATATTGGCACACTGGAAGGAGACCTCAGAACATCTGGAGCACCACTAGATGCTAAAACAACATTCTGAACCAAAAGTTTCCATTTATCCCCAATGTGGATATGGTAATATCTGTTAACAGTTGTCTGCATTGTGTTTTCTGCAGATACACTATAGTAAGGTAAGGAGACAGTGACATAAAACAATTTAGCTATTATATATTGTTGTTTAGTTGTTTAGTCGTGTCCGACTCTTTGTGACCCCATGGACCAGAGCACGCCAGGCACTGTCTTCCACTGCCTCCCGCAGTTTGGTCAAACTCATGCTGGTAGCTTCGAGAACACTGTCCAGCCATCTCGTCCTCTGTCATCCCCTTCTCCTTGTGCCCTCCATCTTTCCCATCATCAGGGTCTTTTCCAGGGAGTCTTCTCTTCTCATGAGGTGGCCAAAGTATTGGAGCCTCAGCTTCATGATCTGTCCTTCCAGTGAGCATTCAGGGCTGATTTCCTTCAGAATGGAGAGGTTTGATCTTCTTGCAGTCCATGGGACTCTCAAGAGTCTCCTCCAGCACCATAATTCAAAAGCATCAATTCTTTGGCGATCAGCCTTCTTTATAGTCCAGTTCTCACTTCCATACATCACTACTGGGAAAACCATAGCTTTAACTATACGGACCTTTGTTGGCAAGGTGATGTCTCTGCTTTTTAAGATGCTGTCTAGGTTTGTCATTGTGCTACTATATATACAAATGTGCAAATGAGATATTATCTATTTGGATTTTTTTGCTAAGTATTATATAGCAATCATAGGAAGCTACGTCATAAGGATTTGGACCATTTGTCCACCTAATTCAGTACTGTCTACTTTGACTAGCAGCAGATCTCCAGGATTTCAGAGAAGGGCCCCTCTAGTTTCCACCTGGAGATGCCAGGGTTTGGACACAGCCTCATAAATGCAACAAAATGGGAAATGCAACCTATAATTCCTGCATACCTTGAAATTTTGAAAGGAAATCTGATCTGGAAGGAAGAAGGAGTACTGAGGGCCACAGCAACTGCTCTTCTCTTCTCCAATCAGCACAAATGAACTGCTGGTGCTGATAATACACTATCTTCAGGAAATAGCTTTTTTAAAAAATAAAATAAAACTAAGATAATGAGAGAGCGACTTGTGTGGTTGCATGAAAAAGTTGCAGATTTATATTTGAGTTTCTCTCACAGCGATCATGAAGACTAGAAACCTGCTAGAAAACAAAATTTGCTGCTGGCATCAAAGGTGTAAACAGGATTGTGCTTCCTTATCTGACTCCTTGTGGCGACTCTGAATTCTTAATCCAATAGCAGAAAGAAGGCTTAGCCCTTAAGTTGATTTTCCACCTGCATGAGCAGAGTCATTTCTGGCTCCACGAGAGATTTCTATTTAGGAAGCAAAGAGAAGCTCCTTCTCGTCATCTCCTTACTAAACAAAGAGTGAGCTATAAATATGAAAACAAGGAAAGCATCAAATGTCGAAGCAGCATTTTTGCTCAATGACCAGGTAAGGTAATATAAGTATTAACTCTGCTAAGACAATCAAACTGCCGCAGCATCGTAACACAAATTCTATATTTAGTAATTCATAGGAAATTAAATGTATTTTAATATATTTTGCTCCTGCTATTCACAAGGAGCAACAAATGGCTCTATAGGGCATCAGATTTTCTCACCAGAAATCTGGCCTGGCATCTGCATTCTGTATCAACACCAATTTTTGCCTGGCCTTTGAGAAGACAAAGTCAAGGTGTTTGGACACAGTGGAAGAAAATGCAATTCTAGGAAGAGGAGGATTTAGAGAAGCGTGACAGGTTCAGTCGCCCTGGGTGCAGAGTCTGGGGGTGCCACAAGGGGGCTCTGCAACTATGAGCTAGAATGGAAGGCGGGGAGGACCAAATTTGGGTGTTGCACAGGGTGCTGTTAAAATTTGAAACCTCAAGCTCTGCCATTGCATCAGGCTTGGAGAATGTCAAGGAGGGCTGACTGAGTTCAGGCCCTGTAACCTTGGGCAAAAAGACTCTTTAAGGTGGCAGTGCCACAGCTGCATTCTCTTCCATTGTTTCTAAACACCTCAGATGGCACACGGGGTCTCTTGGTGAGGCTGCATTTTAACCTGTATTTTAAATTGGGGTTTTTTAAAAAAAAAACTTTAAAAAATCTTTAAATTGGGTCCCCCCCCATTATGTTTTTATTGTAATTTTACTGGTGTTAGCTGCCCTGAGCCCGGCTCCAGCCAGGGAGGGTGGGGTATAAATAAAATTTATTATTATTAATTACCTTTCAATGCAGATTTGAAAAAAGAAGGCAACAGATGGGATAGTTGGGACTTTGCTTGCTGCAACAGTCCCCCCCCCCCGAGTTGTCCTGAACGTTTTTCACACCCAGCCAACCATCTGGTTATGTATTCAGTGGTCTGTGTTTGCCTGAGCTTGAGTTTGGACTAAGGATTCTGAGCCCCTGTGTTCCAATTCAATGCATGATATCCAATCACAGAACATTTCAGGATTTGGGCCTCTGCCATTGGCCCTTGATTTGCAGCTTAGAAGTTTAGACAGCCAATCACGATGGGAGTGGGAGTGGCCCAGGCCTTCAGAAATGTATATAAGCAGTTGCTTTGTCCAGTTCTGTTAGTTCAATAAAGGCTCTTGATGTTATCACTGTGTCTTGCCTCGTGGGAACCCACCTACACTTCAGCAAGTTGCCTGAATTAATCCCACCCCAGATAAGCACATCAGGGTTGGTTGGTCAGCCAACCAGCCTGGGACTCTGATCTTCTGTCAGCACTGGCATTGAGGGACAGCTTTCTCCGCCATGCCTGAGAGCAGCAAGCTAGCTTAGGGGGCACCAAGCGCTTGAGTGACACATACAGCTCTGCCCTCCAGCAGAGGGGGCAGCTGGCGGCCCTGCCACTAGGGCTCCCTGGCCCCTCCCTAAGAGCCACTACCTGAGCCACCCTACCTAATGGAAGGTTCAGCTCTATTGCTGGAAGTTCTTCTTTGAGAGCCAGTGTGGTGTAGTGGTTAAGAGCGGTAGTCTCGTAATCTGGGGAACCGGGTTCGCGTCTCCGCTCCTCCACCTGCAGCTGCTGGGTGACCTTGGGCCAGTCACACTTCTCTGAAGTCTCTCAGCCCCACTCACCTCACAGAGTGTTTGTTGTGGGGAAAGAAGGGAAAGGAGAATGTTAGCCGCTTTGAGACTCCTTGTGGTAGTGATAAAGCGGGATATCAAATCCAAACTCTTCTTCTTCTTTGCCCTCTGCCAGCCTTCTTCATCTACTCTTTAATTTGAATTCAGCCTGATCTTTTATTTCCCTTCTCTTCCCTCCCCCTCCCCTTTTATGAAGATCACCCGCTCTGAGACCCCACAGTTAATTCTCCCCTGGCCTCCTTGCTGGCCCAAGTAGGACCAATTTAGCCAGCTAGCCCTGGGGATTATCTAATGCTTATTTCCCCTAAATTGATTTTTGAATTTTATTGTTATTCATGTTTTTATACTGCATTTTATAATTAAGTGTTTTAAATTTGTTGTTAGCCACCCTGAGCCCGGTTTTTGAATCGGGAAGGGCGGGGTATAAATAAATATTAGTAGTAGTAGTAGTAGTAGTATTACTCTGCAACAGTCTGCCTCCCACCGACTTCTGAAGCAGCCGCATTAGCAAAATAGCCCCAGTGGCTACACTGTGCAAACATTTGCGGGGTTAAATAGAATCTTTAATCTGATAAATGGATCTGGTTGTACTTTTTATAGAGTAGCTGCAGCTCCACAGCATTCCACAATAATTGCTGCTTGGATAAGCAGTTTGGGCACCGTCACCAAAATATAGAAAAGGCAGATTGGCACAGTTAACAACAAACATACAGTAGTACCTCGGGTTAAGAACTTAATTCATTCCGGAGGTCCGTTCTTAACCTGAAACTGCTCTTAACCTGAAGCACCACTTTAGCTAATGGGGCCTCCTGCTGCTGCTGCCACGTGATTTCTGTTCTTATCCTGAAGCAAAGTTCTTAACCTCAGGTACTATTTCTGGGTTAGCGGAGTCTGTAACCTGAAGCGTCTGTAACCTGAGGTACCACTGTATTTAAAATGGTAGAAGGAGTCTGCTCGGTGGGGACACAGCTGCTGTGCTTAGCTTCCTGGGAGCAGTGTCACAGCTGCTTAAGGCAAGAGGTGAAGGGGAATGCACAAACACCAGCAAGGCACCAGATTGGTTCTGCCAGGGCACCCACATTAACCTCCCTCATGCTTCATCTCCTTAAGAGGTATAAATTCCACTGCCAGAGAGCTAGGAGGCTCTGTCCCACTAGTTAAGCCATTTCTAGAAAAGGGGATCCTTAGAATCTGTACAAAGAGCAAACTAGGAACCAATCAAGGACCAGAAAGTAGGGACTGGGACTGTTATATAGGGACAGCAACCCTGGATCCAACCTCACTGGAGTCGCCATTTGTAAGGCCAACCACAACTCAGACGTGCTAGCTCTGCTCTTGACATCTCTTGTATTTGGGTGTGAGCATTCCATGTCCCTTCTCAAAACAAACAGAGGCCATCTTCCAAAGGGCAATACTTTTGTTTCCACAAACTCAAGAGGCGTTTCTCAAAGACCAGTCCTGTCTCTCCTCGTTCCCATCCTTTGCAGATTTTTTTCAAAAAATTTTATTGGTTTTCCAAATTTTTAACAAACATAAAAGAAAACATTACACTATTAAAAAGACAAACAAACAAACATGTATCCTAACTGTTAAAATCCCAATTTAGTTATCATGGTTAAGTGACTTCCTCAGATCCCCCCAAACTGAGTTTCCATAGATCTCATTGTAGCAGTTTTCCAATATCCACTTTCAAATAAATTTAACTTATTCAAATTACCATCTTAATATCTTTTCATAATGTTTTCAATCCATAAAGTTATACAATTCCACATATTTTACTCCTAGGCTAGTTTGGTGCTTACAAGTAGTTCTACTTATATTATATTAGAATTTCTAGCTAAATAGTCCTTAAATTTCTTCCAATTTTCTTGATGTTCCCCCTCTTTCTGATCGCGGATTCTTCCAGTCAGGTCAGCCAGCTCCAAAAAGTCCATCATCTTCATCTGCCATTCCTCCATTGTTGGCATTTCTTGTAGTTTCCAATTTTTGGCTAACAAAATTCTTGCTGCAGTTGTGGCATACAAAAACAATCTAACGTCTTTTGGGGGCAATTCCATCCTTTGCATAGATATAAAGGGCAGCCACTCGCCTCTCCGCCCCAGCTTTTATCAGCTTTTTGAGTCAATTCAGCAGCATGAAAATTTCCCCACAACCATTTACTTGCTTGCGGTATCAGGACTGTTCTTAAAAGGCACAGGAGGAAGGGCAAGGAAAGGGGAAGCTTTTGTCCCACAAGCTCCTTTCAAAAGGGAAGGGAATCCGGTTGTGTTATGGCAAGGAGAGAACAAAATCCACGCAGCGTACTCAAGAAGTACTTTGGACCCAAGCCAAAGTTCCCCATTGCCGGGCAATGGAGTATATAGCACATGGGTGTGGTGAATCTATCAATTCCCATTTCGTTCCAGCCTTAAGTTCAGTTCACCACATGCCCACATCCAGTGAATAAAAACACACACACAAAGATTCGTCAGCGTTTTAGAGCATTTTCCTCCTAATATTCACATATACATATTTTTGCAAAGCAATTTCCCCTGAAATAATGCACATCTGCATGTTATTTTCAGTAATAAATGCACATTTAGTACTTTTGCATTTTTGCACACATTGTTTGGTTGGAGAAGCACAGAATGACAAGATTCAGAGAAGAGTGTATTTCGATGGTTGGCTGTGTTTTGGTTCCTGCATTGTTTCAGAAAGTGTGAATTAGGGCAGGGTCACCTTTGAATTTGAACTCAGTTGAATTTCTCTTCCATCTCTTAACAGATCTGGGCCTTCTGGGGTAGGAGGCAATGCATTCCATACCACAAAAGTCCACAAGGCAAGATATTATATAAAGAACAGATGCGCTCTCAAGGCGCAATCCTCTTGCACACTTACCCGTATTTTTTGCTCTATAAGACGCAACAGACCATAAGACGCACCTAGTTTTTGGAGGAGGAAAACAAGAACAAAAATATTCTGAATCCCAGAAGCCAGAACAGCAAGAGGGATCGCTGCGCAGTGAAAGCAGCGATCCCTCTTACTGTTCTGGCTTCTGGGATATCTGCGCAGCCTGCATTCACCCCATAAGACGCACACACATTTCCCCTTACTTTTTAGGAGGGAAAAAGTGAGTCTTATAGAGCAAAAAATACGGTACTTGGTAGTAAGCATCCTTAGTCTCAATGGGGCTTATTTCTCAACAAGCATGCACAGGATCGAGTGCCACCAGGACTTTGGCAAAGCCTTAGAAAGAAGCTGAACAAAGAGGTAATAACCTTTCAGTGTCCCCATTCAAAGCAGGACCTCAACCTAACTGCGTCAGCCTCATAAACGCTGCTTGGTGGCAAAGGTCATTGCCACCAGCCCTTTCAGTCCTAAAATGATGCTTTAATGCCAACGACCATCACTGTCACACATACGATGCTGTCCATAAAGCGCTTGCCTTTTATGAGGCACACACGTGGCCTTTAAGCATCAATGGGAATTGACGGGATGTGGGATGAGGCAGGCGTATGACCGCAAGTGCAGGAGCTTTGGCTTTGTAAAATCTGCCAAATAAACCCGGGAAATTGTATCCTTTTGTCCATCTTAGATCAGCAGTGTGTACCCATAAGGAGTACACGAGCCACTCAAGCCAGGTTGTAAAACCACACAGGAATGCTAATGACAAAGCACCTCTAATTATTCTGAATGTCCACTGAGTTAAGTTCTGGATAGGGAAGTAACTTGCAGAACTTTGCAAACAGAGCCATAGTTGGTGAGCGCGCTGAATTTGATTTTTTTAAAAAAGTGGGCTCTGTTTTGTTACCTTTAGAACACATCTGCACAAGGTATTTAAAGAACCGTTGTACCACTTAATCAGTCATGGTTTCCCCCAAAGAACGCAGAGCACTGTAGATTGTTCAGGGTGCTGAGTCTCACTAGCAGACCCCTGTTCTCCTCCCAGAGCTACAGTTCCCAAAATTCCCTAGGAAGAGGGATTGATGGTTAAATCACCCTGTGAACTGTAGCTCTGTGCAGGGATTAGGAGGTCAAACTACAGTACCCATGGTGCTTTAGGGGAAGCCATGACTGCTAAAGTGGTATAATAGTGCTTTAAATCTGTGGTGCAGATGTGGCCTTAGGGACAGAAGAAGTTGCTATGAAAGTGGTCAAACTATTCATCCATCTAGCCCAGGGGTCAGCAAACTTTTTCAGCAGGGGGCCGGTCCACTGTCCTTCAGACCTTGTGGGGGGCCTGACTATATGGGGGGGGGGATGAACGAATTCCTATGCCCCACAAATAACCCAGAGATGCATTTTAAATAAAAGCACACATTCTACTCATGTAAAAACACGCTGATTCCCGGACCGTCCGTGGGCTGGATTTAGAAGGTGGGGGGCCAGATTCGGCCCCCGGGCCTTAGTTTGCCTACTCCGATCTAGTCCCCTCTGATTGGCAGCTGCTCCCCTACATCTCGTTATTACCACCTGCCACCTGAACCTCTTATGTGATGATGCCAGTGATTTGTAGCTATGATATTCTGCCTGCAAAGCCAGGTCTCTCTCTCCCAAGCCCCAAATAACGTTTTATATCTTCCTGCTTGTTTATCTTGTAATACAAGCCGGTGCCCCTTTCAATTATTTCCTTTTCACGCATTGCATTCTAGACATTCAATTCACCCACTTGGTGGCCACAGCCGTTTTTCAAAATAAAATGATATGTATCCAAACTTCTTGAGAGATGGTCATTGCTAGCTAATGGATCGGTGAATCATTCGGGGCAATCTTCAATCCTGTTTGCTCCTGCAACACGCTAGCCTTTGCTCTGTAGGCTTCCCAAGAGGCAACAGGTTGTTTAAAGGAGGAGGAAAATCCTATTAAGGGCCCCTTGGCTTCACGAAAGCTTAGGTTTATTCTATGCATAGATAATTTCCATGCAGGAGATTATGTCACCCTCGTCAATTATTGGCTTCACCTGCAGCTCATTCCACAAATTCCATTCTGACACATCACCAGGTGTTGCAAACTCGATCCCTTTCGGGTTCTGGTGGTTATCATGGTGATGCAAAGCCATGGGATGTCGTTAACTCTGCGGCAGCTCCTATCTCTTCTTCTTCCCTCAGCAACCTCCTTCCCCAAAGCTCACAACTCTGCCAACAAGGCTTATCAATGTGTTAACATTTGCTCTGCAGCGTAATTGCAAAAAAGTATTTGCCAAAGGGAACAGAAGGCATATTCAATACAATGCTTCCCATAGATAAGAATTATGCTTATGAACAATGGCCAGGTCCAGAGATCATGCAGGTCAGGCCAGTACTGGAGACACCAGACTTGGAGAAGGGGAGGAACTAAGCATAATACTTTGCACTTCCAGTTTCATTTTTTGCCGGGGTCTTAGGAAGCTTGTTAGCAGCTGATCTGGAGCAAGATAGAATGAAGTAATTTAAAATAGGGCATGCTGGTTGCCTGGAACCCTGAACAGAAGTGCTTCATCATACCTTCCAACATTTCTCTGATGAAAATAGGGCTGTCCCAGCGGCGTAGCGTGGGTTGTCAGCACCCAGGGCAAGGCAAGTAATTTGCGCCCCCTAACCCAGGGCAAGGCAAGTAATTTGTGCCCCCTAACCTGCCACCGCTTCCAGCTTCTTCTTGCTGCTGCCTGGGCTGGGCTGGTGTGGTTCTCTCCCGCGCTCAGCGCTGTGCTGGGCGGCCGCTGCACTGTCCCTCCCCCAGATAGTCCCTCCCTCACTCTCTCCGCACCGCACGCCTGGCACCCACCCCCTCCACAGTGGGCGGCGACCCGGCGGCTCGGATCGGATTCGCACAGCCAGCACTGCAGTGGGAGAGAGTGAGTGAGCCAGGTAGGGGCAGAGAGCTGTGAGTGCGAGCGCGCCCCCCCCCAGATGTTGTGCCCGGTGCAGCCGGCCCCCCTGCACCCCCCACACTACGCCACTGGGCTGTCCTATTCCATAAATAACAATAATTATTATTTACACCCTGCCCATCTGACTAGGCTGCCCCAGCCACTCCGGGCAGCTTCCAACAAATATAAAAACATAATGCAACATTTAAAAAACTTCCCTATACAGGGCTGCCTTCAGAGGGTTTGGGGATTGGATAACTCCATACCCTCCAACACTTCTCCAATGAAAATAGGAAAGTCCTAAGGAAAAGCGGGACATTCTGGGATCAAATCAGAAACTGGGATGTGTTGTTGTTGTTTAGTCGTTTAGTTGTGTCCGACTCTTTGTGACTCCATGGACCAGAGCATGTCAGGCACTCCTGTCTTCCACTGCCTCCCGCAGTTTGGTCAAACTCATGCTGGTAGCTTCGAGAACACTGTCCAACCATCTCATCCTCCGTCGTCCCCCCCGTCGTCCCCCCGGGCCAGTGTGGTGTAGTGGTTAAGAGCGGTAGTCTCCTAATCTGGGGAACTGGGTTCACGTCTCCACTCCTCCACATGCAGCTGCTGGGTGACCTTGGGCCAGTCACACTTCTTTGAAGTCTCACCCCCACTCACCTCACAGAGTGTTTGCCGCTTTGAGACTCCTGAAGGGGAGTGAAAGGCGGGATATCAAATCCAAACTCTTCTTCTTCTTCTTCTTCTCCTCCTCCTCCTCCTTGTGCCCTCCATCCTTCCCAACATCAGGGTCTTTTCCAGGGAGTCTTCTCTTCTCATGAGGTGGCCAAAGTATTGGAGTCTCAGCTTCAGGATCTGTCCTTCCAGTGAGCACTCAGGGTTGATTTCCTTCAGTATGGAGAGGTTTGATCTTCTTGCAGTCCATGGGACTCTCAAGAGTCTCCTCCAGCACCAGAATTGAAAAGCATGGATTCTTTGGCGATCAGCCTTCTTGATGGTCCAGCTCTCACTTCCATACATCACTACTGGGAAAACCATGGCTTTAACTATACGGACCTTTGTCGGCAAGGTGATGTCTCTGCTTTTTAAGATGCTGTCTAGGTTTGCCATCACCTTTCTCCCAAAAAGCAGGCAATGACAAACCTAGATAGCTTCTATAAATCTTGGACTGTCCCTGGAAAATGGGGGCACCTGGAGAGTATGCTTCATGCTGCAACACTTTGCGGTTTATTTGTAAAATAATTACCTTCTGCACCCCAGCTTATCGCTAAATCATGGTCTTTTTGATCTGCATATATATTGGCTAGAAGTGCACATTGCTAGCATCGGAAGGTTAAAGGTCTCTGGCTGTTTCCTATGGCAACGTTCCTATGGATAAATAGCATTTGCTTGTTGTGTCAAGCACAGTAGGTGGGGAGCCTTCGCTGCCGGAAAATCGGCTCACCAGGAGGCACCCAAAGCCCTGGGCCATATGTCTCTTTGCTGTCTCTCTGGCCCGCTTACTCCCATACCGACATTTGTGTGACGTGTTGCCACAGACAGGCACATGGAAGCATGGGAATAAAGAGGAAGCAGTCCTTTAAAAGCTACCTTTGGCACTCCATCATGTTCCCTATCAGACAGGTTCCATCTCTATTGCCTTTTTTTTGGCACCTGTGGAAAACCTTCCTTCTCCACCAGATATTTTGAGTGGAAGTGAAAAGGAAAAATCCTGTAAAAAAGAGACAGAGAGCTTTAACTCTTCAAGGTTAAAACATTGTCCTTTACTGCCACCTTATGTCCGGAGTTGGAGCTCTGTTGGACAAAATTCTGAACGCATATGCTGTTCCCACAGAAAGGAGAGGGCCAGTTAGATTTTATGTCTTCACCACTCTGATTTATAACGTTGTCAGCCGACACGGGAGTCCAGAAGGTCACTGGAGATTGGGAGTAGGAACAGAAATCAAGGTCAGGAATTTCAAGAAGCACCAGGCTTGGAGCTTGGCAAGGAAGCCACCAGAAGGAGCAATTCACTTTGTTATTGTTACTACTCGCTTCTGTCTCTTGTGCTGGCTCCAGCCAATTATTCTTATAGCCAGGTCCAACTGAAGTGTCCAGCTGAAAGCTGGCCAAGAGAGGGCAGTAGGCTTCAATGGGGACTTTGCTCTTTTACATAACTGCAATAAATCACAGGAGGTGCATGGACCATAGATTTTAAGGAAGTTATAAATAGACTGTGTCCTTCTATCGGAACGCAGGGAGCTGCCTTGGACTGAGACACAACATTGGTCCATCTAGCTGGGTTTTGATACACTGACCAGCAGCATCTCTTCAGTATTTTATCTCTTAGCCCTACCTAGAGATGCTGGGGAATGAATCTGGGGAACATCTACATGCCAAACTATCACTGAGCTACACCCTTTGTCAACTATCAAGGCATACACCAGTTTCTCTCGACCCCTTCGTGCCGTAATTTCAATAGATGATGAAGGATTTGGCTTTGCCTTTTATATCACCTTCACTATCATTTATTTACTTACTTACTTACTTACTTACTTACTATACAATTTTTATTCTTTCCATGGTTCATTTTGCACAACATAAATCCCTGCATATTTTACATAAACTAAACGATTCAGTATTCCATTACAGTGGTACCTCGGGTTACATACGCTTCAGGTTACAGACTCCGCTAACCCAGAAATAGTACCTCAGGTTAAGAACTTTGCTTCAGGATAAGAACAGAAATCGTGCAGTGGCGGCGCAGCGGCAGCAGGAGGCCCCATTAGCCAAAGTGGTGCTTCAGGTTAAGAACAGTTTCAGGTTAAGAACGGACCTCCGGAATGAATTAAGTACTTAAACCGAGGTACCACTGTATTCTGGAAATCCTTGTCTTAAACTCTGTGAAAGGATTCTGTGGAACTGTAACGACCTTTCATTTGGCTTAATGGACTCTATGAACAGACAGGTGGAATAGATACTTATACATGTATGGACCTTATGCATGAACTGACTAGAGAATGAACTGATCCACTGGGTCTTCAGCTTTTTTCGTTGAACTTTATGAAACTTCCGTTGAAATCTACAATTTGATACCATGAATAGTATACCTTATTTATTCAAAAGTACAGCCGGTTACGTCTTGTGTGTTTATTGAGCATGTTTCACGTAACCATAGGTTTGTTGTTGTTTTACCCTGAACATTCCCATAAGAACATAATCTCAACCACATTGCATCTCTAGCACTTATCTGGTTCAAGAAGAAGAGGAAGAAGAGGAGTTTGGATTTGATATCCCACTTTATCAATACCCGAAGGAGTCTCAAAGCGGCTAACATTTGTTAGGATATTTCCGTTCCACCTTAAAAGGGAGCGGGCTATGTGACTCAGAGTCTGCGTATTTCCTGTTCACAGGATGTTTGTGTTTGCTGTTGCTTTCGTTTTCTCTCTCGGTGCCTGAACACGCTAGCAGGCGGTCATGTTTTTATTTGTTCTGACCAACGCTGAATAAACTTGTAAATATGCTCTCCTGCTGTGCAACTTTCGCTGTGTGAATTCTGCTGATAGAGTGTGCATCAGCCCAGGAATGTGGCAATCTATTTCTGGAGCTCTTGTCGCTCGCTACTTGCTGATACTGTATCTACGGGAGGTAGATGGACGTCCGGAGTCGGCGTGGAGGCAGTGATGGCCTTTGTCTCCCTGGCAGTATCCCAACAACATTCTCCTTTCCCTTCCTCCCCCACAACAAACACTCTGTGAGGTAAGTGGGGCTGAGAGACTTCAGAGAAGTGTGACTAGTCCAAGGTCACCCAGCAGCTGCATGTGGAGGAGCGGGAAAGCGAACCCGGTTCACCAGATTACGAGTCCACTGCTCTTAACCACTACACCACACTGGCTCTTATGTATAAGATGTATCCACACTGGATTCAGACTTATACATCTTAGCAAGCCTACTCGGAGTTAAGTACCATCAGCAAATCATTTTCAAGTAGTTCTCCTTCAAGGAATGTTGTTGTTGTTTAGTCGTTTAGTCGTGTCCGACTCTTTGTGACCCCATGGACCAGAACACGCCAGGCACTTCTGTCTTCCACTGCCTCCCGCAGTGAACACTGTCCAACCATCTCGTCCTCTGTTGTCCCCTTCTCCTTGTGCCCTCCATCTTTCCCAACATCAGGGTCTTTTCCAGGGAGTCTTCTCTTCTCATGAGGTAGCCAAAGTCTTGGAGCCTCAGCTTCACGATCTGTCCTTCCAGTGAGCACTCAGGGCTGATTCCTTAAGAATGGATAGGCTTGATCTTCTTGCAGTCCATGGGACTCTCAAGAGTCTCCTCCAGCACCATAATTCAAAAGCATCCATTCTTCGGTGATCAGCCTTCTTTATGGTCCAGCTCTCACTTCCATACATCACTACTGGGAAAACCATAGCTTTAACTACACAGACCTTTATTGGCAAGGACACCCCAGAGGACAGGATCACACTTCAAAACGACCTTGACAAATTAGAGAACTGGGCCAAAACAAACAAGATGAATTTTAACAGGGAGAAATGTAAAGTATTGCACTTGGGCAAAAAAAATGAGAGGCACAAATACAAGATGGGTGACACCTGGCTTGAGAGCAGTACATGTGAAAAGGATCTAGGAGTCTTGGTTGACCACAAACTTGACATGAGCCAACAGTGTGACGCGGCAACTAAAAAAGCCAATGCAATTCTGGGCTGCATCAATAGGAGTATAGCATCTAGATCAAGGGAAGTAATAGTGCCACTGTATTCTGCTCTGGTCAGACCTCACCTGGAGTACTGTGTCCAGTTCTGGGCATCACAGTTCAAGAAGGACACTGACAAACTGGAACGTGTGCAGAGGAGGGCAAGCAAAATGGTCAAAGGCCTGGAAATGATGTCTTATGAGGAACGGCTAAGGGAGCTGGGCATGTTTAGCCTGGAGAAGAGGAGGTTAAGGGGTGATATAATAGCCATGTTCAAATATATAAAAGGATGTCACATAGAGGAGGGAGAAAGGTTGTTTTCTGCTGCTCCAGAGAAGCGGACATGGAGCAATAGATCCAAACTACAAGAAAGAAGATTCCACCTAAACATTAGGAAGAACTTCCTGACAGTAAGAGCTGTTCGACAGAGGAATTTGCTGCCAAGGAGTGTGGTGGAGTCTCCTTCTTTGGAGGTCTTTAAGCAGAGGCTTGACAACCATATGTCAGGAGTGCTCTGATGGTGTTTTCTGCTTGGCAGGGGGTTGGACTCGATGGCCCTTGTGGTCTCTTCCAACTTTATGATTCTATGATGTCTCTACTTTTTAAGATGCTGTCTAGGTTTGTCATTGCTTTCCTACAAGGAATAACATGCTGTAAACTTCAGATCACCTTCGCTATCTTCCTTCCCTGGTATTTGCTGAAGCCCATCAGGTGCTGTTGCAACTTGTGCAAAAGACAATACTTTGCAGACGTGGCATTCAAAAGGATTTTGGCAGTACTAAGGAGGACATAATAAACCTGATTCTGCCACCTCTGCACACATGCCTCAAATATTATGCATTTTGTCCTGGATGCGTTGTTAAAGAGAGAGCAGGAAAAACAGCAGCTACTCTTTAGCTAATTACCATGATGCACACCGGGTTTTTGGCTACCACTGGATCTCTAATTGAGTCTCTCAGTTGCCAAACAGCTTTGCAGGCTGTGTGCCCATGCAGAATAAGGCCATTTGAGGCAATGGTAATCTTGGAACAGGGACAGCTGTTCCTCTGGCTGCCTTGTCATTCATAACAACATTCAGAGCTACTGCTTTCCATAAACTAGATCCAGAAGTGGCTTTCTCTAGGTGCCCGGCAACAGCCAACACAACCTTTGGACCAAATTGGCTCCATTAATGACTACTTGGCGTGGCAACCCCTCCATCACCCCTGCCCTCCAAAAACAGCTGGGTGCCTGCCACCCCCACATCTTTGGCTGCAGCAATTCAAGGCTTACAGATGCTTGGCTTAGTTCCTAGTAGAATGAAGGTGGTGTATCTGGAGTAAATGCATATTCATTGGCCTGTCCTGTTCTTCTGCCATATTGATCTTACAACCTAGAACTGGCAGCAGCGGCAGGCGTCCCCCCACTTAGGTGGTGGTGTTGTTGTTGTTTAGTCGTTTAGTCATGTCCGACTCTTCGTGACTCCATGGACCAGAGCACGCCAGGCACTCCTGTCTTCCACTGCCTCCCGCAGTTTGGTCAGACTCATGATGGTAGCTTCGAGAACACTGTCCAACCATCTTGTCCTCTGTCGTCCCCTTCTCCTTGTGCCCTCAATCTTTCCCAACATCAAGGTCTTTTCCAGGGAGTCTTCTCTTCTCATGAGGTGGCCAAAGCATTGGAGCCTCTGCTTCAGGATCTGTCCTTCCGGTGAGCACTCAGGGCTGATTTCCTTCAGAATGGATAGGTTGGATCTTCTTGCAGTCCATGGGACTCCAGTCTCCTCCAGCACCATAATTCAAAACCCACTTAGGTTTGATAGCATATGTAACTAAATAATACAATTCAAACCCAGAAATGGTGGGAGAGAGCTGGAGAGTCCTTGTGGCTTGCGAGCAGACCCTTCCCAGAGCCCAAAGAGGACGTCAATGAGGACGGATGAAGCCCTGAAGAGACTGGAGGCACAGTGGGGCTTTGTTTAGGCTGCTCAGCCTCCCCGCCTAACAGCTGATATGTGGAATAGAAGCCAGCAGCAGCAGCTGCTGCTTCCCTGCACCTCTTCCAGACTCCACCAGAGCTTCAATGCTAGTTATGGATATTTTTGGATACAGTATTTTTTGGTCTACATTGGAGAGAGAGCAGCAGAGGGGGCATTTAAAGGATGTTTAGGTTAAGGTTATGAAATATACTCGATGTCGAGTGTGTATTTCATGCTCTTTATTCAGCTCATAGTAGTGAGGGATGGAAGTTCCCCCAAAATGTCTGCTTTATATACATTATTTACACAGTGGGCCCCATGTGATTGGCTGATTCCGGGATTCTCCTGTTGGCCAATCAGGTTGAGAATTCACTTCCACCTGGAGTTGGATTGGGTGGCTCCTGCTCCAATCAGACTGCCTCATTCTGGATCCTATTGTTCTAGGACCAATCAGACTGCTGCATTCTGGATCCTATTGTTCTAGGACCAATCAGACTGCCGCATTCTGAATCCTCAGTCTTGGAAAAAGGCTTGCTAATATATTTGATGTGGGTTGTTGCTTTCCCCTCCCCCCCATCCTACTGGCGCATTCCTGTTATGCAATTCTTTTGTTGCTTTATTATTTGTGCTATGGAGCTGCTGCTGTGCCTCAACCCAGATTTCAGAACAACCATAATAAGACTAACATGGAAAGCTCATTACAGTTCAGTGTAACAGAATGTTCTAGCCTTACGGAAGCATGATTTTTTGTTCTGCTGCTAAACTATTTGGTCCTCTCCCCGTTCCGCCTCCCCACAATAACTATTAGTCCCTTCTTACAACCGTGAGCCCAGATAATGGCTCACATAACAAAAAGAGCTCCAGGGAAATGACCTTCTCCCAAGTCAGGCCATGGACCCATCTCGCCCTAACACTGCATACCACAGCCTTCTCTAATTTGGCACCATCTGGATGCTTTGGACTGTAAAACTCTGATCAGCCCCAGCCATCTATCACAGGTGCTCCCCAGCCAAAGGAACACTCAAGGTAGATAGTTAACTCTGTATTGCTAACGCCAAGCTAAGCAGTTGGCTCCTTACCTCTCTCGCCCTGACTTAGCCACTGTGATCCATGCGACGGTCACCTCCAGACTGGATTATTGTAACTCACTCTACGTGGGGCTACCCTTGAGACTGACCCAGAAATTCCAGCGGGTGCAGAATGCCGCGGCGAGACTCCTTACGGGGTCCTCGCTGCGAGATCACATTCATCCGGTGCTATACCAGCTGCACTGGCTCCCGGTGGAGTACAGGATCAGGTTTAAGGTGCTGGTTTTAACCTTTAAAGCCCTATACAGCCTAGGACCCTCGTACCTACGGGACCGCCTCTCCTGGTATGTCCCACAGAGAAACTTACGGTCTTCAAATAAAAACATCTTGAAGGTCCCAGGCCACAGAGAGGTTAGGCTGGCCTCAACTAGAGCCAGGGCTTTTTCGGCTGCGGCTCCGATCTGGTGGAACACTCTGTCACAAGAGACCCTGCGGGACTTGACATCTTTCCACAGGGCCTGCAAGACAGAGCTGTTCCACCAGGCCTTTGGCAAGGGCACAGCCTGACTCCCTCCTTTGGCAATCCTCGCGGAGCTCTGGCCCAATGGTTAGCATTAGTTTGATTTTAATTAGTTTATAATGAATGATTTTAGAGTGTTGTGTTTTACTGTTGTACTGTTTTATTGATGTTAGCCGCCCTGAGCCTGGCTTCGGCTAGGGAGGGCGGGATATAAATAAAATATATTATTATTATTATTTTATTATTATAATAATAATTATTAAGTACTGCAAGGCGGTAGTTAACTCTGTATTAGACTACTGCAATGCGCTCTACGTGCGGTACCTTTGAAGGTGCCTCGGAAACTGCAATCAATCCAGAATGCAGCAGCTAGACTGGTGACTGGGAGTGGCCGCCAAGACCATATAACACCAGTCCTGAAAGATCCTTCATTGGCTCCTAGTACGTTTCCGAGCACAATTCAAAGTGTTGGTGCTGACCTTTAAAGCCCTAAACGGCCTCGGTCCTGTATACCTGAAGGAGCGTCTCCACCCCATCATCCAGCTCGGACACTGAGATGCAGCATCAAGGGCTTTCTGGCGGTTCCCTCACTGCAAGAAGTGAGGTTACAGGGAACCAGGCAGAGGGCCTTCTCGGTAGTGGCGCCTGCCCTGTGGAACGCCCTCCCAGCAGATGTCAAGGTAATAAACAACTATTTTACTTTTAAAAGACACATGAAGGCAGCCATGTTTAGGGAAGTTTTTAATGTCTGACGCTGTATTGTTTTTGATATTTGGTTGGAAGCCACCTAGAGTGGCTGGGGAGACCCAGTCAGATGGGTGGGATATCAATTTTTGTTGTTTAGTCGTTTAGCCGATTCCAACTTCCAGTGGCAAGAGAGACTTTTCTTCCCATGGAATCAACTTCTATTATTCTCTTCTGGGTATTCTCTTGTGCATCTCTCTCTCTGTGTGTGTCTATTTTTGTGGGGTTCTGTTGTTGTTGTTTAGTTGTTTAGTCATGTCCGACTTCGTGACCCCATGGACCAGAGCACACCAGGCACTCCTGTCTTCCACTGCCTCCCGCAGTTTGATCAAACTCATGCTTGTAGCTTCAACAACACTGTCCAACCATCTCATCCTCTGTCCTCCCCTTCTCCTTGTGCCCTCCATCTTTCCCAACATCAGGGTCTTTTCCAGGGAGTCTTCTCTTCTCATGAGGTGGCCAAAGTATTGGAGCTTCAGGATCTGTCCTTCCAGTGAGCACTCAGGGCTAATTTGCTTTAGAATGGATAGGTTTGATCTTCTTGCAGTCCATGGGACTCTCAAGAGTCTCCTCCAGCACCATAATTCAAAAGCATCAATTCTTCGGCGGTCAGCCTTCTTTATGGTCTAAATGACTAAACAACGACAAGGTGAGAGCTTGGAGGGTCCACACCTTTTTGTGAGACAAGGGTTCGGATCTAACTTTGAGAGAGGACTTTGCATTCTCCCCCCCCCCCCTTTTCTGTTTTTGTTTTATTTAGATTAGTCTGCTTTTTTATTGCATTGTATTATGAAAAAGACTCAATAAAAAATTATTTGGGGGTGGGGAGTAGCATAGAGTATTTCTTATTCCTTCCTGAAGAAGGAATAACAGACTAAACCTGAGGGCTTCTGCATTCAAAGTACGTGCTCCCTCACTGAGCTGAAGACCTTCATCATAGCGATGTAATTTTTCAGAGACATTATATATCTAATTATCGAGATGTGGAGAGACCTGCAACGATGAATATTACCATTCTGCCATCCTTATAACTTTCCTGGGTCTGCATGGCAGCTGCCATGTGCAATGCAGAATCTTTTTTATATATATAATTTTTTATTAAGTTTTTCCTTTGCAAATAAATCCCTACAACCATGTTTACAAATTTGCTATTTTTTGAACTTCCACCAGCACCTCCCTCAATCATCCATTTTTCTTATCTTCACGCATTTTCTATATGATATTGCCAATTTAATATTAACCTTCCATCTCTGTTTCTTTTTTACAATATACCGTACTTTGTACTATCACAAAGCCTCCTTAAAACCCACTAGCGTTGTCTGTTCGTCACATATAGTTTTCAGATAATCCGTAAACTTTCCCCAGTCCTCGATGAATTTGTGATCTTTCTGGTATCTGATTTTTCCAGTCATTTTATCCAGTTCTGCATAGTCCGTAAGTTTCATTCTCCACTCATTCAAGGTCGGTAGTTCCTCTTGTTTCCAGCCATGTGCAATGCAGAATCAATGCCAGAAATTGTGGCAAAGGGGTCTCCAATCAGGTTCATTCGTTTTATATGCATCGCGTGACAATGCCAGGACCTCCAATAGATTAATCCTTAAAATCCTGCCTCCAGGACCAACAAATGACATCATCACTATCATAATAAATCCCCAAACCAACCACACATATATGACCTGCTTAGGAGGTTCAGGGAGCAATGAAGGTGCGTTTCCCCTCTTAAATACACTTTTTTTTCCTCCACCCCTCCCCACCCCCCCACCCTCCGGTCAGAGGCCATGCGCTTTAAATAGCTGAATTGTTTATCAGAACACATGTGGTTATCAAAAAAAAAAAAACTTGTTCTTGCTGAATAGCTTGTGCCTTTTTGCTGCACCCATGTGCAATTTTAATGGTCCGAGATAGCTGGCTCGCCTCATTAGCACACTCGCGCACAAATCCTGGTACGGAAAGGAAAGCTTGCCATTGTCCCTTCACATACTATTCCAATTGTGATGGTGCCTCTCATGTGGAGAGGGTGGGGTGGGAAAGAGAAGCGCTGAGCCATGGCGGAACAAGGAAAAGTTACAGCCGCAATGCCCTTGTCCTGAGCTAACCTCAACGCTGTCAGTGTTAGTTAGGTGTGACGTGTCCCCACAGTTTGCCTCGGTCTCTGAGGTTAGCAGCACAGACTGGAAGACATGATTGCGCCCTTAGAAGTGAATCTGAAGTGAAGGAATTTCAAGCAGTTGCTCCAGTTCAGAACTAGCGAGCAAGAGGAATTACTCTCCTGGTGAAACTCAGAAAATCCCAGGGAGTGGACGGAGAACTTGGCTTGTCCTGAGCCAAACCGGATCCCACTGTACCGTCTCGGAATGCAATAAAAACCATTTAAGACAATGCAGAAATACAATACCAATGGAAAGGATTTGATGAAATAATCAATTGAACTAGAATACAAAAAAGGGAGGTGTGAGGAGGTCAAGGAAACAAGTAAATGAAAGACAAGACATGGAAAGATGGATTTCTTTTTCATTGTTTTTCTTTTTCTTTATTTTTGTAATTTTTTGAAACTTTAATAAATATTAAAAATTTAAAAAACCAGAAATACAATACCAAATAGGCAGCCATGGCAGGGGCCTATTCATCCAGAATTGAAGGCTGACAGCTAAATTGAAATCCTTTCACTCAATTCACTCTTTTTTATGGTTTTCCAAAGTTCGGGAGGGGGGGAGAGTTTAGTTGCCCCCACAGCTGAGGTATTTCAAAAGAATATTGCCCCGGAATTATTGTATTGTGCAGAGATTTGGGGATATAGTAATGTCCTTCCGTTAGAAGTGGTGGTGAACTCTTTCCTGAAATCACTGTTGATTGTCCCCAAAGATAAAACCGCCCCCCCCCTTTTTAAGAGCTGGAACAGGGCTAATTTTCTTATAAACCAGTGTGCATGTAGGGCTGGCCCTATACTGACTGAAGCTGGCATGAGTCATATTAGGCTCCCGAAAAAATGCTTCCTAGAGCAATTGTAATCTATGCCCCGAAGCTCTTGGGCAAACTCAGTCAGTAAGATTCCCCATTATTATGGGATTAATGTGGACTCCCTACCAAATTTTGCCTCTAACAGAGTCAAACAACTCATCAAAGAAAAAAATTACTGTATTTTCCCGTGTATAAGACTGGGTTTTTCCCCTAAAAAATAATGTCAAAAATTAGGGGGCATCTTATACACAGGGCCATCTCCCCCGTTTTCTTAAATCTGAGTCCCCCAAAAAAGGGGCATCTTATAGATGGGGGGCGTCTTATAGATGGAAAAATACAGTATTTGGACTCTAAATGGAGGGACCTTCATTCGCATACTCATCCTGGTATCCAATATATAAAACATCTTTTGGGCTGGAGCAATAATCTCACGCTGGCACCACTTAGAAAAGCATTTACGGGTTGGTGTTTTCAGTGTATATATCTAATGGGAAGATTTAATAACACACACACACACACACACACACACACACACACACACACACCCATGTACCAAAGACTCTGCATCTGTGAGGCGGGAAATGTGGAGGACCTCCAACGTTATTTGTTACGATGCCCTTTATATACATCCCCTCGACAAAAATTCCTCGATTACATCCTTTGCTCTCTCTCCAACCGAACTCCCCTTGAGCAAATCTCTATTTTGCTGGCTGGCAATAACGTATTTATTACTGCAAAAGGTTGCAAAATTTGCCTTGGCTGCAGGTAAGTTGAGAGTTAGGCACCAAGACAAGTACTGTATCATAAGGGGGAGTGTGAGAAGTAGAGTGCTTAACAAATGCAGGTGTGATTTTTGCATTTTTGTATGTTTGCTTTGCTGTTGTTGCCGTTCAGTTTTAAATTAATTATTTGTATTCTACGCATTGTGACCAATTGTGATGGCTTATAGATTTTAGCAATAAAGATTTCATTCAGTTGAAGGCTTTTCTAAACAGAAATGACTCCAGTTGCTTCTGGGAACTTCAAGTAGCGGGTACCTCACACATCTCAACAAGGATGTTGTTCCACAGAACAAGGGAAGTCACACTAAAAGCCCTGTTGCAAGTTATTGCGGTGTGGGCTTCTGAGATCTTGTACCGCTAGTTATACAGCAAAACAGTAGATAGATCAGCCTAAAGGATCAGGATTTCCCTACTGATAACGTTACAGTAGTGACCCTGAGTCTCTTGGGCTTTCTGATTAGAAGGTTGGCCGTTCAAATCCCCACGACAGGGTGAGCTCCCGTTGCTCTGTCTCAGCTCCTGTCAACCTAGCAGTTCGAAAGCACGCCAGTGCAAGTAGATAAATAGGCATCACTGTGGTGGGAAGGGAAATGGCATTTTGGTGTGCTCTGGCACTCGTCACGGTGTCCCGTTGAACCAGAAGCAGTTTAGTCCTGCTGGCCACATGACCCGGAAAGCTGTCTGTGGACAAACGCTGGCTTCCTTGGCCTGAAAGCGAGATGAGCGCCGCACCCCATAGTCGCCTTTGACTGGACTTTAACCATCCAGCAGTCCTTTACCTTTTACCTTTCACAGTGGCCACACAGGTGCCTGTGGGAAACCTGTAAGCAGGACCCAAGAACAATAGCAAATCTCTCTGCCTGTGGTTTCCAGCAACTGGGATTCAGAGGCCCCCAAAGGCAGGGAGAGTGTAGACATTGTTGCTAGCCTTATCCTTCATGAATCCTTTACCTTTTACCTTTTTTATAATGGAATTGCCTTCCTTCCAATGTACATCTTCTTGCCCCCATCATTTTCGATGATGGATCAAGAAACACACCCAGTGGCGTAGCGTGGGGGGTGCAGGGGGGGCCGGCCGCACCGGGCACAACATCTGGGGGTTAGGGTTAGGGGGCGCAAATCCACGGGTTAGTGGGCGCAAATTACTTGCCTTGCCCCGGGTGCTGACAACCCACATTACGCCACTGAACACACCTCTCTAATGGGGCATTTGGTTTAATGGCCACCTTCCCAACTGCATTGCAGTTCTCTGCTCCCGTTTTGCTGCTTTGCAATTGCTTTGTGGCTTTATTCTACACTTTCAGCAGCGGTTCTACCTGCTTTAAAGCCTGGTGTTTCTCAAACTTGGGTCCCCGGCTCTTGTTGGACTACAACTCCCATCCCTAGCTAGCAGGACCAGTGGTCAGGGATAATGGGAGTTGTAGTCCAACAAGAGCCGGAGACACATGTTTGAGAAACTGTGACATTTGTGTAACCCATCTTGAGGCCATTGGTTATACGGGCAAATAATTTTAAAAAGGTACTGGTCACATCACCTCCTGGCAAATAGAAGGGGAAGAAATGGAGGCAGTGATAGATTTTACTTTCTTGGGCTCCATGATCACTGCAGATGGTAACAGCAGTCACGAAATTAAAAGACGCCTGCTTCTTGGGAGAAAAGCAATGACAAACCTAGACAGCATCTTAAAAACAGAGACATCACCTTGCCAACAAAGGTCCGTATAGTTAAAGCTATGGTTTTCCCAGTAGTGATGTATGGAAGTGAGAGCTGGGCCATAAAGAAGGCTGATCGCCGAAGAATTGATGCTTTTGAATTATGGAGCTGAAAGAGACTCTTGAGAGTCCCATGGACTGCAAGAAGATCAAACCTCTCCATTCTTAAGGAAATCAGCCCTGAATGCTCACTGGAAGGACAGATCCTGAAGCTGAGGCTCCAATACTTCGGCCACCTCATGAGAAGAGAAGATTCCCTGGAAAAGACCCTGATGCTGGGAAAGATGGAGGGTGCAAGGAGTAGGGGACGACAGAGGACGAAGTGGTCGGACAGTGTTCTCGAAGCTACCAGCATGAGTTTGACCAAACTGTGGGAGGCAGTGGAAGACAGGAATGCCTGGCGTGCTCTGGTCCAGGGGGTCACGAAGAGGTGGACATGACTAAACGACTAAACAACAACAACTACCGTATTTTTTGCACCATAACACTCACTTTTTTCCTCCTAGAAAGTAAGAGGAAATGTCTGTGCGTGCTATGGAGCGAATGCCTACGGGTGGCGGGGGGAATCTGCTGCAGTTGTGAGCAGAGGATCCATGGTTTCCCATCCTTCCCTCCTCCGTGGCTCGCTTTGAAACAGCAAAGCGGGTGTAAGTGGCTAATGTCCGGTTGGCTCCTTTAAAGCAAGCAGGCTCTCTGTCCCTCTCTCCTTCCCACTCAGCTTGCTAAACAGCATTATTAGCAGCATCCTTCTCCACCCACCCCACGCGTGCTCCTTGTCCCTTGAGTGCTTTTCCTTCCCTCCCCACTTAAAACGTGGTTACAAAGCACGGATCCACATGGATCCTCAGGATTTTTGCACTGGGTCACCCCAAATTCATCATCAGATCACATAGCATGTCCATGGCTACATCTTGCACCAAAAAAATCACGCACCCACTGTTGCCTGGGGTCGCAGTGGTGCAAAAACGTGGTTACAAAGCATGGATCCACATGGATCCTCAGGATTTTTGCATTGGGCTACTCAAACTCACTGTCAGATCACATGTCTGTGGCCACAGCATGAACCACAAAATCATACATCCACTTTAGAATATTTTTTTTCTTGTTTTCCTCCTCGAAAAACTATGTGCGTGTTATGGTCTGGTGCGTGTTATAGAGCAAAAAATACGGTATTATGTAGAAAACATCTGGGCATCCTTCCACACAAATCAGTGATGAGGGTCTGCCAGATGTCGCTAGACTACAGCTTCCATCATCTCTGAGCACTGACCATGCTGGTAGGGACTGATGGGACTTTGAGTTCAACAAGTTTCCCTTTCCTGATTTAAGATTCCTGCATTGCAGGAGGTGTGCTAGATGACAATTGGTGTCCCTTTCATCTCTGTTGTTGTTGTTGTTTCGTACCTCGCTCATCTAACTAGGCTGCCCCAGCCACTCTGGGCAGTTTCCAGCATATACAAAAACACAATAAAACATTAAACATTAAAAACTTTCGTATACAGGTCTGCCTTCAGATGTCTTCTAAAGATTGTACAGTTGCTTATCTTCTTATCTTCTATGATTCTAAAAGGCATGCAAAGTTTTTTCAATGCTTAACACACAAACGAAGATGCAACAAGCAGAAAGAAACTCAGGTAGAAAGATTGAAGAATCATGTCTGACAATGAAAGATTGCATTAAAAAAAAACATTTCATATATCACTCTCAATCACCCACATCCAATGTGTGGAGCGGTGGATAGGGGTTTTTTGGGGGGAGGGGGAACCTCTCTTATTCTCAGAATTGCTTGACGGGCAACTCTGAGACCCTTCATGCAAGATCAACCCAAAAGCGAATTCATCATTGTTTGGTTTCTGTCACCCAGCTGCCCGGGTCAGAGTTTCTCTCTGACCTGAGCTTGCAAGTGATAGACAGGGCTGGCAAGGGTATTATTGCAGTATAATTGGACAGAGTGAAAAGGAAAGCCCTGCACTCTCCTCTGGCCCCCGCCTCCCTGCCTGTTTGATGACTTGAGCATAATATGGCACTTTGCTTTTCACTGCACTCTTCGCTGAGAAATTCCGAAGCAGAGAACTCTTGAAAACGTAGCCACCAAAGTTGTGATTTGCAAAACATCCTTAATGGAGAAACTCCTAACGTAGTCACAAAACTTCTGCCGTATATACCTGAACAAGGGCAATGCTGTTCTTTTTAGCTGTAGTCTAGCCTGCCAGTCTGGATACTTGTTGAACAATTATTATTATTATTATTATTATTATTATTATTATTATTATTAATTTCTATGCAGCCTTTCACTCGAGGGTCACAGAGCAGTTTATAATGTAAAAGCACAAAAAATACACAGCATAACCAAAATGATAACAGACACACACACCACTTTAAAAGGCCATACAGTGGTACCTTGGGTTACAGACGCTTCAGGTTACAGACGCTTCCAGTTACAGACTCCGCTAACCCAGAAATAGTACCTCGGGTTAAGAACTTTGCTTCAGGATGAGAAGAGAAATCACGCAGCCCCATTAGCTAAAGTGGTGCTTCAAGTTAAGAACAGTTTCAGGTTAAGAATGGACCTCTAGAACGAATTAAGTTCTTAACCCGAGGTACCACTGTTGATTAGCCAAAGGACTGGTTGAAGAGGAATGCGTTTGCTTGGTGCTTAAATAGAAGTAATGAAGGCGCCAGGCAAACATCCCTGGGGAGAGCATTCCACAAACTGGGAGCCACTGCAGAAAAAAGCCCATTCTCATGTTGCCACCCTCCAGACGTCTCATGGAAGAGACATGCAAAGAAGGGCCTCGGATTATGGTCACAGGTTTCGGATCAGTTCACACGGGGAGAGGCGGTCCTTGAGGAACTGCACATGCTTTAAGCTTGGATTTGGCATACAAATTCTCTTTAAACGATTGCAATCTCATCCACGCCATCCCATTCAGGGCTGTGCACACGTGTGTTACTAACGCTACATTCACCTTGCAAACTCTGTTTCTAAACTATTTCTGTATTTCTTTGGTCATGAATACCCTGGCCATCTGGTTTAATGCCTCCATTCTTTTCCAGGTTTTTCAAGTATTTTGAGCAAGACATAGTTCAGCTGAGGATTGGATTTAAATCAGGGGTCAGCAAACTTTTTCAGCAGGGGGCCGGTCCAACCTCCCTCAGACCTTGTGGGGGGCCGGACTATATTTTTTTGGGGGAAATATATATGAACAAATTCCTATGCCCCGCAAATAACCCACAGATGCATTTTAAATAAAAGCACACATTCTACTCATGTGAAAACACCAGGCAGGCCCCACAAATAACCTAGAGATGCATTTTAAATAAAAGGACACATTCTACTCATGTAAAAACACGCTGATTCCCGGACCATCCACGGGCCAGATTTAGAAGGCAATTGGGCTGGATCCGGCCCCCGGGCCTTAGTTTGCCTACCCATGGATTAATTCCTCAAAAGTTCAACCTGACTAACGCATTTCCCAAAATTGGAGGAATTCACACATCACAAAATGAGCTTTCAAAATGCCCATTTTGGACCAAGGTGTAGCTACCGGTACTTCACTGGTACTGACGTAACCTTCTGTTTTAAGTTCTCTAGCAGCATGTATCTCCAAAGGCTAATTCTGGATATGGAATAATGCAAAATCCTCTTAGCTGACCTAGAATGAGACATTTCCACAGTAACTTGAAAGCTTGCATTTTGCCCCCCCCCCCCCCGAAAAGTCTTGCAGTCATTGAACTAGGGTGTTGGGGGCACATCTCAGCAGCAATTTAACCAAGGCATACATGCCAACAACTTAATTATTGATTGTGTGCCAAGGGTGCCACAATACACCTATTAAACCAGTCCGCTCTGACTAATTCTCCTAACCTTTTTGCTGTCGCCTTATATGGAGGTCACTAGCTGTATCTCTTATGAGAGGGTGCTATTCATACAACATCGGCAAACGCATTACACAAACATGGTGGGATCTAGAAAAGATGAAGATCATTCCCCCTGCCCTTCCATCTCCGTAAAGCTTCTACACTACATCCTCTTTTGAGATGAGACTGGCATCTTGCCAGACATACATTCCTGGAACAGTGCCACACCTTGGCCCAAATTCCAGCAGCTAATTTCTGTTACTATGAGACTTGGTTTGAGAAACATTGGGTGCCTCTAAGCCTACTTTTAAAAGTGAACACAGTAAGGTAAGCCGTCTAGAAAGGACATGCAGCTCAGAATCTTGACCTAAAATAGTCACTTGGTGTGGTTTTTTTTTCTAATTTTGGTCTCCGTTTATAACTAGTAAAAGTAAAGGGACCCCTGACCATTAGGTCCAGTCGTGACCAACTCTGGGGTTGCAGCACTCATCTTGCTTTATTGGCTGAGGGAGCTGGTGTACAGCTTCCGGGTCATGTGGCCAGCATGACTAAGCCGCTTCTGGTGAACCAGAGCAGCGCACGAAAACGCCGTTTACCTTCCCGCCGGAGCGGTACCTATTTATCTACTTGCACTTTGACGTGCTTTCGAACTGCTAGGTTGGCAGGAGCAGAGACCGAGCAATGAGAGCTCACCCCGTCGCAGGGATTCGAACCGTCGACCTTCTGATTAGAAAGCCCTAGGCTCTGTGGTTTAACCCACAGCGCCACCCACGTCTGTTATAACTAAGTGCCACCAAAAGTTCAGGACTAAATAAATCATCCCAAAACAAGATAACTGCCTGCTCAGCTTCCAATTTGTCTATTCAATCACATACTGGCAAATTTAGGTTGTGCAATTGAAGTTGGTTTGCCGCTCTTGTGCAACAAACCTCCTTCCCACCCACCCCCAAAATTAGACTTTTTCTAGTAAGGAAAATGATGCAGGAAATGCACTGGAAAGTGCTGGATTACAAATGGTTGGTGCACCATTGTATAGCCTCCCCCCAAACAAATCAGAATGAATGCTCAAAACACAGGTTGTCTAAAAGAGACTGTTGTGTAGAAACCCATGCACACATTCCACCAGATAAATCTGAACTTTGCTTATCACACATGAAGTGTAGGTGGGTTCCCACAAGGCAAGACACAGCGATAACAGCAAGAACCTTTACTGAACTACATACCTGGGAAACAGGGGCAAAGCAACTGCTTATATACATTCCTGAAAGCCTGGGCCACTCCCACTCCCAACGTGATTGGCTGTCTAAACTTCCAAGCTGCAAATCACAACCCATGGTTCAAAGGCCAATGGCAGAGGCCAAAACCCTGAAATGTTCTGTGATTGGACATCATGTATCGAATCAGAACACAGGAGCTCAGAATCCTTAGTCCAGCTCAGGTAAACACAAACCACTGAATACAAAACAACAAAGAAGATTGAACAGGCTTGTTCTTTACTGCTCTACAGGGCAGGACTAAAACCAATGGATGGATATTGCAAGGAAGCAGATTTTAGGTAAACATCAGGAAAAACTTCATAATAAGAGCCATCTGACAGCTTTAGATTCACCGTCACTGGGCATATTAAACAGAGCTGGTGCTATTTTTATGGAAAAAGAGGTACTGGAACTCACCATGGACACCTCCCTCGTTCTCTTAGAATGGCAATGGCTCTCACATTAGAGGTGCTGGAACTGTGTTCCGGCTGAAAAAAAGCCCTGAGCAAAGCCTAGACAGCCCTATGTCAGGGATATCATACTTGTACCCCACATTAAAGACCTTGAATTGAGAAAGGGTTTGTCTAGATCTCCAAGATCCCTTCCAAACCTACAATTCTAAGCCCTGGGGCCTATTCTCACGGTAGGATTTATTGAGTGGTTCCAGAAAGTGAATTTTTTTTAGAATCATAGAATCGTTGAGTTATTCCCTAAAATGCAGGAATATTTTGCCCAACATAGGGCTCAAACTCACAACCCTGAAATTAAGTGTCTCATGCTCTACCGGACTGAGCTATGGAAGACGTGTGAAAATATATTGCAAAACTATATGGACATTTGGTGGAACCGATGGTGGGCCTTGAGGTCTCAAATGTCAGTGATGCCAAAATTTGGGGTCCCTCCGCCTCTCGTCTTCCATTTGGCAATACAGTGGTGCCCCACAAGACAAATGCCTCGCAAAACGAAAAACCCACAAGACGAAAGGGTTTTTCTGTTTTTGTGTCGCTTCGCTAGACGAATTTCCCTATGGGCTTGCTTCGCAAGACAAAAACGTCTTGCTTCGCAAGATGAAAAGACTCGCGGAACAAATTATTTTCGTCTTGCGAGGCACCACTGTATAGTTGCGGCAACCCCGAGGCTTCATGCCAGTGCAACCAAACAGGTCACACTCCCCCTAATTTACCTCTGGTGGAATGGGTGGCCTTTATGATCTAAGCTTGAAAACAGATAATTTTTAAAACAGGCTCTGCTGTCCACAGCTTGCACACTGATTTACTTTGCCTCACTTTGATTTCTGGTCAAACAAGTTTGGGAGGTTTTTGAAGGCTTACAGAACCCTGCCAACAAAGGTCCGTATAGTTAAAGCTACGGCTTTCCCAGTAGTGATGCATGGAAGTGAGAGCTGGACTATAAAGAAGGCTGATCGCCAAAGAATTGATGCTTTTGAATTATGGTGCTGGAGGAGACTCTTGAGAGTCCCATGGACTGCAAGAAGATCAAACCTATCCATTATGAAGGAAATCAGCCCTAATGTGCTCACTGGAAGGACAATTCGTGAAGCTAAGGCTCCAATACTTTGGCCACCTCATGAGAAGAGAAGACTCCCTGGAAAAGACCCTGATGTTGGGAAAGATGGAGGGCAGAAGGAGAAGGGGACAACAGAGGACAAGATGGTTGGACAGTGTTCTCGAAGCATGAGTTTGACCAAACTGTGGGAGGCAGTGGAACACAGGAGTGCCTGGCGTGCTCTGGTCCATGGGGACACGACTAAACAACACCAACAGAACCCCACAAAAATAGACACACACACACACACACACACACACACACAGAGAGAGAGAGAGAGAGAGAGAGAGATGGACAAGAGAATACACAGAAAAGAATACATAGAAGTTGATTCCATGGGAAGAAAAGTCTCTTTCGCCACTGGAAGTTGGAATTGGATTTCAGGCCAGTTGGTCACCAAGGAAGGAGTGCAGGAGTGAAATGACTGCATTGGCCTGGCAGTGGCACCAGCCCAATGCTACATGTTTCCAGGGGGAGAAGCTAAGGAGGCAGGAGGAATGTACATAAATCCTGTTATTTCTTAATGGGATTTTGGAGCTTATTTCCAAGCCAACACTTTGAAATGTACCCTGCAGCCTGCTTTATACTGAATTTTCAATCATGCTGAATAGCAATGTCCTTATCAGCAGTTCTTACACTCCAACGCTTTATCCAATCTTTCTTACTTCCATGGGCAGATCCACACCATACTCTCAGAGCCCATCCATCGTACAGTACATTTAAAGCACATTACACCTCCCCCCTCAAAGGATCTTGGGAAATGTAGTTTCCTCCTCACAGAGCTACAATTCACAGCATCCCTGAAGAAACCACAGTTCCCAGGACTCTGGGGAAAGTCATGGGGTTTAAATGTGCAGTGAGTGTGTTTAAATGCATGCTGTGGATCCGCTCAGTGAAACCAAGGAGGAAAGAAGTGTATCTGAAGAAGTGTGCATGCACACGAAAGCTCATACCAAGAACTAACTTAGTTGGTCTTTAAGGTGCTACTGGAAGGAAATTTTTTTGTTTTGACCAAGGAGGAAAGTTAGTCATGACTCGAGACCCATTTATTTCAGTGGGAACTAAGCGCAATAATAGCAGCCCAGATTGAGCCATATGTCTGTAGATCCACTGCACTAATTTTTAACCTGAAGAAATTTGGAGTGTAATTTGACATCAGGATTTAGACTTCAGAATTAAAATTCATTACCAAACTGATTGCCTTTCTCAGGGTCTCAATAAATCTTGTACTTGAACTATTAGAACCAAAAGGAAATTGTGTACTGTGTCAATGACAGACTTAGGTGCTCCAATTATCAGGATGCATTCAGGATGCATTCAGTTACCCTTCATTCTTACCCTATTATATTTGTTGTTGTTTAGTCGTGGCCGACTCTTCATGACCCCATAGACCAGAGCACACCAGGCACTTCTTTCTTCCACTGCCTCCCACAGTTTGGCCAAACTCATGCTGGTAGCTTCGCAAACACTATCCAACCATCTCGTCCTCTGTCGTCCCCTTCTCCTTGTGCCCTCCATCTTTCCCAACATCAGGGTCTTTTCCAGGGAGTCTTCTCTTCTCATGAACTAGCCAAAGTATTGGAGCCTCAGCTTCAGGATCTGTCCTTCCAGTGAGCATTCAGGGCTGATTTCCTTAAGAATGGAGAGGTTTGATCTTCTTGCAGTCCATGGGACTCTCAAGAGTCTCCTCCAGCACCATAACTCAAAAGCATCAATTCTTTGGCGATCAGCCTTCTTTATGGTCCAGCTCTCACTTCCATACATCACTACTGGGAAAACCATAGCTTTTAGTTTACGGACCTTTGTTGGCAAGGTGATGTCTCTACTTTTTATGATGCTGTCTAGGTTTGTCATTGCTTTTCTCCCAAGAAGCAAGCGTCTTTTAATTTTGTGGCTGCTGTCACCATCTGCAGTGATCATGGAGCCCAAGAAAGTATTTACACTTGACCAATGGCAATCCTCTTAAAGCTGCAGAAGCAACATTATTCCCTTGTGCACCTGGCTACATGACTGTGGCAGGACACTGTTGTATAAAACACTGCAGATTGACGGTCTGTGCTGCACTCACTCAGTAGCCTATGCTCCCTGCCTGAAAACTCCAGTTGTTTAGGCTTCAGCTCCAAAGAGCAGCTTCTCACACCTCAGCCCAAACACGACCAACCAGTGTGTGCAACAGAAGGGAACAGGAAGCCTTTTGTGCTAAAGGAAGATTGACAGCCGAATAGATATGGGTAACAAAAGAGTCCTTTTAACTGCACACAACCTATTGATCTAAGAAAAGATAAGATATCTTTTACCCAAGAGCTTGCACAAGGTGAGATACCATCAGCATTATCCTCAGGGAGCAACTAGGAATTTTGAGTGTTCCTCTACTGGGCCTGTGTAGGATTTAGGGGACAAAGAAACTGCACTTTGCTTTTTGTCCAGTGTAATTTCCCATTTTTTTGTTGGTAGTATCCATTTTGCAATTATTCTCTCTCTCCCTCTCCAGGTAGCATTCTTTACCTGCTTTTGCACCTTCTGCATATCTAAACAAGAAAAGCCAAAAAAAGGGAACCCTGGGGTGTATGGGGGTGGTTTAGCAGAGGGGAAAAACAAATGAGACTGAATAGGGTGGCAAATTTACAAAAGTACCCACAGAGCTTTTAAAGATAATTTCCCCCTCTCTCATAAACACGAGGACTCGTGATTATCCAATAAATCAGCAACAAGTTCAGACAAAAAGAAATATTTCTTTGTGCAATACTGTACATGGTTACCGTAACTCATGCTTTCATTGCCAGAAGATAGGCTAAATGGCTCTAAAAGAATTAGATTTATCCTCCGTCAATAGTTATGGGCCACAGTAGAAAGGTACAACTTGGTGACCTCCAGTTATTGTTGGACTGCCAACTGTCATCAGCCCCAGTCAGCATAGCCAATGGTCAGGGATTATGGGAATTGTATTATATTCCTGAGATTACAATATGGCAGCAACATCCACCAAATGAGTGAAGCACCCCCATGGAAGATGACAAACAGAGCATGAAGACATTCGCTTGGGAGTCCAAATTGTGGCCATCTGATCTGATTCAGGAAGGCAAATCCTTTCTCATGAATCGTTCCCAGGATCCTGGCTTGTCCCTAAAAGTAAGGGGATGCTGGCGCCTCAGACCAAATGGGGCTCCACTGTCTTCAAGGTGGTCCTTGCCGTTTCACAAAATGCCAATAAATTCATACATCGCTGTGAGAACGCAGGCCACTAAAGCTGTTTCTTTAATACCGTGCGTCTCTCCAATCACAAAACAAAAATGTTTTTAGAGCCCCGTAAATTTTATAAAACAGTATAAGCTGATGTATACGTAGGCTTAGCCCTCATAAGCAGCTGATGTGGTGGCTAAATTCCTTTCTGTCCTGAAGGATGTAATCCACCCTGGGCGGAAGAATACACCGTCTAAACCAAAATTAAACAATGGGATTAAAACAAAATCCTTATTAATTTACAATTAAAAGCAGCAGCAGAGACAATACATTCAGATCCATGCCCAATCCAACGCCCCCCCTTCCCCCAAAGCTGGGGGGAAAGTTTCACCTGCCGCAGATGGCGATGGGGGAGGACACATAGTTAAGGGGGTTTAAGGTAAGGTTAAAGGTAAAGGGTAAAGGGACCCCTGACCATTAGGTCCATTCGTGGCCGACTCTGGGGTTGCGGAGCTCATCTCGCTTTATTGGATGAGGGAGCCGGCGTACAGCTTCCGGGTCATGTGGCCAGCATGACTAAGCCACTTCTGGCGAACCAGAGCAGCGCATGGAAACGCCGTTTACCTTCCCGCTGGAGTGGTACCTATTTATCTACTTGCACTTTGACGTGCTTTCGAACTGCTAGGTTGGCAGGAGCAGGGACTGAGCAATGGGAGCTCACCCCGTCGAAGGGATTCGAACCACCGACCTTCTGATTGGCAAGTCCTAGGCTCTGTAGTTTAACCCACAGCGCCACCCGCGTCCCTTTAAGGTTACCAGTTTTTTTTCAATGAATCTGGGGACACTTTAAATACATACATGCATATATAAATACATATATACATACTACACGTTCGGAATGTTGATGCTGCAGCGATGGCGGTGGCAGAGGGCCGGCTGCTGCCTTGACCTCAACCGCCACGTTTCCCCTTCCTCCGAGGCTTCTATCTCCTTTCTCCATGAGCCTGGGCAGCCCCTGAGTTGTTGGTTCTTCAGTAGTGGTGGTGGGGAAGCGGTGTGCGGTGGGTCAGGCATGGAGAAGGGCCGAGAGCAGCAGCAGTGGCAAGGCTCGGGTAGCGCGATGCCTCCTTCCCATCGGAGCAGCCCCAATCCCATTCCTACTTGCGTGCAAGCAGGAGGGGGCGGGGATCCCTCAGCTGGGAAGGGAGGCTTCCCGTTGCCTAACTGAGAGATCCCTTCCTCCTCTGCTTCCACGCAAGCTCTGATAGGCAGTGTGAAGCCTCCCTTCACAGCTGAGAGATCCCGGCCCTGCTCCTGCTTACACGCCAGTAGGAGTTGGGAGGCTGCTCCGATAGGCAGCATGAAGCCTCCCTTCACAAGTTAGTTGCTGGGGTCAGGGAAGGTGGAGGCGGCCCGGAAGCTGCATCTTAGAGCCCCTGCACTACCATCATATGGGGACTTCTGAGCAGCTCCTGAAGCCAGCCAGAGCCAACTGCTCCGGGCTGCTGAGACTGCCGCTGCTGCGTTTCCCGGGGACATTAGATGAAATCCGGGGACATTACGGGGATGGAATTTGTCCGGGGACCTATTCACAAATCCGGGGGTTGTCCCTGGGAAATGGGGACATCTGGTAACCCTAGTTTAAGGGGCAATGTTTCAGTAGCCAGCACACTGCCTTGCCCCTCCATGACTAGGAGAACACACGACACAAAATGAGCAATATGCAAAGTTTACCAGGTCAAACCATTTAGCCTCTTTTTTTAATCCCTTTGGCAGTGCACAGATTTCAGCTTGGCTTGCGTTTTGTAATGTAAACATGCAGAGTATGTGTAGCTCCAGCCTTAATTCAGTCATGTACTGCAAAAATAAATAAATATAAGCTTGCCATACATCAGGAATATTCCTGACGTGTCCTGGTTTTCGGGTGTAAAAATAGCATGGGGGGGGGGATTTTATCAGGAAAAAAACCCAGACGCATGCCAATGCGGTGGAAAAAGGAGCAGAAACAACTCAAAAAGCTTAAAATCACTATTTTGGGGTTAGGTTTCTAAAAAAACAAAACCTGAACAATTTTGGGGTCTTCCTAGAAAAAGCTAAACAACTTTGTGGGTGTCAGGAATTTTACTTTTTTAAAATCTAGCAACCCTAAATTTAAAAACGGTCTAGCTAATATTTGGGATTATACTTCAGGCTCCCTCCAACATATATTTTACTATTATTACAGTTTTAGGGTTGTTGTTTTTTTAATAAGTTTATTTGCTGGTTAGTGCTTACCACAGAAAATGTTGTCTCAAAGCAGCTAACAGACTGTTGTCATGTTTTTGCATGTGTGTGTGTTTTAAGCATACATTACCAAATACATAAGATAAGAGGACATTATTATGGAAAAGTGCTCATCCCGCAAGGACACATTCCACCCCACCCAACTAAAAGACGAACACCAGTTGAGAGCGAAATGTCAGGCAGGGTGAGTAGGAATGTCTCCACCTGGCACCCAAAGACTGATAGACATAGCAAGTTTTATCACTTGCTATTACCCTACTGGCAGGAAAATATTTTACTCTTCCTTGCTTGCTTCTAGCAGCTACCAAAGTAGCTGGATGCTTATGAGTTTAAGGAGATGAATGGACAGTGGCACAGCAGGTAACAGCATTCCCATATTGCTGCTACCCAGGCAAGAATGCAGTTGAGGTCTCTGTTCCTAGGACAATAATTTGCTCTCTTGTTAAATATGTGGCTGTTGAATTTAAGATTAGAAAGGGCATTTCAGAGAATCCCTGTGGCATGTTAAGCTGTTCCAAAACGCCTGAGCCATAACCACTGAATGAGCAGATAAATGGATCTTAGTGAGCAGAGATTCTCTTAAACATTGAGCAACTGTTCCACTTGCTACTATATAACAAAACAAACACCTGTAGAAATATTGGAGCTATATGTGTTGGTTTCTGTGTGTTGCCACTGTGCAGTGCTTGGAGTCACAAGACTCTGTTTACATTCCAGAGATTCCATACTGTTGGAAGTCTCACGGGAGACATGAGACGGATGTGATGTTTCCTGTTCCTTTGTTCCAGTTGCTCTCTGCTTTCACAGAGAGAGCATGTTTGTTGCTTTTCTGTCTGCATAGCTAGAAATAAAACTCTTAGCGATGTAGTTCATAAATCTTGTCATTTCTGCTGCTTTGAAACTCTGCGCAATGGGAACATGCTTGGAGTCTTATCAAAGGCTCAGGTCGTTAATCATGTCAGAGGGCGAATCTGGAGGAGTCTCTCAGTCGAACGCAGGCTCCGACAATATGGTCATTAAATGTCTGCTACCAGGCACAATCCTAGAACACAGAGAGACGCAGCTTTGGCAAGGACTGTACTGCAACTGTGTGGGAGAAGGTCAAGCCAGGTGAAAATTGCAACTGGGGCTGCCCAGAAAACTACACACAGTTCCAGCTCAAAAGCTGCTAAGGCTTAGTTCCACAAGGAGTGTGTACTACTGTACCCAACCTAGAAGAGATAAAGAAGACCAAGGGCTGTGGTTTTCAGATGGGCAATCCTGGGATTCCTTGGGAAGTTTCTACAGGTTGTGTCATGAGAAGATCAATCAAAGCAGGCAAGCTTCTCTGAAAGACAGCCTGCCCATCACTACTGCAACACAAAGCCTTAGGTGAGTTCTGATGCCCTCTTGCTGTTCCTACCATTCAATAGAGCTGGTGTGGGCCCTCCAGATGTTGCCGGACTACAGCTCCCATCATCCCTTACCACTTGCCCTATTAGCTAAGGCTGGTGGGAGTTGGGGTTCACACTTGCTACCCTTACTTTAAGAATCCTTTACAGCACACAAGGGTCCTCATCAGATAGACCAATGTGAAGAAGATTCCCAGAAGGTAGAAAACTGGGAAACTGTTGTTCTGTGGCAGCGTTCCCCAACCTTTGCCCTCCAGTTGTTATGTAATACAACTCCCATCAGCCCGGACTTGGTATGAACAATGGGAATTGTGCTCCAAAACACCTGGAGGACACCAAGCTTGGGGAAACTGGTCTAGGGTAATCTGGAGTCAGATGCTGGTCAGCTGAAGAAGCAGAGCCAGTGAAGTTAACTTTTTATTTAAGGCAACAAGCAACATTCTCGGTAGGTCTTGCCCTATGGAGCCATTGCCTTCTACCTCTCTAAAGCTCCTCCTCTCCCAGATGTTCCCCAAGCAGTCTCAAACTGCACCTGCACACCTCTGGTTTCTGTTTTGCCATCCTCATTATCCTACGTGTTCTTGGAGACCAGGAGAGGGAAACTCTCTGGATTCTTCAATATTCAATATTCAATATTCCGTTGACCTCCCTCCTCTGTTTCAGCCTTAGAGTCTGAACTGCTCCCTGTCACAGGCTCTTCCTGCCCACTAAACCCTGTTGCCCCTTTGGCATCCAGCATCTCCTCCCACTCTCCTCCCCCTGACCTCTTCTCAGTGTCCCATCACTAACCCCTAGGCTCTTAGCTTTCCTTCTCTGGGGTTTCCCTTGGCGGTTCCCTGGCTGGTGTCATCCAGCCAGTCCCTGGCAGATAATGGGTTCATATCTGGAGGAAGCTATTTGGAACACCGGGCCTCTATTGAGGCCCTAAATTTGAATTCAGGTATTGGTCTTAACATGAAACTATGGGCTAGCTAAATGGTTATTTGTTTCGACGTTCATACCCAAACCTGCCTACAAACCAGAGATTTATGGGGGGCAGGGGGCAGCAACCAGGATCTGAAATAATGCTCTGAAGTTGGTTTACAAATCCGTTCTAGCTGTGGATTCCAGCTACTGTAAGTGCAAACTCAAAACATTGAGTCAGGAAGCTCAGACCCTGCAAGCACGTAAATACAAAGCCACAATCACAACCGCTTTCAATAAGTAACTTTTAAAAAGACAAACAGAAGTACCAATTTTGCGCAGACGTTTTAAGGAACAGGAACAAAGGGACTGAGTTCCCGGTGGTGTCTTACACACCCCAGGCATGTTTCACATTAAGGGAGTTGGTTGTTGTAGAAACCAAGTCCCATAGACTCATTAATTTTCAGCAGTAAGCACTATCCATCCCTCTTGTTGTTGTTTAAAAACTATGAGCTGTGCATATTACACTTATTATACAACAAAACACTCTTCCCTCTAAGCCGAAAGAGGTGGAATACGTTGTTTCGCCTCTCAGTGCTAAATGGCTTGCATTTCATATTGTTCTCACAGGAGAGGGTTTGGCTTAAATTTAAAATAGAATGAGGAGATCAGGAGTGGACTGAGAATTGTGATTCCCCTTTTTCTCAACTTTCAGTGTCAATGCATTCTGTCACAGCCCTCCTGCCTCCTTCCCCAAACCAGTTCTGCCACACTTGACTCTGCTTCCTTGCTCTTACATCACTATTTTCTTGGAACAACTTTTGTCTGTAAGATTATACTGGTTTGTGGTCTCCCAAAGAGCTCTTGCACTGCTTGAAAAAGAATTCAGTGAAACCCCACAGCTTGCACATTATTGATTAAAGAGTCCACTTCAAGGCTTCCCTCTGTTACTTTCTCTAGAACCAACAGCACAGCAACACCCTGTAGTTACAGCTAACATTGCACACAAACCAGCTACCTGAATTCAAAAACCAAGAACCAAAACACTAATAACAAATAAAGTTTCTTCTTTCTCACATGACCAATGCATGCTGCTTGATCTGCTAAACCGAACTTCATTGATTTAAGCCAGTTTGATCTCTTTGACATGAATTAGACTAAATCGTTTAAGTCCAAGTATGCCAGCTTATTTTAATTGTAAATTAGGTTAGCGTTATGTGAGATTTCCCCTTGAATACGGAACAGTAATTTAAGTGCAGGATGAATCCTCTTCTGCGCAAGCCCCTTGGAACACGATTTTTGCACAGTTCCCATTTATTTGGGGAATATTTATTTATTAATGGGGCATGTGCAAAAGAAGTTCTCCGTGTTTTGTGCCAAATGTCCTTTTGCTTCACAGTATACCAAAGTACTGAATTAACCACTCAGTGAATCAAAGAGTTCAGAGCAAGCACATTCCTGGACTAAAAATAAAAAATAAAATCCACTCTCCACCTGGATTACATTTTAACCACAATTTTGGCCCAATCTGCAGCTGAACGCATCTTTAATTCAAGTAAACAAGGTTACCTTGGAGATGATTAATGGTTCCCCATGCTCCAGTCCACCTTTCAAAGTAAATCCCCATGGAGGACCTCCTTGTAGCAAAACCTCCAAATAAATGTATCTTCCTTTATGGGTTAAGTTTGCTTCCGAAGAAGAAATAATAGTCCTGTTTAAATTGTCCAGCATCCTCATGTTTATATTCTCAAGCACTCACTGAAGCCAAAAGCAGGGACTGGAAGAGTCTGGGGAGGAGGAGGAGGAGAGAGTAGAAGATTAAAATCCCTCACGTCCATGATGAATTGGCTCAAAGTCTACAGGATCGCAGGCTGCTAGGATTACCAGGAGGTTATGTTTTCCTTCTCAGCAGAAGTCCAGAAGGCAGAGCTCAATCTGCGCACCATTTCTATCTCAGAAGTTTCCAACTTTTTGGATGCAGCTTTTTGAACACGAAGCATTTCTCCCCGTGCAAACATTGATCCCGTGCAAGATCCTTCCTTTCACCTCTTCAATCTTTCCCTTAACATTTGCAATCGGTGGCTTTTCAGTATAAAAAGGGGGGAAAGAGACATTTAAATGCTTTGGGTAGCAAGCTCCTCAAATGCACACCAGCGCTTCATTATTATTTTTTTATATTGATTATCAGCCCTTTCTCCCCTTCTGTGAGCAATTTACCATTACAATGGCCGTTTTTGCCTCAGTTCATTGCATCCAAAGAATGAAAGCATCTCCCACCCCCTGTCTGCCAGCTCGCTTTTCTGCTAACTTCACAATTTTGTGACTTGTCAAAAGTAGCAGGGGGAAGGGAGTAAAAGCCTGGACCTTAAACAACTTGTTCTCTAGAGCTGGGGACTTGAAATAGTTTCCCAGCTGAGTTTATAAAGGGGGAAAGAGAGCGTGCCAGGAAAGGCAGGTGAAATTAATCCCTTGAAAAAATGTTAAGGAGATAGCTTAGCTCTTTTCAGCAGTTTCTCACTGCACTCGCTTGCTTGCCGTGTTGTCATGCCTGCTGCTAAATGAGAGTGTTCAACTGGGGGAAGGAGGGAGAGAGAAGAAGAAAACTTGTCTGTTTTTGCCACTGCATGCCAAAAAAAAAAAAACCTGTGTGGTGCCTCATAACTGAGGTTTCCATATTTATAAGGACCCCAGAGGCTGCTGCCGTCATGGAGTTTCTTCTGCCTTCCGGGGAAAACATCACTTTGCTAATTATTTGTTGGGAAATGCTTTAGAATCTCCACTCCAGTTCAGTATTTGTTGGCCCCAAATATGATTATGTGTTAGGCACCGGGTGATTTATGGGAGATCCCGCCCCAAAACGCTCCATGGATATCATCGATTCATAGCATCACAGAACTGTGAGGGGAGAGACTCCATCAGGCAAGGCCTCTTTTTCCACCTGCCTTGCCCTACCCTCCGGTCTCTCCTTCTCATTTTGTATTGTATTATGTTGTGCACTGTGGTTTGCTGTTGTTTTATTGATTGGAGTTTAGACATTACTTACTGTAACTGTTGAGTAGATTTCTGTTTAATTTTGAAATGCTGATATTTAATATTCTATATTGTTTTAATGAATGTTGAATGTTATTTTATTTGCATATTGTATATTGTCTTATGCATATTGTCTTATTTATATGATGTTAGCCACTCTGAGCCTGGCTTTGGCTAGGGAGAGCAGGATACAAATAAAATTTATTTATTACGGTATTTATTTATCCAGTCCAACCCCCTGCATTGCAGAAATCTTTTGCCCAACGTGGGGCTCGAACCCACGACTATGAGATTAAAAGTCTCAGGCCCTATCCCAGCATCACATTAAGCATAACGTTAAGATATTGCCGACACTGAAATACATTCAGCTTCAGCAATCTTTACACATAACCATGTGACTGGGAGCGGCCACCAAGACCACATAACCACATAACCCTGGTCTTGAAAGACCTACATTGGCTCCCAGTACATTTTTGAGCACAATTCAAAGTGTTGGTGCTGACCTTTAAAGCCCTAAACGGCCTCGGTCATGTATACCTGAAGGAGCGTCTCCACCCCCATCGTTCTGCCCAGACACTGAGGTCCAGTGCTGAGGGCCTTCAGGCGGTTCCCTTGCTGTAAGAAGCAAAGCTACAGGGAACCAGGCAGAGGGTGGCAGCCACCCTGTGGAACGCCCTCCCACCAGATGTCAAAGAGAAAAACAACTACCAGACTTTTAGAAGACACCTGAAGGCAGCCCTGTTTAGGGAAGCTTTTAATGTTTAATAGACTGTTGTATTTTAATATTCTGCTAAAAGCTGCCCAGAGTGGCTGGAGAAACCCAGCCAGAAGGGCAGGGTATAAATACTAAATTGTTGTTGTTGTTACTACTGCTACCATGTCTTAAGCACCTCCTTATCCTGACCCTCAGAGCTCCTCTAAAAAAGCAACCACCACAAAACTCAACATACACCAGCAAATACCACTTAAGGGAATCTATATCCTGAGATTCTTACAGGGGGTTGGTCTAGATCAGGGGTGGCCAGCTCCCAAGAGGCAGTGATCTACCCCCGTTTTTGGGGGGTTCAGGTCAAAGTTGTTGAGCTTCTGTGGGGGGAGCCAGTGATCTACCAGTGATCTACCACAGATGTCCAGTGATCTGCTGGTAGATCACGATCTACCTGTTGGACGCGCCTGGTCTAGATGACCCATGGGATCCCTTCCAACTCTACAATTCAATGGAAAATCAAAGGAGCAGCTCCCAACTTCAATATGAATGGAGTACTTTCTTAAAATTGTTTTTTTACAGGGCCATTAAAGGGCCCCCTGTTACCTTGTGGTCATTTCTGCTCATCCTCCAAACTCCTTCCCCTGCTATTGCTGGCTAACATCTGTTATGTACTGAGTTGAATAGGATCCAAAAGGCAGCAGTCTGATTGGTCCTAGAACAATAGGATTCAGAATGCAGCAGTCTGATTGGCCCTAGAACAATAGGATTCAGAATGCAGCAGTCTGATTGGTCCACAGGGGCCACCCAATCCAGCTCCAAGTGTAAGTGAATCTGCAACCTGATTGGCCTACAGGTGAATTAGCCAATTACGTGGGCCCATTGTGTAAATAATTTACCTTATATAAAGCAGACATTCTGGGGGAACTTCCATTCCTCCTCACCACTATGAGCTGAATAAAGAGCATGAAATCCACTCTCGACTCCAGGTATATTTCACTGATCAAGAAACCTAGGTTACGGTTGCCACTATTAACTTGGATCAAACACCACAATGGAATGTCTAGCAGTCTTTTATTTTTTTTAATCAGTGAAATTTATTCTTCTTCATTTCTATACCGTTCCATATTTTAAAGAAAAAATCTCAAAGTGGTTCACAACACATTAAAGCATCAAGTCCAGAATAATAATAAAAAATCAAGGTTCAAGGAGAATATTTCAGATCCTTTTCTAAGTGACATTTTGCTTTCCCCATTTTTTTTTTTACCTATTTCAACACAGAGGAAGGGGACTGTTTTTGGTCTCCCTATATCCATTTTTTATTTTCATTTTATAATCATTAATATTTATCATTCTTAATTGGGAATACATTTTATTATCAAGCACCCATCTCATAGGAACAGATCTTTACCAGCTGGTTTCTGTATTGCATTTTATTTTTTATATGTGCTCTGGTTGTTGTTTTAAAATGTGGATAGATTGTTGTTGTTTTAAAATGTGGATAGATTGTTGTTGTTTTAAAAATTGTTTCTATGTGTTTTTATTGCATTTTAAATCATAGTAATACCTTCTTGTTTCTCTCTAGAAATGGATGGATGAGATTTATTTTACGAAATTCTTATCATGTTCTTGTACTGCTAAACCATGGAGCACGCTTCTATCTTTGATCATAAATATTTCAGTTTAAGACTGTGTATCCTCAAAGTTTTCCCCAGTTCTATAAAATGCAAGACAGTGATGTGCGTCTTCAGCAAAGAGCGACAAGATATTTTTTTAGTGCCGTGAAATCCATAAGTCAAATACCAAGCTGAAACTCCTTGTAAAATAAGTTCCTCTTTCAGAGAATAATATGTAACACTTGAGATGTTCAAAAAGTAAGAAGTGGTGACAATATTTGCAGCAGTTTCTCATTTCAGCTTCCCATATGACATGATTGAGGACGATATGAGAAATACCTCTTCCTTAAGGGGTTTCAAGCATATACTGTATATAAGCACCTTATTCCTGCTATGCAAATTAACACAATTACTTAATCTAACTGTATTTTGCTCTCTCTGTCGCTGCACTTTCAGGATCTGAAAAAGAACCCTCTTAGTTGTGGACTGAATACGATCAGTTTCTGTTACAGTAGGTGCATAGCTTTCAAGCGTCCCTTATTTGGAGGCACAGTCCCTTATTCCAGCGCCATGTCCCGCTGCTGTCCCTTATTAATGGATGTCCCTTAAATTTCCCAGGTTTCAAAGGAAGCAGCTCCCCTTCCTCCCTCACTTCCTCCCTGCTGGCTAGGGAGGAGAGAGGCTCCAACTGTGTTGCTTGGCTGCCCGGCCCGCCCCCCTCCAGCCTCCTCTCACCAGTCTCAGCCCCTGGGAGCCCCTCCCCACCGGGACTGGCGGGAGCCTCGGGCCCTTCTGCTGCCATCCTCCTTGCGGCCACCGAACTGAGCATCTCTGCCTGGGGCCTCCCCTCTGCCTGTCGCCCCTGCTCCCGCTAGGATGTACTGCGGCTGTGCCGCCGAAGGAACCGGATGAGATGGGCAGCCTGGCATGGCCTATGAATTGCTGAGGAGCCTTGAGAGGAGAGCGAGGGCAACCATAGAGAAAGCAGTTCAGAGAGAGGAGGAAGAGGAGGAGGCGGAGGCGTGGGCAGGTGTTCCAAGGGCTACAAGGGAAGGACCGCAAGCACTTTTCCCATAGATTTGTAGTGGTAGACTAGCATAGATGGTCTGATCTGTGGGTTTACTTCTGGCGCTATTTCCCCCCTCCTCCCGCCCCACCTGATGGAACTGAGAGCTGCAGATGGAGCAAGAGAGAAAAGATACAGAACTGCAGCAGCATCTTCGTGACTTGGACTTTGTTTTGTGCGAATTTAATTGCAGTGTTTCATCAGCTGGTGTCTTGAGCAGCAACCTCTGGAAACAAAGGGCTAAAAACTGGCGCTGCTCTCCAAAATTATCTGGTCCCGTCCCTTTTAACTTCGTATTTCAGCTGGTTGACTAAAATCCCTTATTTTGGCTGCTGGTCCCTTATTTTCAAGGCTGCTGGTCCCTTATTTTCAAATCTGTAAGTTGACAGCTATGAGTAGGTGAAATGCAAAGCATCAAGACAGATAAGTCCGCTACAATTAATGCTTGGCTGCATGCTTGATAGAACAGCTCTCCCCAACCATAAACTTAAAATATCTATGAGCCTTCAAATGTGGTTTGACGCCAGTTGCCATCAGCTTTAGATGATATTTGCATGGGTAGGCAAATTAAGGCCCAGGGGCCAGATCCGGTCCAATTGCCTTCTAAATCTGGCCTGCGGACGGTCCAGAAATCAGCGTGTTTTTTTGTGTGTGGTTTTCCCCCCCCAAAAATTATTAATTTCCCCAAGAATTTTTAAACAAACAAACAAATAAACAAACAAACATAAATCTCAACTGTATTTAAACCAAACTTAATAACATTGTTAGGTGACTTCCTCGTATCCCCCTGGTTGAATTTCAGTGTATATCATTTTAACGGTTTTCCAAAACCACTTTGTTGTTGTTGTTGTTTAGTCGTTTGTCGTGTCTGACTCTTTGTGACCCCATGGACCAGAGCACACCAGGCACTCCTGTCGTCCACTGCCTCCCGCAATTTGGTCAAACTCATGTTGGTAGCTTTGAGAACACTGTCCAACCATTTCGTCCTCTGTCGTCCCCTTCTCCTTGTGCCCTCCATCTTTCCCAACATCAGGGTCTTTTCCAGGGAGTCTTCTCTTCTCATGAGGTGGCCAAAGTATTGGAGTCTCAGCTTCAGGATCTGTCCTTCCGGTGAGCACTCAGGGCTGATTTCCTTAAGAATGAACCCAAAACCACTATTCTTATAAAATTAACTTAATCACTTAACATCATCATATTTTCCTTTCCAATTCATTATTAAACATATTAATTCATCCGATTACCTAGTTATGTCCTAAGCCTATCTGTTATTTGCAAACTTCTCCAATTAATTTAACTTAACATATTTAACTAAATAGTCTTTAAATTTCGTCCATTCTTCCTGATAATCCTCCTCCTTCTGGTCACGGACTCTTCCAGTCAGGTTGGCTAGCTCCGAAAAGTCCATCATCTTCATCTTCCAATCTTCCACTGTTGGTACTTCTTGTGTTTTCCAGTTCTTAGCTAATAAAATTTGAGCAGCAGCAGCAGTTGTGGCATACAAAAATAATTTAACATCTTTCTTGGGCACTTCCAAACCTGTTATTCCAAGAAGTCTCTTACTGAATATATCTTAGTGAATGTATATTTCAACATTTTTTTCCAGTTCATTATAAATCTTCTCCCAGAAGTCTTTCACCTTGGGGCAAGTCCACCACATGTGATAAAAAGTACTCTCTTTATCTTTACATTTCCAACATAAATTATCACTGTTATGGTAAATCTTTGCTAATTTTAGGAATCAGCATGTTTTTACATGAGCAGAATGTGTTCTTTTATTTAAAATGCATCTCTGGGTTATTTGTGGATGTTATGTACTGAGTTAAATAGGATCTAAAATCCCTGACCACTGGTCCCGCTAGCTAGAGATGATGGGAGTTGTAGTCCCAAAACAGCTGGAGGGCCAACTTTAGTCATCACTGCCTTATACTGTATCCCTCAACTAGAAGTTAAAACCTAGAAAGTAGTTAAAAATAAAAGCCACCAGGTGTCAGTAGAGGATCAAGTTCCAATATTTATTTATTTTCTTTCCTTTCCATTCGCAGTCTGCTTCCTATGAAACATACCAAAGCAATTCTCTAGTGTCTCCTTCAAGGATTGTGGGGTCTGCTTCTATTAGGTAAGGGATGCACCGAGAATCCAATATTTATGCAAAAGTGTCGGCTAAGATCTATTACAGTAGGTTTTTCCATCCAATGGACTTTCTATAGATGTACTCAAGTGTTTATGTTCCTTTTTAATAAGCAAATAAATTTTAAAAATCCAAAAATTATTGTTAATTCTTACATATATCCAAGTGGATATTAGTAGCTTTGGAATTAATCCACTCAAAAATTCCCCCCAAAATTCTTGCTTCTCCCCTCCAACTGTAATATACCGTATTGGCCCGAATATAAGCCGCACCCGAATATAAGCCGCACCTTTAAAATTGGAAGGGGGAAAAGAAAAAAAGGAAAAAATACCCGAATATAAGCCACTCCATTCCTCGCTGCTCCTGGCCGTGAATATAAGCTGCACTTTAACTTTTCAAGGTTGGGATTTGGGGGGTAGGTGAGGCTTATATTCAGGCCTATATGGTATATACCAGATCACATTACATATGGATTCTTCAAAGAATGAACAATTCTCTTTTTGTATGTATTCCATTTATAAATTGGGCATCACTACACCCAGAGGCTACATCTTTTTCTTCATTTTGCTCCCCACCCCTTTTGTCAAACAAGAAATAGTTCCTGTACAAAACTATTTCTGTCACCAAGAGGGGAAAAAATGGGTTGCAGGATGTCTTTCTGGTTTCCTTCTGTTGTAAATAAAAATATGCCCTTTCCCCTTATGGGGTATCCAAGAGCCCATATAGAGTCCTTACATAGGTTCCCTATTGGTAGGAGAAAATAACAGAGGCCAACCAGAGAATATTGAGAAGCAAAGCAGCTAGTAAGCTTGATCTTTATTGATCTGTTGCAACAGGGTGCTCCCCTCACAGGCAGGAGAGGAAGAGGACCCAGAACAATGGCCTGCAAGGCCTTATAAAGACTATTGAAATTGCCACCCTGTAGATCAAGACCACCCCCAGAAACATTATGCATTCATCACAGAAGGGGTGTAACCTAAGACCACACCTCACATAAGGTGGTCTAAAACAGAACATTTGCATGTTGTTTTCTCCTGTCGCTTTGTTTATTTCCTGTCTGGCAGGTTACTTGATTGGATTTCTTGGGGAGCCTGGGCAGTCTTGTAATAATAAGGCTCACACCCTTATTCAAACACAAATTAAGACAGGATTTGTGAAGGAAGAGACAATGGGGAAGCTTTTCCATTTTGACCATGCAGAGAAACATTTGCTTGGTTTAGGAATCAAAATGGTTCCAGGTTGGCTTTCCTGTGCTGATCTATGTACGTGTGGTTATGAACATCGCCATATATCTAAGACTATAAAATTCCTATCACACTTCCTAGGATGTAGAAACATGAGTTAATACTAGTATAGAGTTATTGTACATCTATTGTTATTAAAGTGTCATTATCATCCGCTTCTATTACGTTACTCTTATTTATAGTCCATGGAATCTTGTATGTAAGAGGGAATCAAAGGAACAAATGGTTTACAAAGTTAATCCACAAACGTAGAAAAAATGCTAAAGAATGAAATTGTACCCTGAGGTACTTATTCCCTTTATGGATTTTAGGTAGGCTGTAAAAGAAAAGAAAGAAAGAGTCTTATTGGAAATTTATTATGCAAATATATTTGTTTCTCCTTTGTGATTTTCCTGAAATTCAGTCCTTCTTCTAAAACAAACCTTATTTCTATTGGCTTAATTTGCAGGATTTACTGGACCTACGTGATATGCTGGCTGACTTCTAAATGACATTTAACTTCATTGTCAAAACAGGAGTGGCTTACCACAGCTTCCTCTGCTGTGACTAAGCTAGAACAATGTGATGATCCTCATGATTTAAATCAGACCAAGGAAGCGCTGCTGAGAGCTACGCACATCAACTCTTGTAAGTTGTTACCCATCCGTCTGTTCGATACTAATTCTAATACGAATCAAACCGTCCAATTTTGTTGAAAAGTCCTTACTGACCAAATTCTTGCAGCTGATAGTTATTTATATCTAGTAATTTCATCCATGCGGGTTTTGTGCTTGCAGGTTTTCCATTGGCATCTGGTTGGCCACTGTGAAAACAGGATGGCAGAAGCCAGGCAAAAATGATTGAGGTGGGTTAGTGAAGGACATTGCTTGGGGGGAGGAAATAGCCTATGCGGAGTCCTGAAAACTAAACAGAAAAGCGTGGAGGGCGACATTTGACGCTTAGGCCTGAGGTTCCCTGCTGCTGAAGATGCTTCAGCAATAAATTCAGGATCCTCCAGGGGTGGACAACTCCCAAGAGACTGCGATCTACTCACAGAGTTAAAAACTGGCAGTCATCTACCTTTTGGGGGGTTCAGGTCATGGCTGTTGTGCTTTTTTAAAGAAGGAAAGCCCGTTTTGAGGGTGTGCAGGGTAAATGTAGGGACGCGGGTGGCGCTGTGGGTAAAACCTCAGCGCCTAGGACTTGCCGATCACATGGTCGGCGGTTCGAATCCCCGCGGCGGGGTGCGCTCCCGTCGTTCGGTCCCAGCGCCTGCCAACCTAGCAGTTCGAAAGCACATCAAAGTGCAAGTAGATAAATAGGGACCGCTTACCAGCGGGAAGGTAAACAGCATTCTGTGTGCTGCGCTGGCTCGCCAGATGCAGCTTGTCACACTGGCCACGTGACCCGGACGTGTCTGCGGACAGCGCTGGCTCCCGGCCTATAGAGTGAGATGAGCGCACAACCCTAGAGTCTGGCAAGACTGGCCCGTACGGGCAGGGGTACTTAGGGTAAATGAGCTTTTTTTAGGGGAGCAAAAGTTGTTGAGCTTCTTTGGGGGGGGGGAAACAGGTGATCTACCACAGACGTCCAGTGATCTACCGATGGTAGATCATGATCTGCCTGTCGACATGCCTGCGAGAGGCTTACAACATTATGTAAACTCCGGATTTCACAGAGACATTCCTGGAATTACGAAAGTCACCCCAGCTTCTGAGCTGAACCTGGAATGTCCTTATTTCACCCGCCAGTGCTGCTGCCACCAAGCTGGGGGGGGGAGGGTGAGCCAGAGCTTGTCCCAAGCAGTGGTGGCTGCAATGGAGCATCCCATTGCCCTTGGACTTTACTGCCTGTAAAACCCAATTGAGAGAATGGATCCTGATCAAAACCTGGAAGGAGTCAAAGTTGCAGCCCACCTGTGAAAAGCCTTCTGATTAAAGATTCTGGATGTGGTGTCAGAGCCAGTGGGGGGGGGGGTTGGATTTTACATTGCAATAGGCAGACACGATAGGTGTGAACTTCAGCAACTTTGCCCAGACTTTATTATTTCAAAGGGGTCCAGGACTTAAGTCCTGGGGACCAGCATTTATATCTCACGGGGGGGGGGGGGTTAAGAAATGTCCCTACTTTCATCTACCTAACGTTGGAGAGTATGCAGTTTACAAATTAGTACTCCACCTCTTCAGATCAGCTTGGTAGTTCTTTTCCTATTCATGGATATTTTCCTTGCTGGAAGTTGGGAGCTATCTACTATCTGACTGTTTACTTTCAATGCCATCCTGAACATGTTGGTTTATAAGCAGCCGAGGCACTTTTCTTCTTCGCCTTTGCATTTCTTAGTTTGGACTTACTGTAAGTTATTGTAAGTTTAAGTTAAATCTGCTGCAACTGGATTTCTTATGGACATTGCCAATCCTGAATGTATTGGATATGTGACCACTATGCTCATTTGCCTTCAGTAGCAGTAAAGTTCTGCTGGATGGAATACAATTGCCTCTGATCTATTGCCTCTGATCCACCAGCATTATGCTCACTTACGGACTCATTGTTAAAACCATGTTTATGGAAGACAATCTTACTCGGCTACAAGTGATTGCCAAAAAAAATGAAGAAGATGCTTGTGAAACATGCACCACTTATAAATGCCATTTCCAACTCCTCGAAAGATTCCATCAACGGTGTCTCTGAAAATTTTCGCACATCACTTGGGAAGACAGGCGAACTGAAGCCAGTGTAGTGGAAGAAGCAAAGATCACCAGTGTTGTAGCAATGATTCATCAACATCAACTAGGTTGCACTGGTCATGTTGTGCGGATGCCATCATCTTCCAAAGCAACTACTCTATTCCGAACTTTAAAATGGAAAGCATAATGCTGGTGGTCAACAAAAGAGGTTTAAAGACTGCCTCAAGGCAAATCTAAAAAAATGTAGTATAAACACCTGGGAAACAACTGGGAAACACTGGACTGCGAGTGCTCCTTTGGAGAAAAGCCTTTACCAAAGGCGTCATGAGTTTTGAAGACACTTGAACTCAGGATGAAAGGGAGAAACATGCTAAGAGGAAGGCACGCTTGGCAAATCCTCACCGTGATCAACTCCCACCCGGAAACATGTGTCCCCACTGTGGAAGGACGTGTGGATCCAGAATTGGCCTCCACAGTCACTTATGGACTCACTGTTAAAACTGTGCTTATGGAAGAAGAGGAGGAGTTTGGATTTGATATCCCGCTTTATCACTACCCTAAGGAGTCTCAAAGCGGCTAACAATCTCCTTTCCCTTCCTCCTCCACAACAAATGCTCTATGAGGTGAGTGAGCTGAGAGACTTCAGAGAAGTGTGACTAGCGCAAGGTCACCCAGCAGCTGCATGTGGAGGAGCAGGGAAGCGGACCTGGTTCACCAGATTATGAGTCCACCGCTCTTAATCACTACACCACACTTACAATCTTACTCAGCTATGAGTGATCGCCAAAGAAGAAAAGAGAACAAGGGAGGTGATTTCCAGGGAAAATAGCACTAGCAGAGACATCATCTTGCCAACAAAGGTCCGTATAGTTAAAGCTCTGGTTTTCCCATTAGTGATGTATGGAAGTAAGAGCTGGACCATAAAGAAGGCTGATCGCCGAAGAATTGATGCTTTTGAATTATGGTGCTGGAGGGGACTCTTGAGAGTCCCATGAACTGCAAGAAGATCAAACCTCTCCATTCTGAAGGAAATCAGCCCTGAGTGCTCACTGGAAGGACAGATCCTGAAGCTGAGACTCCAATACTTTGGCCATCTCATGAGAAGAGAAGACTCCCTGGGAAAGACCCTGATGTTGGGAAAGATGGAGGGCATAAGGAGAAGGGGACAACAGACGACGAGATGGTTGGACAGTGTTCTCGAAGCTACCAGCATGAGTTTGACTAAACTGTGGGAGGCAGTGGAAGACAGAAGTGCCTGGTGTGCTCTGGTCCATGGGGTCACTGTTGTAAATAAAAATATGCCCTTTTCCCTTATGGGGTATCCAAGAGCCCATATAGAGTCCTTACATAGGTTCCCTATTGGTAGGAGAAAATAACAGAGGCCAACCAGAGAATATTGAGAAGCAAAGCAGCTAGTAAGCTTGATCTTTATTGATCTGTTGCAACAGGGTGCTCCCCTCACAGGCAGGAGAGGAAGAGGACCCAGAACAATGGCCTGCAAGGCCTTATAAAGACTATTGAAATTGCCACCCTGTAGATCAAGACCACCCCCAGAAACATTATGCATTCATCACAGAAGGGGTGTAACCTAAGACCACACCTCACATAAGGTGGTCTAAAACAGAACATTTGCATGTTGTTTTCTCCTGTCGCTTTGTTTATTTCCTGTCTGGCAGGTTACTTGATTGGATTTCTTGGGGAGCCTGGGCAGTCTTGTAATAATAAGGCTCACACCCTTATTCAAACACAAATTAAGACAGGATTTGTGAAGGAAGAGACAATGGGGAAGCTTTTCCATTTTGACCATGCAGAGAAACATTTGCTTGGTTTAGGAATCAAAATGGTTCCAGGTTGGCTTTCCTGTGCTGATCTATGTACGTGTGGTTATGAACGTTGCCATATATCTAAAACCATAAAATTCCTATTACATCACGAAGAGTCGGATACCACTAAACGACTAAACAACAACAACAAATACTTGTTCAACAATGAAGAGGGGGGAAAATCCTTTCAGAGAAAGATGTTTGGACAAGGCAGGCTAGTGGCAGTTGGGGGGGTGTTTTTTATTATTTTCCCATCGGCTGTTCTTCTGACTGTGGTGGGGGATGTGATAGGAATTTTATGGACTTAGATATATGGTAATGTTCATGAAATATACTCAGAGTCGCAAAGTGATTTCATGCTCTTTATTCAGCTCATAGTGGTGAGGAGGAATGAATGACAGTCCCCTCAAAGTATCTGCTTTATATACATTATTTACACAATGGGCTGCACATGATTGGCTAATTCTGGAATTCTACTGTAAGCCAATCAGGTTGTGGATTCACTTCTATCTGGAGCATGATTGGGTGGTTCCTGCCAACCAATCATATTGCTGCATTGTTCTAGGACCAATCAGACTGCTGCATTCTGAATCCTATTGTTCTAGGACCAGACTGCTGCCTTTTGGATCCTATTGTTCTAGGACCAATCAGACTGTTGCAGTTTGGATCCTATTCAATTCAGTACATAACACCCCTCCCCTCTAAGTTCCAGTCCTGCCTGGGAGGTCGCATTCATAGTCCTCAAGGTACGCCGGCGGCCTACGTGTGCGTTGCGGCCTGGGGTGTTCCCTGATCCGGGGTTCAGGTTCTGGCTCGTGTTCCAAGGATGCTAGCTGTGATGGGGCTGTTTGTTCTGGTGCAACCTGCTCGCTCAGTCGTAGTTCTGGTTCTGGTGTCCTTTCGGCCTCACGGGTCCTCTCTGTATTTACTGATTCTGCCTCTCCTGCTTGCCCCTGCTGCTCTATGGGCCTCACTGCCCCACTGTTCCCTTGGGACTCCCTTGACCTGTCCTCCTCCTCCTGGTTTTCTCCCGGGAATCGTCGCCGTATCTGGTCGCAGTGGCGGCGCCAGCATTGCCCCCCATCTGTTAGCACCTCGTACGACACGGGGCCAGTGCCCCTGGTGACTGTGGCGGGTACCCATGCAGGGCCTGCCCCAAAATTCTTTGCGTACACTGGGTCCTGGGCCTCGAAGGTCTGGGGGTTCCTGCCTTCCCCCACCCCTACCTCATCCTGAGCTCTATCGGGGTGAAGGCGGTCCAATCTGATTGCAAGGCGCCGACCCATTAGTAGTTCAGCGGGGCTCCGGCCAGTCGTTGAGCAGGGGGTGCTGTGCTGTGCTAGAAGGAATGTGGCAAGGCGGTACTCCCAATCCCCTTGCGTCATGCTAGAAGGAATGTGGCAAGGCGGTACTCCCAATCCCCTTGCGTCATGCGGCGAAGGGTGTCCTTGGTGGTCCGCACCATGCGTTCTGCTTCGCCATTGGTGGCTGGGTGGAATGGCGCCAAACGGATGTGGCGGATGGCGTTCTGCGCTGTGAAGGTTTGGAATTCTCCTGATGTAAATGCAGTCCCGTTGTCTGAGACAAGAGTGTCAGGGAGCCCGTGGGTTGCAAACAGCCTGCGTAGTACCCGGATGGCTGCGGACGTAGAAGTGGACGGTACCAGTGCGATTTCCAGCCATTTGGTGTAGGAGTCCACCACCATGAAGAATGTTTTCCCCTGAAAGGGGCCAGCGAAGTCCACATGCAGGCGTGACCATGGTGCTCGGGCGGACTCCCAGACTGGATTGGGGCCCTTGGGGGATCTGGGCAGGATTCTTGGCAGGCCTGGCAGTGTTTGACCCAGGCCTCTATCTCTCCGTCGATCCCTGGCCACCACACATAACTCCTGGCAAGGGCCTTCATTCTTACTACCCCTGGGTGTGTCTCGTGTAGGGCTGTGAGGACCCTTTTGCGGAGGGGCTGGGGAACAACGACCCTGCTTCCCCATAACAGGCACCCCTTGTGGGCTGACAGTTCATGTTTGCGGGTTGTGTAGCCGGCAAATTCTGGCCCGGGGCTGCTGCTGGGCCATCCCCTCCACACCCAGTCCAGGACCCGGGAGATGACCCTATCTTTCTTGGAATGGTGTGCAACTTCTTGTGCCTGAATGGGGCGGTCGGGAAGCAGCTCCAGGCTCATAACCTCTTGTGCAGGTGCTGGGTCGGGGCCTGTTTCCGGTAGTGGTAGCCTGCTGAGGGCGTCCGCATGGCCCATTGCCTTCCCAGGGCGGTGAATCAGTGCATACTGGTAGCTGGCAAGGAAAATTGACCACCTGAGGACGCGAGGAGACAGCACTTGGGGGGTCTGCTTTTTGGGGGCAAACAAGCCCAGCAATGGCTTGTGGTCAGTCAGCACAGTGAAGGGCCGCCCGTACAAGAAATCATGGATTTTTTTACTCCCTTCACGATTGCCAGACCCTCCTTGTCGATTTGCGAGTAGTTCCGCTCGGTTTCGTTGAGTGTCTGGGAAAAGTATGCCACCGGTACCTCTCTTCCATCCGGGAGTTGGTGTCCCAGGACAGCGCCAATGCCATAGGGTGAGGCGTCGCATGCTAGCACAACTGGCAGCCTCGCGTCAAAGTGTGCCAAGACAGAGTTTGAGACAAGCAAGTCCTTGACTGCCTGGAATGCGGCCTCCTGGCGCTGGCCCCACACCCAAGGAGCCCGCTTGTCCAGGAGTCTGTGTAGGGGCTCCGCTACCGCCGCCTTGTGGGGAAGGAAGGAATGGTAAAAGTTCAATAGTCCCAAGAAGGCCTGAAGTTCAGTCTTGTTCATGGGCGCTGGGGAATCACAAATGGCCCGTACCTTGTCCCCAGTTGGGTGGACCCCTTCTGCATCCACCATAAATCCCAGAAAGTCCACCTGAGGCACTCCTAGTAGACATTTTTCCCGCTTCACCTTGAGACCCGCCGTCTGGAAACGGTACAGAACGGTGCGGAGGCGGTCCTCAAACTCCTCGGGTGTGGGCCCGGCAATCAACACATCATCGAAGAAGGGGGTGACACCAGGAATCCCTTTAAGGAGCAAGTCCATTAGATTCTGGAATATGCCTGGTGCCACGCTGACCCCGAATTGCAGCCGCTTTACCCTGAACGCTCCTCTGTGTGTCACAAGCGTCTGTGCCTCTGCTGTAGCCTCATCTACTGGCAGCTGTTGATATGCTTGGGCCAAGTCCAGCTTGCCAAAAAATTTTGACCCAGCCAGGGTGGCAAGGACATGGCCGTATGCATGGGCCGTGAGGGCCTTGTTTATGGTACATTTGTAGTCTGCGCAGATGCGGACCGAACCATTAGGCTTGACGGGTGTGACGATTGGGGTTTCCCAGGGGGCATTAGGCACCGGCTCCAGCACTCCTTGCTCCACGAGTCGGTCCAATTCCTCATCTATACGGGGTTTCAGGGCGAACGGGACCCGGCGGGCCTTGAGCCTGACCAGTCGTACTGCAGGGTCAAGCTGTAGAGCAATGGGGGGGCCCGTATACTGTCCCAATTTCCCATCGAAAACCCCCGGAAATTCCTTGCATATGGCGTCCACGTCCACTTGTAAGCTCATGTGGTTCACCCCGGTGATGGCTAGCCCCAGTGGTCCAAACCATGCCAATCCCAGTAAGCTAATGTAGGGGCCCTTGACCACAAGCAAGTCCAGTTGCCGCGTCCGCCCTCTGTATTGCACCCTGAAGGTCCCCACCCCCATTGTGGGGACCTTACGTTTCTGGAAGTCCCGGAGGGTGAATGGGGCCGGCCTGAGTTTGGGACCCCCAGTAGGGCACAGTTTCCTTAAGGTCCTTGCCGAGATTATGGATAGAGTTGAACCCGTGTCAAGCTCCATGCGGCATGGGGCCCCCTCTATCCGTATCTCTACATAATTTTTCTCTACATTGGGGTGGGGCAACTGGTATACCTGGAAGTCCGTGAGCTCCGTTGAGTTGCCTTGGTGCGCTGGGCCCCGGGACCTGGGGCTCTTGGATTGGTCATCTGATGCCTGGTGTCGGGTGGGCCGAGCCCAACACACCCGGGCGATGTGTCCCAACTTTCTGCACTGCCTGCACTCTGCATTGCGGAAACGGCAGGTCCTCCTCTCGTGACTTTCTCCACAGCTTGCGCAGTTCCCTCCTCGTCGAGGCAGCTGTGGTATGTGGGCTGCTTGAGTGCGCTGCTGTACTTGGTGCACCTCCTCCCTGTCGGATCCTGAGTCGTTGGTGAGGTCTTCGTGGTGGACCCTCGGTTGGGACGGCTGGCTCGGCCGTGCCTCTTGCGTCGACCTCTCGGCAGCTTCCGTTGCCAGGGCCTCCTCCAGAGCGACCTGGAACGTTAGGTTCTTCTTAGCATAGAGGCGTCGTTGCAGCTTCTCATCCTTCAGGCCACCGACGAGGCGGTCACAAAGCATGTTCTCCAGCTCTGAGAAGTTGCAGAACCGGGCAGCTTGGGGGAGAGAGGTCACAAACCCAGTTATGGTTTCCCCAGGGGCTTGCCGCTTTGCGTAGAAGGCATTTCGACGAGCCACCAATGAGGGCTGTGGTGAAAAGTGCCCCTTCAGCTGTTCCATTATTGTTTTGTATGGAACAGTAGCGACGCCTTCAGGTGCAAGGAGAGCCCAGGCGATTTCAAACGTCTCCTCTCCGCAGATGCTGAAGAATATTGCCCTCTTCTTGGCGTCTTCTTCATCGGTGATCCCTTTGGAAGGTGAAATGGGAGGCGTACGCTTCCCAGTCTCCAGATGCTGGGTTGAACGGCGAGAAGCTGCTGTTGGTTGCCATTCTGAGTTCCTTGGGTCCCGGAGCTGAAGCCTGGATACACGGTGCAAGGCAGTGGTGCAGCAGGTGGCGGTGCTGCGGTGCTGTGTGTGGCAGTCAGCTCAGCAGGATCCCACCTTCGTCGCCAGTGAAATATACTCAGAGTCGCAAAGTGATTTCATGCTCTTTATTCAGCTCATAGTGGTGAGGAGGAATGAATGAAAGTCCCCTCAAAGTATCTGCTTTATATACATTATTTACACAATGGGCTGCACATGATTGGCTAATTCTGGAATTCTACTGTAAGCCAATCAGGTTGTGGATTCACTTCTATCTGGAGCATGATTGGGTGGTTCCTGCCAACCAATCATATTGCTGCATTGTTCTAGGACCAATCAGACTGCTGCATTCTGAATCCTATTGTTCTAGGACCAATCAGACTGTTGCAGTTTGGATCCTATTCAATTCAGTACATAACAGTTCATAAGTGTACTTACCAAGCCCGTACATAGATCAGCATAGGAAGACCGACCTGGAACCATTTTGATTCCTAAACTGAGCAAATGTTTTCTCTGCAAGGTCAAAGTGGGAAACCTCCCATTGTCTCCTTCCTCACAAATCCTGTCTTAAGGGCACATTTAAGATATGAATAGGGTGTGAGCCTGTGACCTGACCCAGGAACTAAGTATTTATCATTACAAAAGACTGGCCAGGCTCCCCAGGCAATCCAATCTAGTAAACAGGGTATGCAATCAAGTAACCTGCCAGACAGGAGATAAGACAGGAGAAAAACAACATTCAAATTTCTGTTTAGACCTCCTTTTTTGTGATGTAGGTGTGATGTATCTGGGGGGGTCTTAGGTTACACCCTTTCTGTGATGTTTGTACAGCTGGGTTCCTGTTATACATGAGCTCAAGTTAATGGATTTTAGCTAACGGATCACTGAAGAAGGAATTTGGGAGTTATTGGGGCCTCATTTGGGTAGCTGTGTTCAGGCTTGGGTAGCATGTCCCTTCATATGTATGATGTTTCTGGGGGTGGTCTTGTTCTACAGGGTGGCAATTTCAAAAGTCTTTATAAGGTATTGCGCGCCATTTTTCGGGGTTCCTCCTCTCTCCTCGTTGCACCCTGTTGCAACAGTTCAATAAAGATCAAGTTTACTAGCTGCTTTGCTTCTCAATATTCTCTGGTTGGCCTCTGTTATCTTCTCCTACCAATAGGGAACCTATGTAAGGACTCTATATGGGCTCTTGGATACCCCATAACGGAAAAGGGCATTTTTTGTTTACAACAGGGACAATTAAAAAAAAAAAAAAAGCTCCTGTCTGAATAAGAAGGGGGGAACTCCGACGAAAAGTATAAATAAAAAAAGCTCCTTCAGAAGGGGCTCGAGCGTGTCGCTCTGCATCATTCCTAGCTCTGTGGGCTGCTTCTTGGTCAGCCATCCCCTCTCGCGCTCCCTCTTTCGCTGCCAGCTATTGGCTGGCCCTGGGCCACGTGCTCGGCGACGGGCCCGGCTGTCCACCATCCCGCTGCCCGCTGCGCGCCAGTGCCCCCGCTTTCTCCCTGGGCGCCTCTCTCGCCGATGGGACTTTCTCGCTCACGAGGCCCAGCGCGGAGGGAGAAGCAGGGCCGGATTCGGAAACGTATTAGCAGCGTATCCCTCCGCAGGTAAAGCGCCGAGTCGTCGCCCGGCCGTGCAGAGGTAACGGGCAGGTACAGGCGGCGGTGATTGGCCCGGCTTGCTGCGGAGGCGGGCCCGCGCGGTCGCCAAGTAACGGGAGGGCTCCCTGGTTCGGAGAGGGAGAGCAGCATCGGCAGCTGTGTTAGGCTGAGCCAGGTCATTGGCCCGCCTGGGTCAGCGTTGGCTGCACTGACTGGCAGGTGGGCACTGCAGGGTTTTCTCGGGTGGGAGGCGCAGCGTTTGGGGATCGAACCAGGGACTTTCTGCATGCGGAGCAGGCGCTCTTTCCCGCTGGGCTACGGCCCGCACCCGGGTAAGTTCTCCCGAGCAAAGCCTTATTGGCATTTTCTTGGGCGATTGATTGATTATTTGGTTGGTCGGTTGGGTTATTTATTGCATTTGTTTATTTATTGCATTTATTTATGTATTGCATTTTAATATATTTATTGCATTTTAATACATTTATTTATTGCATTTCGTTGCATATATTGCATTTTCTCTACGGTGCTCAGCTGCTCCCCCTCGTTTAATCCCCCACAACATTTGTTTATTTATTGCATTTTAATATATTTAATTTTTATTGCATTTATTTACTGAATTTTAATGCATTTATTTATTTATTGCATTTCGTTGCATTTATTGCATTTTCTGTACAGTGCTCATGGTTCTCTTCCTAACCACCCAGCTGCTCCCCCTCGTTTAATCCCCCACAACAACCCTGTGAGGTGGGTTAGGCTGAGAGGCACAAGGTCAAACCAATGAGTTTCACACGGTGGAGCAGGGATTTGAACCATGGTCTCCCAGGTCCCAGGCTATGTCACACTGACTCTCCTTGCAAGAAAAGGAAAGTTTCCATTCACTTCTATAAGGTTTCCTGGTGGGTTGTGCCTTCATTGTTGTGGATCAGCACTCTCTGTTTTCTGCTCACCCTGATGCCCCCAAACTGCTCAGCTTAGTTAGGTTCGCCATTATGGACACCTGGGGTTGTGCCCCAAAAGTTCTGCTTGGAGTAGATCCATTGTAATTAATGGACCTAAATTAGCCATGTCTGTGAACTTCAGTAAGTGTATTCTGAGTAGGGTTGGTGTTGCTTACAGTCTCCTGTATTTGGCTGGCAAATGGCCAGTGATATAGATCTGTGATCTCCTTTCATGCCCATCTGTCCTTTTTTCTTTTTAATCTGCTGACCCTTTCCCTCACTTGCTTTGCAACTATTTCCCCCCATCAATATGCACAATCAGAAATTTCAGCATTTTTTATGTAATTACATTGACAAAGCAATGTCTTAATGACAGTGATGGTTCGTGAAAATAAAATTCCAGAATAAGAAAGTGTGGCTTAGTGAATGCGACTTTACTATTCAGTGTTTTGCTCCGGAGAATTGTAACAGGTTTGTGTGAATTGGATAATAGTTTTGGTGTAGTTGGAGACTAAATCAGGCTTTCTGAACCTCTGTATTTATATACAATATTTTTGACCCCTCTTCCAGATTCTAGGGGGGGTGAGAAGTTTGAGAAAAGAGGGGGGCTACAGATCTCATTTTCCACCAGAAAGCATGAGGTAGAAAAAATAAGCAGCACTATTCCATCTCTCTTGCTGCCTTTGGTTGCATGTAAGTTGTCATTCTCTCAAGCTATAGTTATTCCATCAGGCTACCTGAATTGTTTCCATCCCAGCCAGTTTTCGAATTTTTACAATTCTGGCCCTGCCTCTCCTATGCGTACTGTTTTTCCCAAAAAATATTTTTTCTTCTTTGCCTGCTGTAAGCCGCTCTATGTGTTGTTCTTCTTCTTCTTCTTCTTCATCATCAGCATCAGCATCAGCATCATCATCGTAATCTACCTTTTTCCCTTACAGGGACTCAAGGTGGCTTTCAGAACAGTTAAAAACATTGGGAGGGGGGAAAGCAATCATTAAAAACCAATTAAACATTGTTAGAATTAAAACTCTTTATTAGAATCACAGAGTTGGAAGGGGCTCTGAAGTCCAACTGCCTGCAATGCAGGAATGTCATCTAAAGCATCCATGACAGATGGGCATCCAGCCCCTTTCAGAATACTGTACACTTAACCTACACTTTGCCCTGGTTCAGAATGAAAAGCATAAATTCCACCCTGTTAAAGATGGACTTCCAGGTGAATTTTGAACACGGGTTCCAAGTACCACCTTCCGCCCGCAGGCCCTTGTGACCTTTTAAACACCCATTTTATTAATTAAAAGAACAGTTGCCTGTGAGTAGAGTGTTGCATTTGCTCAAGATGATGACTGGATTGGCATTGTGGAACATGGTTCAGGAAAAAATCGGCCTCTTATGCCAATTTCTACCACCGAGTGAGGTTTTTAAAACTGCAGAAGAGAAGTGTACAGGTGAAACTCGAAAAATTAGAATATCGTGGAAATGTTCATTTATTTCAGTAATTCAACTTAAAAGGTAAAACTAATATATGAGATAGACTCATGATATGCAAAGCGAGATACGGCAAGCCTTTATTTGTTATAATTGTGATGATCATGGCGTACAGCTGATGAAAACCCCAAAGGCTTGCCATATCTCGCTTTGCATGTCATGAGTCTGTCTCATATATTAGTTTCACCTTTTAAGTTGAATTACTGAAATAAATGAACTTATCTACGATATTCTAATTTTTCGAGTTTCAACTGTATATTGACAGTGCCGACAGTCACAGTCTTAACAGTGGTAGAACAATATATCTGTTAAAGCTATTAAAACCCTACAAATAATTACAGTAAAAACAACATGGCACCAACCCTTTCATTATACGTGCGCTATAAATGTGCAAACAAACAAACTGGAACCTTTAAGAACTGGTGCCCAAACTTGCCTCTTTCTTCCTCTCTCACCCCCATCCCTCTTTCGCATGTCTTCTGTCTTTTAGATTTGTAAGGCTGAAGACAAGAACTGACTACTGGCTTTCGTGCGCCACTCAGGGAGCTTTTCTAATAAAGCCCATTGGGACTCAAATGGCGGCCGGTAGTTGGAACTGGAGCTAATGAGTCAACAAATAGCGTCAACTAATTTTAGTTTTCTCCCCATCTTCCTCTCCGTTGAGGTTCTTCGAGGGCAGCACTGAGGCTGAGAAAGAGAAAACCGATAGGCAGTGCTACCCCCTGGACTTGGGTGTAAGAAAAAGGCAGGTATGGGCAGGCAGAGGGCAGAATGAGATTATTATTATTAATACAGTGGTACCTCAGGTTAAGTACTTAATTCGTTCCGGAGGTCCATACTTAACCTGAAACTGTTCTCAGCCTGAAGCTAATGGGGCCTCCTGCTGTCGCCGTGCCACCAGAGCACGATTTCTATTCTTATCCTGAAGCAAAGTTCTTAACCCGAGGTACTATTTCTGGGTTAGCGGAGTCTGTAACCTGAAGCGTATGTAACCTGAAGCGTATGTAACCCGAGGTACCACTGTAATAATAATAATATTATTCTCATCACAAGCATGACTACGAGACAAAATCATTGGAGAAGAAAGTATTTTAGAGCATTGAGCCTAAATGTATTATTATTATTATTATTATTATTATTATTATTATTATTATTTTATACCCTGCCCATCTGGCTGAGTTTCCCCAGCCACTCTGGGCGACTTCAAACACAATATCAAAATACAGTAATGCATCAAACATTAAAAGCTTCCCTAAACGCTAAAGATGGGTGAGGTAGTGGCCCATTCACTCTGGTGGACTAGCCTCTACTGGGTAAAAATGCTTTAAGTACGTTAGGGCACCTGGCCAATATTATTATTATTAATAATAATAATTAAATGAATTAATTAAATGTGTATACCCTCCATCTGTAGATCTCAGCTTAAAAATACAAGGAAGAAAAACAAAATACATAATAAAAACAAGAACAAAACAATATTCCCCATCCCACCAAATGCATGTAAAAGGATATAGGATGTTATTCCTCCTGGTTGAAGAGGAACGTTTTCGCCTGGTGCCTAAAGGTGTATAATGAAGGCGCCAGGCGAACCTCCCTGGGGAGAGCATTCCACAAACGGGGAGCCACTGCAGAAAAGGCCCTGTTTTCGTGTTGCCGCCATCCAGACTTCTCGTGGAGGAGGCACACAAAGAAGCGCCTCAGATTATTATCTGTCCAGGACAGTTTATATGGAGAGAGGTGGTCCTTGAGGTGTTGCAGTATTGAGACGTTTAAGGCTTTATAGGTCAAATCCAGTACTTTGAATTGGGCCCGGAAGCTAATTGAGTGCTGTTGGGCCAGGATAGGTATAATATGCTCAAACTGTGAGCAGCCTGGCCTCCAAAAAGGGGGGGCAAAAGGGGGGGCAAAAGGGGGGCAAAACAGCTATTAAAATAATGGTAAAACAAACAAACAAAAACAGAATTTCAAAGTTCTGAAGTTTTCATGAAGGAATAAATATGAATGTTTTCCCCTTGATAAAGATATATCTGAAACACACAGTGAACATTTCACTCTTCATAGCTGCTTTTTGTGTGAGTAAAACCTGCAATTAAATGGATGCTGTGTGTGTATTTAGTTCTTTTGAAGTACAATTCCTTTCTCGTTTCATAGAATGGTATTCCTCCACCATTCTGTTCTGAAGAAATGCACTTCTGATCTAAAAGAGTTCATATATTTTAAAGGAAAGTGGTGATTGTGCACATTAAAGTATTGTTAGACATGTAGATAAAACAAAAATAAATAATAGGTGTATCCAAAACTGGTGGTGTTTGATATAACCACAAGCATGACTGTGAGACGAAATCATTGGTGAAGAAACAGTCTTTTAGAGCATTGAGATTAATTGCTTTATTGTGGTGTAAAGCTATGAGGGGCAGAGAGCACATTATCTGATACTGTACAAATCTTGCACATACTGTATGAGGAATCCCACAAGGTCCATTTGCTTGTTTATTGCTTTGCTAGTCAGTAGCAGCAAAGACTGCTCACTGCAACATTTTGGTGGAACAGCAGAGCTATTGCACTTCTGCAGTCTGGCCACTCACAGCAGAAGGTGAGCAGGCAGATTATGCCCAGCTCAGCCCCTCCCTAAGAACACCCCATTTTGGAGCTTTCTGCCAGGCACTGCCAGCAGGAATATTAATTTTACTTATTTCATAAAATTTATACACTGCTTAGTTGTAAAATACCGTATTTTTCGCTCTATAAGACGCACTTTTCCCCTCCTAAAAAGTAAGGGGAAATGTGTGTGTGTCTTACGGAGCGAATGCGGGGGAGGGGGCTCTTTTCAGCGCTCCCTTTAAAGAACCGCGTGGAGCATGTGGCTGCCCTTCTCCCTCCTTGGGGAAAAGCCCCCAAGAGCCGTGCACACAGTCCGCACACTCTTGGGGGAGCCTTAGCTGCAAGCAGCCTCTCCCGCGGGGGCAGGGGATGAAGGCTCCCCCTGTCCGGGAGAGGCTGCGCGTAGCTAAGCAAGAAGTCAGGACAGCCAGCAGGATCGCAGCACAGTGTGGTGTAGTGGTTAAGAGTGTGAGTCTCGTAATCTGGTGAACCGGGTTCGCGTCTCCGCTCCTCCACATGCAGCTGCTGGGTGACTTTGGGCCAGTCACACTTCTTTGAAGTCTCTCAGCCCCACTCACCTCACAGAGTGTTTGTTGTGGGGGAGGAAGGGAAAGGAGATTGTTAGCGGCTTTGAGACTCCTTAAAGGGAGTGAAAGGCGGGATATCAAATCCAAACTCTTCTTCTTCTGTCCTGGCTTCTGGGATTCAGAATTCCCCCCCTCCCCTTGTTTTCCTCTTCCAAAAACTAGGTGTGTCTTATGGTCTGGTGCACCTTATGGAGCGGAAAGTATGGTAATACAGTGGTACCTCGGGTTACATACGCTTCAGGTTACAGACTCCGCTAACTCAGAAATAGTGCTTCAGGTTAAGAACTTTGCTTCAGGATAAGAACAGAAATCTGGCTCCGGCGGTGTGGCAGCAGCGGGAGGCCCCATTAGCTAAAGTGGTGCTTCAGGTTAAGAACAGTTTCAGGTTAAGAATGGACCTCCGGAACGAATAAAGTACTTAATCTGAGGTACCACTGTAATAATAATAATTGAACTGGTTTGCGCATTGTGATTTATTGCGAATGAGCAGCTCATGGTCTGGAGAGAAGCAAAACTGCAAGTGCTGGTTCACATGTAATGCTAAGCCAAGGCTCTTGGTTTGTTGCACCTGGCTGCAGGCAGGGTGGAGCAAAATGGGAGTGATTTATTAACAGGAAGGCATGGTTTACTCTGCAAACCATGGCTTACCATCATGTGTGGATCAGCTCAGTGTCTGAGGCCGTGTACAGCTTTCAAAATATGCCAGGCGCCTGTTGTATCTTGCAGCTGGCTATTGGCCGCTTGCAACCAAGTGAAGATGCCTGGGAGGGAGTCAGGATGATGCCCGCTGTCTCCACCATCTGGAGGTGCATGCCTGAGGAATCCTTGGATCTTGACTGTTTTCACATCCTGTCGAATTCTATCTGTTATATTTTGTGTGCACAATCAGAATGAATTTTAGGAACCCAAAGGTCATTGAAAAATACAACTTTTGAGTCACCTGGCCCCAAAATGGCAACTAGGCATTCTGTTTTGGTGACTGTAATTCTGGTCATTTGGCTCCTAGCTTATATATCTGAATTTCTAACACTGGCTGTCTGCACATTTCTGTTTACTCTTCATCCTGTGTTCTCCCACTGCTGTCTTCGAAAAGCTTGTATACACGACGTCAGCCATAATCCATATCTATCCTGTAATTTCTTGTGAAATACTGCATTTTGATGCATTCCCCCCCGCCCCAAATCAGCTCTGATTTGAATTGAGAACTGCTCATTGGGTAAAGGCATTCCTGACTGATCTCTGCATGCCATTCACATGCAGTGAGTGATGTAGCATACATCTCAAACTGTGCTTATGTGTACAACAGGGTGCAAATGCATTTAAAACACAGTGAAAATGACCTTTAAGCTAGTAGTGTGTACACAGCCATTGTCTAGAAGTTTTGGCATCCTGGTGTTGAAATACATCTGCACATCATTTTTATAACGTAACACTGGTGTTTAAAAATACAGTGGCACCTCGGGTTACAGACGCTTCAGGTTACAGATGCTTCGGGTTACAGACTCTACTAACCCAGAAATAGTACCTCAGGTTAAGAACTTTGCTTCAGGATGAGGACAGAAATTGCACGGCGGCGGCAGTGGGAGGCCCCGTTAGCTAAAGTGGTACCTCAGGTTAAGAACAGTTTCAGGTTAAGAATGGACTTCCAGAACGAATTAAGTTCTTAACCCGAGGTACCACTGTAGATGGAACAGTGGTAGATATTTGCATTCAGTGGGTGGCTTAACAGAATTTTGGCACCTCTAAATGAGGGAGTTGCCATTGCGTTCTTTCCGTTCTTAATTTATTACTGTCCTCTTAGCACTTGCTTTCAAACTTTGGAAACATTTCATAGATAAATATAAAATGCATTTATGCTAAAACACTTAGAGATCGTACTTTGAAAAAGCCGACGGCTTCTAGAATAGAGTCAGAGCTGTATCATGTTGCAAATATTAATTCATGCTCAAACACCAGCAGTTAGAATGTTGCGTTCTGGGGCCAAAGGAAAAGGACTGGACCCTGATTAAAATAAGACCGAGGCTTTGACCGGCAAGGCTCTCAGAGGAAGTGCGTATCTCCACACCCCCATCCAGGCTGATTTATTTAAAAAGACCCCTTTACACAGTGTTTGTAAGAACCAATCTGATTTCTTCTTTTTATCTCTCTTTTTTAAAAAAAAATTAATTCAAAATTAAAACAAAACATATTATCCAAAAACATATTATCCTTATTTTTTCCCTATTTTTCCTCCTTGTCCCCACCCTCCCACACAAAACCCACCCCCCACCCCCCAACTTCCCTCAGTTCCAGTCTTTGGTTTCTCTGAGAATGCTGTTTTCTGCATGTTACAAAGTCAACGCCATGCTTTTATAGCGGACACAATGGCTTGATGCATATTTTATAATTCCTCTTAGTAATCCCATCTGATTTTCACACTCTGGATATTTGCACTCCTACATTAGAAGTCCTCTGCAAACAATGCAAGCATGATATGTGCCCAATAGATATTTAAAAATACTTGAATGAAAATGGAACTTGAGAACTTGGCAGACATTTTTATAACTGCCTTTCAAAATGTTGCATACGCTGGTGTCTGGGTGCAGTTAATTCTTGGGTGAGCTGTGAGGCTGCGCAGATGCCTCTCTTGCTGAAAAAAAACCCTACACTGCATAGTTTTCCTTGGGCTGGAATAGTGTGAAGATGTGGAGATGGCAGGCAGATATGGGTGGTGTTGTGAAATCATGGTCATGCCTGCACAGTTTAATAGCCAGCTGCTCAAGAAACCTGAGATAAGATTATGGAGGCAGAAGCAGATTCTCAGGGGTTGAAGTCATTGGGTCCAGGCAGCAAATGCGTCAAATTGGGTCCTGAACACACAGCTTTTTGTTCTTCCGTATACAGGAGGAGTTGCTGTTATCTTTTGACAATACTGTTGCAGTGAGGATAAAACATGGCCTTCACTCCTGACAGGGTGGTTTTCTTCTGGGAGGAAGTTTTCAGTATATTTCATGCAGTTACAGGCTCTGCTGCCCCGTGGTGAAGACATAGCCTCCTGTCATTTTGACAATTCGGTATTTTATTTCTTTAGGTCCTTTATCAGTCAGTGATCTTGGATAGCTTTACAACACACAGTGGAATTCACTTGACCTCTTTAAGGCAGGTGGAGGGTATGATGCAAAGCAGTCGTTGTTGTTGTTGTTGTTTAGTCGTTTAGTCATTTCCGACTCTTTGTGACCCCATGGACCAGAGCACGCCAGGCCCTCCTGTTTTCCACTGCCTCCCGCAGTTTGGTCAAACTCATGCTGGTAGCTTCAAGAACACTGTCCAACCATCTCGTCCTCTGTCGTCCCCTTCTCCTTGTGCCCTCCATCTTTCCCAACATCAGGGTCTTTTCCAGGGAGTCTTCTCTTCTCATGAGGTGGCCAAAGTATTGGAGCCTCAGCTTCACGATCTGTCCTTCCAGTGAGCACTCAGGGCTGATTTCCTTAAGAATGGAGAGGTTTGATCTTCTTGCGGTCCATGGGACTCTCAAGAGTCTCCTCCAGCACCAGTCATAGAAAAGCAGTCATAGAAAATGAAAATACCCTCTCTCTTTTTAGAAAGGGAGAAAGCAGCAAAGTGTGAACCGTAAGTGGATCCCTTCAAAGCCTAGAAGTTGCTGGGAAATGTGTTAAGGGAGAAACACAGCTAATTATCTGGAGGACAAGGGAAGTTTTGTACTGTGCGGTCAACCACTTTTAAGAGTTCATCATCTACTGACTTGAGCCACAGTTATTGACCTACTTAGAAACTCAGATATATAAGCTAATCGCCAAATGGCACCTTAAATCTAGTTTATGGTCTCCACAATGGAATGTCTAGCTGCTTTTTTTTTTACAATAAGATTTTACAATATTATTATTATTGTTGTTATTGTTATTGTTATTATTCCTTGCATTTCTATATTGATTATATATTTAAGAAAAAAAATCTCAAAGCAGCTTGCAACACATTAAAACATCAAATAATCCAGAATCTAGCTCAGTTTGGTTAGATTCTATTATTCTGCTCCTAAGCCAGTCAAGAGCTTTCAATTTTCAGAACAAATTCAAGCCTCGAGGAAAATATTTTAGATCGTTCTCTAAGTAACGTTTTGCTTTCCCCACATTTAGTTATTTGCTTACTTTATTTATAAAGTTGCCCCATAGCAGAAGTGCTCTAGGGAGCCGGTGTGGTTTAGTGGTTAGGGTGTATCTAGGGTGCGTGGTTATTTTTTCCCCCATCCCTTCAATCACTCCTGCTCTCTTTTTACCATTACAGTAGCTTGTTCTGAGGGACGCAGGTGGCGCTGTGGGTTAAAGCCTCAGCGCCTAGGACTTGCCGATCGAAAGGTCGGCGGTTCGAATCCCTGCGGTGGGGTGCGCTCCCGCTGCTCGGTCCCAGCGCCTGCCAACCTAGCAGTTCAAAAGCACCTCCGGGTGCAAGTAGATAAATAGGGACCGCTTACCAGCGGGAAGGTAAACGGCGTTTCCGTGTGCGGCTCTGGCTCGCCAGAGCAGCGATGTCACGCTGGCCACGTGACCCGGAAGTGTCTCCGGACAGCGCTGGCCCCTGGCCTCTTGAGTGAGATGGGCGCACAACCCCAGAGTCTGTCAAGACTGGCCCGTACGGGCAGGGGTACCTTTACCTAGCTTGTTCTGGGAATGCCCGCAGGTATTTCTGTCCCCATGCAGTTGCCTGATTGTCTGCTTTAAGGGCAGAAATGCCTCTCTCCCAGGGACCTCAGCCAGAACATAAGGCTTGGCAAGGTTTCAGTCAAGCTGAGGTCACGTACCAGGATGAAGAAGAAGACATAAGGCTCTTTAGCTGCTCTGAGTGACCTTCGTGAGAATCCCTTATACCTCGATAAGACTTGGGACAATGCCAGACCCTAAAACAATGAGGAACTGTTTCTGCAAGTGTTTGTCCTGTGAGCTTTGCCAAATCGAGGCAGATTTTAGTTTTGAGCAAGCAGGGATGAAAACAGGCATAGGCAAACGCGGCCCTCCTGATGTTTTGGGACTACTATTCCCATCATCCCTGACCACTGGTCCTGTTAGCTAGGGATGATGAGAGTTGTAGTCACAAAACATACCTGTGCCTGGATTAAAACAAGCAAGAGAAGATTTCTGGAATGTCAAGGAAAAGATAGAAGTGGCCTTTTCCTTCTGTGGACTCCATCTTCGCTTCATCTCTTTTTCACAGATGCAGTTTATTCTTGCGTCCTTTATTGACATTTCTTCTCTGGAATACACACAGAGAAGAAAACTTTGCCTTTAGCCTCCATTCTTACTAGTTGTAATAATTTTACACTGAGTGAAGCTTATCTGCCCTGAGCTCAGTCTTGGCTGGGGAGGGCGGGGTATATTTATTTATTTATTTATTTATTTATTTATTTATTTATTTATTTATTTATTTTCTGTGCGGAATTTTCCAAATCCTTTTTGAACAGCTCTTATTCCTGCTCGAGGTTCAGGCTTCACTATTGGGGGGGGGATTAAAACATTTTTTAAAAATTTTTTTACCTGTAATCATTTTTTGTTTGGATTTTTCCAGGATCAAATATCCTGGAATAACAGATTCATTTAACTTCTATCTAAGACCACAGGAGCATCTTCTCTGGAATCTAATCTCACTCTAGATTGGGAGCTCTTAAACCAAAAGCCATGTAGGTGAGACAGCCAGGATAATGTAGAATTCAGCAATGGTTAAGGCATAGTTAATTTTAATCTTGCTAATAATAATAATAATAATAATAATAATAATAATAATAATAGATTATTTATACCCCACCCATCTGGCTGAGTTTCCCCAGCCACTCTGGGCGGCTTCCAATCGAGTGTTAAATATTAAAAACTTAAAAATTTCCCTAAACAGGGCTGCCTTCAGATATCTTTTAAAGATAAGATAGCTGCTTATTTCCTTGACGTCTGATGGGAGGGCGTTCCAAGAAGGCCCTCTGGCTGGTTCCCTGTAACTTGGCTTCTTGCAGCGAGGGAACCGCCAGAACGCCCTCGGCTCTGGATCCCAGTGTATCTTCTCCGAGTCCTGTTCAGTAAGCACCCTCTTGCAAGTTGCAGCAATGTAAGAACATCAAAGGGTGCATTTTGAGCTAAAATTGTAATTAAGCTTTCACCATGTTATCGTCATGTTTTTTAGAAAATGCAAGAGATACTGTTTGCATGGAGGAAACCGTCAATTACTGTGGGTGGGTGTTTTCTTTTAAAGTGCAATGTTAACCTTGTTAACGGGATTTCTCTTTGCAGCAATGCGGAGTGAAGATCACACTATTAACCTGAAAAAGGAGTGCTTGTCTTCTGCGCCATGCTCTAAGGTACCTGCACATGAAGATGAAAAGGCCAAGTGGGTTTTTAAAAGGTACTTTCAAGTAAGTGACTCTGTCTATGATACCAGCCATAAATTCTTGTTTAACATCTCATTTATTATTTCTTCTTACGGGGTAGGATGTTAAAGCCTGACTGCTGGATTTGTTTTAAAAGTTATATTTGCCACTAAATCCTGGAATGTTTTAAAAAAAAGAACACCACCCATGAAAGCACAAGAAAAAAGAAGTTGTGTTTTGCTTACAAAAAGATTTATTCCACTGCTTTCTGAATACTATTTTCAGACTTAGGGTTTATCCGTACTTCCTCTTGTTCCACTGCATTCCTCTGGGGGGAAACCTCTCTTTAACGCTCAATCGGAACAAATGGCAATTCAGGTTTGTCCCAGTTGCCTTTTGTTCTGATCTATCGCTAAAGAGCAGGTTTTCCTTTGGAAAAGAGCAGGGCCAGGGGAAAACCGCTTGGACAAGCAGAAATGTGGATGAGCCCTTAATCCAATGGCAGATTACCATATTTTTCCGTGTATAAGACGCCCCCATGTATAAGACGACCTCTATTTTTTTAACCCCAAATTAAGAAATTAAGTTGTTTACCCTCCCGCTGCCAATCTCCTGCTTGCTGCTGCCATTAACTGCATGTCCCCCCTCTGCATTCACTATCCATATATGACAAAATAATAAAAAATTCCTTCCAGTAGCACCTTAGAGACCAACTAAGTTTGTTATTGGTATGAGCTTTCGTGTGCATGCACACATCTTCAGATACGTATAGAAGACGACACCCAATTTTTGCCTAATTTTTTTAAAGCAGAAAGCATCATCTTATACACAGAAAAATACGGTATGTTGTTGATAATGTAATCAAATGGTTTTGATAGCATAGTCTTTTGCATTTTTACTCAAGTCCTGCTTATTTCATTGGGACTTAAACCCCAGTGAGTGTGCATTGGATTGCTATTTGGGTCTGTTTTTTGTGTCAAGAGCTGAAGTCTTAAAATTAGATGTGAATTGGGAAATAGGGGGGACCCTATGGACGAGCCTCAGCAACCTCAGATATGCAGATGACACGACCTTGATGGCAGAAAGTGAGGAGGAATTAAAGAACCTTTTAATGAGGGTGAAAGAGGAGAGCGCAAAATATGGCCTGAAGCTCAACATCAAAAAAACTAACTTCATGGCCACTGGTCCCATCACCTCCTGGCAAATAGAAGGGGATGAAATGGAAGCAGTGAGAGAATTTACTTTCTTGGGCTCCATGATCACTGCAGATGGTGACAGCAGCCACAAAATTAAAGGACGCCTGCTTCTTGGGAGAAAAGCAATGACAAACCTAGACAGCATCTTAAAAAGCAGAGACATCACCTTACCAACAAAGGTCCATATAGTTAAAGCTATGGTTTTCCCAGTAGTGATGTATGGAAGTGAGAGCTGGACCATAAAAAAGGCTGATCGCCAAAGAGTTGATGCTTTTGAATGGTGCTGGAGGAGACTCTTGAGAGTCCCATGGACTGCAAGAAGATCAAACCTATCCATTCTGAAGGAAATCAGCCCTGAGAGCTCACTGGAAGGACAGATCCTGAAGAGAAGAGAAGACTCCCTGGAAAAGACCCTGATGTTGGGAAAGATGGAGGGCACAAGGAGAAGGGGACGACAGAGGACGAGATGGTTGGACAGTGTTCTTGAAGATACCAGCATGAGTTTGACCAAACTGCGGGAGGCAGTGGAAGACAGGAGTGCCTGGCCTGCTCTGGTCCATGGGGTCATGAAGAGTTGGACACGACTAAACAACAACAACATGGGCGAGCAGTTCTCAAGTCTGGGAATTGGTATGTGTACCAGCTCTGAGTGGAGTTGCATCTCCCCTGAAGGATCAGGTGCACAGTTTGGGGAGCTTCTAGATGCATTGCTGTTGCTAGAGGCCCAGATCGCATCAGTGGCTTGGAGTGCCCATTTCCAGCTTCAGTTGGTGTGCCAACTGACTGTTCTTGGACTGTTCTCAAGTTGTCCAGTTTCCATTTCTAGAAAATTGCACACAAAAATATACAATGAAATAAAGCCTTTCTTGATTTTATTGGTATGTGTAATTTTCGTTTTAGTGTTGAATTGCGAATAAATATTACATTTATGGGACACCTTTTAGTGCTTTTATGCTTGTAGAGAAATAACAAAATTTCTCCTTTTTATTTTTAGACATGTCATCCTAGTTGCGATTGGTCTTTGCTTTGTCTACATGGTCAAATTAAGCTTTCATTCCAAAGAATGTGACATGGCAAGAATTCATTATGTCAACCCTGAGCACGCAAAGGTTAGTTATTATGTCATACAGAAAAATACAACTTTAGCCCCCAAATGGCAACTAGACATTCTGTTTTGGTGACTGTGACCCTGGTTTAAGGAGCCATTTGGCCCCTAGCTTAGATATCTGAGTTTCTAAGACTGCATGTACAGCTGTACCTCGGTTTAAGAACAGTCCGGTTTAAGAACAAATTGGTTTACAAACTCCGCAAAACCGGAAATAGTGTCTTGGTTTGAGAACTCTACCTCGGTCTAAGAACAGAATCTAAACAGTGGAAGGGCACTGGCGGCGGGAGGCCTCATGAGGGAAAGCGCGCAATGGTTTTGGTTTAAGAACGGACCTCCGGAACAGATTAAGTTTGTAAATCAAAGTACCACTGTACAGCTTAACTTCTGTGTCTTCATCTTCTAGAGAGCACAGAGGTATGCTGAGCAAGTTGTTCAAGCTGAGTGCCGGCCATCTTTTGTGAAGAGAGGGATGGGCAGATTATTTATGGAAAAGTACAGTGTGAATGCATCTCCTTTTGTAAGAAGAGGCACAAAGACGCAAGAAGCCATCTTCAAATACAAACCGCCCTTTGGATTTCACAAGTTTTCTGAAAAACTTCAAGACCTGTTGGAACTTTTACCCGAATATGACCTTCCGGAAAGCTTGCAATCGAAGCCTTGTAAACGCTGTGTTGTCGTTGGGAGTGGCGGGGTTCTTAATGGACTGGAGTTGGGCTACGCCCTGAACCAATTTGACATTGTTATAAGGTATATATTGCTCCCCCCCCCCCCTTGAAGGTTTTGAGTGAAACATAGAGCTGTGACTGAAATTCAGAATCTTTGCTGAAAAAACATTAGCCTCTGTTAGATTTGTTCTTCCTTTGCTCAGTTTGTGATCGGTCATTTTCTAGTTACGACCGTTTAAAATGTGATTGTCACTACAGCGGTACCTTGGGTTACATACGCTTCAGGTTACATAATCTTCAGGTTACAGACTCCACTAACCCAGAAATAGTGCTTCGGGTTAAGAACTTTGCTTCAGGATAAGAACAGAAATCATGCTCCAGTGGCGCGGCGGCAACAGGAGGCCCCTTAGCTAAAGTGGTGCTTCAGGTTAAGAACAGTTTCAGGTTAAGAACAGACCTCCGGAACGAATTAAGTATGTAACCAGAGTTACCACTGTATGCTTTTCCGTTTCAAAATGAATCTAAAATTGTAGCTAAGCAGGAACTACAGAGGGATCTTTTAGGTTTGTCTTTACAAAACTCATTAAGATGGGCACTCATTCATGTGATTTATTTTACTTTACAGGTTAAATAATGCACCAGTTCAGGGATACACAGATGATGTCGGTAATAAAACTACCATAAGGATGACATATCCAGAAGGTGCCCCCTTATCTGAACATGAGTATTATCCAAATGGCTTATTTGTTGCTGTTTTGTTTAAAAGTGTTGATTTTGACTGGATTCAAGCAATGGTGAAAAATGAAACACTTGTAAGTAATAGCCATATAAACACCTTATCAACGTTTGGGTTTCCTGTTACCCAGTGCTATCTTTCCAGAAAAAGGGGTTCCAGAACTGAGTTCTGGCTGAAAAAAAGCCCTGGTATTACCTGTGTAAATAACATTGAGAGGGGTTTTTTAAGCTTAGGACTGCCAGAATCAATACGGTTTTCATGTTTACTGTTCAAAATTCTTGGAAGTCTGCATAATCTGAGAATGTCTATCCCATTTCATGGAACGTATTGCACTGTTCTTCCAATTGGTGGCGCTGTGTTCTAAACCACAGAGCCTAGGACTTGCCAGTCAGAAGGTTGGCGGTTCGAATCCCTGCAACGGGGTGAGCTCCCATTGCTCGGTCCCAGCTCCTGCCAACCTAACAGTTCGAAGCACATCAAAGTGCAAGTAGATAAATAGGTACCGCTCCAGCGGGAAGGTAAACAGCGTTTCCGTGTGCTGCTCTGGTTTGCCAGAAGCGACTTAGTCATGCTGGTCATGACCCGGAAGCCGTACGCCGGCTCCCTCGGCCAATGAAGCGAGATGAGCGCGGCAACCTCAGAGTTGGTCACGACTGGACCTAATCGTCAGGGGTCCCATTACCTTTACCTTTATATAAGAACATTTAGTCCACCATGGAGGCAAAGCATTACCTCCATCATGGCTAGGAATGACTTAAACATGTAAGTCCCATGATTTATACATAAATAGCTAGTAGGGACTATTACTATGTGTACTCTTCACTTTTTCCAAACCTAAATGTGTTTTATGGGACGCAGGTGGCGCTGTGGGTTAAAGCCTCAGCGCCTAGGACTTGCCGATCGAAAGGTCGGCGGTTCGAATCCCCGCAGCGGGGTGCGCTCCCGCTGCTCGGTCCCAGCGCCTGCCAACCTAGCAGTTCGAAAGCACCTCCGGGTGCAAGTAGATAAATAGGGACCGCTTACCAGCGGGAAGGTAAACGGCGTTTCCGTGTGCGGCTCTGGCTCGCCAGAGCAGCGATGTCACGCTGGCCACGTGACCCGGAAGTGTCTCCGGACAGCGCTGGCCCCTGGCCTCTTGAGTGAGATGGGCGCACAACCCCAGAGTCTGTCAAGACTGGCCCGTACGGGCAGGGGTACCTTTACCTTTAAATGTGTTTTGGGAGGGCAGTTGTATAATAAAAATTAGACTGTATTATGACTCATAACCCTGGGAAGTGTGTGTTATACGTACGTTATGGATTCCAAACTTCGTAATCATTTTAATATTCTTTTTCTTGCAGCCACTTTGGATGCGGCTGTTTTTTTGGAAGCAGGTAGCCGAGAAAATACCAGTGCTACCTAAACACATTCGCATCTTAAACCCGTTAATAGTCAAAGAGACGGCTTTTGATATTCTGGAGTATCCTGAACCTCGAGCAATGTTCTGGGGCTGGGACAAGGTGTGTGTATGTTTTGCGGATAAAAGAAGATGCTTGCATTTTTCTGCTGCAGTCCAGTCATTGTTAAGGATACAGGAAAATGCCTTAATCCAGGGTTCCCCAAACTTGGGTCTCCAGCTGTTTTTTTTAAAATATATATATATATGTATTAGTTTTTTTAACATATCATTTTCAACAGTAATTAAACATACTTTTACATCTTATTCAAATTTTTGACTTCCATCAATCCTTTTCTAATCTAATCTCTCAGTATGCATTTCTTATCTTCCCTATTACATTTCAAACTCATAACCAATATCTCTATCTTTTTCTACTTTGTTACACTTTGTATATTTCTCCTTACAAAACTTTTTTTAGTCCTACTAGCGTATTTTGTTGATTACAGTTGCTCTTCAAATAATTCATATACTTCTTCCAATCTTCTGTAAATCTCTGGTCCCGCAGGTTTCGAATCCTACCTGTCATTTTGTCCAATTCTGCATAGTCCATTAATTTTGTCTGCCATTCTTCTTTCGTGGGAATTTCTTCTTGTTTCCATTTCTGGGCTAACAATACTGTTGCCGCAGTTGTTGAATGTAAAAACAATTTAACATCTTGTCTATTAATGTCCTCACCTATAATACCAAGTAAAAATGCTTCTGGTTTTTTAAAGAATGTATATTTCACCATCTTTTTCATCTCATTATATATCATTTGACTGCAGTCCACTGCAATTTTGTTTAATTTGCACAGGTCTGTCTTAAGTTCCATTAGACATGGATATGGAAATACTTTTTTACTTTTTTATGTAACGTGCAACAGACACACATATCTCATCTATCGACAATATTTACATACCAGCCTCTTCCCCTGGGTGTTCCCTGTCAAAGCTGATAAGTTTCCAGAGGTGTGGCCCTGATAGTCTTGTGCAATAAAAACAGCCAAGAATTTTGTTGCACCTGAAAGACAAATCAATTTATCAGCTTTTGGCCATCTTCCAGCTCTACAAATCTATGATCAGCTAATACAGTCATACCTCGTGTTGCGAATGCGCCAAACCCGGAAGTGTATACTTAAGGGTTTCCGCGTCGGCAGAAGCAGCGCTCTAGTTACAGACTTTTCAGGGTGCGAACGGCACCCCGGAACGGATTGAGTCCGTAACTAGAGGTACCACTGTACCTTTAACATCATTTGCTTTTATTCTTGATCAAAAGTGTGATTGTTAGTGTGGTGGTTTTGTTTTTAGTTTTCTTTGTTTGCTGTGGTCGGTTTTGTTTCTTTCTTTACTAGTTGCCATTGACTGCATTGGACAGCTTTAACTAATTTTTATTGATGTCACCTGGTGCCTTTGGCATTAGGTAACTAAATAAATTCAGTAAATAACGATAGATCACATTTTTGCAGTAAAACTGCAGTTTCAAAACAAAAACAAAAAACGGTCATGTAAAATAGAATATTGCAACAGCCAAAAAAGTATCTAAAGGAACTTAAGGCAGACTTGTGCAAATTAAACAAATTGCAGTGGAATGCAAAATATCAGAGATAGCATAAGAAATCATAATTGCATGCGCATTCTCCATGATTTTCTTCATTTTTAAACCAAGCAAAGAATATCAGGCATGGGTTAAGTCTAGGGAATCTTGTGGTTGTCAGTGTTTGGACAAGATGATGATCTATTAATTTATTCCTTTACTATATTCATTAGTAATTAGTTGATTTTCAGCAGCAGTAGTATGTAATATGGCATTGTCACCCTAATATAACAAGCATACTCTAATTTGGGAATGTCATTTCCTCCCCTTTAGAATGTGCCTACAATCGGTGTGATGGCCGTGGTTCTGGCCTCACATTTATGCGACGAAGTGAGTATAGCTGGATTTGGATACAATCTGAGTCAGCCCAACACCCCACTGCATTATTTTGACAATCTTTGCATGGCTGCGATGAACAGCCAGAGAATGCACAATGTGACTACAGAAGCAAAATTTCTTCAGAAGCTGATAAAAGAGAGAATTGTAAGAGACCTCAGTGGAGGAATACATTGCGACTTCTGCGGAAAGACAAGTTAGTGGCTGAAAATGATTCCAAAGACTGGATTCTGTGTGTTCCTGCAGCCTCCTCCTCCCCAAAGGAGGCACTCTCAGTTTTTCCATCTTGCAGGATGCCCTAAAGGACTTTATATTACTGTGTTCAGCTGCTTTCCTTTTTAATTTTATGTTCAGTTGGGTAAGTATTTTTTAATGTACATGAAAATAACGTTTTGCTTCCCACAAGGATTTTGTGGGTAATTTAAATTTTCTTAGTGCATATTTAATGGTTTAGTGTTTGGAAAGAGATCCAGAACCTTTTTATTATATAGGTTACTGTGCCTAGAGCTGTGTTTCTTGACTTCATGAAGGGAAAAGTTCTCAACTGGTGGTTCATTCTCACGTCGTGCAGCACTTTTAAATGTGTGGATTTATTTTTATTTTTAGAGAACATGAATATTGGGATATGGAAGTGACTCTCATTACTGGGTGAAGCGATCACTTATATTCCCTTCCTTAGACCATATTCCTGACATTTTAATTCTTCCTCCAGTGAGCCTTTTACACTGCAGAGCCAAAGCCCCTTTTCAGTGACATGGCCAGAAAGTTTAACATCTACTCCCAATTTAGAGACCAATTTAGAGACCAATAATCACCAAGCATGGTCTGGGCTGGGGCTGTTTGATATCCGTCTTACTGTAAAGATGTTGACTTCCTTGAAACAAGCAAATAAGAACAATTTTGATAACCCGGTACAGTATTACAGTATAGGTGTTTTTTAGGTGTTAAGTATTTCTCTCCTTCCAAGTCATGCATTACCTAGGGAGGTATAGCAATGATACGGCAGCTTCCCATAAGATCTGAATATCCCACGTGATTCAGTCTTTCAAATGTGGTAAACCTGTGGACCAGATGCAGCCCTCCTCGCATGATTTTTTTTGGGGGGCACCCCCAATGTGAGGGACGCGGGTGGTGCTGTGGGTTAAACCACAGAGGCTAGGGCTTGCTGATCAGAAGGTCAGCAGTTTGAATCCCCATGACGGGGTGAGCTCCTGTTGCTCGTTCCCAGCTCCTGCCAACCTAGCAGTTCGAAAGCACGAAGTGCAAGTAGATAAATAGGTACCGCTCCGGCGGGAAGGTAAACGATGTTTCCGTGCGCTGCTCTGGCTTGGCAGAAGCAGCTTAGTCATGCTGGCCACATGACGCAGAAGCTGTACGCCGGCTCCAACGGCCAATAAAGCGAGATGAGCGCCACAACCCCAGAGTCGTCCGCGACTGACCTAACGGTCAGGGGTCCCTTTACCTTTACCCTCAATGTGGGTGGTTGCTGTGAATCACAAACCCAGAGAGCTCCCTCCTGTTTCTGAAGCACTCATCTGTTAGCAGCGGTAGATGGGGACAGGAGGAGAGGCAAGATTTCGGCGCCCCTTTTTTTGCTGCCCATTGCAGAATGCCGCTGCCAAGGGACCATTACACCAACAAACATCCTCTTACCATCCTCACACCAAGTGGTAAGAGTTGGAGTCCAGCAACGTCTCGAGGGCTGACAGTTCCACAATCCTAATGTTAAGGATGGCGTATGTAGAAACGACAAATGAAATAGTATTCACTGTTACAGGTTGGTTGCTGTGGTGTGAAATAGTAATTTCATGAAGAATGAGGTTTCTGTTAAGATGAGCTTCCCATGTGGTCCCGGTGGCGTGATGGGACCTGCAGTAGAGATGCTTCTTCCTAACAAGAGAAACCCCTGCAGAAAATCATGTGGAAGAAGCCCAGTTTTCCAGGGGTGGTTCCTGGTGTAAAAGTGCAGTGTTGGCTTCTCAAGTTATTATAGCGAGACTGTGGCAGTTATCATGGACCTAGGGCCACTCCAGACTGGTGTTTTATTGCAGGCATATTCTGCATCATTTTCTTGCCACATGAAGAGTGCAAAAATAGTGGATGTGTTCTGCTTTATTAGTTGTTCTGCAATGCTTCCCTAATGCCACATTATTGATCTCCAGAGGAGCAATAGGAGCGTAAGAAGCTGCCTTGTACAGAATCAGACCATTGACCCATCTAGCTCAGTGCTATCTGTTATCATTGTTTATTAAATTTATAGAGCACCTTTCACCAGGAGATCACAAGGCGGTTGACGACATGGACAAGGAAGAGGTGGGCAGTCTTGATGGAGCACTCTTCTCAATCAGTGCTGTAAGTGCTTTAATGCCTTTTTAATCTTTTGTTGGAAGCCGCCCAGAGTGGCGGGGTATAAATAATAAATGATTAAATTTTTATTATTATCGTTATTATTGAGAAGAATTATTATTATTATTATTATTATTATTATTATCATCATCATCATCATTTATTTCCTTCTCAATAATAATAATAATAATAACTTAATCATTTATTATTTATACCCCCCCCCAATCTGGCTGGGTTTCCACAGCCATTCTGGGCGGCTCCCAACAGAATGTTAAAAATGCGATAAAACATCAACCATTAAAGACTTCCCTAAACAGGGCTGCCTTCAGATGTCTTCTAAAAGTCAGATAGTTCTCTCTTTTCTTGACATCTAATGGAAAGACATTCCACAGGGTGGGCACTGCTACCGAGAAGGCCCTCTGCCTAGTTAATGATACAGTCTTATGTTTTGCAAATACAAGCGACTCCCCCATACATTTTGAACCCATGCACCCATCAGGGAAATTGCATAAAATGGGGAGTCACCTGTCACATGAACCACCACTTTCCTGCATGTCAGCTGGGAGCCTCAGCAAAGCCCCGCTGTGCCTCTGGCTTTTGAGGAGACACAGCGGGACTTTGTTGAGGCTCAACAGGTCTCCCCCTCCACTTCCAGGTTTCCAGAGCTGCGTGTAGATTGAACACATGTAAATGGGAGGAACCGTGTACATGCATCTTCCCAAGAGCCTATGTTTATTGAACAAATATCTCAGCAAGTTCAAGGACCTGGCTACATCCAAATGAAAAAGAAGTCAGAAAGCTGACCAGCTTCATTTGGCTTGTCTTGCACATAAGAGGAGTTTGCCCTCAATTTAGACACACTCGGTAAGAAAGCACCCAATTTAGATCATGCTTGAATTCATGTAAGAAGAATTTTGAGGAGCACAATGTTTAGCCGTCCTAGCATTTCAGGCATGAGTCTCTCCCAACCTCTACCTAGAGATGATGGGGATCAAAAATGGGACCATCTACTTGCAAGGCAGACCTGCTGCCACTGAGCTTTGGTCCCTTCCCACCCAGCACAGCCAAAGCAGAACAAAAATAAACCAGAACATTTGTGGCATAAAAGGTGATGGGATTTTAGCAGGACATTGCAGGATATGAACTGATTGGAAACGAAGCGGCAAGATCGCCCCAAAACATTTGCAGGTGGAAACAATATTGGAAAGTACACCCAATTTATTTATTTATTTTATTTATTGTATTTATGTCCCCCTCCCCAATTAATTCCCACAACAGCCTTGTGAGGTAGGTTGGGCTGAGAGGCAGTAGCTGCTGCAAAGCCACCCTGTGAGCACCACGGCCTAGTGGGGATTTGAACCCAGATCCTAGACTGACACTGCAACCACTACACCACACTGGCATTGCAAGCACAAATTATTATGAATGTGTGCAATAAAAAATGATGTCTGGAGGGGCCTACCTAAGTACTAATGAATTTTTGTATGAATTGCATCGGTTATAATAAACATTATTTCCATCAAACTTTTAGTTGGCTTGTTGAAATGATGGTGTGTGTTCTTGATATCCGCTTATATGTACTGAAGACAGCCGTCGTCTGCTCTTCAGTCAAATGGTTAACAGCAAGTTCTGAATGAATCAGATCTGTTAATGGGACAGTAGACATCCAGCTAAAACATACAAGCTGTGATGCAAAGAAGGTAGTCTATTTTCTCAATATATTTGTTGAGGTGAGGGAGGGCAGAGGGAGGATAAAAGAGAGGTCCTTGCCTAATACCAATGTCTCAAGATGATGACTCTGGCAGTCACTAAATATAACATAAGACAAATGTTCCATATTTTGAATTTCCAAAAGAATTACATTAACCCAATGACAAACACAACAAACTTCCGCGTGTTCCTAATTCTCAAAAGAGGGTTGGGGAATTTTCTTAATTCACCTCTCAGGCCTGGCTCCAACACTGCACCAGGTTAAGTGAAGGAGAGTAGCGCTGTGGTTTGTCTTGTGGGTCTCAGTACATTGCACGATGGACTCCACAGTATGCACATTCTGAATATTGAAAATACTGTGCAACATTCCTTTTCAGTATGAGACAAGGGCATCCTTCATGATCCTCTTACCACTTTCTAAGGCGTTAGACCTAATTTTGGGTCACGGAGACCCAAAATCTGTGCATATGAATTACATGGTACCGCTCTAGAAGCAAAATACTGTAGGCACAAGTGCCTTTTGCTTCTTTTCACTCAAGTACTTGAGCTGAAGTCCTTGGTTTTGCAACACTGGAAATCTAAATGCCCCCCATATAATAAATAATTGGACGAATGTGAAATGCAACAGGTGGTGAACTCTTGAAAAGCTTAAAAATCTCTCTGAGGGGGGAAAGTCCCCTAATTCAGGAAATTTGATAATGAGCCTATAGCCTGACCTTTGATGACACTACCAAGCACCCCTCCTGCCTTTCTATTCTCTTTCTTCATTACCTTATATTTTTATTCAGCGTGGCAGAGGGTAAGGATAAATGAAGAATTGGACGGAGAAGATGTTGTGCAATGTGAGAAGGAGGTGGGGGATAGAGTATGAATGGAACAAGCCTGCCAAAAGCCTAACCAGTCCAGCACTCCGCTTCTCAGAGTGGCCAACCAGTTTCCCAGAGTGCTTCATTGCTGAGTGGGGATTCCAGCCCTTGTCTCAGTCACAGAACTGTAAAGTTGGAAAGGGACCCTGAGGATCATCTAGTCCATGGGTAGGCAAACTAGGGGCTGGATCTGGCCCAATCGCCTTCTAAATCAAGCCCGCGGACGTTCCAGGAATCAGCATGTTTTTACATGAGTACAATGTGTCCTTTTATTTAAAATGCATCTTTGGGTTATTTGTGGGGCATAGGAATTCGTTCATTTTTTTCTTCAAAATACAGTCCGGCCCCCCACAAGGTCTGAGGGACAGTGGACTGGCCCGCTGCTGAAAAAGCTTGCTGACCCCTGAATGAGTCCAGCCCCCTGCAATGCAGGAATATGCAGCTGTCCCGTACCGGGATTGAACCTGCAACCTTGGTGTCATCAGCACCATGCTTTAACCAACTGAGCTATACAGCTGAAATCCAATGCACTAACCACTATATCATGCCCTCTCTGTGATTGGTAATGAAGTTGTGCGACCGCCCCAAAACCTTTGCAGGTGCAAACAGTGGGAAAAGAAGAGATGAGGAAGGTGTTGAAGGGAATCAACCCAAGGAAGGCCACAGGGCCAGATGGGGTAGCTGGAAGGGTATTGAGAGACTGTGCAGATCAACTAGCAGGAGTTTTCACTGGGATCTTAAATCGATCCCTAGCCCAGGCTATTGTTCCATCCTGCCTAAAGTCCTCTACTATCGTTCCAATAGCAAAAAAATCTAACCCGGAAGATCTGAATGACTTTCGTCCAGTAGCACTCACACCTATAATCATGAAGTGCTTTGAAAAGCTGGTACGAAATTATGTCATTGCCTGCCTACCAGAGGGACTGGACACATTCCAATTTGCTTATAAAACGAAAAGATCGACAGAGGACGCTGTGGCGATTGCCCTCCATGCCGTTCTTGCACATTTGGAGCAGCGGGGGGTTATGCCAGACTGCTTTTTTTAGATTTCAGCTCGGCATTTAATACCATTCTACCACAACGTCTGATGTCTAAACTGGAAGATCTGGGGCTTCCGTTATCACTCTGTGGGTGGATATTGGACTTTTTGTCAGACCGCCCCCAGAGGGTTCGGTTGGGCCCTTATACCTCTAGTATGCTTAAGACTAACACAGGAACACCACAGGGATGCATACTCAGTCCGCTCCTTTATATTCTCTACACGTACGATTGTGTCGCTGCTCACCCAAGTAATAGGGTTGTCAAATTTGCAGATGACACAACCGTGATTGGGCTCATCTCTGAAAGGGAGGGTGAAACGGACTATAGAGATGAGGTGGAGTGGCTGACAGAGTGGTGCAGAGCTAACAACTTGCTCATAAATACAAGGAAGACAAAGGAGCTTGTGGTGGACTTCAGGAGACAGAAGAGCAATGTCTAGCCACTTTTGATTGATGGGGTCTGTGTGGAGAGGGTAACAACGTTCAGATTTTTGGGCATTGAATTACAAGAGGATCTGTCCTGGAGTGTCAACACAAGGGGGCTTGTGAAGAAGGCGCAGCAGAGACTGTACTTTTTGAGAAAAACCATCTTCCGCAGAAACTGCTGCTTGCCTTCTATCACTGTTCCATTGAGAGTGTGCTCACTTATGGCTTATGTGTGTGGTACGGAAGCTGTACTACCCAGGACAGGATGGGGTTGTGCAGAGTTGTTAAGGCAGCAGAGAGCATTGTTGGCTGCCCACTCTCCACCTTAGAGCAGATTTATGTCACAAGGTGCCATAGGAAGGCACTGGACATAGTAAAAGATCCATCGCATCCTGGTCACTGTCTCTTCGAGCTCCTGCCGTCGGGACGGAGATACAGGACGATGAAGACTTAAGAACAGCTTCTTCTCCAGAGCGATCTCGGCCCTGAATGGGAAGCCTGGACTTTGAAAGTCATCTAATCTTCCTTGCTGTATTATACTGTATTGTTTTAATTAGTGTTTTTATAGTTGTTTTGATTTTGTGTGGAGTGTCCTACCTGGGTGGATGGAGCAGCCAAGTAATTTCGTTGTCCCCGAGAGGGGGCAATGACAATAAAGATATTATTATTATTATTATTATTATTATTATTATTATTATTAAACAGCGTTGAAAGCATGTGACAGGCTTGATAGCATCAGGACCACAAATCACCAGAAATGTGCTGTAAAGCTTTCCTGCTGCATTACAAGCCCCCACAGCTAGGGGAGGGAGTCATGGCATAAAAGCAGCAAACTTGGGGATAATAAAGCACCTTTTCTGCCTCTTCTCTTCCCAAAACTCTTCCTCCCCCAAAGCAACTTCAACTAGAAACAACAGCTGCTGGGATTCTAATACTTTCTCTTTCTGTGTACAATGGTACCTTAGGTTAAGAACTTAATTCATTCTGGAGGTCCGTTCTTAACCTGAAACTGTTCTTAACCTGAGGGACCACTTTACCTAACGGGGCCTCCTGCTGCCGCCGCACAATTTCTGTTCTCATCCTGAAGCAAAGTTCTTAACCTGAGGTACTATTTCTGGGTTAACGTAGTCTGTAACCTGAAGTGTCTGTAACTCGAGGTACCACTGTAATGTGTAGGTTGGCTGTGAAAGCCCAGTCTTAATCAGAGATTCTGGCCTTGCAAACAGAATGTATGAAATGTCCAGCATTTCACAGCAAGGAAAAAACAAGTCTGTGCCTGGGTACACATTACCACTTCAAAGCGTGGCGAGGTCATTTTCTTGGTTTGGGAGCCATCAAAACATAGCATGTTGGGATAGATACAGGATAAATATGGGGTGTGACTCACCCGGTGTGTTCACCTGTGTATTCTGCATCCTGCGTGTTCGATGCAGAGTACACAGGAATATGTGAACAGTTTCTTTGTTGTGTATGTTACAAACGTGCGTTACAGTGGTACCTCGGGTACATACACTTCATGTTACAGACGCATCAGGTTACAGACTCCGCTAACCCAGATATAGTACCTCAGGTTAAGAACTTCGCTTCAGGATGAGAACAGAAATCATGCTCCGGCGGCAGCAGGAGGCCCCATTAGCTAAAGTGGTGCTTCAGGTTAAGAGCAGTTTCAGGTTAAGAACGGACCTCCGGAACGAATTAAGTACTTAACCTGAGGTACCCCTATATTCTGATAGGAGATTCTAAAAATTCCCCCAACCCCAAGTGCATAAGGGCTTATGCTGACCAGCAGCAGAGAAGCACCAGCAAGCGCTGTAGCATGGCAGTATTCAGTTTCCTTCCACAGCAATTACCGAAATGCATGAACAAAAGCCGTCTTCTGGAGAAACCAAACACCAGAAGTGGCATTCATTGGTTCCCACACATGCACACAGCAGCTACTATCAGAGGTGGAGTTTGTTGCCTAGGTTATTCCATACGCCGCCAGCCGGAGGGAGGGCTGCTGACTCTCAACGGTTCTGCACTTCAGGAGTCCTGTTTGGCATTCAACTGTGGCCCGTGTGTCGTGTGCAAAAGAAGGAGGGAAGCATGAACTGCAGGGCAGCCCTAAGAGAGAAGCAATGTGGTCCCTTCTCCCCTCGTGTGTGCAGAGCAAGGTCATCATCGCGCAAGGCAGTTCAGCACAACTCCTGGCCTAACACACGTTTTCACACTTCGCAAAAGACCGCAAGGCACAAACCCCGCAGGTGTCGCTCTCAGAGGTAGGTGCAATGCAACAAGTCCCAGGATGGGACTTCGTTGTTTGCAAATTTATTTCAATCTTTGCACTTTTTAACATATCTCCTGCTAGCACTGCAGCGGGATTTTACCGTCTGACACCCTCCCCCTTCTTGGATTCTCACACAGTGGCTTTTTACGGCCTTGGTTCATTCTCATGAAGCACAGTGTGCAGACAGACAGACAGACAGATATCCTACCCTCATTGCATACTGTATCAGAGTCTGGGTGAATTTCTATTGCAGATTATTTTGGGGAACAACCCTAAGAGCTCCAGATTGAACACTTGATGTACCCGATACCTGCACATTATCACAAACATTACAGTGTGGCTGCTTTTTTCCTCGATTTTATCATTTTCGTTACTTTTTTGTAAACCCGCTTTGAAGGTTGGTTGGTTGGTTGGTTTCAGTCAAGTGGTGTATTGTGAAATAAACAATCTTTTTAAAAGCCACCCTCCGTTGATTTTATTGGTGTGGGGTTTTTTTACCTTTTTTGTAAATATGCTTTGAGGCCTGCGGTTTTTGTTTTACAATTGTATTTTAAGTCTCAACATTTTTAGCATATACAGACAGACCACCATTTCGTCTTTTCTCTGATTTTTTGTTGACTTCTCATTCTTTTATTCTGTGGAGTTGCTGTTTCTCCCCTTTTGCTGTACCCAATCTCCTATCTATCAAATCATAACCACAATATTATGATCTAATTACTTCTGTTGCTTTGAGGGGGTTTTCTTTGGTGGTTTTTGGCAATCAAGCGGTGTGTTATGACATAAATAAAGAGCAATCTCTTTTTTTAAAGTGTGACTGTGTCTACCCCACCCCCACCCCCAATTCTATTGCTTTTCTACCTTTTGGCAAACCCGCATTGAGGTCTTTTGTTGTTGTAGTAGTAGTAAAACAAGTAAACAAATGCCTCTGCCCCTAACTAGGCCTCAAGGGGTATATATATATGTATATATTATATTATATATATATATATATATTATATATATGGTGGCACAGGGAGGGTCTGGGCCTAAGGGAAGCCTCTGCAGTTCCACCTCCCACCAGCAGGGGCTGCTGTGGGCTCCTAGTTCACCTGCCCCAGGTGTGTCCACTTCCTTCCCCTACTTGGATCCTCTTTCAGGTGAGGAGTGGGAAGAGGACAATCCGCAGCAGGTGGGACGCAGGCCTTGGGCCTAGGAGAAGATGGCGTTTCCTTGTAGGCCAAGGGGCCAACCACCCCCTACTCTACCGCCCCTCCCCAAATAACCTTTACTGACCTTGCGGTTCTAAGGTTTTAAAGAATTGGAGCATCTCCGCTTAATGCGTAGCCAAGTGACCAACACAATCTCAGAGCTACGTTTTGGGGATTTTTGGGGGGTGGTTTACCTATCCGCTCGATTTTTGGCCTGGCAGGGTGTTCAAGCCGCCAGACAAGGCTTTTGGAGCATCCGGACCCACGTTTTCATATTTAGCAGGGGAGAGTGTTGGGACTTGAAACCCAGGGAGGCAGGCAGCTGGCCTGCCCGGGATACATTTTTCGGGGGCTTTTGCCCTTAACTTTCCTGTTTCTGGGGAATGTCTACGCTGGGGCGGATTTTGGTCATCTTTCATCCTATGGTACCCTGAGTGAGGCCAGAATCCGGTGCCCCCAAACGGATCTTCTCAGTTATGAATCTTCTCCGTTTTGTGCCCCTTCGGCGTGGCAGGGGAACCGCCCGCACTGCCCTAGATCCGGCACTGGTGTGTTTTCTCTGAGAGTTATTACAATACAACAGGTATGGACTGTTGACAATTTCACCCCTTCCTTGCAGGACCCAGAGCATGCAGACTTTGTCGGCATGGCCCAGTCCCTGGGTAACTACTAGTGGATTGTGGGTTAGGATGCCAGATTATGGATTTCTTGATTGTTGAGTTCTTAAATCTGCTGTTTTGCTCAAAGGGTCCAAAAGGCCTGGGACCTGCCTATGTCAGCCCCTCAAGTCTCCCTGACAGCTGCTTCCCTATATTAATTTATTTTATTTACACCCCACCTTTTCTCCTGAAAGAGCAAACGACATCAATAATAACATGATTTTTTAAAAGTGTTTTAAAACATTATCTCAACCAGTGAGCTCAGGGTTGCCAAGAAGTGGCTTTCAGCCAACTAATGTCTAGGTAAAGAGGGATGGTTTTTTTTTTTAAATTAAAAATCCTGAAAGTCATAAATGACGGAGACAGGCTCACCTCACCAGGGAGATCATTTCACAACAGGGGAAGTGCAAAGGTCAGCACTGACTGGGCGGTCTCCCCACTCCAGGGGTGGCACTACCAACAAGGTGAATATGTCACAAATACAGAAAATTCTGACATACATCCTGGTTTTATAATTCACTACTAAATGATACCTTCTCCCCTCCCAAATCCTGAATGGTCCTCTTGGTGTTCTATCCTTTTTCACCATTTCAGCCAGCTTCATTCATTCACTTTCTTTTCTCCTATGCATTGGCCTTATATGTTGCATTTTAAAAGACAGTCAAGAAAGGCAGATCCCAAACATCTTATAGTACTCTACACTACTATATTAATAAATGAAAGAAGAATGTATTTGACATGCCCTAGAGAGACCTTGTTACTATAAAACCATATTTAAACACTTCTAGTGCTCCTCTTCACCTGTTACTGAGCTCAGTTGTCACCACTCAAAGCTTGATACTGAGTGCGGGGGAAGGGGAATAAAACCATTACAAGGCTGTATTTCAGCCTTGTAAATAAGCCCCCTTCCCCAGTAGTAGCCTGCAAAATAAAAAATACTTGCCTTTTTTTATGCAGCTGAAAGCACAGCAGACTGCCAAAGGAAGGACAGAACACACAGGCTTTCCCCCCATATATTTATTGATTTTCAAGAATACAGTGTTATGTAAAGAAATAAAAGTTAAACTGCTACACCCTTCTTCCCAATTCTTCCCTTGCCACCTGTCCTTGAGTGTTTAGATTTCTTTGTCATCTGAGTTAAGGTTAGCATAAATTCCATACTTTTGTAGCCGTCCATACAGTTTCTTCTTCACCAGCCTGTTTTGTCTTCCTCCATACCCAGTGGGGAAGTTGAGCAGGATGATGAAGGTGAAACCTGCTAACTCTCCTGGAGAGAATTCCACACACTTAGCTGCATGGAATTCCGGGTTGCCAATGGCAACAAGGTGAGTGTTTAAATACAAGACTCTTGTACACACTTGGGAATTTATATCCTTTCCTTACATGAATATACAGTAGCTAGATTATTCTGGACAATGACCCCTAATAAGTGTTCACATTGTTCCAGAGCATCAAAGTTCACCCGGGCTTAGTTATTCTTGCAAAACCTCCCATTCATTTGTGGTTGCACAGGCACAAAAATGTAATTTATTTATATAAAAAGGTCAAATGTCTACAGCATAGCCAAAATGTGTTAAACTGGATTGTGCCTTTTAGAGAATCAGCAAAGCCTCCCTTTTCCCTGGCGGATGATGGTGGGAGGATCCCCTGAGAATGTTCTCCTGATAAGTTATTCTGGACAGTGCAAAGGCAAGATATTAGCATCTTATTTTCATCAATGCAAATGCTTTTTGACACACCTCATTTTTAATTAAATATTATGATCCTTTAGGACATCCAGGCTCCATGGAACATAAGGCAACTGTATTATTTTCAAGAACTTTTAGGCACCTCCCTTTCCAGCACATCATTAGCACAGAATTAGTCCTACTCTCCTTGTCTTCTGCATCTAGCCCCTTAAGTAAATTCCACATCACCATTGTTCACATCTCTTTGCTGAAACATCTGAAGTCCTCCTGACTTGCATGTGCATCTTTAAGACTCTGTGAGCCTGCAGAGTTGCTGCACTTTGCTGATTTGTCATCCAGCATATTGAGCATGATGCGCTGATTGGTGATCTGACAAAAAGGCAAAGCAGTCACATGTATCTGGCTTCGGTCTGCATCCTCTTGTGTCACATCTGCATAAGCAAAGAGTTGAGCAAATTTCTACCACATCTTTTAAACTTGAAATTGGAAGCTGTATCCTGAAAATGTGAAATCTCTTATCTTGCTTTTCTAAAGGTTCTGCCTTCTAAAAGTATGTGTGACTTTTGAATGCTGATAAAGTTTATATCTATTTAGGTTTGTCGTGAAATCCTTTTGTGGTTCTTGGAGAGGACAAACTCCTTTTGAGGTATAAATATTTTGGTGGTAGATCAGATTTTTATTGCTGTTATCTGGCACTGGCTGAGTAAGGGGGCATGTGTATTTATTTGAATTGCCCTGCAGTTCCAGAATTCTTTGGGGGAAGCCATCCACTTTAAATGTATGTTGTGTGTGTAACCACTGGGTATAATGGGGATGGTCTCAAATAAATATACTTCTTTCCCCCATCAATACAACCATGAAAAACACTTTTATTTGAAAGCCATACAGTTATTTTGATTCAGTAAACTACTGTTCCCTTCAACTATTCAGACACTACATAGAAAGCCTGAAAAGGCAAGGAACAATAAGGATAAAATGAACAGATAGGAAGTAATTATGATGGGGTGGAAAGTTAGGTGAGTTTCATGAGGCTTGGGAGACCACATAAAATGTGGTTGGTCCCTGTTTTCCAGGTTGCTCACCTGTTCAATAGTACAAGGCAAGGTATTCATTTTTTAAAAAAAAAGTTATAGTAAAGAAGCTTTATTGTGAAAGGAGCTTTTCTTAAACTTTTTGTTTGTTTTGAAATGGAAAAGAGCAAAAACACGTAATTTTAAAAATACATAATCAGTTTGTTAAAATATGTAACATTTAAGAACCATGGATGGATTCCAAAATAAATGTATCCCATGTATACTTGTAATGCTCTTGCATTCATTTGTATATTTTATCACAAAGGCTTTCTGAAATTGATTTCTTATGAAATAATTGTTGTTGTTTGCAGGTTTTGCAAAAATGAGCAAGAATATTAAAGAACTAAGGTAGTACCTGCTTGCTTTTACCCTGTTACAGAGGTGTCAATAATCTGCAGTTGACGATCTGAGCACGGGAATGTCCTTGATAATTAATAGATTCTTGGGAGAATTTAGTAGTAAAGGATTTATCTGTTAGTCGACACTATCATTTCTCAGAAAAGTCCAGCAGACAGTGCATGTGTTAAGGTGTGAAGTGTGCAAATGCTTTTAACTGTCACTACATTTAGGAATGTGACCTAAATGAAAATATTAGGCCAGATTATGGAATAAATGTACAAGTAACTCACATTTTGAGGGACGCGGGTGGCGCTGTGGGTTAAACCACAGAGCCTAGGACTTGCCGATCAGAAGGTCGGCGGTTCGAATCCCCGCAACGGGGTGAGCTCTTGTTGCTCGGTCCCTGCTCCTGCCAACCTAGCAGTTCGAAAGCACATCAAAGTGCACATAGATAAACAGATACCGCTCCGGCGGGAAGGTAAACCACATGACCCGGAAGCTGTACGCATAAAGCCAGGAAACCCCAGAACTGCCCCCCCCCAACCATCTATACCTGTCTGGAGTGGGCTTGGCCCACCACCTTGCTTAGCAGGCTCTGGGAGGAAGGAAGAGGGCTCAGAAAGTTCTTTGCACAGTGTATTTTCCTGTAAGGTGCAAGTCACCTGTAGGTGGTGTAGTTCTTCTTTGGCGATCACTCGTAAATTGTAAGTAAGATTGTTTCGCATGAATATGGTCTTAACGGTGTGTCTGTAAGTGACTGTGGAGGCCAATTCTGGATCCACATGTCCTTCCAAACCTATGTGGGGAAATAGGTTTCCAGGCGGGAGTTGATCACGGGGAGGGTTTGCCAGACATGCCTTCATCTTTGCTTGTTTCTCCCTTTTGCCCTGAGTTTAATCGTCTTCAAAACCCATGACACCTTTGGTAAAGGCTTTCCTCCAACTGGAGCGCTTGCATGCCAGTGTTTCCCAATCTTCCGTGCTTATACTGCTTTTTTTTTTTTTAAAGATTTGCCTTGAGAGCATCTTTAAACCTCTTTTGTTGTCCATCGGTGTTTTGCTTTCCATCCACCATAGTCTCTACTCATATGCAGCCTTTTGACTCCACAGGGAAGCGCTGCAAAGGCAAACCCAAGAGACCTTGAAACTGCAGGAAGAAGCAACCAAATTCTCAGTGGAATCCCTCACACGTCAAGGGTGTTCCTCTCCTTCAAACCTCTTGACAAGTTCAGGTATGTACAACCTGCATGTACATAAAGTGTAAAAATGGGGAATGTCTTGCAGCTGACCATAGAAGCAACAAGGTGATTTCAGAGCTACTAGTTGCATTCAAAAGATGGATGAAAAGGTTAAGCCTCTTAAATTTCAAACAGGCAGCCCTCGCTAAAACTCTACAAAAAAGTGAGTTGATTAGATCAGTTTAGCTAGAGACTTAAAAAAAAAAATTGTGTATATTAAAAAAATGGAGCAAAACTCACTTCAAATATGTTACATACTCGAACCAGTTCTTCATTCAGACAATAAATACCCTCAAGTTGATCTAGGTCTATGCTCAAAAGGTTGGCATTTTTATACCATTCCAAGAAATTAGATACCTGACCCAATAAGGCAATCAAGTGTAATAAGCATCCTGCTTAAATTTTCATATACCCAATTCACTCTTTAAAACTATCCTCCCAACACTTATTCTACATTATTCTACACTATTATTATAAATTGCAACAGCAAAAAAATGTTATAGTTAAACCCAATACAAATGGAAAATAGGAAAGGTTTATATAAAACACAGGAAAGTTAAGAGTCTGAGTTTCCCATCACATCTGTAGCTGTCATCCAGTTGATACCCTCATCAAGCCCGTTAGGCAATAACATTACCCTTATCTGTGGGCCCAATACATCCTTTTCTTTAACTGTTTGAATAGTTCTTTTCCTGAAGCTTGTGCATGCTCTACGCACCACAATTTCAGAATCTTTCCTGCAAGTTTGTGTTCAAAGATTGTTTGGCCTATGGACTTTGAAGTCTACTAGTTCCAGTGCAACTTCTATGCTCACAGATAGGAGTTGTAGTTTTTTGGGTTGTCATGCCTTCGTTTCATAATGAACAAAAGCACGGCCCTATACCGATTGCTCCTTCAGTGCTGTATGTATAAAAGTCCTTAATCATATATTCCTTCTTATTCCTAGGATTAATTCATCATATGGTTTCTCTCTCACAGAGATACTGTTTTCAGCACCCTTAACAAACTACAGTTCCCAAAATACATGATTTAGTAACAAAAACAAAATGTGTGCACTTGTAAATACTCTTAATATATTTGAAATCAATTGAACAAACGTCTGTCAATCTTTGAAAGTCCGTAGAAGTATAATAAGTCTATGGTTGAAACAAAGTAATAGATGCTATCCTGTGGGCTAAGCGGCAAAACTTTTTTTAGGTGTTCATGGTGCCAAAGTAGTAGGTGAATAACAACGGACAGTGATCCCGGATAATCTGACTGTTTCGCTGGAACAGCGCAACTACAAAAGAATTCAAATATGAAACAATGACCTGTGTACATGAAAACTTTATAAACCTCACACATTACAATCCATATGCTACAACTACAATAAGAAGAACAAAGGTACATACCCCATAGATTTGCAAAATGCACAAGGAGCAGTGGATATGTAACTACTTCTACCAGTTGCATGATACCTGAAGCATAAGTAACCATTCCCAGGTGGCGCTCATTATAGAGAGAATGAATTGCAGTAATTCAATTTAAAGGTACAAAGCAATATAACAACAATAAGAAAACATCAAATAAAACAATTTAAATCCAGTTCACAATTGAGTCCTTCAGGGTGAATGGTCTTAAACATAAAAATGAATTGAGATTCTTTCTGTCGTAGCCGTTTTTCATGATCTTGTTTTTTGTTGATGGTTTTCTGATTCACCCACAGTACTGTGAACAATAAATCCCTATCAGAATGATTCTGCGATATAAAATGCTCAACCAGAGCAGCTTCCAACACAGCACACCCTGCTCTAATAGCTAACCTATTGTTTGCTCTCAATTTCACCCCCCATGGATGTGAATGGTTGTGGAATAGGCAAGCAGCCAGTCGCTGTTTACTGTACTTGCACCGCTATTGCTGCTGTTTCACTTTCTTCAGCTGCCCTGAACGTCTTTGTTGTTTTCCATAGGCACTTCTTCTGCATATAAGAGCAACCCAAATGCACCATCTTCCAGGCTCGGCACACTGATGGAGGGCTCCACAAGTTCTACCTGTAGTACAGCCCCTGCTGCTGCTGCCACCAGCAGTAGCCCTCCCAAAATTTTATACACTAAATATGAATTGGACATTGACATGGAGACCAGTAAAAGGCCCAAGAAATGTCCAGGGAAAGGGAAAGAGTCCATTGAGTCTATCTTGGAAGAATATTCTCAGCAAGTCAGAGATCTGCAGAAGAAGCTAAATGAAGTGAGTTTCAAGCTTGGCAGAAAGGCTCTCCATGTATTGATCGTCATTTAACTGCGGGGGGTGGGTATCACAACCAGGGCAGTGTATTCCCTGCACTAAAGGTGGTGGCGGGAGAATCAAAACCGTTGACCAAGGTAACTTAAGTTATGCACCAAGAAAATCTGAATGCAGCAGATTGGGATCATGCAGGAAGGGTTTTATAATTAATTTGATTTTTTTTTCAAAATTTCATCAACTTTTAGGAAGTTTTAATAGAAACATTTTAATAAATGCATACATTGATATTGGTTACACTGCCAAAATGTTGGGAACTGTTTGTTAAGGGTAAGGAAGCATGTCTTCATCTCAGTTCAGGAACCTAGTTTAACTAGTTTTAGTTTTTATTCTGCAGATAAGCTTTCAGAGCCTGGATTTTAATCTGCAACTGCAGGCCTTTGTGTGGTGCATGTTTGTGAACATGAGGGGGTGTTGTTGAAGGCTAGGGATAGATCAGGCTCCCTTTTATGGCTGGTTCCATTAAATGAAAATGGTCTGCCATGTCTAAATGATACCTTTTGCGCTCATCAGATTAGCAAAACAGCAGAGCCGGATAATTCATCATGGAAAACTGCAGCAAGCCTTCTCTTAATTACAATTATCTGACTTCTGCAAATCTGAAGATCTGTCCTGGAGCAGTGCCGCCAATATTTGCCTTGCTCCATTTCCCAAATTGCATTTTGTCTACCGTTAATACTGTTTCATGATCTTATTTCGCTTCCCGCAGGCTACAGAACAACATGAGCAACAGAAATTAACTTTAAGGCAGACAATAATTGAGTTGCAGACAAACCTTCGGGAGGTAACGAGGGAAAAAGAGTCTATAACTGATCTCAGGTGAGCACCCTCATGGTACAAACTAGAGAGGGTGTCATGAGCTGGTTCAACACAGAGGAATGGTGGGAGAAACCAGCTGGGGAACCCACAACTGAAGAAGGCTCAGAGCCCAGGGAGTGGTGGTAGGATGGTGATGAGTAGTCAGAGGGAGAAGACTGGGAGGAGGTGGTGTTAGATGTTGAAGAGGTAACAGGCCTTAGTGAGCTTGGAGAGTCTGTGGCAGTGATAGGTCAGGCTTGTGAAGAAACATGGGTGTCTCTGCCTCTTGCAGCAACACGCTCCCCTCCCCTTGGTCTCCCAGAACCAGGAAGAGGCATGAAGCGAGAGGAGCAAATACAGACAAGCAGACACAGTCTCCAATTGCTGGGGGGGGGGGGGGGGAGGACCCGGAAGAGGAGACGACACAGCTGTCTGTGGGGAGGCAGGGACCTTTCGTCTTGGCAACTACTTCATGGGGGCAGAACTTGAGTTGCTGTGCTCATTAGGCCTCCCACTCCTGGGCAAATCCTGTTTTGCTTATAAGGAGTTAACTCCAGCTTGCTCAGTGTGATTTACTGCTGGCTCACTCCTGTCAGAGGGCCACAGTTCTAAGACCATTTGCATATTCCAATTGCAGCTTCCCAGCTAGGCTGTAAAATTATGACCTGGGATCAAAGAAAACATCTTGGGAATGGCCCCATGCCCTGTGCAACTCAGGTAGCTGGTATTGCTTTGCAGACCTCCCATTTTCCCAGGTAGTGGGAAGTTCCAGAGTCAATTTGCTACACGTTCAGTTGTCTTGTGACAATGGCATATCAGAAGTTTAACAGTGGTTTCTTTTTCATATTGCTGCGGGTTTGTGGGGACCAGGGACAGAAAGCTTTTACAGCCCAAGAACCACATTTGCTTCTGGACAACCTGCCAAAGGCCACATGCCATTGGTGGGTGGAGCCAAAAGCAAAAGTGGGTGGGGAGATCTATGTAAATTATACCTTTGTACAATAGTCTAGGTCAGCAAAGAAGTGTACCCAGAATAGCACTAAAAGACTGTACACCTGTTTGAGGCTGCAAAAGAAACCACAAAACAGAGTTGTGGGATGTTGTCAGAGGCCCCTGAATTTGCACTGGATGCTTCCTTTTCTGATAAATAGGCGAAAAGAGTCTCAAACCCAAGAGGATCTCAATTGCAAGCTGAAGGCTACAATCAATGAGCTGCAAACAGCCAATCACCTTCAGGAGGAGATGCTGAAGGAAGCCAACAACCAAACAGAACATCTGAAAAAGATGGTACAGGGCCATGAAGACATCCTCCAGGAACTTCGCAATGTCCTACTGGCCTATGAAGAAAGTTCGGGAAAGAAGATCTTTGATCAGGAGAGCATCGCCAACCTTCACGTCTGCAACCTTCCCAGGGCTTTCAGTAAAGTTCTGCGAGATCTAGATACAGAGATATCCCTGCTCAAAGCGAGGCTTACTCCAGTAAGTGCCCTTCGACTCATTCTGAATGAAATTTAAGCATAAGATCTCTGTGTACTCAAGACAGGAGGGAATCTGGTGGCATAACCAAGGTCATATTGACAGCTGAATTGTAACCAGGTAACGGGAGCACAAGCTCAGCTCACACCCTGTGGTCATTTTTACACTTGATTATCCTATTTCACAGGATAGAATTAGGCAACAATTTTGGCTCTAACCACACTGGCATCCCTTTTTGTTGGCCAATGATCGGCCACATTTCTGGTGTGCAGGCATGCATGCTCTGGTCCCTTTGAAAACACTGAGGCTTAAATGCAGACAACTGGATTGCACCTCTGATTGGGCTCTGGGCCAGACCTGGTGTGAAAACAGCCATTCCATGTGTCAAAATTTGGGTCACCTCTCACTCCTATTAAGGCTGGAGTTTGGAGCTGGGGGGCGGGTATTCAAAGGGCAGCAAAGGCAGGTGGGAGGGGGCATTGAGCTCCTGCTGAATCTCACCCACCTCTGCCCAGAATGAATTCTTACCTCCTGTCATATTTTTTTATTGCTGGGATTTGATGAAGGCAGAACAATCAACTAAGATTTTAATGGGTGTTAAAGCCCTAACATGAATAAATTATTGTTAATAACCGCAACTATTATTATTCTCTTATTTATGCAGAACCGCTTTTTCCTCAGAGAGACTCCACCAAACTCCAATTAAGTTAAATGCATCGTTAGTTTGACCTTGTGCATTTATTTATTTTATATTAAATAGCCACAGTGAGCCCAATGTGGACCAGGACTATGGCATGGTGGAACAGGGGTGTTTTTAACCATGTATTTCTTTGTCACAGACCCAAGAAAAATAGCAGCTTACAACAAATAATGCAGATGGCACCAATAAGGAGTTTTAAAAATGTAAACAAAGACTTTGAACCTCTTCCTTTTCTTCTGCTGGAGTTTTGTACATCCTCCTAGGGTGCTCCTCCTTTCCGTGTCTGCAGCCAACTTCATTTGCTTTGGTTGGAGTGCCTCCAAAATGATCCAGTTTCCAATCCGAATGCCTCATCATGGTTTATTGGGATCCAAAGGCCATGGGAAACTCTCATTACTATGATTAATAGTTCAGTAGGGTATGAGGATACATTTTGGCCTGGATGGCAAATGGCTGCAGACCTCCCAGTCCAAAGAGCATCAGTGTCTTAAGACAAAGTGACATCAGGTGTAGGACAGGTATAGTCACGCCTCCTTGCTGAAAGCTGGATTGCAGGTGCTGCCAATCATCTGATCAATGACACCTGCAAACCCCTGGACCTATGCCTTAGCAGTCTGGTTTCAAACTACAGGAAAATGTCTCACCCAAAGGGGGTCAGGATCAGGTCGGTTTTTCCAGCCCAGCATGCAAAAGGTACCAGTTTCAATCACTAACATCTCCATTTGGAGAATCTTGGGTAGCAGAGCTGGGAAAGAGCCTGAGACCTTGGAAAACCCATTGCCTCTCTGAGGAGTCAACTAGGCTCAATCATACTCATGGTATTATGCCTTCCCAAATCTCTGGTCCAAAACGTCCACATGCTTTGGACTACAGTTCATCCCAGGCCATTGGCCATGCTGGCTGGGCCTGGCAGGAGTTGTTCACCAAAACATCTGGAAAGCACACAGCTGTGAAAGGCTGCAGCCAATCTCATACTTCCATAGGATGAGTGTTGAAGCCTCTGAACCACAGCAATCTCTTCCCCTTCCTGTGGTCACAGGCCTGGCAATTAAGATGACACTGTGGTGAATTGTGGAGCACATACAGGACAGTTGTTGAAGCCTGTGCCAGGTGGAGAAAGAGCCAAGTAGATGCATTTTATTCTTTCAGCTTCTAGGCTCTGGCAAGTCCCTTGGAATAAGCAACAATGGGAGCAATAACCACAAGCTTATCTTGTGCAGATGTTGATGTTGTTTGCATCCTTCTGTCTCGAGAGACAATGGAGTGCGACTCTGAGGGTAAAGTTAGCAGCACCGATGTGAACTCCCCAGGGTGCGAGCCTAGGCAGCGTGTATGGAGGTCCTGGGCTGACCAGTCAACAAGGCCTGGCTGATGTGGTCCAAAGGAAAGCAGAACAATACGTTTGGCACCAGCTTGACTGCAGGAGTTAGCGGAAAGAGGCATATAAGATGCCATCCAACTGTCTTAGGGACTCCACTCTGGATTTGTGTAGGGTTTATTCCTTAGCCTTTTCTTCTCCCAAAGATATCCTGCCAGGCAGTAGAGGCTGACAAGCCCCATATGCCCTCACTTCCCTCTACAGCAGCCTTTCTCAACCTGTGGTCCCCAGATGTTGTTGAACTACAACTCCCATCACCCCTACCTAGCAAGGCCAGAGCTCAGGGATGATGGGAGTTGTAGTCCAACAACAACTGGGGACCCACAGGTTGAGAACCGCTGCACTACAGCATGGGTAGGCAAACTAAGGCCCAGGGGCCGGATCCGGCCCAATCACCTTCTAAATCCAGGACAGTCCGGGAATCAGCGTGTTTTTACATGAGTAGAATGTGTCCTTTTATTTAAAATGTGTCTCTGGATTATTTGTGGGGCATAGGAATCCGTTCATTATTTTCCCCCAAAATATAGGTCTGAGGGACAGTGGACCGGCCCCCTGCTGAAAAAGTTTGCTGACTCCTGCTCTACAGCATGTGCAGAAACCACCTTCTCCACTGTTGTACCTACTATTGGTCTCATCTGCTCAATCCACCAGAGCCTGTCTTTGCATGCAGGATAAATCCCTATCTTGCTGAGGGTTTGAGACCCATCAGCTACCCTCACCTGGTTTAGCTGGTCAATCAAAGCTATTCCCTGGGGTGTGGCTGCTTTTGCATGGTGACAGCTTCCAGGAGCCCCAGGTGAGAGCTAAGTGCCAGGTGGGGGACCAAAGGTGGACAAACTACCCTAGAAGGAGCACAGTGTGCCCTCCCCTGACACCCCATACACCTCCCACCCCACCACAGATGCAGCTGGAGTTATTCAGAATACACAGTCAGCACTGATTGCATGTTAATGATAAACCACCATGTGATTCTTATCAGTCTAAACATAGGAGTGCTGAATCAACAAACTTTGCTATCCCCCTTAATGCTTGTGTTTTTTAAATAGGCTGCTGTAAGGTCCTTTATGAGATACATTTAGGTAAGGCTAATTGCTCACTTGGTTGTGACTCATGACTGTTTATTAATAACAGATGGAAGAGCAAGTGGACATGGTGAGGAGAGAATCACAGTGCAAAACTGAAGCTTTGCTTCAACAGCAACAAGAGAGGTACACGGTGCTCTTATCTTCTTCCTCTATATTTGTTTAGAAAATAATTCATAAGACTAAAATTTAGAACAAAGAACAGAAAATGACTGCATTTGTCAAAATATGCTGCCACCTTGAACTCTCGGAAGAAAGGTGAGATAGAAATCTAATGAATCATTAATCTTTAAAAGCCCATCCAGTTTCATAGACAGGGAGAGTTCCTATTTCTTTTCCCACCTCACTGCACATCCAATCTTGAGTTGGAGAAGCTGGATCTGGAGATGGTTGTCAGTTGAGACGAGGTTGGCTTGGGAAATAGGTGCTCCCTCACTACTCCTCCTCCTTCCCACTGCCTTAGCAGTGATAAATGGAAAGGTGAGTAGCAGGGATGGAAACTTCCAGCCTTCTATGTTCCCCCTTTGTAGGAGATGAATTGAGGATTGAATCTGTGGATTAAAATTTAAACCTCCTATCCTGTGTGTAGGAAAAATACAAAAAGTCAGCAGGCTGAGAGTTCTTTTTTGCAAACACTTACATATTTTTGCATCTTACTAATGCTTAGGAATTAGGCTATTTCACCTTTTAATCCCTTTTATTTGTGGTCTGCTGACCTCCTCTCTTCACCCCTCTTGCAGAGAAGGAACCACAAGTTTTTAGTAAGATAAAGCAAAAAAAGGTTTACTTCATAGCTGTCACCTTTTCCCTTTTCTTGCGAGGAATCCTATTTGGAATAAGGGAATTTCCCTTAAAAAAAGGAAAAAGTTGACAGCTATGGTTTACTTACATTTCAATGCAGGCAGGAAATACAGCAAAATAGTATGCAGAAAACGACTTCCAAGTTACAGTAAAATAAAAGTTGGTAGTCTCAGTAACTTGGCTGAAACCAGGAGCTTCAACAAAACAGGTTTGCTTAGCTTGGAAGCATGATGTAACTCAGAGGCAGGAGGAAGTATGAAATATTATCTCCTTTGCGATATAATTCCTGCCCAGAGGAGTCAAGGGAAGTGGACACACAGAGGGTCCTCTTTGGAAGTTTAAGAACCCTCTCTGTACTAGCCCTTTGCTTGTCCAGCGAAACATGATGGCTGAACTCCCATCAGGGATAAATGAAAGACTTTCCTCCCATGGGGACTGGGCTGTGTGCAGAATCTTGGGAACTGTAGTTTACCCCTCACAGAGCTGCTATAATAATAATAATAAAATAATTTTATTTATATCCCGCCCTCCCCAGCCGAAGCCGGGCTCAGAGCGGCTAACAGCAGTAAAATGATACAACATTCTAAAATCAGTTCATTATAAAATCAGTTCAAATCAGATCAATGGCAACCATTGGGCTAGAGTTTTGTGAGGATTGCCAAAGGAGGGGGTCAGGCTGTGCCTTGGCCAAAGGCCTGGTGGAACAGCTCTGTCTTGCAGGCCCTGCAGAAAGATGTCAAGTCCCACAGGGCCCTAGTCTCCTGTGACAGAGCGTTCCACCAGATTGGAGCCACAGCCGAAAAAGCCCTGGCTCTGGTTGAGGCCAGCCTAACATCTCTGTGGCCCAGGACTTCCAAGATGTTTTTGTTTGAAGACCGTAAGGTCCTCCGTGGGACATACCAGGAGAGTCGGTCCCGTAGGTACAAGGGTCCTAGGCCGTATAGGGCTTTAAAGGTTAAAACTAGCACCTTAAACCTGATCCTGTACTCCACCGGGAGCCAGTGCAGCTGCTATAGCACTGGGTGAATGGGATCCCGCAGCGAGGACCCCATAGCACTTAACAAACTTCAGTTCCCAGGATTATTTGGGGGAAAGATGTGTGGTGTGTACCCAGCCTAGATTGTCCCCGAACACAGAGCTTTACTTTTCCCTACAAGAATGTACGATCCCAGAGACATTAGAAATCAAGCCACCTGCTATCTGCATTGCTTCATCCTAAATTATTTCTTTATCACTCTAAAGCATGACTGAGGGCTTGCCCACACTTCTTCTTGTGCTGTGCATAGAAAGCATGAGGTTGAGAGGTTTTCTCCTTCACACACCCTTTTTAGGCACGGGTCGAAACAATTTCCCCCTTGCCTTGTTCCTTTCCAAAAGAAAACCCATTCTTTACCAGCGGAACAAATTTTTCTCTGGGGAGCAGTGGGAAGCAGCGAGACAAAGTGAAGACCTCTGTTTTTGCCACTGGCTTCTCTACAGATAGATCACTGATGTCTTACTATTGCATTTCTGTTTTTATGTGGGGACTTTTTAATAACAGTGTTGAGAGACTGATAAGTGCGCATGAACAGGAATTGGAAGCTCTGAATGAAAAGCTGAACAGCTCTCGCAGCCATGCAAGCAACATCGAAAGCCAGCTGGAGATCATCCAGTAAGTGTCTCAGTAATGCTGTTCTGCAAGTACATCACTGAAAGGTTGCAAGTAAACACTGTCTGGTGAATACACATAAACTCTTGATTATACCAATGCAGGACACTGATTGTTTACTAGATTTCTCTTAGGAATCATTAAAGCTTGTAGGGTGAGAATTCTGGGGTGGAATAAAGCTGGTTAGGACCCCTGCCCACCTGCTTTCCCAGTGTAATTCAGTATAAATTTAAGTAGAAAATAAATTCTAGTGGCACAGTAAGAATGTGTAGTAGACCATAGCTGCAGCAAATTTAGGGCTCATTCACATTTTTGCTTGACCCGTATTTTGAATGTATTGTATTGTGTATGAATTAATTCCCCCAGGTCCAATAACTTTTTTCATTGTTCCGTGGCTGTGTCATGCCAAAAACTGATCTTACCCGCTGAATTGAACCTCAGTTAAGCAAAAACTCTCTTCGGATTTTTCACACATCTGTGAAGATCCAATTCAGTGTGCAATATCATATTTTTGGAAGGCCACAGCTTGCAGAATAACAATAAAAGCTATTGGAAATAGGATAATTAATCAATAGTAAAGGCAAAGGTAAAGGTACCCCTGCCCGTACGGGCCAGTCGTGTCCGACTCTAGGGTTGTGCGCCCATCTCACTTAAGAGGCTGGGGGCCAGCACTGTCCGGAGACACTTCCGGGTCGTGACGAAGCTGCCCTGGCGAGCCAGCACCAGCGCAGCACACGGAAACGCCGTTTACCTTCCCGCTATAAAGCGGTACCTATTTATCTACTTGCACTTAGGGGTGCTTTCGAACTGCTAGGTGGGCAGGAGCTGGGACTGAAAGACGGGAGCTCACCCCGCCGTGGGGATTCGAACCGCCGACCATGCGATCGGCAAGTCCTAGGCACTGAGGTTTTACCCACCCGCGTCCCTTAGTTAATCAATAATAATAATAAATTTATTATTTATACCCCGCCCATCTGGCTGGGTTTCCCCAGCCACTCTGGGCGGCTTCCAGCAAAATATTAAAATACAGTAATTCATCAAATATTAAAAGCGGTAAACAATACTGTATTTTCTCGCCCAGTAGTAAGCCATTGCAGGTGTACTGTAGTTATAAGTCTCTTTTATGTATTCCATTTCTGGCATGCCCTATCTGAATGGCTTGGGAGCTGGGATAGCTCTGTTGGTAGAGCATGGGGCTCTTAATCTCAAGGTCGTGGCTTTATGTCTGCACCATCATCTCTGTACATGTTGCACTTTCACACTGGTTTCAGGTTGTTCACTTTCTCTCTTCCTTCTACTATATTTTTTAGAGAGCAAGCAAGAAACCAGAACTCATTGTACATGCGACAGATCAGTCAGCTGGAAAACACTGTGTCCTCGCTGCGTTCTGAGCTCCGAGAATCAAGGAGGATGTCTCAGGACAAGGTGGGTTGCAAAATGATGTTGGCAAGACACTTGCAATTAAATTCTGTGTATGTGTTCTGTGATCGTGAATGTAATGCATTTAGTATTATCTGCCGGGACAATATAACACCAGTCCTAAGGGATCTTCACTGGCTCCCAGTACATTTCCGAGCACAATTCAAAGTGTTGGTGCTGACCTTTAAAGCCCTAAATGGCCTCAGCCCAGTATACCTGAAGGAGCGTCTCCACCCCCATCGCTCAGCCTTCTCAGGTCTTCTGCTGGTTCCCTCACTGCGAGAAGCAAAGTTACAGGGAACCAGGCAAAGGGTCTTCTTGGTAGTGGCCCTTCAGATCTCAAGGAAATAAATAACTATTTGACTTTTAGAAGACAGTCCTGAAGGCAGTCCTGTTTCAGGAAGTTTTATAAGGATTGATGTTTCTATTATGTTTTTACGTATGTTGTAAGCTGCCCAGAATGGCTGGGGAAACCCAGCCAGATGTGCGGGATATAAACATTAAAATTAGTAGTAGTAGTAGTAGTCGTCATCATAGTATTTTAGGGTAGTGAAGAGGAGAAAATAAAAATCAGTAGCAATGCAGTATCTGTTTTTTAAAAAAAGGTATTACCCAGCAACAGAGTGGTTTTTAAGGCCCCTTTGACATGATTTTCATTGTAAAAATAATAAAATACGAACATAGTAATACAGTGGTACCTCGGGTTAGGTACTTAATTCGTTCCGGAGGTCCGTTCTGAACCTGAAACTGTTCTTAACCTGAAGCACCACTTTAGCTAATGGGGTCTCCTGCTGCCGTCGCGCCGCCAGAGCATGATTTCTGTTCTCATCCTGAAGCAAAGTTCTTAACCCAAGGTACTATTTCTGGGTTAGCAGAGTCTGTAACCTGAAGCGTATGTAACCCGAGGTACCACTGTAAACAAAATTAAAAAAAACCCTCTCCCAGTTTAAAAGGCCATGGATTATTTAGTTAATCAAAGGCCTGGATGAAGAGGAATGTTTTCCCTGGCTCCTAAAGATACATAACAAAGGCACCAGGTGAATACCCTTTGGGAGATCATTTCACAAGCAGCAAACTACCCCAGAAAAAATTTGTCCTCATGTTTCTGATCTCCAGACTTCTCACAGTGGAGGAACACAAAGAAGGGCCTTAGACAATGATTGCTTAGAGGAAGGTTATACAATGGTACCTTGGTTCCTGAACGGCTTAGTTGTCAAACAAATCGGCTCCCGAATGCCACAAACCCGGAAGTGTTCCGGTTTGTGAACGTTTTTTGGAAGCCGTACATCCGACATGGCTTCCATGGCTTCTGATTGAATCCAGGAAGCTCCTGCAGCCAATTGGAAGCCACGCCTTGGTTTTTGAACAGGCTCCCAGAACGGATTAAGTTCGAGAACCAAGGTACCACTGTATTTTTGTCTTTTAAAATTTAGAGGCAATAATTCACACATAGTCATTTGACTTCCATTCCCAACTGCAGCTTAGGTTACAAGTCATATTGGGCTGGGCAGGTTCCTTCTTCCAAGGTACAAATGAATTTTCTCTTATATAGAAAAGTCCAAGAAATCAAATAACAGGTAGGCTGATCAAGGTGACATGGCAGTGGATATCAAGAGGGGTTTTTTTTGTAAAGCGATGCAGTACGTGCTTTATTGAGTTCCACATGCCTTTCATTTACTTTTTCATGTATTGATCACGGAAGTGAATCACTAAGCACATGTATTCTTGCAATGAATGGGTGTTGGTCAAGACCACAGGTGAAGTTGTGCTGAGATTTGATTGATCTGTGAATTGTGCCAGTTTTCCAAACAAATATTTGGAAGTATTCTGTTAATATCTTAACAGCCTAGTCCACTTCCAGATTAGTATCGGATGTTGTTTTAGCAGCCATACTGAAAACTAATAACAGGACTTGCTTTCTACCTCCACCAACTAAGAGGGTGTTCAATCAACAAAAAAGATTCAAGCAGGCAATCCAAATTATGCGCTGAGGAGGAAAAGAGAATTCTGAAAGCAGTGTCAACTTTGCAAACCAACCAGACTTGCATTATGTCTTGCTTTGCACTATTTATTGGTTGGACAGTTTTAATTACCGGTACTTTGCACGATTCTAGTTTTTGCTAATCAGAAGCAGCTAGTTGCTCTGTAGGATCCTGAAGGCAGTGGCATAGCGTGGGGGGTGCAGGGGGGGCCGGCCGCACCGGGCGCAACATCTGGGGGTTAGGGGGCACAAATCCACGGGTTAGGGGGCGCAAATCCACGAGTTAGGGGGCGCAAATTACTTGCCTTGCCCCGGGTGCTGACAACTCACGCTACGCCACTGCCTGAAGGCCGGCCCCCGAGCACTGCAAATACCCACCCAGGCATCTTTTGGATTCCTGACAATTCAGGAGGCACATTCCATATACTGTCAAATGTGCCTTCAAAACTGCAGGCTAGAAAAAGCTTTTGTTTAAACAGAAAGGAGAGCTAAGGTTCCCAGGAAGCCGAGTTCTGCTCCTAGTACCTCATTCTGTGGTACCACGTTTGTCCTGTTGCAGAAATTGTATCACAGCAGACATGCTACCCCTTTCTTCCTCATAGAAATCTGCTGTAAGGCTATTTTGTGTGTCTTTGTGTTAATATCTTAGATAGAAGAGCTGGAGAAACAGCTGCATTTGGTTCATTCTGAGATGGCGGAGGCTCAAAATGAAAGGGACCAGTATAGCCAGGAAACTGGAAACTTGGACGATCAGGTTCAGCAGTTGGTGGTAGGCATCTGAGAAACTCAGAAACTCCATAAAGTTTGCTTTTTGTAAATCACTTTATTAATGGTCCAGCTACGTAAGTAGATCAAATTCCAATCCTTTGTGTGAAACTGGGGGACACCAGAGCTTGTAATGAAGAGCCACATTTACCGTATTTTTCCTTCTATAACACACAGATTTTTTCTTCTAAAAAGGAAGGGGAAATGTCTGTGCGTGTTATAGAGCGAATGTGTGGTCCCTGGAGCCGAAAAATCATGCAAAAATCAAATCGCGGCGCTGCACGCTGCACGGAGAAGCGAAACCTGAAAAGAGGAAGCGGCTGCTTTCCTGCATTCTGCCTCAGGGTCTTACTGCCCACCCTCCTCTGTTTCGTTGCTGTGTTTGCTGAAACGGAACAAAGAGCAGGGAAAACCCCTCCCCTCCAGGCAAGCTCCGGTGCTGCTGGGGGAGAGGGAGAGAGAGGGGGGAAGGGAGAGAGAGAGGGGGGAGGGGGAGGGAGAGAGAGAGGGGAGAGAGAGAGAGAGAGAGAGAGAGAGAGAGAGAGAGAGAGAGAGATGGCTGGCTTGGGTGGGGGGAAACTTTTGCCTTTCTTTCCTCCCTCCCGTTAAATCCCTCTCCTGCATTCTTAGCCAGCTGCTTCTCTGCACACCCCTCTAATGTCCCTTCTTTGTTTTTCCTTCACTCCCCACTTAAAATGTGGTTACAAAGCATGGATCCTCAGGATCTTTGCATTGGGTCACCCCAAATTCACCATCAGATCACATAGCATGTCCATGGCTACAGCCTGCACCAAAAAAATCACGCACCCACTGTTGCCTGGGGCTGCAATGGTGCAAAAATGTGGTTAAAAAGCATGGATCCACAGGGATTCTCAGGATCCTTGCATTGGGTCACCCCAAATTCACCATCAAATCACATAGCATGTCCATGGCTACAGCCTGCACCAAAAAAATCACACACCCACTGTTGCCTGGGGCTGCAATGGTGCAAAAATGTGGTTAAAAAGCATGGATCCACAGGGATTCTCAGGATCCTTGCATTGGGTCACCCCAAATTCACCATCAAATCACATAGCATGTCCATGGCTACAGCCTGCACCAAAAAAATCACACACCCACTGTTGCCTGGGGCTGCAATGGTGCAAAAATGTGGTTAAAAAGCATGGATCCACAGGAATTCTCAGGATTTTGGCATTGGGTCACCCCAAATTCACCATCAGATCACATAGCATGTCCATGGCTACAGCCTGCCCCCCCCCAAATCACATACCCACTGTTGCCTGGGGCTGCAATGGTGCAAAAACGTGGTTACAAACCATGGATCCACATGGATCCTCAGGATCTTTGCATTGGGTCAGCCCAAATTCACCATCAGAGCACATAGCATGTCCATGGCTACAGCCTGCCCCCCAAAAATCACGCACCCACTGTTGCCTGGGGCTGCAATGGTGCAAAAACATGGTTACAAACCATGGATCCACAGGCATTCTCAGGATTTTGGCATTGGGTCACCCCAAATTCACCATCAGATCACATAGCATGTCCATGGCTACAGCCTGCCCCCCCCCCAAATCACATACCCACTGTTGCCTGGGGCTGCAATGGTGCAAAAACGTGGTTACAAACCATGGATCCACATGGATCCTCTGGATCTTTGCATTGGGTCAGCCCAAATTCACCATCAGATCACATGTCTGTGGCCACAGCATGAAGCACAAAAATGATACATCCACTGTTTCATTCAGAATGTTTTTTCCCTTGTTTTCCTCCTCTAAAAACGATGTGCGTGTTATGGTCAGGTGCATGTTATAGAGCGAAAAATACGGTAATCTGCATGCTACATAAACCCACCACTACATAAAAAAGGGACACGGGTGGCGCTGTGGTCCAAATCACAGAGCCTAGGGCTTGCCAATCGGAAGGTCAGCAGTTTGAATCCCCGCAACGGGGTGAGCTTCCATTGCTCGGTCCCAGCTGCTACCCACCTAGCAGTTCGAAAGCACATCAAAGTGCAAGTAGATAAATAGGTACTGCTCCAGCGAGAAGGTAAATGGCGTTTCCGTGTGCTGCTCTGGTTCACCAGAAGCAGCTTAGTCATGCTGGCCACATGACCCGGAAGCTGTACGCCGGCTCCCTCGGCCAGTAAAGCGAGATGAGCGCTGCAACCCCAGAGTTGTCCGTGACTGGACCTAATGGTCAGGGGTCCCTTTGCCTTTACCTTTACATAAAAAAAGGAAAATACTCATTGGAAAATTCTTTGAGAAAGTTGAACAGTTAGCACAGATCATTCAGGACGTGGAAAATGGTGCTGGGGAGGGTTCTTTAGCTGCATGCAAAAGAACATCACACAGGCATAGTCCGAGGAATGCTGTTGACTATCACACAGGATTCATGAGAAGTCTGAATTGTTAGCTTCATTTAGGACAGGAATAATTTCGTTGTGAGTTGGGTGCATCAGTCATAAGTAAAAGACTAAGCAAGGGGTGGTGGTGAAAGGGAAGATGGACATTGGGACAGGGAAAAGAGGAGCTTCCTATACCTTTACGCCATTTTTTTCCCTGAACACCCCCGCCTGGCTTTCCCAACTTGCTTTCCCACTCATTAGGGAAAGGGAGCTTGGGGTGGCTCTTTTCATCATGGTGGGGGGAGCACACATGGAAAGTAATAGGAAACTTCTTAGGCTCCATCTCGTCTTCAGATTACAGCCTTACGTCGGGGGTGGAGAAACATTTTAAGGGAAGAATATATCTTGGCCTTTAGCCCAAATCAAGGATGACATTTCAGGTGTTAATAGCTAGCCGATGTCTGCCTGCCAGACAGACAGCGTACCTTTTGCATGTTCTCTCTCTCCCGATAAGGGACGCGGGTGGCGCTGTGGGTAAAAGCCTCAGCGCCTAGGACTTGCCGATCGAAAGGTCGGCGGTTCGAATCCCCGCGGCGGGGTGCGCTCCCGCTGCTCGGTCCCAGCGCCTGCCAACCTAGCAGTTCGAAAGCACCCTCGGGTGCAAGTAGATAAATAGGGACCGCTTTCTAGCGGGAGGTAAACGGCCTTTCCGTGTGCAGCTCTGGCTCGCCAGAAGCAGCGATGTCACGCTCGCCACATGACCCGGAAGTGTCTCCGGACAGCGCTGGCCCCTGGCCTCTTGAGTGAGATGGGCGCACAACCCCAGAGTCTGGCAAGACTGGCCCGTACGGGCAGGGGTACCTTTACCTTTTACCTTTACTTCTCTCCCGATACTTTGGATACTGGAAATCATGCCCTATGTTTAATTTGAGCTGGAGTTCATTGTGCATTTAGCTTACGCAAATGAGTCACTCACCTAGGTCTGCCCTGCAGGATTAGTCATTTATTATTATTTTTCTCAAAGAATTTAAAAGAAAATATCATCAGGAATAATAACTATTGCACTCTTCCTTCGAAAAGGGCTACAAAAGTGACTTAACAAATAATTGAAACAAACAAGCAAACAGCAGTTCCTGTCCTCAGAGTTTTACAACCTAAGAAGACACAACAAAACAGGAAAATGGATTGGGTGGGAGGAAGAAATGGCTGTTAATAAATAGGTAATTAAGCAACACTCTGTTCTTGGTTACAAATTCTCATAAGGACAAGCTGTGTCGATGGAGACTTAGGGTTGCCATATTTCAAAAAGTGAAAATCTGGGCACAAAAGTTCTCTCTTTTATTTGGAAATTTTTGCAATTTCCATCTGGGCACTGTTTCTGACAGCTGAGTCCTGGAATCCCAGCTACTGTATGTCCAAAATATTTTGGATGTATGGCAACCCTAGATGGAGTGATGTGGCATCCCTTCTCCTCTCTCCTCTGCTGCATCCTGCCAGATGGAGGGATGGAACGAGGAGCCTGATTTCCCAGCAGCGCTAATTGAGATGCCTCTCCTCTTCTACAGCCTATTGTAATGGCTGCCAATTAGACCCATGGAATACTTTTTGAAGCTTTATTTAATGCTTGGGAATCGCCCCGCCTTTCAGAGTGAGCTTCATAAGAAAGATATGGAGCTGAATCTGGAAAAAGAGCAGAACAAGCGGCTCTGGGATCGGGACACCGGCAGCAGCATCACCATTGACCACTTGCGGAGGGAACTGGACAACAAAAACATGGAACTGCAGCGCATGGAGTCCATCGTGTCGTCCATGAAGATGGAGTCCCAGGGGCAAATGGAACGTCAGGTCAGGAAAGGTGGCCCAAGCCGGGAACAATGCAAACGCCCCCAAGCCAAAGGGAAACATCCATACTGCAGATTGTATAGGTTCCTGATAGCCACGTGATGCTGCTAACCCCTTCAATTAAAGCTGGAGGTGTGCTTTACTCTTGTGCCTTGTGGCTTAGGGCCCTCATATTTACGGGACCGCCTCTCCTGGTATGCCCCGCAAAGGACCTTAAGGTCCATGAATAATCATAGCTTAGAGGTCCCGGGCCCTAAGGAAGTTAGATTATCCTCCACCAGGGCCAGGGTCTTCTCAGTGATGCCTCCTACCTGGTCTGAATGCTCTGTCCCATGAGACCAGGGCCCCGCAGGATTTCACTTCCTTCCGCAAGGCCTGTAAGACAGAGCTTTTCCGCCTGGCTTTCAATTTGAACTTAGCCTGATCTTTTATTTCCCTTCCTTCCCTCCCCCTCCCCTTTTTATGAAGATTACCCCCTCTGTGATCCCACAGCTAATTCTCCCCTGGTCTCCTCACTGGCCAAAATAGGACTAATTTAGCCAGCTAGCCCTGGTGATCATCTAATGTTTATTGGATGGATTTCCTCCCTAAATTGATTTTTGAATTCTGAATTTATTGTTATTCACGTTTTATACTGTGTTTTATGCTGTTTTTTTGTTGCATTAATTAAGTGTTTTAAATTTGTTGTTAGCCGCCCCGAGCCTGGTTTTTGAACCGGGAAGGGCGGGGTATAAATAAATTATTATTATTATTATTATTATGCCTGCAGAGGTTTACATTGGGCAGTGGCAGAGGAAGCCGCTTGAGCGCCTGGGGCGGGGTGCCCAGGGGTGTGGTGAGCCACCCATAGGGGCATGGTGCACCGCGAGGCCTCCAGAGTCTGCCTGCCTCCTCCCAGTCAGCTGTCTTGCAGCTGGGGCAGCGGGCAGACTGTTTGGGCAGCATGGAGCCTGTGTGTGCCCAAGCCACCGTGCCTCCCAGGAGAGATGTGTGGCTCGGGTGTGCTGCATGCCCCATGGTGAGTGCTGTATGGCATTTTGTCACCCCCGCCCCTCGGTGGTGACACCTGGGACGGACCGCCCCTACCGCATCCCCCTTCCTCCACCCCTGACATTGGGGCTTCAGTTGTGGGCAATCTATGGGTATTTCTTCAACTGGCCTGCAGGTGGCACGATTGCTTTTGTAGTTAAAGACCGTGGTGGGGCTGCAACTACAGGAAAAATTGAGGCACTGAGCAGTTGTACCAGGCGGTACTGTAAGTACCACAGCCCTGGACATTTCGTTTTTGTGCTCAGATGAAATAATTTATTTTAATGCTTGTGACGAAAAGTTATGAAAAATAGCAGTGGGGCAGCATCTGATTAACCCAGCCTGAATGATGCCATCCAAGTGTGTTGTGAATGCAATGGTCAGCATGCTGACCGACTAGAATCAAGGAGATAGGCAGGTTCAAATCCCCACAAGGCTCATTTTGGCCCCATTGATCCCTCTGAGCCTAGCCCACCTGTTGTTGTGAAAATAAAATTGGGGGGGGGAGGGGGAGAAGTCGTGGAGACAGCTTTATACACTGCCTTGAGAGTCATGGAGGAAAGGCAGGATACAAATGTGATAGGTAAAGGAGGAAGCCATGCTGTTAAGAGAGCTTCCTGTCTTTTGGAAGCTTATTTAAGTTCTAGCAACATTACCCCTTTTCTTCTTTCAGTGTCCGTCTGAAGCTGAAAAGGTTTTGAATCTGTTCAGTCAGATTAAAGCCTTGTTTGAATTCTGTGAGGCCTAATATTTCTTTCAGCCATTTGGCAAGAGGGGTGGCTCAGAGGAGAGAGCTTGGTGGGTGTTAAATGCCACGGAGGTGGCAAGGAGAGGGAGCCTCTGGCCCTCTAGAAGTATCACAAGATTTAAAAAAACAACAACAAAAAACATGGTTTCCATCCAGGAAACCACGCTTTCCCGTAGAGAATGGATGTGGCTACCAGATATCCAAAACATGCTAGACACTGTCTTATGCAAAGGGAAGAAGTAGTTGAGAACACGCAAGCAAGAAAGAGATGGCGGCAGTGACAGGGTGATGAGGAAATCCTGCACAGGTACCTAGGTGAAAGGTCCACTGGAGGAGAAAGTGGACAAAAGCATTAAGCCAACCCCTCTGATCTGAGGCTCTGTGGGGGAGGCTACTGACTTGACCCGGCATACACTTCAGCCCCCGTGGCTCCCCAATCCCACCCCGGGCAGTCAAAATTGTAATAACCTCCCTTGATACAATGAAAACATATGGAACCTTTGTCCCCCCACCCCAGATGTCTGCAATTAAGGAAAAGAATGAAAGCATTGAGAGGATGGCGTCCATGGCCTCCCAGCAAGAGTCCACCAAAGAGATGCTCCGCAAAGTCGTGGAGGAGCTGACGGAGAAGAAGGTGAGCTTGGAAGCAGCAGAGAAGCACGTGGCAGAGCTGACCTCGTGCCTGCAGGAGAAGGAGAGGGTGATCGAGGCGACCAACGAGGAGATCCAGAAGCTGCGCGGGCGCGTGGACGGGAAGCTGCAGGAGCTCCAGGTGCTGAAGAGCGAGAGCGACCACATGCGGAGCGTGCGCTCGGATTGCGACTCCCTGCGGCTGCAGGTGGCGGAGAAGGAGAAGGTGATCGAGATCCTACGGAAGCAAGTTGAGAATATGACTCAGATCGTGGGCCAGCACAGTCGGACGGCTGGGTCGATGGAGATGGAAAAATGCCAGCTCGCGAAAGAAGTCAACGACAAGAAAATGGAACTCCATGAGCTTAAGGTGTGCATGTTTTGCTGTGTGGGGGGAAGTGTTGGTACTTTAAAAAAAAGATAAAGCTTTTCTTTTGGTCATGGGAATTCTGAGTCAGAAAACTAGACCAGAAGAGCTAGCTTTAAACAGAATGCTTGACTAAATGCACATTGATCTGGGAAGACAGTTCGTATGGCATGTCTTTAGTGCAAACAATTAAACCCCTGTGTTGCAAACAATTATCAGTAATATCCGAGGCAACACGATGACCAAGTACAACAATGCGATGTCAGTGTAAACTCTTTATATAATCTATACAGAACATTGAACAGTATGAAATATATGAAATATGCACTCTGCAAAACCAAATAAACAGAAATCTTATAAATCTCTGAAAGTCACAAATATGCATTCTTGATGGATTCTCTTAAAAACATAGAACAATTGCTATGGAGCAGTGGTCATAAAGTTATGTAACTATACAATTCCATTTACCATATAGATGGGTTTATGAAGCATTTCTGTATCCTTCTGCTGTGCTGAAGAAGAATTCCACGAAACAGTGGGTATATCTGGAATCACTGTTCACTACATCTGTTTGCGGACCACTTCGGCAGTGTTGGACGTCATAAAACAAAGCTTTACGGCTTGTTTTCACCAGATAAGAATCTGACCCATTGCTTCTTTCAGAGACTTGCATCACCCACAAAGACTTTCAGAGACTTATAAGACTTATTTTTATTTGGTTCTCTGTTTTCAAGAGAATCCATCAAGAGTGCATATTTTGTGACTTTCAGAGATTTATAAGATTTCTGTTTATTTGGTTTTGCAGAGAGTGCATATTTCATATATTTCATACTGTTCAATGTCTTTAGTGCAGCCTTCACTAACATGGCACCCTCCAAATGTTTTAGGCCTCAACTCTCTTCAGCCCCAGCCAACACCACTGTAGTGGCTGGGGCAGATGTCACTTGTAGTGCAAAGCATTTAAGGCCCAGCAGGTTGACGAATGCTGCCTTTGGTGTATGGGTCAAAAGGACCCTTCCCACAGCTGATTTTGCTCATTTCAATCATCTAAAAATATAGTTGTGTATCTGGATGAATCCATTGTCTGCAAGGATTGAGGGGGTCTTGAATCAGGGGCCCAGGCAGCCAGAGTCAAGCAGCTTATTCTGTGACAGTTTTCCAGAAGGAACTGCTGGCCAGCTCTCTGCTGCCCTTGGGCACCATCACTGCAGATGGCCTGAGGATGCTATTGCAACTACTAGCTCATCAGTGGTCAGGTAATACAGTAGGCCCATGGGTATAGCCCTGGCCGTACAAATACTCTAACTCTCATCTATCGTCTCAGTCTTGAGCAACTTGTCTTTCGGACAAAGACTGTGCTATCAGCACCCTGCTGTCAAAGTGGTGTGTCTTTTCCCATTCTGTTCTCAAGCTTAGAAATTACCATTTTCTAGTCACTTGTGGCAAGTAAGAATTGCTTTCTGGGTGACCAGCTATGGAGGGAAGTTTTGCAGAAGTTGTGTCCCCTCCTCCTTATTTAGGCTAGCCCTGTGAAGGTCAAATGGGCTAGCACGTTTAGTCAAGGAGCATAAAGGAAAATTAGCTTGCTTTATCTAGATTTTGCTGGACAAGAAAGACATCCAGGTTCGTGAGCTGGAGGCCAGGCTGAGCGAGATGGAGCTGGAGAAGGTGAAACTGATGAACGCCAGCTCTGAGAGGCTCCGGGCACTGAAAGAAGTAAGCATGGAAAAAGAAGAGCTGATGAGTGAAGTAAAAAGCAGCCGCATTGAGCTCGCTACGCTTGCAGGTATGGACCACCAGACAGGATATTGTTCACCTGCTTCATCTTTCTTTGGGTTGCCTTCACAACCAAACAGTACGCACCAGCAGGAAGGCCGGATTGGCCCTGCCGGTGCATTTGCACCGTCCTGATCTCTCTGCTGCCTCGTCCCTCCCCTCTCCGGTGTGTAGCAGTGACTCAGCCAGAGGTAGGTCAGGTTAGCAGCACAGCCCCACCACCTCCACCTGTTGCATCCAAACTCCAGCTGCAGACCACACCAGAGTGGCAGATTCACATCTGAAGCTCTGTTGCTCACAGAAGAATGCAGGAGGGGGGTCTTGTCTTTTGTGGCTTGGAATGAAGTGACTTGGTTGATTCAGGTGCTACAGGACCTGCCTTCTCGAAGGCAGAGAAAGTGCAGGTGTGGCTCTCCTATTGTGCTATCTTCTTCAAGGAGACAGACTATCCAGTGGTTCTCAACCTGAGGGTCCCCAGATGTTGTTGGACTACAACTCCCATCATCCCTGACCACTGGTCATGCTGGCTAGGAATGATGGGAGTTGTAGTCCAACAACATCTGGGGACCCACAGGTTGAGAAACACCAACTGCCTGCCTGGGGTGCTCCGTTACTCTCTTTCTCTGTCTCCTACTGCTATTCTGTTTTTCCTTGTGGTTTTTCCTATTCTGTTTTTTCCTTTGTGTGGTGTATTTCCCCCCCCCTGCTGAAACTGGATTTGCTCTACATGAGCTAAATTTTGCCTTGCTAAGGATCTGGCAAGAAAAAGATACGATTTATGCCTTAGTAGACCTCTACTAAAGACTTTTCCTGCATTCTGTGTCTTGTTGGAATTCACGTGCCTGTCAAAGTTCCGCTGCTCTGCTGAACAAACAATGAGGCAGAGGTGTCCCAGGTCTTGGGGCACTGGTTCTCGACAGTGCCAACTCCAGGCTAATGCAGTTAATAGGCCTGAATCTTTCCCCTCTGGGAATATATTAACTTAAAATTCATTGGCCCCATAGCCAGATTTGTACCAGCCCTGCTACACACCTGTAATACCCTGTTTTGAGGTCCTGCACTGGCTACTCCCCTTCTGTGTTATACTGTGTTATTTTCAGTTTACTTTATAGACCAGGAAGAGGAGGGGAAAGATATCTATATTTCTTTTATAAATCATGGAGTTCTGCAGATACCATCATTTTTAATTGATTTCTCCAATCCACACATCCCTCTTGGGAGTACTTTTCTTGCTCTGAAATGGCCCCAGTAGAGATCTGTACTTAAAAACTAAACCAGGAAGTTCTGAATAATAATAGCCCAGTTAAAGATCTTCCTTTCTGGGGCAAGGTTCTTAGGATTGCTTAGGAAATGTTTAGGATTGCACGGCATTTACCTAGCTACTTGGGAAGTAAGCTCCATTGAATTCCGTGGGATTTACTGTATTTTTCGCTCTATAAGACGCACCAGACCATAAGACGCACCTAGTTTTTGGAGGAGGAAAACAAGAGAAAAAAATATTCTGAATCTCAGAAGCCAGAACAGCAAGAGGGATCACTGTTCTGGCTTCTGGGATAGCTGCGCAGCCTGCATTCGCTCCATAAGACGCACACACATTTCCCCTTACTTTTTAGGAGGGAAAAAGTGAGTCTTATAGAGCAAAAAATATGGTAATTTTAAGTACGGTAGACCTGTAGAGGCCTGCAGTGGAAGGCTCAGTTTACACACTCCACGTGTTCCTCTAAAAATTGGTGGCTGCTGAACCATTGCAATCAAATAATTCAAAGTGAATTGGTTACATTTTCCTTCAAAAATATAGGAAGGGATAAATACAAAGTATGTCAGCTTCACTATCTCCTTCATTTGATGCAGCTATTTTATTTCCAGTATAAACGGGACTCTGTTTTTGTAGCTGATTCTATACAGCAATGCCTACTTTGTGTATTCACAGAGTGTAAACATGTTTGTTATCCTCTAGCCTGAGAGATTCCTGAGGACCATAGCTCAGTTGGTAGAGCATGAGACTCTTAATCTCAGGGTTGCGGGTTCAAGCCCCATGTTGGGCAAAATATTCCTGTGTCGCAGAAGGTTGGACTAGATGACCCTCGCGGCCCCTTCCAACTCTGCAATTCTATGATTTGGTCCCTAAACCTAAGGATTTCCAGTTCTGTGTTACATGCTTTAGAAGCTTCCTCCTCCCTCCTTGCTTCCTACCTGTCTGCCCTGGATTCTCACTTACAATTTGCTCTGTGACTGATCCATTTCTGATTCCACCCTCGATCCAGTTCTGTCATACACTTGGTGCTGCCATGTAGAACCTTAAATACTGCTCCTCCAACTGGTCCCTGAGATACGTATGTTGTGTTCATTTCTGAGCCCGGCTTCAGCTGGGGAGGGCAGGATATAAATAAAATATTATTCTTATTCTTGTTGTTGTTGTTTCGTTCACATGTGTTTGGAGATACGCAACGCTGTGACTTCATTGTGACTCTTGTGCCCTGCAGATGAACTGGAAAGTATGAAGAGCAGCTACCGAGATAAAAGCGAAGAGATGGAAACCACTGTGGGCAAGCTGAGAGTGCAACTGAAGTCCGCTCAGATTGAGCTGGAGCAAACCAGGGCCACTGTAAAGACTATGGAGGGATCTGATGGCCACGGTAATCGTGGAAGTGTTATTTCATTTTGTTACCTTTCAGGCAGAATTTGTAAACCTGTTTTGTTTTGTCATTTGATATTTCTAGTACAGATTTTCAGATAGGAAAAATGCTGTGGACAACACTTAATCAAAACGGAGTGTTCAGTGTAGATTATTATAAAGCCATGAAACTGATGAATCTTGCAGCTAGAGATGATCAAAATTAGTGGTTCCCAAACTGTGAACGAGCATATATGTACTAGGCTTTAGAGCTCATGTGGGGTTTGCTGTCAAAATCACAAATGCATGTTTAGCTAGACAAGCACAGGGCCAGTACACAAAGAGTTATTGATCTTCCTAGAGAGAATCCTCTGTGCATGGTCACTTCCTTTGTTTCCTCTGGGTGGGAACTCTATAACAAAGGAGACAATCCTTTATATTTCCTTCTGCCTGCGAGGAGACTCTTTCCACCATGCCTTCAAGATAATCACACATCAATGACTAAGGCTCCTGGTTTCAGCCGTATTAGCTAAGACTACTAACTGTTAACTGTATTAGCTAAGACTACTAACTAACTGCTCCTGCCAACCTAGCAATTCGAAAGCATGTCATAGTGCAAGTAGATAAATAGGTACCGCTGCAGCGGGAAGGTAAACGGCATTTCCGTGTGCTGCTCTGGTTCACCAGAAGTGACTTAGTCAAGCTGGTCACATGACCTGGAAGCTGTCTGCGGACAAACGTCGGCTCCCTTGGCCAGTAAAGCGAGATGAGCAACGCAACCGCAGAGTCGTCCATGACTGGACTTAATGGTCAGGGGTCCCTTTACCTTTACCAACTATTATAAGTATTTTTCTGCACATTGCTTTGCTGTATATGTTGCTTGCATTGAAATGTAAGTACCATAAACCCCTTTTCCATTTATCTTACCAAACAAACCAAACAAAAATGTGGTTCATTCTCTGCAGTGATGGTGAAGAGAAGTCAACAGACCACAAATAGAAGGGATAAAAAGGTGTAATTGCCTTATTCTTAAGCTTTAATTAGCTGCAAAATTTACGTGTTTTAATCTCCTGAAAATTCTTCACCCAGCTTTTCTTTTTGTATTTCTCCCACATATTTGGGATAGGAGGTTTGGATCTACATCTACAGATTTAATCCTCCATCCATTTCCCACATTTTAACCATCTTTCCCCCTCTCCAGAGAAAACTGAAAAGGGTGGGGTAGAAATCTCTTAACAAAGAATTCTTAGTGTTCTAACCAAACTACAATTCCCAGGTTTCGGGGTAGATTTGTAGTGTAGATGCTTCTGTTTACCTAAGAGCTCAGTAATGGAATTGTGGTGTGTGTGTGTGTGTGTGTGTGTGTGTGTGTGTGTGTTTTGGGCCCATGGACCAATCCCAGAATATAGATTACACGCTAAGTAAAATTAGACCTACATTCTACACTGCCATTCCTTACTGCCAGCCTTCTCAATCTTAAACACCTTCAAGCTATTTGTGCGTCCTGTCTACCATTTGAGAACAGTTGGGTTAGATCATTAGTTGTTATAGTATAAATATACTTTAATTATGCACACTGTCTTCCTCTCATTTGAGACATAGTAGAATAATGTTATTTTTGCCCAGGACAAGAAGCCTTAGGCCCTGCCTCTACCAAAAGCTCAGTATATTACCCTCAAGGCGTTTCTTAAACTTTGCTGTCAAACACGATGCCGCTAATGCTTTGGAAATCTTGTCTTTTATAGCAATGAAAGTTGCAATGGGGATGCAAAAGCAAATCACAGCCAAGCGCGGACAGATAGATGCTTTGCAGAGCAAGATTAAGTTCCTGGAGGAAGCAATGACCAACGCAACTAAGGTCTAAACTGCTAAGATACATCATTTAGATAAATGTGTCCCAGCAGAATGGCTGGACCAAATTATAACATGCCAAAGCCATGCTAAAATGAGTGTTATCGGTGTAAATCTGCCTTGAACATATTTATTTTGCACAAGCAAAGATTCTTACTGGGGGGGGGGATCAAATGTACTTAACTAAGCTCACAAATCCCACTGAGCATTATCTTAGGGTTGGTCCTTTTGTATATTAAAAGAGCCCTCAGGGTACTTGTGATAAAGCAGCATTTGCTAGCAGAGTTCAGTCAAAATATCTTCCTTTGGCTAATAGAAAGGACAGAAGATCAGTCAAGCTGAAAGGGCATTTGAAATGGAACAGTATGTCATTGTTATGATAACTTTTACAGGGAGGTTTTGAATTTGTTAAGTTGTATATTTCAATACTGATTTATTTATTTTTAAAGATTTCCCTCTGTACATTTGCTTTATCACATTCTGAGTTGGGACCAATGATCATGTCCAGCTAGAATATTTAACCTACCTGCTGGTTTACAGATACAGAATTCTGATCAGTTTCTATGTGTCACCTCATAAAAGTGGGGTCATTGTCCATTTAATCACAATCTGACTAAATTCCAGGAAATAATGATCAGAAATTAGGATTTTGAAATCAAAATGCAGTGCTGTGTTTACCTTTCCTTCAAATTATGTTCTATTCTTTCAACTTATCCATCTAGGAGAAACATTATCTGAAAGAAGAGAGAAATAAGTTAAGCCAGGAATTGAGCTGTGTGGCTTCTTTAAACAACAAAATGGCCGGAGAGCTGGAGGTTCTTAAGTCACAGGATAAGCGGTTGAGAGAAAAACTTGCTACCATGGAGGCAGCACTGGATAAAGTAATAATAATAATAATAATAATAATATTAATAATAATAATAATAATAAGTAGACATACTGTTTGTTTAGAGTTGTTATTAGATGGCATATTTTTTTAATTTTCTTCCACATGTATTTATGCCAGTTTGTAACCATCTTTTGATCCCAAGCTTTTTTTTTAAAATCACATGTTCGGTTTCTTTGGATTTATTTCCTTTTTTGTACCACTCAGTATACTAGCAACCAAGCCCCCAAACAGGACTGTGGCTGGTATTCAACTCAGTTTTGTTCAGAGTCGCTCCATTGAAATTGTAAGGATATCAGGGGGTTGCTCGAGAGCAATCAGGCAAATGCCTCCCTGGTCGGCTGTAAAGCCTCGTTATTGGTGCCAAAAAAACCTTCACCATGCAGAGCGCCTCTATTCCATGGCTTGCTCATTCACTGGCACAATCTGAGAGTGGGCAGTTCTTAAACCTTCCCCAGCAGTTTCTTGACGCCCAGTCTGTGCTTCCCCTCTCTGCGCGGAAGCCTACTGCGCAAGGAGGGCGTGGGTAACGGAGGACCTCTCTTCTCCCCTCTTTGCCCAGGCTCTTTGTCCTGGCGCCACCTCGCCTCCTCCAAGCCCTGCAGCTCCTCTCCACTGGAGGCATGATTACTCTTCTCCGCTGAGGAAGTGCTGCTTCCCACAGTCTTTGGGGGCTCTCTGTAATCCATCCGCCTTTTCCCCACTCGCCCCTGAGCCGGCGGCAATTCCCTGACAGATATGAATGACCATTAGCATTGGCGCCAATAATTTCAGTGGGTCTGCTCTCTGAGCAAAACTTAGCTGAATACCATCCAGTGGCTTTTAGGGGTTGTTGTTGTTGTTGTTTTTTTTAAAAAAAGCTTGTGTGAGTTTACCAAGAAAAACTCTTCAAGGGCCCCAAATTTTACTGATAATACACAAAGTTCCCTCATGAAGGTGAATAATCTCCGCCATTTTCTCTCACAGGCTTCTATGCAGTTTGCAGAATGTCAGTGCATTATGCAGCGGCAGGAACAAGAAGCGATGCGCTTCAAACTTCAGCACACTTTAGATGTGAAAGTAAGTCTTCAGCTTCACTGAATAGTTGCACTGGGAGCATATCCTTTACAACTAAATTTAATTTTTGAAACCAAGCTTATCTCTTACCCCAAAACATTCTTAATGCATGCCTACACCAGCGAATTATTGCACACTTTGTCCCAAAGCATACTTTTGGGGGCGGGGGCAGCTTGTGGTTTCCAGACTGCACCCCATATTTCCCTCAGAATCATAAAGTCATAGAATCGTAGAGTTGGAAGGGACCAACCCCTACAATTCAGGAATCTTTTTGCCATGCATGGAGCTTAAACCCACAACCCTGACATTAAGAGCCTTGTGCTCTACCAACTGAGCTATTAAGTCCACTAATGAAAGCTGGTGCCTCATAATTTGCCTCGTAATTAAAACTTGTATAAGCCTTTCTGCAACATTGCCTATGCATAAATCCACTCTGGACTGAGCCCTAAATGAATAGAATCAGTCTGATCCAGCAATTTCAAAATGGAAGCTTCTTTCAGGTAAGCAGTGGCAAATCTCCTCCCGGTTTCTGAATATCAACAGTTTTTATGTCGGATCTGTATCCGTTTATTCTCAACCAGTGTGGCATCTATCGCTTTGCAGGTATATGAGCCTTTGATGGCATGGCTGATGTTATTAGCTCTTATAATAGTTCTTCCTGTGTAGATACGGCGAGAAAGCACAGACTGGGTTGAAACATGCTTTCTTAAAAATGTGCCTGAACTGGTCACGTTTTATTTTAAAGAAAAAGTGACTACAGAGTCCCAGTTCAGAGTGTGCTGATTAACATGCTGCAGACACCACACACACACACACACACACACACACACACACATATATATATATAGAGAGAGAGAGAGAGAGCAGGATGTTATTTGTCACTAAAGGTGCTGTTTGCAGTAAGAAGCACCTTCGGGAGTAGGTGAGAATTGCACATGAGGTTAGGGATGGAGATTCATAGTCTGACAAGAGTTGGCATCTGGGTTTGTTGAATAGCCTAGTCCCCATATTTTATATTTCTGTTAATTGGCCCATCATTTATGCTGGGCAGCTGTTGTAGATTATAGATTAGGGAGCACTCTGTAAGTGGGCACATGCCTAATGTTTCTCTGGCAATCTTCCATTCTGGATTCTTTGCCGAAACCGAAGCCCTATGAGCATAATTTTTATTCCGCTTACTCAGATGCTCCTTCGTCCACAGGAGCTGCAAGGGCCGGGGTACCTGCTGGGCTCCTCTTCGGTCAGGCCACGCCTTTCATCCTTGCCTCATTCCCACTCTTCTAGCGCACCAGCATCCCAAGCCTTCGCTGGCCACATTGTAAGTATCACAAAATATCCCTGCCAGGTTTAGCAACAGGTGGCGCTGTGGGTTAAACCACAGAGCCTAGGACTTGCTGATCAGAAGGTCGGCAGTTCAAATCCCCGCCACGGGGTGAGCTCCCGTTGCTCAGTCCCTGCTCCTGCCAACCTAGCAGTTCGAAAGCACATCAAAGAGCAAGTAGATAAACAGGTACCGCTCCAGCGGGAAGGTAAACAGTGTTTCCGTGCATTGCTCCGATTCGCCAGAAGCGGCTTAGTCATGCTGGCCACATGACCTGGAAGCTGTACGCCGGCTCCCTCGGCCAATAAAGCAAGATGAGTGCCACAACCCCAGAGTTGGCCACGACTGGACCTAATGGTTAGGGGTCCCTTTACCTTTACCTTTAACTTCCATAAATTACCGTATTTTTCTGTGTATAAGACGCCTCCTATTTGGGGGGATTCAAAATTAAGAAAATGGGGAGGATTGCCCATAGTTGTTGAGCTTTGGGGGGGGGCACAAAGTTGTTGAGATTGCCAAAAATCGCTCGCCTGTCTGCCCGATGCTGACACTTGCATGCATCCCGAAAGGTGCAAATCCTTTGCCCTATTGCCACCGCGGCAGCCAATCATCTGCAGCCCTTGCCACAGGCACCAATAAATTGTCCAATAGCCGCTGATGTTCTCCGGCTCGTGGCAGCAATCAATCCCACGTCCCACCTTATGCACTATCCGTGTATAAGACGACCACCAATTTTTGGACATAACTTTTTTTAAAAAAAAACCTTGTCTTATACACAGAAAAGTACGGTAACTTGGTTAATACAGCAGTGCAGTTTAGGGAACATCCCTCCTCTTTGAAGGAAAAAAAAAGTGAAGACATCCGTAGTATTTGGACCAGGTGGGCATCATTACCTCCTGTGGGATAACATTGAATATTTGGGGGTGTTTCGTTATGCTTCTGAAAAATGAAGGCCTGTTTTCATAGTATTTGAAATCCATATTTCCATTCAGATACCATCCAGGGCCAGCTGCTCTGGCAAGGACGACCCGTTACGAGATTTAAAGCAACTTCTCCAAGAATTGCGTTGTACCATCGATGAGATCCCCTCTACTATTCTCCCGAGAAGAGAAAGTGACAGCGAGCCCGATTCGATTCTGGAAGGCGCTAGCAATTTATTGTAAGAATGTACAAAAACACGATGAACATGCCTTCAGAAATGGGTGAAATCTTATTTCCATGGGTTTGGAAAACAATGACTCATTTCAGAAAGGAATGATTCTTAGGCAAGGGACTTTCTGCTCATACAATGTGCAACAAGTACTGTGGTCTCTGATTTAGTGCTACATCACCCATGCTGTGTTAATCCACTAACAGGCTTCAAATTGGATTCTAGTTTTGCCCTGCGGCAGGCAGGAGGGAAAGGTGATTGATGTAGTAGGTGAACTTTGAAATTCAGATTGAGCTAGTTCTTTCCAATGAACATGGAACTCCCTCACCCACGTAGCTCCATGTACACCTCTCATTTCTCCCTCTTCTCTTCTCCCCCCCTCTTCTTTTTATTCTTCTCAGGCTCCTCTCTCTGATCTTCTCCTTTCTCCTGCATATTTCTAGCCCCCTCCAAACACCTGTTTTCCCTAGGCTCTTCAGCCAGCCTTGCCCCTTTCTATGATCTCAGCAGCTTGAACCGCTAGCACCCACAGATTCCCTTCTGGGTTCAGGAGGGCAGCTCAGCCAATCACCGAGAGGCTTAATCACCACCACAAAATCTTTTAAGTACATTACACCAAGGGAGGGCAGAAAGTAGATCAGGATCTACTGAGAGATCACAGGGTGATTTGCAGTAGATCAACAAGGATTTCTGACTAACAATAGCAGCAACAAAATCACTCTCACCCCACCTTAAATTATACGTGTTTTTTTGTAAACACTGGTTAGAGAATTGTGCTGTAACATTCGGATAAGAGCGAATAAGTGCAAGTTTCGAAGGATGTCTGTGTTTTGGTTCTCATATTGTTTTGGAGCCTGCATATGTGATGGTTTCAGCTTTAAATGTAAACTGAACTGAATTTCCCCTCCTCCCTGCTGCTGAATCTAAGGATTCTAGTAAAAACAACAACTCAAAGTAGATCCTTCAGGCCTGAAATCTGCCCACCAACCCACTGTGCTACATTATAGATAGGCAGCACCTTTGGACAAAGGCTTAGCAACCCAATACTTACCTATTTGTTTCAAAGCATTCTGTTACTCTCCAGGGTGGGGGCAGATTAGGAATTTAAACAAGCACCTCTCATGCGGTATTTTCCTCCCACACAGGGACCTTGCAAGCAGAGACTGCATTGGCAGGAGATCACATGAAACTTACAGCAGGTGAGCCAATTCAGCCAAGGCTCTGAAATTCCTTTGAAGATCAAAGTTTCTGTGGTGCAGCCAGGTAGAAGAGCGAGGATGCATTGGTCACAGTTCTGTATTTCTTTTAATGTACAAGTTGCTCTTTAGTTTTGTGAAAGCCTACTGGTCACGTCTGTGATTTCTGTATATCTATGAGCGTTACTTGCCCGCTCAAAAAGCTGTTCCAGGGACAGCCAACAGATGGAGTTCCCTCCAGCTTGCCTTTTTGCCTTTGCGCCACAGTTACAGGTGTTTCTTGAGCTGACTCAAGCACAGCAGGAGCCAACATCAGCATCTGGCCTAGAGGCAGGGTGGGACTTGCCCGGAAACTACAGCCTGCTGAGCAGCTCCCTTAGGGAAGAGGATTGCCCAAGCAAAAAAAATACAAAATACTTCCCTGATTCTCCAGCAGCTTCCATCCAGCATGTAAGAATGAAGCACTTCTTCTTATAGTGTGGGTTAGAGCAGCTGCCAGATAGGAAACAGTGCCTCTTTGAGCAATGCTTTTACCTATGAACCACTGCTACCCAAGCAACTTGCTCAGGAAGAGCGCTGGTTAAGAAAAACAAGCATAGAATTGTAGAGTTGGAAGGGACCCCCAGAGTGATCTAGTCCAACCCCGGGCAATGCAAGAATCTCAGCTAAAGCATCAATGGCGGGTGGCCACCCAATCTCTGTTTAAAAACCTCCAAGGAAGGAGAGTCCACAACCTCCCAAAGGAAACCATTCCACTGTTGAACAGCTCTTACTGTCAGAAAGTTCTACCTGGTGTTTAGTTGGAATCTCCTTGTAACTTGAAGCCATTGAAGAAGAAGAAGAAGAGGAGGAGGAGGAGGAGGAGTTTGGATTTGATATCTGGCTTTATCACTACCCGAAAGAGTCTCAAAGCGGCTAACATTCTCCTTTCCCTTTCTCACCCACAACAAACACTCTGTGAGGTGAGTGAGGCTGAGAGACTTCAGAGAAGTGTGAGGAAGCGCACCCAAGGTCACCCAGCAGCTGCATGTGGAGGAGCGGGGAAGCGAACCCGGTTCACCAGATTACGAGTCCACACATTGGTTCCAGAGTCCTCCCCTCCACAGCAGGAGAAAACAAGCTTGCTCACTCTTCCGTGTGACAGCCCCAGAGATATATGAAGATGGCTTTCCTCTCTTCTCTGTCTCCTCATTTCCAAGCGAAACATACCCAAGCTCCTTCAACCGTTCCTCATAAGTCTTAGTTTCCAGACCCTTGATCATCTTGGTCACCCTTCTCTGCATAGTGGGTGCCATCTCAGAGGAGTCTTAATTTTATTTTTAATTTCTATTCCCCCTTTAAAAGACTGTTCTCCTTTTTCACTCAGAGGGTTTCTCCAGAGGGGCTCAAGTATTGCTTTGTGCCCGAGCATCATCACTTCTCACTTTAATGAGACCCTTGTCTCTCAACACAGGGAAACTGCAGTCCGGGACCTGCCTTCCGATGTCAGCATGGGGCAAGATAGCTTCAGCAGGTGAGAAATGATGCCTTCGGTTTGGGTCCTCTGACATGACAAATTTGTCACTCCTCCCTTTTTACACAAAGGAGAAATGTTTTAGGGGGGGAGAGACAATCTCACCACTGAGACAGTGGCAGCATCCTCTTAGCATAGTTTCCGTAAATGTGTGTATGTATATCTGTGTGTGTGTGTGTGTGTGTGTGTGTGTGTGTGTAGTCCTGGCAGTTTTATGTTAAAACATTATGCTTTGGGGCACCTTATCAGAGCTCAGGAAACCCAGGCTGGTCTTCCAGAAGTCTCCTGCCTCTCTGCTTGCCTTGAACCAGACCCAACAAATTCTACAGCAGCCCCTGAGGATCACACACAACTCCTGTAGCATATTAGCTTGCTGTTGCCAACAGCAGCAGCAGCAGTTGCAGGTCTGAGTGTAGCTAGAGGTAAAAATATTCCACTGCAGTTCAATAAATAAATAAGAGTGTGTTTCACTGTACACTCATTTGGTCCATTTTACACACTGCAACATATCAGGCCCTATACGAAGACTTTACCCTTTAATTTAGAAAGCCATAGACTTGCTGGTAACAGAGCACAGCAGGCTGCGGTGGACAGCTGTCTCTCCCCGCTGAGAATTAGACACATGGAAATATTTTTATATCAGGAATGACTTTCTGAGACTAAGCTAAATTGAATTGTTGGGGGGGGGGCAACAACCAAAAAACAAAAATGTAAGATGAGATTAATAGAAAAAATCATGAAATCATAGCATGGATAATCCAAAGCTTATAAGAATAATTGTGGCTTCCCAGATTTATATCACAAAAGTGGACAGCTTTCAACAAGAAAACTGTCAAACTTGCTTTTTGTATCCATCTGTGTGCATGCTCTTAGGCACTATTTCTTTAACACCCTAAGTTAGCTGCTAATTAATACAATTAAAAATGCTATCAATCAAAACTACAAAACAAGAATAGTTGTTTCAAAAGATGCAATCATACAAACTATTACTGTTAGTAGAATGCTGTCCACAGGGAGGTTTGCCTGGCATCTTCATTATACACCTTTAGGCACCGGGCAAAAACGTTCTTCTTTAACCAGGCCTTTGTCAGGATGCTATCAGAGGCTCCCGGCTGGTTGCCCAGGAAGTATAAAGACAAGGAAAAGTTTCTTACTGTCCTTTTTTATTCCAGTCTTTCCAGAGAGAGGCTATAGAACCTAGCCTCTTGGATAATAGCCTTGTCCCGAGTGAAGCACACACACACCCGTCTCTCCCTCATTCGTGACTTCTGCGAGTGCTGCTACGTGCCCTCTGTCTTTGAGCTCCTGCTCTCCTACTTTCTGTTGGGATTCAGAACTTAACGGGTTAAGATGTTCTGATGATGCCTCAACATTCTGACGTCAGGTTTCGAAGGTGGGAGGAGATTTCTCTGTTCCTCTTTGTCTTTGAGGGAGAAGGAAGCAGTTTGCCATGGCTGCGAGAAGTCCAGGAGTGTATTTCTGAGAAATGTCGCAATAAAGAACTGTTAATGACAAACAAGTGCTTGGTGTGTTTGTCTGAAGCTAAGCGACAGCTTTTCCCGCTGTGTTTTACTCTGCAAGGCGTGACGGAACGGAGCAGAATCGCCGCAGTTCTGAGGAAGCGCACCGGGCGGCTGTAAAGAGCTGATTGAGATCGTAAAGAAATCAGCCACGTCATGCCTAATTAAGCTAATTAAGCTAACACTTTCAAGGCTCACCAGGTTACGGGAGATGATGGGTCTGGAATGCTTTCTAGCGACAACGTGTCAGCCAGCTGCTGCTCTGGTTCTGCCTGGTCCTCCTCTCCCTTTATTTCCCAACTTTCCCCCTCATCTGCCTCTGAGCTATGACCTCCTGCAAACCACTGTTGTGAATCTATACTGTCTTCCTCTTCCTCCTCCCTGGGAGGGTCAGGACGGGGAAGCGGTCTCCACCATTCCTCCTCTGCCCAGTCCCTGACAGCCTTTGGCTGATTGACATCCAATGCCCTTTTAAAACAGCGCTGCTTTTGTTTTTATTATGTATTTTGTGGTTTTATATTACGATAATAATACAAATATTTTGAAAAGCAGACTTTTAAACTCACATGTATATGACTATGTATATGAGAGGCATATTTTAATCTCAACCATTTTATACACCCAGCCATAATGCTAAGGTTTAATTGAGAATTGATGAATTCTTTTTTTGTGTGAATATGTAAGAGTGTGACTGCTTCCAGAAACATAACCCCCAGCACCTAAATCAGCCTTTCTCAACCTGTGGGTCCCCAGATGTTGTTGAACCACAATTCCCATCACCCCTAGCTAGCAAGGCCAGAGCTCAGGGATGATGGGAGTTGTAGTCCAACCACATCTGGGGACCCACAGGTTGAGAACCGCTAATGATGTTTTTGTGTATGAAATGGTGTGGTTGCAAAGTACTTCTGCCCCCTTGTGCTATTTGGAGCAACACGACTGCTTTCTGGACTTCTGCGTGGCTCTTGCACAGCTCTGCTTATGTAGCAGCTCTGCTTCTTGAGACGGAGGATAAGCTTTTGAAGGCTACTATCCAAGAAAGCTATACTCCGTGGTCAGAGTCCGTGTGCTTCCGAATGCCAGCGCTGGAGGGGAGAGTGCCGTTGCGCTCAGGTCCTGCTGGCAGGCTTTGTGTGGGCATCTGGTTGGCCACTGTGAAAACAGACTCCTGGACTAAATGGGCAGGCCATGGACCTGATTCAGCTGGGCTGCTCTTGTGTTCTTCTGTTTGTGCACAGGGAACCTTTAACGTTACATGCTACAGACCTCGAAGATTCAGATGCTACCCTTCCCTTCACGTCCAGTGGTGAGTTCACATTAAACAATTAAAGAACTAATATTCAGGGAGGGCACAGTATCGGCTTGGAATATGGACTCGAGTTTTGTTTTCCAGGCCTTGCCTAACGTGCTCTTTCTATAAGGTTTGTTTAATTTTTTTTAAACTACCCTTTATTATTGCAATGCTGTCTTTGCCACATCCAGTGTCTAAAGGAATCTTCAGTTCCACTCCTCGTTTTACTTCTTCGAATAAACTGTCCCCAGAGGAGAGGTACAAAGACAGGTCTCCCGTGCACTCACTGTTAACGGCTCATCTGGATGACCTGAAGGTAACTCCTGCAACCTGTTCAGAACGCCGGTCAAGTCTGAAGAAGAGCAGCTCCCCGGAAGCTACATCATCTTCTGCCTGTAGAAGTAAGTGCCAAGGTATAATCTAAAGCCAGCCATAAAACCACAAGGGGTAGTTGGGGCTTCTTCATATGGTCTTCCCAACCCATATTAGATTTAGGAGAGAGCCAACTGGATAGCTTGAAAGACCTACACTGGCTCCCAGTACGTTTCCGAGCACAATTCAAAGTGTTGGTGCTGACCTTTAAAGCCCTAAACGGCCTCAGTCCAGTATACCTGAAGGAGCGTCTCCACCCCCATTGTTCTGCCTGATACTGAGGTCCGAGGCCGAGGGCCTTCTGGTGGTTCCCTCACTGTGAGAAGCCAAGTTAATGGGAACCAGGCAGAGGGCCTTCTCGGTGGTGGCACCTGCCCTGTGGAACGCCCTCCGACCAGGTGTCAAAGAGAACAACTACTACCAGACTTTTAGAAGACATCTGAAGGCAGCCCTCTTTAGGGAAGCTTTTAATATTTAGCAGACCACTGTATTTTAATACTCTGTTGGAAGCTGCCCAGAGTGGCTGGGGAAACCCAGCCAGATGGGTGGGGTATAAATAATAAATTCTATTCTATTCTAAAGCATGAAATTCTTTATCCCAGGGTAATGGGTTCGAGACCCACCTTGGGTGAAAGATTCCTGGATTAAAGGGGGTTGGACTAGATGACCCTTGTGACCCCTTCCAATTCTATGATTCTATAATTGCTGCCATGAGAAGGGCAGCTGCAAGATATTGCATCATCCCATCCCCCTTCCCCCTTAATTTTCAAGTGTTTCATTGCTGCTAATATGGCGGCAGTGCTGGCAGCCTCTCTGCCTCGCTGTGTGGAAGTGGTCCTTAGAGTGAAGTGTTTGGGCAAAATGCCTCTGCCATAGCTTTCCTACGATGGCTTGGAATTCTCTCTTAAACGTCGGTTAAAGTGGAAGCTTGACATTTAACTAATATTTTTTAAAAAGAATTTCTAGCCGCCGCCACCACAGAACAGCTCTTGCAGTGCAGCCACTCTCCCAGGTCCCCTTACCCAGAAAGTCTTGCTCTGGAGAAGGACTCTACCGGAGAGCCTCGCAAGATCTGGATAGGTGGCAGTGGTGGCAGCAGTTGAGTGAGAAAGCAAATAAGGGCTGTGAGGCCCACACACAGCCTGAGGCAATTGCCTCGTTTTGCCTATTGGATCCCCTAGCGGAATGGCAATGTGATTCAACAGCCAAGTACAGTGGTACCTCGGGTTAAGTACTTAATTCGTTCCGGAGGTCCGTTCTTAACCTGAAACTGTTCTTAACCTGAAGCACCACTTTAGCTAATGGGGCCTCCTGCTGCTGCCGCCGCGCCGCCGGAGCACGATTTCTGTTCTTATCCTGAAGCAAAGTTCTTAACCTGAAGCACTATTTCTGGGTTAGCAGAGTCTATAACCTGAAGCGTATGTAACCCGAGGTACCACTGTACTATATATTATTAAAGGGAGACGACATTGCCCACAGGCTTGGTGATGACATCACAAGGGAAAGGGAAAGAACAGAAAATGTAGGGGCATACGGAGGACTCGGCCCAAATTTAGCGTTTTGGCATCAGAGCCAGCTACAGGCCTGAGGGAGCCATCAGCACAGTGCTCCCCTGTGGTTTTCACCAAGCAGCAGCGTAGCAAAAGGTGTCAGCAAAGTGAGCGTTTTAAATTGCCCACAATGCCCCTGACATTCAAGTCATTCAGGAGCACTCATGGCATGTGAAAAATGGTAGGTCTCAGGCTACTAGGCTGGGTGTTGCAGCCCCATTCCCAGGTGCCCAAGGATGCCGTGTGCAGAAGTTGGGTCTCTTTTGGCACGCCAGTCAGTGCAAACATTCAAAACCTCCAGGTGTAAATAAAGGTCAAGTGGCACCTTTTATTGTCATGAAATCATGATCTAAAACCACATTATCTTAACTGGGGTTTCCCTCCTTCTTTCCAAACAGGTATCTCCTTTGGCACCTCTAGTAAGTGAACTTTTGCTTAAACATTTTGCAACGTTTCTCACGAAATAATTCTGTTCCCACTGCTGTAATGTCTCCCAGCTCACTGAAATATTGAGAAAAAGAAATTCTGCCTACTTCACACATTCCATTTCATCCTTGCCTTGGTGGTGGTGGTTTTATTTCTTCAATTTATATACCATCAAAAGATCTCATGGCTGTGTACATTAGAAACACATTACAAAACATCAATGATAAAAACAAAGTAAAAAGCACACTGCTAGACAGCCTAATAGTAAAATATTCATAATAGTAACATTCTTCTCCCCTACGCTTTCACAGGCCATAGATAGCCACAGGCCTGAGCTTGCTTTTAATTGCTGATAGACAGATTTTGGTGATAGGAAAATGGCCAGCTTTCTGGAATGTGTTTTCCCCAAGCAATTGCTTCACATTGCTTCATGTTAAGCCAGTTCCAGCTGGGTTTCCCCACAGATGATGGTGAACTTAGCCTGGAATCTGCAGGATTTTGATCGGCTCCCGTTTCATGTACAATCTCCCTTCTCTGCACACTTCTTTTCATGAAAAGTGTAACGCGCACTTCATTCCTGTTTTGTGAACATGGCAGAAATGTTAGCAGCATTCCCATTGCATCTGTTTTGGCCCTTAAACAAGTAGGATTTCAAGTGTAAATGTGCTGATCTTCAGAAAATCAACATGACCACCACCATCAGCCAGTGTTAATGTGATACCACTAATAAATTGTGAACTGGCCCAGTTCCAGGGTCTTCAACACTATGGCAGGCCTGCTTTCAGATGAACACGCCATTTATATCTCTGACTGTGATTTAATATTTTGTCTGTAGCTATTCAGGCAGGGGAAGCCAATGGCAATGCCTGCAGGAAATTACAGAATAAGATGGAGAGTCTACAAAACTTAGTGGAAACATTGCAGTTGAAAAACCAAGGTATGAAATCATACACTGACATTTCAGTAATTTGCCTGGAATAAGACTTGTCTTCCTACATGTTGCTGCCAACAAAAAAGAGGACTTTCTACACAGGAAGGACCACTTACTAAAAAGTTTTCAAATGTAACTGTTTCACAAATTACCGTATTTTTCGCCCTATAGGACACACTTTTTCCCCTCCAAAAAATGAAGGGGAAATGTGTGTGCATCCTATGGGACAAATGCAGGCTTTCGCTGAAGCCTGGAGAGCGAGGGGGGTCAGTGCGCACCGACCCCTCTTGCTCTCCAGCCTTCAGGAAGTTATCCGCTAGCCGTGGGCGACCCAGCTCTCCCAGGGCTAGCGGAGAGCTTGCCAGCACCCAGAAGCTTGGGGCGCGCTGAGCTCCGCATGCCCCAAGCTTCGGGATTAGCGCAGAGCACCTGGGGGGAAAATATTTTTTCCCCTTTATTTCCCCCCCAAAAAACTAGGTGCGTCCTATGGGCCAGTGCGTCCTATGGGGCAAAAAATACTGTATTTTACTGCCCATTGCAAATATGTCTGCTGTATCACTTTTGGGAGGAGTAATTCTGAGAGTCCTGGTGCAGCTGCTGCAAACTTTTGAGTAGACGCGTCAAGAAAGGAAACAGTGGTACAGTTAGGTGATTTTACACTCTGCACTTAATAGTCGTGGGGGTGGAGACACCCCCCCTTTAGTTAGCAATGTGTATTACTTATTTCAAAACACCAGTTTATTAATCGCCTTCTGTAGAATCAATCTCAAGGCGATGTCCAATACAAACAGCAAAAAGCATGGTAGGCCAATCCTGCTATGGAGATTGGGGGGCCCTGCTTATTCTGCTTAGTAGGGCCCCAGACATTTACCCCCCCCCCATCCCTGCACCTGCTCTGGCACCACCCCTGCAGAGGAAGAGCAATAGCTCAAACCACCCCTTGCTGACAGAATGTTTACATCATGCCATCAGTATGTTTGAGTGTACAAGGAAACATCTCTACCTGGAGGGGTCATTTGACAAAGGCCAAGCAGAAAACAGGAGTGGAGAATGCTGGGAAAAGGCACCTTCATTCTTTTGCAATGCACTGGGGACCGCCCTGCTGTTACCAACGCTGGTTGGATGGTACTTGTGACGAGAGGAACAAGCTCTGATCGTAAATGTAGAAGGTTCTTTGCAAACCTCATCCCTTCCACTGGTGTGCATTGTTGAATATGGTCCTGGGTTTCGTAAAGAGCCAACCTGCAGGGGGACAGGAGCGTTGTTGTTTTGTGTTTTCTACCCTCCTTTGCTGTGTATTAACGTTCCTTCCCTCAATGTTACCTTCAGCAATGTCCACAATGATCCGATGCCAAGAAAAGAAGATCGAGAAGGCAAAAGAGAAGGAGAAGAAGCTGTCCAAATGAAATGTGGTGTGGTTCTCAGTCGCTCAGATGTATGTAGATTGTGCTCTGTTAAATGGAATGCTAAAAGCCTACCGTTACTGTTTAATAATAAAAGTTGCCGTAGTTTTGTAATCTGCCTCTCTGTGTAGAAAAAGCAGGTTTGGCAAACAAAAGTGCCAGTCTCCTGTTGGCATAAACAAGGCAGTGGCCATATTCACCAAATGGATGTGCTCAGCTACAAACAACTCCCTAAATGTTCATACCATCTTAACCTGCATCTTATCCTTTATTATTTAAATAGGACTTTTATGAGACCCAACATAGTAGCTCAGTCGGTAGAACACGAGACTTTTAATCTCAAGGTCATGGGTTCGAGCCTCACGTTGGGCAAAAGATTCCTGCAATGCAGGGGGTTGGGACTAGATGACCCTTGTGATCCCTTCCAACTCTACAATGCTATGATTTCAATGAATATCTTATATTTACACCAGAACACCGCATTTGCTTTTTAGCACAATTGTGCAGAATGAACGGGGGACCACCACCACCCCTGCCCCGCACAGGGCATTTTCCAGTCAAAGTTGGGAGAGGGAGGGGCTGGTTGGAAATCTATGCCAGTGCTCAGAAATATTTATCTTGTTACTTTGTACATTCATGCAACTCTTACTCAACGCAAACACAAACTACAGTTTCCTTTCTCTGCTGCCAAGGTGGCTGGCTGTGCAGTGAATTAAGGGGTGCCCTGTCTCAAATGGAGGTGCCAACGGGTGCCATCTAACTGTATTCTATGTTCTGCTTAAAAGGCTGCCTCTTCACCCACCCTTCATATGACCGCTCCTGCAGGCTGGCAGAAGCGCCATCAGTTCTCCCTTCCTCATGAAACCGCACCCCCTCGGTATATGTGTTTATGTTCAGTTCCTATGTAGACTTTGGTCTTTTGTAAGGTTGCACAGCACATTCCTCTTTCATTCCCTTTATACATCTCAGCCAAAGTAAACAGCGCCCATTTCCAAAGGGTTGCATTCAAATACAGCATGATTTTAAAAGTTACTAATCCACTGCCAAGTCAATGGAGGAAATTCTACAGTTGGTATAATCTTGAGTTAACTAAGAAGAATGAAAATACTGACCCGGACTTGCATGCTACCCGTTACCTCAGACTGATCAGAGCTGCCATTTACTCAAAATGTTCTTGGGTAGTTTAAAAATAAATCTAATATGCCAAGCATGCCAGACATTCAGAGATACATATATAGCATACGGAACACTCTCCCTGCTGTCTTCTAGGTGTGTTTTAACATGGCTGTTACCTTTTTTAGAAAACTGGAATAGTCCCGCTCTTGAGTCTAAGAATAGGTTAAGACCTTCCTAAAAGCGAGCTAGCATTTAGTACTAGATTATAAAACAACAAGCTATTATATGTCCAGCCCCTAGATCTAATTAATTAATTAATTAATTGTTGTACTAGAAAAGACAATCTGTTAATGTGCTCTAAGCACTGTCTCCCTAAACAGCTAGCCAGAAGCCCCAGCTAACTTCAGATGGGTACAGATTCAGAAGATGCACCTCCCTGTATCTGTCTGTTATAATAAACACCACAGCTTCAGCTGTAATGGGAATGAACGAGTCCTAAAAGAGGCGTATTTGCAAAACCAGGGCATGTTACATATACGCCATTTAGCATGGGCAGACAGGTCTTGATTTTAATTGAAAAAAGGTGATCTGAAGGCTTAGGTACCACTTAGTCGGCTTCAAAATGTAGTTATCTGGAAGGTCAGTTCTCTGTTTTGAGAGCAAACTCTCATGAACTCTGCTACAGCACCGTTACACTGCAAACCTTCTGGTTAAAGAATGACCATGTAGTGAGGCAGTCGTTTTCTTTCAAGTGGCAGTGCAGGTGTTTTGACCTCCCTGCTGCCTGTTGTGGCTCTGTGGAATAATAGAATTGTGGAGTTGGAAGGGACACCAAGAGTCATCTATTCCAACCCCCTAAAATGCAGGAATCTCAACTGTAAAGCATCCATGACAGGTGGCCATCCAACCTCTGCTTAAAAACCTCCAAGGAAGAAGTACACAACCTCCCGAGGGAGTCCTTTCCACTGCTGACCCAGACCTCAGACAAGCTTTGCATGAGCCTGCAGACCACCCAGTACTAAAGTCCAATATGCACGTATGCTGTGGGAAATGAGATGTACTGCTTAGTATCTCTGGACTCTGAAACAGGTTCCAGGTGGATTTTCCTTTATCAACTTGGACCAGCAGCACAGAAGCTATCTGCTAAACACAGCTTTGCAAATTGAGATTATGCGCCCAACTCCTGTCCATGCAAGAATAAACTCCCCAGAAACAGACACTGAGCTATTCTAGTGAAGGGTAAGTGGCTTTCAGATGCGAACATCTGAATCAGCTAAATAATGCAGATAATCCTCTCAGACAGGCCTCCAACATGCCTCTAAACCCATTTGCAAAACTTAAAAGCCCTTGTTAAGACTGCTTTAACCTTTGTAATGTGTCAGTCAACCAAAAAACTCTGAACACCAGCAGAAATATTTGCATTCAAGGAAGCCCCTTCTGTCTTAGTATTTGAAGAGCGTGGCAAGCTTCAGCTCAAGTATGCATGAAAGTCTTGATATACCTTTCTTAAAAGCTGGTGGTGGTGGTACAAAACAAAGAGTATTTTATGTTTTTCTATTGAATGCTGAGAGCAAAGGAACTAGAAGGGGGATTCAGAAAACCCACCACAGCAAGTGCCGAGTGACAGGACTAGGACCACAGTAGGTTTAAGAACATAACAGTCCTGCTGGATCAAGTCAAAGGCCTGTTAGGCCAGCATCTTGTTTGCATAGTGGCCAAGCAGATACCTACGGGAAACTCGGTGGTTCGAATCCCCACGACGGGGTGAGCTCCCGTTGCTCGGTCCCTGCTCCTGCCAACCTAGCAGTTCGAAAGCATGTCAAAGTGCAAGTAGATAAATAGGTACCACTCCGGCGGGAAGGTAAACGGCATTTCCGTGCGCTGCTCTGGTTCGCCAGAAGCGGCTTAGTCATGCTGGCCACATGACCCAAAAGCTGTACGCCGGCTCCCTCGGCCAATAAAGCGAGACGAGCACCACAACCCGAGAGTTGTCCGTGATGACCTAATGGTCAGGGGTCCCTTTACCTTTAATTGTCCCATGCTAACTGGTAACTGGTATTACATTATTAAAAGCCATACCTACAATTGCATGAACACCATTTTGTCATCTTTGGCACAAAACCCATATTAATGGTAATCCCACTGACTTTAGGACGTCTTCAAAGTTGGGTACCGTGGCCAGGACCTTCCAATGATACTGCAACATTTACCATTTGGCCAGAGCATGTTTGTTGTTGTTTTATTGCACCCTCTCTGCAATTCCTTGAGGAGAGAACAACCAGCTCTGAGGCACCTTTAAAGATTAATGAGTTCATTAAGCATGGCAGAAGCTTTTGTGGAAGCCCGAATCAAATTCCCATGGTTCCCTCCCAATACACTTGCCAAGTTAAGTGTGGTGCCAAAAGCATTTGTGGTATAATACTGTACTTTAAGGTGGTCTGTGGTCAATGCTAATAATATCCCCTGGTTCATTTTGAGCTCTTCAGGAAAAGTATAGAGGCATCTTATTGAACAACTTTCATCTTCACTTCTTTGCAGCTAAACAAGAGGGCTGGCCTTACCCGATACCAGTACCTAGCCATTTGGAGGTAAAAAACAACCCTAATAACATTTTGTGCCTCTTATCTCAGCTGCCTTAATTCCAAATAAGAATGCACAGATAAGCCAAAGTCCATCCCATTTCGCTCTTGCTGGCATTCAGTCATAGGCCCACTCAATCCTACTTTGTATAGATCTTTTTCAACGAATGCATGAAATTTACATTTTAAGTTGCATGCATTCCTCCCCCATAGGTTTTTCCATAGAATATGTGTTTTGTATTTAAACTGTGAAATACTGTATGTATTTTTATATGCATTTGTGCACCCAAACTGCACCGCAAAATCAAGGTAACTGCATAATCCAATTGGGAGTTTCTTTCTGATCCACAAGCAAGTTATGACCCGCTGAATTGCGTCTGCTGCAAAAAAGTGCACTGAATGAACTCTTCTATCCCTAATTTGAAGTCCATCAATGTAATATTGAGGTAAGGATCAGATTTTGTGCAGAAACCAACACTGAAACATTAAAAAAATCCTGTAACTTTAGGCCAGGGGCTGAGTGGATCCTTCTCTCACACACCTCATGGGCCATGTTGGACAGATGGGCAGGGCTACTCAACCTTGCAATGATGTCAGCTGAGCTGCTTTCCTTTGCCCACCCATTCTGAAATCAACCCATGTGGACAAAGCCACAGTGCTCTGAAAGGGCCATCATCTGACTAGCAACGCTTTGCATGCTGCAACCCTTTCAGCCCAGCCACACCTTTACCTGCCCTACATTTGACATCATATCTAATAGCAGGTGTGTTCATGGTTGGCCAAAAGAGACTCATGGGCCAAACAGGGCAGCCTCATTAGGCCCTGCAAACCAGCGGTTCCCCATCGCTGATCTACACCAAGTAACAGTTCAACCTCCCTTCATTGTTTCCTTCGTAAGAGAGAGAGGGCTACACTTCAAGTCTTTCAACAGCCCCCTGTCAAAGACCCACCACTGGTTAGACAGAAACCATTACCTTCCATTGGAAAGATCCACAAACTCTGGATATGTAGTCACAGATATTCCTGCTGTGCAAAGCAGCAATTTTGAAATCCTATCAGGGGAGAAAAAGCCAGGGAAACTAGGATCTTCACTATGGTCAACATACTTCTGTAACAGTTAACTCGTCCCAAACATGTGCTGAGCATCTCAAATGGGAGGAACCAGCCCATTGCCATTTCTCTGTTTCTCACAAAAGTACATTGTGAGAACAGTGGCAACGAAGAATTTCTGTCGAATCATGAGGGCAACCTGGGAAGGGCAAGGGAGCTTCTGTTTAATTCCTACTGACTAGAAGGCAGACAACTTCTGCTTTAGGTCTGAAGATATAAAGGACGGTCACCAGTCTAAAAATAATCTTTATTGTTTCCTTTTGCAGTCATGATAAGTTAAGAACATTTTAACAGACAGTTACAGTGTAGTTTAACTGCACCTTTTCCTGCTCTGTCAGTCCAGTGTCCACACTCAATGCTCCTATCTCCTCACACAGTACAATCTCAAGTTTAGGGATTAAAGCTTTTTTATGCAGGGAGCTGTTTTGAAACACCACCCGCTAGACAGCTCTAACATGTCTGCACTAGGAAGGCTTTGGTCTGATTCAGTTTGAAGAGTTTTCTTTATATCTTAAAAGCCTAAGCTAGCAGCAGAGACACTTTAATCTAAGGCAATTCTGGCAAAACATGCAGCACAGAGATATACTAAGGTAGGCAAAAACAGGAAAACTCTCTATAGTGAAATGGAATAAAAACAGAACCCCTGTGCTAGGCCAGATTCAGTGAAATCCCCACCACTTATGGGCCACTCGATCCTCATGTTCAGTCATCAGGGTTCGATTGTCACATTCTTCCCACCGTCTGACTTTCCCATTCTCCACCACTATGAACTTCCACTCAACTCTGGTATCAACTGGTAAGACGACAGACTCCGACCAGAACCCATTCTTGTCACACCTAAGTGGTACATAGTGGTGCCACTGGCCTAGACACTCATGGTCACCTGTGATGGCAATCAGCTGAGCTTCTGAGTGAGTGATGTAATGTACCCGAAAAGTCACATGGACAGTCTGAGGCATTGGAGACACGGCAGCAACTCTCTTGGCTTGCTCTGGGTCCTTGCTGCTTGCATCGTCCACACTGCTCTTCCTCGTAGCCTCTCCCCACGCCGAATGCTCAGGGACGATTTCCCATTCCTCATGGTCCACAGAGTGATGGCACCTCTGTTCCGTGAATCTCTCCTCATGCTTGTCGCTAGGGGCACCTGCTTCTGCTGAAGTACTCGCCTCATGAACTTCAGCTTCTGGGCTCTGTTGAGCTGCTGTCGTGGGGTAACCGAATGCTTCGTTCCTGAGATATTCCTTGTAGTTCATTAAGGGGGTTGTAGGCTCCTCGGCCAGGTGCTCTCTTTCAGGAAACTCTCCAGGAACATCAGGGGAACTATGTTCTCTTGGAGGACCCAGCTGGTTCCCCACTGGCTCCTGGGGGCTGGACACATTGATTGGCTTTGTTTCAGATATGGCAGGCTCATAGCTTCTCTGAAGGGATTCTAAACAGAAAAAAATGTTAATTAGCTAGGAAGAAAACAATTTCTAGGTCCCTGTCTGTGTCTCAGTTCATGTACTGTAGCAAGTTGGGCTTCTTTTACATGGGATGGTATTTGCTATTTCTACCAACACCAGTCCCACGTTCATTCATTTCAGTAGGTTTACTCGGAGTAGAATTTTGCTGAGTGCCACTCAAAGGAATTTAAGGTAAAGGTAAAGGTACCCCTGCCCGTACGGGCCAGTCTTGACAGACTCTGGGGTTGTGCGCCCATCTCACTCAAGAGGCCAGGGGCCAGCGCTGTCCGGAGACACTTCCGGGTCACGTGGCCAGCGTGACATCGCTGCTCTGGCGAGCCAGAGCTGCACACGGAAACGCCGTTTACCTTCCCGCTGGTAAGCGGTCCCTATTTATCTACTTGCACCCGGAGGTGCTTTCGAACTGCTAGGTTGGCAGGCGCTGGGACCGAGCAGCGGGAGCGCACCCCGCCGCAGGGATTCGAACTGCCGACCTTTCGATCGGCAAGTCCTAGGCGCTGAGGCTTTAACCCAAATTGTGCTCTCCCCTGCAATCTAACACTAGCACACCAACATTATTTTTGTCCCCAGCAGCAACTGGTGAACATCAGATTTCTACTAATTCCCACCTTCTACCACCATGTGAGATCATCCTCATCAAGTTCCTCCTGCCTTTCCCAACTGCAGCACCTTCAGCCACACCTATCTGTGGAATCCTTAAGTGTGTGTGCAAGTTTTTTTTTGTTTTGTTTTTTTTTAAAATGCTTTCATTGCACTTACAGGAGTGCTGAAAGGTGTTTTTTTCCAAACTACAAGGATAAAGCAAATTTAACTGCACATGAGTGAGCAAGCCACAACCATTACCCTGATCTGGCTGAAGCTTTGCAAGTGAAACACTATTCAAAACTAAAAATATATAAGCAAGAAAACTGGCAGAGACAACCAACCCTGGGGAAGGGCTCTAATGCACCACATACTGGACCGTATCCAACTATCTGCTGCTAGATGCCAGATTGTACTTGAAGCCAGTTGGCAGATGAGCAACTATAGTCATGGCAGAAAACGGCTTGGTCACACAATGACAGAAATGAAAGAATTTTGCCCAGATTTGGCTCCCCACAAATGTATCACTAAATCCCTCCCCTTCTTTTTTCTGTCTTAGTTGGACAGAAGTTGGACACAGCAGTATCAACTCAAATGAAAGTGGCATGAAGCCATCATTATTTTTTCTAAACAGTAATATACTGACACTCATTTGCCTTTCTTTTTTTTCTCACGGAAGTTTATTTTTAAACTCATGGTCAGCAAATGGTTCCCCAGCCATAACCTTGCATTTTATTGTTTTGGACTCTGCTAGGTTTTACAAGATTCTTGTTCTGCTCTGACGTGAATATGCCTAATGACAAACATGCTATTCCCACACGGGAACTAAAAATAGCCGATGGCTTGATTTACATTAGCGTTGCCCATAAGTGTCCATCAGGCTAGTTCGCAGCCCAGGTTCTTAGGAGAGGATTCCCACGGGACAGCCAGAACTAAGAGACAAGAGCTCTGTCTGATGGAAGTGCAGCAATGCAAAAGGTCACAACTGCCAATATACTTCTCCTGCCTGCCTTTCCATAGCAGCTGAAGCCATGCTGAAAAGTTGCTTAGTAGGCTAGTAAGAAGCCAAGAGATTCCAGCTCACTCCTTCAGGCTATGTGCTCTGATCGTATCTCCTCCTTTTCTATTACTGAGAACAAGCAGAAACAGAAGCATAGAGAGCAGGTTGCAGGGAGATTAACAGCTTTAAAAGCTGATTCATACATGAACGTGAATCACTTCTATTCCCATTAGATGATTACTTTCACTTCCGTTTTTATTTAACGTGGTAAAATGAAACCTGTTTGCAACCACAGCACTTCCACACGTGTAAATCTTTGGTACAACAACAATAATAATAATAATTTATTATTTGTACCCCGCCCATCTGGCTGGGTTTCCCCAGCCACTCTGGGCAGCTTCCAACAGAAGATTAAAAATACATTAAAATCAGCAAGCAAGCAAAATGCATAAGCAACAGCAGGAGATCAGAGTTGGTTTTTGCAGTAGCTCACGTATGAAAGGCTGTGGGCTCAGTGGTACAACACCTGCTTTAATGGTTTAGCCTCAGTATAAGGTACCTTCCTGTGTTTCTCTGAGCTCAGGAAATCTGAAAAGACTGAAAGGTTCAATTCCTCCAGGAGGAGAAGAGGGGAATACTCTCCACACAGGTCACCAAGTCTGAGACAGCGGGTCAGACTCAATCAGGACCAAGCACCAGCTATAAGACTCTCTCCTTCCTGCACATATAGCAGCAGGAGGAGGCAAGGAAAGGAAAGGCAAAACATGGAACAGGCTTTTCAGATAGGGGCCTCAAGCAATTAAAGGAAGCAGGCGCTCCCTATTCCCTCATTACTTCAGATCAGGAACCATAAGGTATGTTATGGGAGGAAAATCAGGAATAATTACTGCGCACCACTCCATCCTGGGTAGAAGTGGCATCTCCTGAATTTGCATGCAGGGCACAACAGCCCTGCAACGCAGGCTTCCCTAAGGAGGTGCGAGTTTTGCACCAGGATAATGCGTGCTGTAGCCTAAAACATCTGGAGGATCGCAGGATGGTTTGTGGAGGTGGGGGAGGCTTCTCCAAGGTGTAGAATCACAGAATTGAAGAGCTGGAAGAGACCCTAAGGATCATCTAGTCCAACCCCCTGCAGGAATCTCAACCAGATCATACATGACAGAGGACCATCCAACCTCTGCTTTGAAACCTCGGAGGAAAGAGAGCCCACAGCCTTTCTGTTCCCCTGCCGAACATCTCTTACATAGTTGCATGTGTTATTTTATTTTTAAGCAATCTAGCACACTGGGGTGCGGGTATAAATTTGCAATATACCTATTTAATGAATAAATAAAAAAATAAAAAACCAAAGCAGAGGGGTTGAACCCCCTTCAACTCACCCACCCTCCCACCCACCCCACAACACATACTTGGGGGGGGGGGTGGGGGTGAGAAAGATTATAGCCAAAGGAGTAGGTTGACCTAGAAGCTCTCCAATGCACGGAGGGCAGATTTAATTTGGGTTGTTTTTTTTCTAACCCAACTCACGCGCCCTTCTCAAGACCACCGGGGACACGTGAAGAAGGGAAAGTGGGGCCGGCGTGGAAAGCGCACGATGCACGCAATCCCTTGCAGGGAGAAGAGAGGAAACCCCAGGGTTTTTTGGGGGGGGTGTCACACCCCCTCCAAGACATGGGGTTCAGTGAGGAGAACCCCACAAAGACCCCCTCAGGGACGAAACGAGGCAGGAAAGGAAGAAGTTAGGAGAGGAGGGGAGCCAGGAAAAGTTGGGGAACCAACTTATACCAACGCAGTCAGAGGGGCGGGAAAGAAAGAAGAAAAGTTATTATTGTCAGTATTATTATCATTATTATTATGGAGTTTCCCCTCAGGGAGGGAGGGAACCAGGCGCCGTACCTCGGTCTCCGCGCTGAGGGGACCCCCGGGCCTCCTCCTCCTCCTTCCCCTTGCCGTCTCCGCGGCCGTACCACAGCCAGGCGAGCAGCGCCGCCACCAGCGCCACCAGCAAGGCAGGCCACAGACCCGCCACGGGCTCTCCGCCGCCGCCGAGCGGGTGAGGCGCGGGGCGAAGAGGCGTCGCCGGGGCGTCGGCCTGGGCGCTGCCGCCGCCGCCGCCCTCGCCCGCCGCAGCCATGGCCGGAGAGCGGGGAGAGTCGCCGGGGAGACGTGAGGCGAGGCACGGCAGGCCCGGGCGAGGGCTGGAAGGGTCTCCCTCCCGCGGCGGGAGCCTTATATGGGCCCGGAGAGGAGCCCGGAGCCCGGCCCAGGGAGGAGCCTGCCTAGGCCCAGGACGGGCCTTCGGGGTGGAGCCGCCGCCCGCCGCACCTGCTCGTTCCCCTCATTCTCCTCCTCCTCCTCCTCGTGTCAAGTGGAGCAGCGGCGAAGCGGAGTCACTCCGGATTAGCTTCGGCTCCAGCTCCGAGGTAGCCGTTCATTCCGCGCGTGCACTCGCTGACTCTCCTCCTCGGAGAAACGCAGCGGGGCTTATAAGTTAAACATTTTAAGAAAGGTTTAACAGGCAATAAAATTAAACATTTCAAAAAAGAAAAAAACAAATCCAAAATGAACGGGGGAAAAATGTACACATCTCAAAGCAGTGTTTACAAACAGGCAAAACAATAAAAGCTAGTAAAAATCACAATCCTGCAACACTAAATAACAACATGGCAGTAATAAAAAATGGAATAGGAGAGATACAAGTATTATTATTAGATTTGGATTTATTACCTCTTCTTCACCATTCGATAATATTGTAAAAAGACAGTATTTGAAGTTTTTTCTTGCTTCTCTCATCATCCCAATAATTTTAGAAACAAAACCTCATACTGTACAGTATTAAAAAGCTAATACTGTAAAAAGTATAACTTGATTTACTTTGAATTGAATGTTTTGCCTCCATCTCTATGCTCTATAATATGCTGCTATTTATTCATTTAGTCGATTTCACAAAATTTATACACCTCTTGATCGGAGAAAGGGGAAGCACTGAGTGGGAAAACCGGCTCCTGTTTTCTAAAATCACTGAGATAATGTAACAGGGCTTTTTAAATGTTATTGAATATTTTTCATAGAATCATAGAATTGTAGGCTTGGAAGGGATCCCGAGGGTCATCTATTCCAACCCCCTGCAATGCGAGAATCTCACCTAAATCATAAAAGATGAATGGCCATTCAGCTTTTGCTTAAAAACCTCCGAGGAAGGAGTGCCTGCCATCTTCTGAAGGAGTCCATTCCATGTCAAACAGCTCTTACTATCAGAAAGTTATTCCTTATATAGAGTTGGAGTCTTCTATCTTCTAACTTGAAGCCACTGGTTCTGGTCCTATCCTCCAGAAGAGGAGAAAACAAGTACTGTATGGCTCTTTCCTCCCTGTGACAGCCCTTAAGGTATTTGAAGATGGTTCTCTTTTTTTTAAAAAAAATTCTTTTTATTAAGTTTCAGTTACAACATTGAACAAAAAATAAAGAAAACCAAAGAAAAGGAACACAAAAGACCAAAACAGTTTCAAAAATGAAAATTGAAAAAAAAAGAAACAAGAAAAACAACAACATGCCCATACCTAACCCCAAATTGTTACAATTCTCTTTAAAACTTTATATATTTAAATATCTCGATCTTTCTTCTATTCCCCCATTGACTTCCTTCCCTCCCGATTTCGGGCTTCTTGATAAAAAATTGCATTTTCTGCAGCTGGTAATTATTAAAGATTTACACATCGTAAGTTTTATAACAGACCTGCTATAGTTTTTAAGTTTCTATGATTTCCTTCAATATAAACCATAAATTTATTCCAATCACCAATAAACTTTGTATTTTTTTGGTTTCTAATTTTTTGCGTCATTTTTGCTAATTCAACAAATTGGTTCTCATATCTCCTCTCAGTCTCCTCTTTTCCAGGCTAAACATCTCCAACTCCTTCAACCGTTCCTCATAAGGCTTGGTTTCCAGACCTTTGATCATCTTGGCCACTCTGTCTGCACACATTCCAGCTTGTCAATATCCTTCTGAAAGTGGAGTGCTCACAACTGGACACAGTATTCCAGGTGTGGTTGTTCTGACCATGGCAGAATAGAGCGGTACCATGACTTCCCTTGATTGGAACACATTTTTTATTTGCCATTTGGTGGGGAGGGGGATACCTACAGATATTCTGGCCTTTGTTAAGAAAATTCCCAAACCCAGATCCACGGGCGACTTTGGGTCATTTCTCTAAGGTAGTCTATTTTTAAGTTTTTATGTGTTGATATGCCTATCGCACTTTTAAACTTAAAATCTATTGCTGTGTATTGTTTTAAATGTTTGTTTTGCTATTGGGATTGTAGTTCCATTTGTGTTTCTCAAGCTGGTCTATGACCATAATAAATTTCATGTTCATGATATTCTGGCCAATAACTGAATCACCTTCTAGTGCCACCTTCCCACCCACTTCTTCTAGTGAAAGACTGAAAGACATTATCTTCTCTACTTTGCTGAGAGTCCTCTTTCCCCTCTTACTAAAACAAAATGCCTATTTGCTTCTTGTGATGTCCTGAGTAAACTGGGCAAATGGGCATGTAAGCACAAGGAGGAGACATACAGACAGCCATCGTTCAATGAACTAGCATACTGATGACAATGGGTTAAGTGGGAGAAAGGTCCTCAGCCTGTGTTATTGTAGGAATGGACCTGCTTGCTTGCAACACAGTTGGTTTAAAGACAAGGCAGGCAGAGTTTTGCACAAGAATTTGGGAGCCTAAAGTGTGGGGGCCCTGGGTGGTGGTTGCCCAATATACCCCCCCCACACACAAAAACCCTCCATGGCTCCTTCCTGTAAGCAACAGTGACAAATTTTAATCTATTCCCATGTAATAGAAGGGTTATTGCTTCTATCACCCTCTCACAACAAGAGTGGCTGGGGAAACTCAGGCAGATGGGCGGGGTATAAATAATAAATTATTATTATTATTATTATTAAGCTCAGCATCAGGTGCTGTGATGATGAATTCCAACAATTGCAAGCAGAATTATGATATTTATGAGGATTGTTGAGCTTTCTAAGTGCTATAATTAAATGCTGGATTCAAACCACCACCACCCCATTTCTCTTCTGGAATTGCTTTTTTCTATTTTAAAAAATAGCTTCCACAAACTAGATTAGATTTCCTAATACCACATTGCCCTTCCTTATTTGTGATGAAGTTCAAAGAAATGAAGGATTTTGCAAAGAGTGGGCGGGTAAGTCTTGTCAGGGCTATCAGATCCTATTAAAACAAATTAGATTTACTAATTATGCTAATTCAATTTTATTAACCATTTTGATGCTACTCTTGAAGCAGTGATGTCAGATTTTAGGACAGGATTAAAAGATTATTCTGGTGAAAGATTAAACCAACAGCCAAGGAAGTTGACTGCAAGAAGCTTTGCAATACAGACTTTGCAGAGCTACAAAAAAATGATAAATCAGATGCCAGGAGAGAGACTCTACATCAAGAAACTCATTAAGTTGTTGCTTCAAATGCTAGAAAATATCCCCACATCCCTTCTGAATAGAATATTATTTTCAATCCATTATTTTTATCTTTCTTTAATCATGGTCATAATTTGAATTCTAAGACGCACTAATGAGATCTCATTCCCAGCTATCTCATTAAAAAAGGGAATGGCTAATTGGATGTCTCTGTGAATCTATTTCCAGTAGTTAGAGTTCTTAATCTTCCCATGTCATTCAGAGCTTTTAACTTGATGGGATATTAAATGTCATTTTAATTTATAGACACACAAGTTTCCAGTCTTCACAATGGCAACATCAGACTTCTCTTATTTGAATGCCTGCCTCTCCACAGCTCATAGTCAGAAATGAAACAATCATGTCTTCATCTCCATGTGGCTCAGTTCAAAGTAAATGTGTAGAATTGTGCTGTTAGTGCTTATGGTTTTCTTCCTTCCTTCCTTCCTTCCTTCCTTCCTTTTGCTATGATAGACTAAACACAGCAACCTTCCCTCCAAATTAGATTTCAGGTTGTTAGTGCATTGTATTGCGCAGCCAAAAACAGCACTCCCTACATACAAGAGGGAAGTTGGTAGAGGTTTGCAGAAGTGCAAACCTACGGAGGGAGGGCAAAATGAACTCAGCAAAGACTAAGCATGCTCCCTGCTGCTTTCTCCAAAGAATTCTAAGAACTTTAGTTCACACCTTACAGGGCTACAATTCCCATCACCCTTTAAAAAACTAGAATTCCCATGATTTATTTGTGGGGGACATAATGCACTTTTAAATGCATAATATGTTGTTGTTGTTGTTGTTTAGTCGTTTTGTCGTTTCCGACTCTTCGTGACCCCATGGACCAGAGCACGCCAGGCACTCCTGTCTTCCACTGCCTCCCGCAGTTTGGCCAAACTCATGCTGGTCGCTTCGAGAACACTATCCAGCCATCTTGTCCTCTATCGTCCCCTTCTCCTTGTGCCAGTGGCGTAGCGTGGGTGGTCAGCACCCGGGGCAAGGCAAGTAATTTGCGCCCCCTAACCCATAGATTTTAGTAGGGGCAGAGAGCTGCGAGTGCGAGCGCGCCCCCCCAGATGTTGCGCCCGGTGCGGCCGGCCCCCCTGACCCCCCTCGCTACGCCACTGCCTTGTGCCCTCCATCTTTCCCAACATCAGGGTCTTTTCCAGGGAGTCTTCTCTTTTAATGAGGTGGCCAAAGTATTGGAGTCTCAGCTTCAGGATCTGTCCTTCCAGTGAGCACTCAGGGCTGATTTCCTTCAGAATGGATAGGTTTGGTCTTCTTGTAGTCCATGGGACTCTCAGGAGTCTCCTCCAGCACCATCATTCAAAAGCATCAATTCTGCAGCAATCAGCCTTCTTTATGGTCCAGCTCTCACTTCCATGCATCACTACTGGGAAAAGCATAGCTTTAACTCTTCGGACCTTAGGGTATACTGAAATGTATGGGAGAAAAAGTGGAATGGAGTATCTTGAACAGGAGCAATATACAATTTTTGCTGCAGGGCCCACTTGTTCATTACATTTTGTATTTTGAGAAGTGGAAAACAGTAGTAACATTTGTAACCTTTCAGATTTTTTATAAGCTACAGTGTTAAGCATGTACCATTTTGCAATTATCTGAATTCGTACAGCATCAATTTGAAGGCACAATCCATCAGAAAGTTCTCCTGTGTAAGCCCCGTGGAAATAGTGTTCTTGCACATCTTCCATACATTTCACTTTGACTTGTGCAGATGAAGTTCTTAGTGGATTGTGCCCCAGGAAGACTAGGCATCCTTAAAGCTGCGTTTCCATTGGGACCTCCCCATGGTTAACTTTGCATTGCACATTCAGATCTTACTTTCCTGCAAGGCTGGCTATGCAGTGGCCCTCCATGTGTTGCTGGACTCCAACTCCCAGCAGCCCCTGCCAGGATGGTCAATGGTTGAGAATGATGGAGTCACAGCAACATCTGAAGGTCCAACCCTAGGTTTATTGGGTAGAAAGAGCAGAAAACGAATGTTTTTTTCCCCTGAAACCACTTAGAAACGATTGAGCAAGTCCAGAGTAACTCCCTACCATTGCCAAATGGAACTTGCAGAGCTGAAAGAAATACAGGTGGATGTGACAGTTTGGGTTTCTTTAGAAGATTCACAAAAGCCCTGGAACAAGAGGCCTAACCTTCTCATAATGAGTAGTGCTGCGGTTTATTTATCTTATGAAGCATTTAGCACCTTAACCATCTGTTGCTGACTGTCAGGACCAATCTGCTGATATTGTAAAAGTGAAATCACAGCCAGCTTTCCAGGAAGCCTGCGCAGATAAAGGTGGCTCTCCTGCTGTGGGTGGTTTCAAGGACAGTTCCTGGACAAGTCTACAATTAGACGTCAAGCAGAACCATTTATTTAGGCCATCCAAAATCAAACACCTGTGCAGTCCTGTATTCAGAAAGCTACCGTATTTTTCTGTGTATAAGACTATATTTTCCCCTAAATTTTTGAAGTTTAAAATAAGGGGTCATCTTATACATGGATAGTGCATAGTGCATTTTCTTAATTTTGAGTCCCAAAAAATAGGGGTTGTCTTCTACATGGGGGCATCTTAAACACAGAAAAAGATGGTATATTCAGAGTTCAATGCTATGTACTTCCAAGCAAGGAGTCATACTATTCATTTTGTTTTTGCTTGACTGGCTGCAACCCATTTGGTTCCAGCTCAGGCCAGCAAAGGGCCAGTAACTGGTTCAGAACATATAACCAACCAGCTGGACTGTTATAGAATTAACCCAGAGGAGGAGGACGAATGCCAAGATCCAGTGGAAGCTGCTTCGTTATGGCGAATGGGGCACTGTCTCACCAACCTTGATCTGCTCTCAGCCATCCCCCAGCTGTCTGCCCTGGGGGTGGCACTGCCTGTCGTCCTCCTCCCCTTAGTGTTAATGTTGCCGTTGCAGAACTCAGGAAGGAGGATAAGGACAATAGAAGAATTATTTGGCTCATTGCTGTCACTATCTGTGGCTCCACCTACTGTTGGGGTGTGTTCACATTAGAGAGTGGTGAGATCCTCACCTCAACCTGTGCAACTCTTTCCCCACTCTAGGTGTTTATTCACATCAGCATTGCTTCGGTTCCGTTCGTGTACATACCAGGGGACAGTGGCAGTGGGGTCAGGACAACTTAGGAACATTTAAAGGACTCCAGTTGGTGTGAAACTTGTTGGGCAAACAACACATAAAACAGTAGTACAGTATCTCATAATGAAGAACAGGATAGATATGCATTTTGGATAATGTTATGTGAGCATAGATTAGAAACACAGAACTGGAAACACAATGAGTGTGCAGTAAACAAGGGTGTGAACACAGCCTTGGTCTCCCTGCCTCCCATCCTATCAGTCTCAATAAGAACCAGCCACTGCTGCTAGGATCCAACAATAATGATAAGAATAAGAATAAGAATAAGAATAATTTATTATTTATACCCCGCCCATCTGGCTGGGTTTCCAAGCCAGAGGACAGTCCCTTTAAGGTCCTCTACTTCTCAAGGACGCAGGTGGCACTGTGGGTTAAACCACAGAGCCTAGGACTTGCCGATCAGAAGGTCGGCAGTTCGAATCCCCGCGACGGGGTGAGCTCCCGTTGCTCGTTCCCTGCTCCTGCAAACCTAGCAGTTCGAAAGCACATCAAAGTGCAAGTAAATAAATAGGTACTGATCCGGCAGGAAGGTAAACAGTGTTTCCGTGCGCTGCTCTGGTTCGCCAGAAGCGGCTTAGTCATGCTGGCCACATGACCCGAAAGCTGTACGCCGGCTCCCTCAGCCAATAAAGCGAGATGAGCACTGCAACCCCAGAGTCGGCCACGACTGGACCTAATGGTCAGGGGTCCCTTTACCTTTACCTTACTTCTCGGGGAAGGGATGGCACCTACTAGGAATGATCTGGCCCCAGAATTAGAGGAATAAAGCCATCCTTTTGGGGAGCAAGCTGCTTATTCAGAGTTCTTTAGGGTGCTGCATCTAATTGACTCACCCTGCAACTTCATGGGTTGAAACTGGGAAAGAACTTATGTTTTCTGTCCCCATAATAATAATAATAAATATTCACACTACTTTGAAGAACAAAATCAGGTAGTAATGTTGGTCAAGCTCAGAGACAAAGCTTATTTTATTAGATACAGCCAGTATTTAAAATACTGTATGTAAATTATCGTGTTAAACAACAGTTGCACTCATAATACATGTACTAAGTTTCTCCTAATATATAATGTCTGAATAATTCTCTCTGCTACCCCTGTAATAGTAGACATTTTAGTGGCCATTTTTTATTAGAATTTTATGGCCTCACCCATTTCCTTAGTTAATTTATCTATGTGTGTAACAGATTAGGCTTGTCTCTGCAGTTTCTGATGAAGGGAAGTGTGAAATCTGGAATAACTTTGGCGATCTCTTTACAAGTAACTTTTTGCCTTGGTTTTTCGTAAGGAAAAACAAGCACTCGCTGACCAGGATTGATTCTTAGAAGACTGAGGAGGAATTCAATCTCATTTCTTCAAGGGTCTTCATAGATAACCTCCTTGAGGAAGGGTCATCCTCCTCTAATAGCTTGGCAGAATTATTTGCAGCCAACATCTGCAGAAGGAACTGAAGCAGACAAACACAAGAATTATCATGTTGCCATGGCAATAAGCTACATAGGGGGCTGCAACTTTTTCATGGTAAATCACAACTTAATTGTATTTTCTGTGGCATATTAGCCATTGTCTGATGACGACATCGGTTGTTGCATCAATGTAAGAAACAAACTTGCCATGTTAAAGTAAAATTTGTAACCAGCTGAGACAGCTTTCACAGTGTGTGTGGTTGGATAGGTAAGCCAGTGTGGTCCAGTTAGTATTCTGTTGGTCTAGGGCAGCCTTGGCCAACTCCATGCCTTCAACAAGTTTTGGACTACAACTTTTGTCAGCTTCAGCTGAAGCTGATAGGAGTGCTAATCCAAAACATCTGGATGGCACCAAGCCTGGTTTGGGAATTTAGGAAGTTTTCTTTAACATCTTGTGCTAGTCAGAGTAGTTGCAACTCTTATGCTACAGATAAACTTGCAGCCACTCCACTGTGCATGTGAAGCCCAGTTAGAGAACCTCAGAGGCAACAATAAACTTGAGTGGAAAGTCAGGAATGAGGAGACTTAATGCTTCTCTCAAACAACTACTGTACTTTTTCTAACTGGGCTCTATGAGTGCAGCCCCCTCTACATTCCAAGTTAGGTATAAACCTTTCCCCTTCCGTGCCACTTTACTAACAGATTTTATTTTTCCTGTGCAAAGAGATTCTGTCTCTCCCTTCACACGGAGTATTCAAAAGCTGACAGCCTCGTGGTGCAAGATGTGCTTCATGACTTGATTTTGCTGAATGTATAAAAACAGGCTCCAAAACGAAAGTAGTGCAAAGAGACAGGATCAATAGGAAAGAAAATGTATGTGGATATAACCACACATTTCCAAGAATGATCTAAAACATTATTTATTCATGTTACAAGTAGAGACCGGGTCGGGGGGAACGGAGGAAAGGTTTCCTTTTCAAATAAATGGGAGGAAAGCAAACACTTTTCTTGAACTCCTGTAGTTTAGCTTCATGCAGCTCCTTCAGGTTCTCAGATGAAGATCTGTTCAAGTCCTTTGCTCCAGTCTTCTTTGTCTTAGTTTTCCCTGTTAGATCGCCAAACGTTTTGGCTTTGCAAACAGCTTTGCCCTATCACGTATAAATGTGCATTAATATGGTCACAGGGAAGAGGTTTGGAAAGGAACGGGGAAGTTTTTGGTATCACATACCCCCTTAGTTTCTAATGGTAAGATACCCATATAGCATATCTACCATACTGAAGTGAAGTGGAGCATCCACACCAAAAATGTAGAAAGCAGACCTGAAACCTTAAACCATATCTGCATAAGAAAGCTGCTGTCGGGAATCACTCGCAGGATTAGGAAGTGTTAGGCAGAAATGAGGACCTGAACAAGCATCTAAATGCAGCAGCCATCAATTTCTATCAGGGAGACACATGTTCAAATGCACATCACTGTCCACATTCTGGCACAACCAGAATATTGTGGGGTGGACAGGTTTGGTGCTTGCCTTGATGCTTAGCTGAAGTAGGTACTAAGCTGAGCTGAGTCTTTGTTATAATTGATTGATTGATTGATTGATTGATTGATTGTCTGCCCTTCACCCTAAGGTCCCATCGCTACTTACAACATTAAAGCACAATATTACATGTTAAAATCATAAAATAAGGCGGGTGCTAAAAATATACACTTCAAGTGTCAACAGCCAGGGTAAAGAGGTGAGACTTCGGCATTCTCTGGAAGCTGTATAATCAAGGTGCCAGGCAGAGGGAAAGACGGAGTTCCACAGCTTAGGGGCTGCCACAGAGAATGCCCTCCCCTGACCCATGTTTTCCCTCTGGGGGCAGAGGAACAACCAAGACTGCCCCTCTGCTCAGGACTGGCCCATGATGTTTCGCTCTTTCAGGCAAAACAGAAAATGCCACCACCTCTTCCTCTGTCGTGCCCCTGCCTCCCACAGTGTGGAGGAAGAGGAGGAGGTGGGCGCAGAGAAAATGGGAGCGGTAGCCAGGTACAAAGGTGCCACTCACCTCCAGAGGCTATATCTGCCACTGAAGAAAGTGCCTCAGCTCACTTTGAACAGGGTGGCAGCTGGCAGCAAAACAGGACATTCCCGAGAGGCAGCTTGTGGGCATTGCTAGTGAGGCCCGAGAGCAGGAGGCCCTCTTACATTGCGAGATTTTGCAGCCCAGTTTTGCAAGCCACTCAATTTGGCAACCCTGCAGAACTGGCCACGAAGGAGGGGCCACAGTCCTCCTTGCCCACTCTTTGTCCTCAGGTTGGCCCTGGGCACAGTCTTCCAAGGATAAATACTTAAAGGGCTTTGTTGTGTTGTGCAGGTGTCACCTCCAAGAGCTTCTTTCTCCCCACCTGCCATGAAATACTACCACACCGGAACATTGTGAGTACCGGTAATTATTCCAGTCAGTGGGTCCTTAACTTTATGGGAGCAGCACAATGGTTGCAGCAGAGGCAGACGGTGTGGGATGTTTCCTTCAGGAACAGCCAGGGGCAGGGCAGAGTGTGTGTCAAATCAGCCCATTGTGCCTTCAGGGCCCACAGGGACTTCTTGTTCTACTTTGTGTTGACTTTTTGTCCGCTTTGCAAAAATGTTTGAGAATGTAATTTATTCTGATTAGGGTGGCCACTCTTTTATAAACAGGCACTTTGTGACTTTGGGAACTGCATAACAAGCAGAATGACTGCTGGCGTAGCATAGTGCAGCCTTCCTCAACTCCCATCAGCCCCAGTCAGCATGCGTCCAAAACATCTGGAGGGCACTGTTATGTACTGAGTTGAATAGGATCCAAAATGCAGCAGTCTGATTGGTCCTAGAACAATAGGTTCCAAAATGCAGCAGTCTGATTGGTCCTAGAACAATAGGATTCAGAATGCAGCAGTCTGATTGGTCCTAGAACAATGCAGCAGTATGATTGGTCTGCAGGAGCCACCCAATCCAGCTCCAGGTGGAAGTGAATCCACAACCTGATTGGCCTACAGGAGAATCCTGGAATTAGCCAATCATGTGCAGCCCATTGTGTAAATAATGTATATAAAGCAGATATTGTGGGGGAACTTCCATTCCTCCTCACCACTAGGAGCTGAATAAAGAGCATGAAATCCACTCTCAACTTCGAGTATATTTCAGGCACAAAGCTGGGGAAGGCTGGCAAAGTGGTTCACACTACAATCCTGTAGGGATGGAAGTTAACCTGATGCCCCATGGATTTTCCCAAATTAGATGAAAAAAGATAGGTCGAGTAGAGGAAACTCTCTCCACAAACACCCTATCTAAAAGCAGCTTAATGGGTGCGATTCCCATTAGAAAAATGGTATTGCAGGGTAATAGGGGAAGGTTCCCCGCCCCTTAATGGCTAATTTATATTCCACCTTTCCTCTTAACATAGTAGCGTTAGGTGTAAACAACATTTAAAAGACAATAATCCATAAGTAATTAATTAAAATAATTAGAACCAGAAACAGCATGGCAGGTAATGAAAAGATCAGGTCATCATAAAATACCAAGGTTGATGTTCCTCTGCCCTTGCAGCTGCAGCCACAGTCCACTTGCCCCCATCCCCACATGCACAACTGCTTCAGTGCAAAGAAAATGATACCCAATCTACAGAAATGTTGGCTAAACCCAACTCTAACCAAAAATTTAACCCAGGGTTGATACCTCTTGAATACTCCCAGTCTGAACTCAATTTGCAACTAATAGTCATTGTTTTCACTGTGTTCATGATTCTTAATTGTTGCAATATTTCTTATCCTCACCATGAATTCTTAACTTTATTGTTTTATTGCTTAATAGTGAGTGATATGGGTGGTTTACAATGAAATATGGTACAGTAAATAAAATAAAATAACCCTACAAGAGTGTCATAAAATATATACAGGCATTCTCCGTCTTAAAAATCCTGTTACAGATAGGTAGCCGTGTTGGTCTGCCATAGTCAAAACAAAAAAAAATTCCTTCCAGTAGCACCTTAACTTAGTTGGTCTTTAAGGTGCTACTGGAAGGAATTTTTTTTGTTTTAAAAATCCTGATTCAGAGAAACAGTCTTGGACCACCTTGCTTCTAAAAGCCAACAAAGCATGACAGCTGACCTGTCTTATAGAATCATAGAACTGTAGGGTTGGAAGGGACCCTGAGGATCATCTAGTCCAACCCCCTGCAATGCAGGAATATGCAGCTGGTCCATACAGGGATCAAACCTGCAACCTTGGTGTTATAAGCACCATGGTCTAACCCAGTGTTTTTCAACCACTGTTCCGCAGCACACTAGTGTGCCGCGAGATGTTGCCTGGTGTGCAGTGGGAAAAATTGAAAAATTTGAAAGATTTAAAAATAAAGTATTTTATAATTTTTCATATTTCTGTTTGCTTACTATTTCATAATAAAGTAATTATAAAATACTTTCTTTGTGTTTATTTGATTGCTGTTCAAGAGAATTACTTTATATATAGTCAATATAGGCACAGAGTTAATTTTTTAAACATTTTCTAATGGTGGTGTGCCTCGTGATTTTTTTCATGAAACAAGTGTGCCTTTGCCTAAAAAAGGTTGAAAAACACTGGTCTAACCAACTGAGCTATCCAGGTCTTCATCAAGGAATTACCCAAATACGGGTGCCACTACCAAGAAGATTCAGTCTTATGCCAGCCCACTGTGCGTGTGATCAGTGTTATCAAAGGCTGGCGAGAGAGCTAGGAAAACCAGGAGGGATGTTGCTTTTTGTATCTGTCTCCCGGCAGAGGTCATCCATCAGTTTGATCAAGGTAGTAGCTGTCCCCAAATTGGACTGTGATAAGTTCCTGTTCTTTGGATCAGCCTTGCAAAATTGTTTCCACCCTCCACTGCTGTATACACCAAGGCCATTTCACACATCATGTTGCAACACACCCACATTTGTCGCCACACATACATTTAGCAGAATACTCTTGCTGTTCATTGATCCTTACGCATATACCCATGCAACGCATGTGCTTGTGGCCGTTGAACAATCATTAGGTGCACACTTAGCATCAGAGTTGGAAGGGATCCCAAAGGTTCATGTAGTCCAGCCTTTCTCAACCTGTGGGTCTCCAGATGTTGTTGAACTACAACTCCCATCGCCCCTAGCTAGCAAGGCCAGAACTCAGGGATGAGCTCACCCCCATCGTTTTACCCGGACACTGAGGTCCAGCGCCGAGGGCCTTCTGGCAGTTCCCTTGCTACGAGAAGCCAAGTTCCAGGGAACCAGGCAGAGGGCCTTCTCGGTGGTGGTACCTGCCCTGTGGAACGCCCTCCCACCAGATGTCAAAGAGAACAACAACTACCAAACTTTTAGAAGACATCTGAAGGCAGCCCTGTTTAGGGAAGCTTTTAATGTTAGATGCATTACTGTATTTTAATATTTGGTTGGAAGCCGTCCAGAGTGGCTGGGGCAGCCCAGCCAGATGGGCGGGGTATAAATAATAAATTATTATTATTATTATTATTATTATTGCAGTGCAACAACATCTGGGGACCCACAGGTTGAGAACTGCTGATTCTAGTCCAACCCCCTGCAATGCAGGAATACGCAGCAGGTGCGTACGGGGATCGAACTCGCGATCTTGGCATTATCAGCAGCACCAGGCTCTAGCCATTTGAGCTAACCAGATGGCCTCACTTGGGGGGGTCTTAGGTGCGCATAACACAAAATGCAATGTATGAAGCGAACTGTAGCCTAGAGTGCAAGGTGAAGTGGCACAGGTGTATATGTGTGTGTGTGCGCGCACCATCTCGGAGAAATGGCCTGGTTTAGTACTCCTCCCCTCCTGCCCCTTTTCTGCAAATCACATCTTTGTGAGGGTGTTTTGCAAGAAAGAAGCAGCTGTCTGTCTAATGGGACATGTGGCTGCATGTAGAGGGGGCTACTATGGAAATGAATCCATATTACAGCCCTCCAATTTATTCCCTGCCAAATTCTGCATGCCTTCAGATACCAGCAGTTGTCCTGTTAATAACCTTTTGAGAAATGCATGGTTGTCTTTTTATCACCCAAACAAACACAAAGGGTTATATTTAACTGAGCTTTATGCAGAGTACACACATTGAATGAACATCAGAAATCTAAATTGTATACAGCCATGTGAACTTGTATTATTTAGATGGTGTTTTTGTTTGTAGTTGCAGGTTTTTAAATATTGTTTTTAATATTGCATTTTAAATGGCTGTCACCTGCCCTGGGAACTTAGAGGGAAGAGTGGGTGATAGTAACTATAGTAATAGTATAAATTAATCAAGATAGCTAAGTTGTTGTTGTTTAGTTGTTTAGTCGTGTCCAACTCTTCTTGACCCCATGGACCAGAGCACGCCAGGCCATAGCTAAATTAGGCCTTCTAATTTCAGTGGGTGTACTCTGAGTAAAACTTAGTTGACTACCATCCATTAGGAGAAGAGTGAACCAACACAACACAAAAGCACCTAAAACACACTGGAACTGTTGCGGCCAGGTTCTGCTTGCAAACTTCCTCTAGACATCTGACTGGCCTCCATGAGAACAGCATGTTAGAGTAGATGGGCCTTTGAGTTGATCCAGTAGGGGTTTTCTTACATTGATATAGTCTTATAAATGACAGTTCTTAAATAGGGAGAGGATTATGTTAGGCAATAGTTTGTACTGTATATTGTTTCAGGAAACCTGCAGTGTGTTTGGTCAGCAGTGAAACAAAAGGAAATGCATAGGAAGAGCCTAAGCTATGAACCAATAAGTCCCTGGTTCAATTCTCTACCATTAATCAATTGATCTGATGGCCATTAGCATACCTCCATCAGCATTAAGGGGATAGTAATAAATAAAACTGCCTTACCCTTACAAGGTCACTGGGCACTTTGAGCACTCTTGTGCTATGTAAATGCTGCAAGTTCCCATACCATCTCAAATCATTATCTTATTTCTTCACACAGAGGATAGTTAAACTATGGGACTCCCACATAATATAGTGAAAGCCACCAATTCATCTAATTCCCTTCTGGGCAATCTTCTGGGGGCCAGTGGTGGCCAGGGCCAGAGGCAAGGGGGGGGTAGAGCAATTAATGTAAATTTTACCTTTATACAGTAGGCTACTCTCTACACACACACACATATCCAGACAAGCACAAGGCAAAAATACTCAAACATGTGAAGCATAGCAGGTGAGCGGTGTGGCTTCAGGAAGGTGTGGTTAGATAGGGTGTGGCCTAGGTAGGATCTCAAGGGCCAGACAGAGAGGGCTGGAGGGCCACATCTGCCCCTTGGCCTGAGGTTCCCCACACCTGCTCTAGACCAAACCTATACAAGCCATCAGCCATGCATGATGCCTGATTTTGACGCCTTGACTGCAAAAACAAAGGGTTGTCAAGCACTAGTAAGTCAAGTTAGGCTTGGCAGGTCACACATGGCTGGGAAGGTTTGGTGTAGCCACATAAAAATGCTGCCTTTACACAGCTGCAGCTGCTTCAATTCTGATCTCTACAGTGGTGCCCCGCAAGACGAACGCCTCGCAAGACGAAAAACCCGCTAGACGAAAGGGTTTTTCTGTTTTGGAGGCGCTTCGCAAAACGAATTTCCCTATGGGGTTGCTTCACAAGACGAAAAAATCTTGCGTCCCCCAGCGGTTTTTTTTTGCTTTTTTTGCCCTTTTCCTAAGCCGCTAAGCCGCTTATCAGCTGTTCCGCTGATAAGCCGCTTAACAGCTGATCGCTGGAAGCCGCTTGACAGCTCTAGCACTAATCCGCTAAGCTGTCAATGGGCTTGCTTCGCAAGACGAAAAAACCGCTAGACGAAGAGAATCGCGGAACGGATTAATTTCGTCTAGCGAGGCACCACTGTAGTTGTATCACGGACAGTAGGATTTGCTCACCTGAGGCTTCCTGTAGCCTTTCCTGTCAAGAAATTGCTCAAAGGCGTAGATTGCATGGAACCCACTTGCCTCCTCCACCTGCAAGAATAGATATTACTAATTTCACACATGAAAGGAATGTTCAGACACCATTTCCCACATATTCAGGTTTACCTATATCATTGCCCCTAGGGACCAGAGGCACACCAGCGCACCTGGGTAATTTTCTTACAAATAAGGTAAACAAATTTTGTGGTGCATTTTCCATTCACATTTATTATTTTGTGTGTCAGTTTCTGAATTGCAGCTCATTCAGAAACTTTGGAACTGTCTACTTATACTTGTTCATTGCAATATCAAAAAGTACTGTTTCTATGAGTGAAAATCTTAGCCACCATGCATCAAATTCCACTTACTGAACTTTCATATCACTTGACAACACATCAGCTAGAGCCCTGCAGCTGTGTTGAGTGGCAAAATTCCAACCCACACTGCCCCCCCTCTATAAATAGGGAAATCCTGACAGATACCCAAGGACAAAATCCATGACACCTCATGTCAGTTGTGAATGGCATTCAAATTACCACTTTTCACGCTTCCCAAAGGCCACCAGTGTCTGCTTTTTGTCACACACAAAAGGAGTTCCTTGAGTGCATGTGCCTATTCAAAACTGAGGCAAACTGAGTGCATTTGGTACCTATGTAAAGGTAAAGGGACCCCTTCACAGTTAAGTCCAGTCGCGGACGACTCTGGGGTTGTGGCGCTCATCTCGCTTTACTGGCTGAGGGAGCTGGCGTTTGCTCGCAGACAGCTTCCAGGTCAAGTGGCGAACTAGAGCAGCGCACAGAAACTCCGTTTACCTTCCTGCCGGAGTGGTACCTATTTATCTACTTGCACTTTGATGTGCTTTCAAACTGCTAGGTTGGCAGGAGCAGGGACCGAGCAATGGGAGCTCACTCCGTCGCAGGGATTTGAACCGCCGACCTTCTGATCAGCCGGCCCTAGGCTCTGTGGTCAAGGCCACAGCACCACCCGCGTCCCACTGGTACCTGCCAAGCACAAAAACATTGCTGGAAGATGCCTAAAAATTACCAACATTTATTTACCTCATGAATGCCCTATAACAAGACTTGCCCAGCATAGAACACAATGGGCAATTTCATTACCTTTGGGGCTGCCTTCTTCTTCCTTAAATCCATAAAGGATTGCAGACATACAGGGATTTCTTCCTCATCTCTGACTTTTTTCTTTTTCCATTTCTTGGGGGGAAGATACCAGGCTCCATATTTAATCTTGTCCCATTTTGGCAGAGGAGGTGTCTGATAGGCAAAAGAACAAGGGCACGGTATTAGGTGGGTTGTTGTTTTTTGCCATGTCTGTCATTTTATAAATACAGTGGTACCTCGGGTTAAGTACTTAATTCGTTCCGGAGGTTCGTTCTTAACCTGAAACTGTTCTTAACCTGAAGCACCACTTTAGCTAATGGGGCCTCCTGCTGCCGCTGCGCAACCGCTACATGATTTCTGTTCTCACCCTGAAGCAAAGTTCTTAACCCGAGGTACTATTTCTAGGTTAGCGGAGTCTGTAAACTGATGCGTTTGTAACCCGAGGTACCACTGTATTCATTTTGTGCTTATGTCTCACCATGATGGCATAAAAATTATTCACCATCCATGCAGTCTTGTTGGTCTGGCATGCAACAGAGGCTGGTCCATTAGGGCAAGTGCAGGGGTTGCCCCACCAACATCACTCTGCCCCCAGGCAACCCCCCTCCTTGCCTTCCAACTTGCAACCAGCCCGTGGGATGGCATTGCCTGTTGGCTTCCTCCTCTGTAGCCTCAGTGCTGCCCTTGCAGAGCTTAGCAGAGAGGATGTTATGTACTGAATTGAATAGGATCCAAAAGGCAGCAGCCTGATTGGTCCTAGAACAATAGGATTCAGAATGCAGCAGTCTGATTGGTTCTAGAACAATATGGTCCAGAATGCAGCAGTCTGATTGGTCCACAGGAGCCACCCAATCCATCTCCAGGGGGAAGTGAATCTGCAACCTGATTGGCCTACAGGTGAATCCCGGAATTAGCCAATCATGTGGGGCCCATTGTGTAAATAATGTATATAAAGCACACATTCTGGGGGAATTTCCATTCCTCCTCACCACTATGAGCTGAATAAAGAGCATGAAATCCACTCTCTACTCTGAGTATATTTCAGAGGAAGATGCGACAAAACTAGAATTAGTTGACTCTGGCTCTGTCTGTCCTTGACCTTGGCTCCGCCTACTGTTGGCCTCCTTCCCTTCCACTCTACCAGCCCCAACGAGCACTACCCACCTTTGCTGGTATGGATGAGGAAAATCCTGGTGCAAAGCTAGGAGGGAGGGGAACACAATATTTGGGGGAAATATGTCCCTTTTCACCAAGGAGAGAACAGTCCCCAAATGTTCCTTTACAGGGGGGAAATATTGCAACATTAGGGTGCCACCTGCACTTCTGTAATATCCGCAACCTTGATTGCACCAATCCTTGCCCTCACCTCAGACCTATTTGTGTGCCTAGGAAAGCAACCGACGTACTTGTGCCCATCAAGCTTGGAGGTTAAGGATCAAGAAAGGACACAGGGAACAACTGTCAGTCCCATTCATCTGCAGACCATCTTAAGGGCCAAATTTCCATACATATTCTGTTATGTACTGAGTTGAATAGGATCCAAATTGCAGCAATCTGATTGGTCCTAGAACAATAGGATTCGGAATGCAGCAGTCTGATTGGTCCTAGAACAATGCAGCAATATGATTGGTTGGCATGAACCACCCAATCATGCTCCAGATATAAGTGAATCCACAACCTGATTGGCTTACAGTAGAATTCCAGAATTAGCCAATCATGTGCAGCCCATTGTGTAAATAATGTATATAAAGCATATACTTGAGGGGACATACATTCATTCCTCCTCACCACTATGAGCTGAATAAAGAGCATGAAATCACTTTGCGACTCTGAGTATATTTCATATTCCCACCAGTTGGTGGACATTTTCCTGGTATCTAATTAAGAGAGAAGCCACCAGCCTGCAGATCTCTGCGAATGCAGTACTACAGAGTTCCCAGCAAGTGGCAATCTAAGAACACTGTTCTGAGTAGCAGAAATGCCAAACAATTCATAACCCTCCAGACATCCTTTCGCTTGTGCATTCATGATGGCTTGTGATCATGACGTTATCAGAGCAGTTATATGCAATCTGGCTTTCAATACTGTTTTGCGCCTGCAGAGATTTTGGGGCAGTCGTACTGCTGCGTTTCCAAACACTGCCTGTCCTGTAAGCTCCTGTCGAAATTATTTTTGTAACACAAATGTTCTGGTTTATTTTTTGTGCCACTTTTGTTGTGCTGTAGTGCAAGAATGCCCCTCCAGATGGCAATAATATGGCAACACAGAGGAAACACTGCAGAATGATGTGTGGAAGCTCCAGTATAAATCCACAAGAGTTAACCACTCCTTTTCCCACCCGTCCCACTGCCATTCCTTCGCTCAAACTCACAGCCCACTGAAACTGGGATTTTCTTGCAATTTACCTTCATAGAGTTCTTGATGGTTTGCCAGTCCGGACGGCGCCCCAGGCACTCCTTCAGCTCTCCTGGCACATTGTAAAGCTGCACAATTTTCATGGGCGATGACGTTTTGGATTCTGATTCGTAGCTTGTGTCAAACAATTTCATGATGGTGGCTTCGTCAATGTTATACTTTTCAACTCCCTGGAATTAGAAGCCCAAGAACACTTTCAGAAGGCAGCTGTTTCAATCATTGCAAACACTCTCTAAGGAAGATAATCGTGGTGAGCTGCACATTTCAGCAGATGGGCAAGGGCCTGGAAGAAGACTAGTTGTGTTACCAGCTCTAATTGTCACAGCTTTTAGAGCAAAAACCTTGGCCTCTTGTTTCACCACCGTTAGGTCACGCTGATTAACTGTGGGCATATGACTGCAGTCTTTTGGGGTGCTCTGCATTCACACATGCACTCAGAATACAACAGGTTACTTCAGCAGTAAAGAGTTGTTTCGTTGTATGGAGGAGTCACTTACTGGTTCACATGGAGAAGCCATGTGCCCAGTGATGGAAGTGTGGACAGCTGTGTTGAGGCAGCAACAAGTGTTGAAATTTTGCTCCCTTAACAATTTTGTGCTAGGGCAACCTCCACATGCTATAATAATAATAATAAAAGATAATAAAAATGTGTTTATACCCCGCCCTTCCTGGTTCAAAAATCGGGCTCAGGGCAGCTAACAACAAATTTAAAACACTTTAAAACACTTAATTATAAAAGCAGCATAAATATGGCATAAAAACATCAATAACAATAAAAATCAAAAATCAATCAGATAATGCCCAGGGCTAGCTGGCTGAATTGTTCCTACTTGGGCCAGTGAGGAGGCCAGGGGAGAATTTGCTGTGGGGTCTCAGAGCGGGTGATCTTCATAAAAAGGAGAGGGGAAGGGAAGAGAAGGGAAATAAAAGATCAGGCTAAATTAAAATTAAAGGCCAGGCGGAATAGCTTTGTCTTACAGGTCTGACGGAAGGAGGTTAAATCCTGAAGGGCCCTAGTCTCATGGGACAGAGCATTCCACCAGGTCGGAGCCATCACTGAAAAGGCCCTGGTCCTGGTGGAGGATAGTCTGACTTCCTTAGGGCCCGGGACCTCTAAACTATGGTTATTCATGGACCTTAAGGTCCTCTGTGGGGCATACCAGGAGAGGCAGTCCCATATGTTACTGCCCCAACATTCAAAACCATACTTTCCTTGCCTGCAACCTGAAGTGATGTAATATAAGGGGGGCGGACTTTACTTCTTGATTCTATTAGTCATCTGCCCTAGAGGAGATGACTAATAAGACCTGAACGTGAAGTCACTCCAAAGATTTCATCGGATAACACTATATCACCCACCTTCCTGCCTCCAAACCACGTTGCTCCAGAGAGCACCCAAAATCACATGCAGAGGGGCGGAGAGACCACAAACAGACAAGTCATCAGAAGAGAAATAAGAATATAACCCTTCACAAAGCTCAGTTCTTCCCGTGAGACTGTTCCAAACGTTATCTCTCTTAATTTGGAAGAGGAAACATCAGTTCCTGTTAATTTATATACCAGAACTGGTTGAAAGCAAAACGTTTGTTCTATCCTTTCCCCTGCTACTATTGTTTTCAAAAGTGTTTATTAAAGTTTTTGAACATGTGTGCAATAAACAAATAAACAGACAACTACACGACAGAACTGTATGGCTCACATTATGTAAGCTATTGTTTATGCATCTAAGTGCTTGGCTGTAATAAAGAAACAAGTGGGAAAATACCAGTAGCTAAATTATACTGGCGCAAAGGCCCACATGTGTCTGAGTAGCAGGAACTGTGAGAGGCCAGGAGTACCATAGCTGTCAACTTACAGATTTTGAAAATAAGGGACCAGCAGCCTCAAAACTAAGGGATCAGCAACCAAAATAAGGGATTTTGCTATTGTAAAGAGTTACATACATTGGCAGGATTGACAGATGATGTCAATCCGGCATGAGACGGTTGCGGCGTGGCGGCAGCCACTGAAGCGCCACCCTTCTGCGTCTCTCCCCATCCCCTCCTCTTCCTCCTCCCTCAGGCCACCTCCTCAGCTGCCACCACCGCTGCCGCCTCCGGGCTCGTGGGCGGCCTGGGCAAGAGTCTCTCTCCCTCACCCCTCTCTCTCAGGCGGGGAAGGGCTGATGGAACTCCTCGCGCCAGGACGACGGCGCCAGCGAGCTCTCTCGCGCGCGGCAGAGGACCCTGAGCCGCTGCTTCCCTGGACGAGCATGAAACCCGGGAAATTTAAGGGACATCATCAATAAGGGACAGCAGCGGGACACGGTGCTGGGATAAGGGAGTTTCCCGCCAAATAAGGGATAGTTGACAGCTATGAGGGGTACTATGGATCTGCATTGCCTTAAAATATGCAAATTATAAGCTAACCATTGTTCCAAAACCACATCGTTTTTGGGGGCTCCACACAATGCTCTATTATACTGTATGCAGTAAGTTTTCCCCACTAATGCTAAAGTGCAGACTTTAAACCACTAGCTCTACATCCTGCTGCTATTTTTTTGAACTTCACAAGACTGACCAAGTCATGCTGCACATGAATCACACTGGAGACTTTCACCGATGTTGAATTAGCAAGTTTCTCAGTTCCTCTTTCCTTTTGCTTTTTACTCAACAGCAGAACAGAGATTAAGAAATGTGTCAAAGTTCCCCTGACCATGTATTTTTGTATTCTGATTTCTGAGTGAACAATTTCTTCTATTTTGCCTGCTGTATTATTAGTAGCTAAGGGTGCTTTCAGAATCCAAATGGGGGCTTAATATTGCAAACAAATGGTTCCAACACCCAATATTAAGATTACTGGATTTTATGCCAAAAAAGTAAATCTGAATTAAACAAGGGAAAATGTGGACTGACATTTTGATGCCAACGATGTTGTGTGGACACTGCAAAAAACTGCATGTGTAAGAAGCACCCATCACACATTAACACTCTTCTGGAAACACAGCAGTTTGACTTCATCCCCAGAGGTGAACTCCATTGTCTCTCAAGACAGATGGATGTCAGCAATAACAACAAGCACACTAAAATAAATAAGGATATTACAAACATATCAATTATGCTTAGTGAGGTTGTGGTGCCCTATTTTGTGCTAAGTTTTAAATACTGCACAGAGACTGGTCAAAGGACTTTGCATTTATGGAAGATGAACACAGAAACAGCTATCGGGTGGGATGCTGAAAAAATCCCTCACATAGCCATTTTCTACAAATATTCCGTGTTTCGTGGAAGTAGTCTGAATACACATTTTCAGCCTAAAAACAAATGCAAATATGAATCAGACCACATCCACCACAATTCAGAATGTTGCTCTATCTCAGGCTTAGGCAAACTCAGCCCTCCAGATATTTGGGGACTACAGCTCCCATCATCCCTAGCTAATAGGACTAGTGGTCAGGGATGATGATAATAATAATAATAATAATAATAATAATAATAATAATAATAATTTATTGAGTTTCCCCAGCCACTCTGGGCGGCTCCCAATCGAGTGTTAAAAACAATACAGCATTAAATATTAAAAACTTCCCTAAACAGGGCTGCCTTCAGATGTCTTTTAAAAATAGGACAGCTGCTTATTTCCTTGACATCTGACGGGAGGGCGTTCCACAGGGCGGGCGCCACTACCGAGAAGGCCCTCTGCCTGGTTCCCTGTAGCTTTGCTTCTCACAGTGAGAGAATCGCCAGAAGGTCCTCGGCGCTGGATCTCAGCGTCCGGGCTGAACGATGGGGGTGGAGATGCTCCTTCAGGTATACAGGACCAAGGCCGTTTAGGGCTTTAAAGGTCAGCACCAACACTTTGAATTGTGCTTGGAAACGTACTGGGAGCCAATGCATATCTCTCAGGACCGGTGTTATGTTGTCCAGTCACCAGTCTAGCTGCCGCATTCTGGATTAATTGCAGTTTCCGGGTCACATTCAAAGGTAACCCCACGTAGAGCGCATTGCAGTAGTCCAAGCGGGAGATAACCAGAGCATGCACCACTTTGGCGAGACAGTCCGTGGGCAGGTAGGGTCTTAGCCTGCATACCAGGTAGAGCTGGTAGACAGCCGCTCTGGACACAGAATTGACCTGCGCCTCCCTGGACAGCTGTGAGTCCAAAATGACTCCCAGGCTGCACACCTGGTCCTTCAGGGGCACAGTTACCCCATTCAGGACCAGGGAGTCCTCCACACCCACTCGCCCCCTGTCCCCCCAAAACAGTACTTCTGTCTTGTCAGGATTCAACCTCAATCTAGATGACTAGACGACCCTCAGGGTCCTTTCGGACTCTATGATTCTATGATTTTTATGAAGTCCCCCATTCTGGATCAGCTGAACCCTTGACGGTTTTGCCCTGAAGTCTGCCATTGCACCTCTCTTAGCTTACCATTGAGCTGACCCACTCAACAAACTCCTTCGTTGCACGCTTTACATTCTCATCCAAGGGAGGAATATAGGCTATTTGGGCTGCCTTTTCTCTTTCACTCACTTCTTTTTTACTAAACCACGTATAAGGGTTCTTGCTTTTAGGCGCCCAGGGCCTAAAGAGAAATGAAAAATACATCATGATCATCAAGTTTCTGTCACACAGAATTGATTACATTTCCCTCCCCCCACCACTGCATTTAATTGAATGAGGAGGAATAACACAATGACAACTTTATTTCCATATGTTACATGATTTCACCACAGTGGATAGTGAGGGGAATAATATAACTTTTTGGTGGAAGAACAACTGCAGCGGAACAGAAACAGTGCTGCATGTGTTGACTATTGAGCAAAATTGAAAATTATGCCTTCTTATATCACAGAACAAATCCCTGCAAAACATTCCCAGAGTTTCATGTGCAGGATCTGGTACTGTAAATGATCTGGCTTGAGTTCTGCTGCTACCATGGGCTGTGCCAGATTTACGTATAAGCTAAACAAGCTATAGCTTAGGGCCGCCAAAACAAATTAAAGGAAAAAACATTTCCAAAATATAAGATAAAAAACAAATAAAATAAAAATACAGCAACAGTGTTTTGTGTTGTGTTGCTTTGATAAAATACATATTTTGTTACTTGCAAATGGCTTTATGATACGATACGATACGATACGATATCTTTATTGTCATTGTCCCTTGGGGAACAATGAAATTGAAAATTACATAAAAGCTACATAGAACTACCACAAAACTACATAAAACCACATAAAAACTACATAAAACATTCAAAAACCCCTAAAAACTCTAAAACCCCATTTTAAAATACACTATACTACAGAGACCCCTTATGCTGCGTTTAGAACCAGAATTGCATTAGCGTAGAAACTGTTTTTCAGATGGCTAGTCCTGGCCTTTATAACCCTATACCTTCTTCCAGAAGGCAGAAGCTGAAAGAGATCATTTCCAGGGTGCATACTATCATGTGCTACCTCTGCCGCTTTCTTATGGCACCTGGCAGCATAGATTTGATCTAAGGTGGAAAGAGTGCACCCAATAATTCTCTCTGCTTATTAGATACTTATTAGGTCCATAAATTACCATAAAGCATATATTCAACACAAAAACAGCAGCAACAACAATTTGTTGTTGACATGGAACATCAATGGCGCCAACTCTCCGGAAAAAAGGAGAAGAATATTTCATATATTGAAAAAAGAACAATTGGACATTATTTGCCTGCAAGAAACACATGTGACCAGGCTCCACAGAAAAGTGTTAATAAACAAAAGATTAGGCCAAGAATTTATTTCTTCGGACAGAGTCAAGAAAAGAGGTGTGGTGATATATGCAAAAGAGAGCCTGTCACCAAAATTTTTATTTAAAGATGAGCAAGGAAGAATTCTGGCAATTGAGATACAAAACCAAGGAGAAAAGTTTTTGATATTAGGAATTTATGCGCCAAATGAGGGGAAATCGGAATTTTATAAGAAGCTGCATGAGATAATGCTGGACTATCTGAACTATGACAACATCATCATGATGGGAGATATGAATGGGGTGGCATCGACCAACATGGATAAGTCACATAGTCAAAATGTGACAAAAGATGGCAGACTACCTAAAACATTTTTTGAACTGACCGACAATATGGACTTGATTGACATTTGGAGAACAAAGAATCCCCTGGGAAGAGAAGGAACATTTTTTTTCTGAAGCCCAACTGACATGGACAAGAATCGACCAAATATGGATAACTAGAGGTCTGGCACCTAAGACAAAAAAAAGTGGAAATCTGCCCAAAGACCTGCTCCGACCATAATGCTGTAAAGATGGATATGAGACTAACTCCAACTGGCTCCTTCAGATGGAAGATGAATGACAATTTGTTTAGAGATCAGGAGATTATCAAAAATGCCCAAAAAGCTTTGAAGGACTACTTTGAGATAAATTTGAATACTACAGTGGAAAAAAGAACCGTCTGGGACGCAAGTAAAGCGATTATGAGGGGGTTTCTGATACAACAGAACACCATAAAGAAAAGAGCACAGAATGAGAAAAAAGATAAGAACCTGGAGAAAATTAAAGAATGTGAGAAGAAGTTAAGATCGAGACCGAAGTCAAAGGAGATTTTAAGAGAAATTAAACTCTACCAAGCACAATATTCTAAATTGATAAATCAGGAAGTGGAATGGAAAGTTAAGCTAATGAAACAAAGATCTTTTGAATCGGCAAATAAATGTGGAAAGCTGTTAGCATGGCAGCTGAAAAAGAGACAAAAATTGAACACGATCACAAATTTAGAGATTGAAGGAAGAAATATTCAGAACCCAGTGGAGATCAGAAAGTGTTTCCAGAGATACTTTAAACAACTATATACACAAGGGCCGCAAAACGAGGTGGAGATAGAACAATTTTTGACAAAGAATGGTCTACCAAGGCTGTCTCAGGAAAATAGAACAATTCTGAATTATAAAATAACACAACAAGAGATTGAAGAAGCCATTCAGAATATGCAACTGGGCAAGTCTCCAGGGCCAGACGGGCTTACCTCCAAATATTATAAGACATTGAAAGATTACTTGATACATCCATTAATGGAGATTTGCAATGAAATTATGGAGGGGAAGAAGGCACCGGAGTCGTGGAAAGAAGCTTTCATCACATTGATACCTAAACTAGAAACTGAAAAGACACAACTTAAGAACTACCGCCCCATCTCCCTCCTGAATGTGGATTATAAAATATTTGCAGACATTTTAGCAAGTAGATTTAAAAAAGTTTTAAATGTGGTAATCCACAAGGACCAGGCAGGCTTTCTCCCAGGTAGACATTTGTTTGCTAACACAAGGAACATTATTGACATTTTGGAACTTTTGCAAACAAATATCAATACTAAAGCAGTGTTAATTTTTATAGATGCGGAGAAGGCCTTTGATAATATTTCTTGGAAGTTTATGAAGAAAAACTTGGAAGGGATGGGAGTGAGACGGGGATTTGAGAATGGGATAGACGCAATTTATTCAGAACAAAAGACTAAATTGATAGTGAACAATGTGGTGATGGAAGAGTTCAAAATTGAAAAAGGAACACGACAAGGTTGCCCTATCTCTCCTTTGTTATTTATTTCGGCCCTGGAGGTGCTCTTGAACATGATTAGAGGGGACCGGTTGGTGGAAGGAATTCAGGTCGGAGCGAAACAGTATAAACTCAAAGCCTTTGCAGATGACCTGGTTTTGACCTTACAGGAGCCAGAATCTAGTACGAAAAGAGTATTACAATTGATTCAGGAGTTTGGTCGGGTGGCGGGATTCAAACTTAACAAGCAGAAAACTAAGGTATTGGGGGGGAAATTGACACCTTTAGAATCAGAAAGGTTTCAGAAAGAGACAGAGTTAAACGTGGTTTAAAAAGTAAGATATCTAGGGGTAAACATAACAGCTAAGAACTTGAGCCTATTCAAGGACAACTATGAAAAGTGTTGGTTAGAAATTAAAAGGGATTTAGAAGCTTGGTCAAGACTGAAACTTTCCTAGTCGGGCCGAATTGCTGCTATAAAGATGAATGTATTGCCAAAAATGTTGTTTTTGTTCCAGACTTTACAGATTGTGGATAAAATGGAGTGTTTTGGGAGGTGGCAAAGAGACATCTCTAAATTTGTCTGGCAGGGCAAAAAGCCCAGAATTAAGTTTAAGATATTAACTGATGCTAAAGAAAGAGGGGGCTTTGCCCTGCCAGACTTAAAGTTGTACTACGAATCAGCAGCTTTTTGCTGGTTGAAAGATTGGTTGCTTCTTGAAAACACTGATGTTTTGGATTTGGAAGGTTTTAACAATGCTTATGGATGGCATGCATATTTGTGGTATGACAAGGTTAAAAGTCACAAGGCTTTCAAGAACCATATTGTCAGGAAAGCAGTGTTTAATGTCTGGATAAAATATAAAGACTTGCTAGAAAACAAGACCCCAAGGTGGTTATCACCAATGGAAGCTAAGGCCCGGAAAAGACTCAATATGGAGGCCAAATGGCCGAAATATTGGGAAATATTAGAAAAAGAGGGAGATAATTGGAGGCTGCAGAGTTTGGAGAAATTAAAAGGCAAAGTGTGAGATTGGCTACATTATGCTCAGATCAAAGAGGTTTTTAAGTTGGATAAAAAGATAGGATTCCAGGTGGAAAAATCAAAGTTGGAAACTGAATTGTTAGAACCTAAGACTAAGGTACTTTCGAGAATGTATAATTTGCTGTTAAAATGGAATACACAAGATGAAACGGTTAAATCAGCTATGATAAAATGGGCACAGGACATTGGGTACAATATCATGTTTGCTGATTGGGAAAGGTTATGGACCACCGGTCTGAAATTCACATGTAATGCCTTGAAAAAAAATATTATGAAAATGATATATAGGTGGTACATGACCCCAGTCAAGCTTGCAAAAATATACCATTTGTCTGATAATAAATGTTGGAAATGTAAAGAAACAGAAGGAACATTCTTTCACCTCTGGTGGACCTGCCCTAGAGTTAAGGCTTTCTGGGAAATGATATATAATGAGTTGAAAAAGGTATTTAAGTATACCTTCCCTAAGAAACCAGAGGCCTTTCTTTTGGGTATTGTCGGCCAGAGGGTGTTAAAGAAGGACCGAACATTTTTTATGTATGCAACAACAGCAGCAAGGATACTAGTCGCCAAGCACTGGAAAACCCAAGATTTACCCACACTGGAAGAATGGCAGATGCAACTGATAGACTATATGGAGTTAGCAGAAATGACCGGCAGAATCCAAGACCTGGGAGAAGAAGCCGTGGAGGAGGACTGGAAGAAATTTAAGGACTATTTACAAAAATATTGTAAACTGTATGAGTGTTGAGAAAGATGCAAGATTATAAATAATATGGCACCATTAAATTAGTTGAAAGGAATATGAAGATAAGTGAAAACATATGAAAAGCTAATCTTTGGTTAAATAATATGTTAAAATTAAGTTTTTAAGATTGGGGTAAAATTATTTAACATTTGGGACATAATATCTGAAAGTTATAAAATAAGAATTGAAACAAGGTAATAAATTGCTGGACAAAGTTTGATAAACTTGGAACGCAGGAACGAGAGACGTGAGGAAGTCCAATGAAGTGAAGAAAGTATGATTATTGTAAAGTTATATGTCGTTTTGAGTGTTTTTTACATTGTATTAAGAAAATTTTGAATAAATATCTTATAAAAAAAACAAAACAATTTGTTGTTGACAAAGAACAGCTGGACATATAAAGGGCCCCATTACCTTCAGTAGCTTAGGGCCTCATCACACCTAAATCCAGCCCTGACTATGGGATGCCAGTTATTTTGTTCCCACATGAGTCATCAGAGTTATCCAGCTTATCTTTTTTCCTTATGTGGAAATGCTACAAGTGCTGTATGGCAAAGAAAGATGTTGGCGAGAAGTCATCACAATCATAGATTCAGGGGAAAGGCAAGGAGAGCAAAATGAGAAGTGGCAGATTTTTGAGAGATTTATTGTGCCTTTGCAGTAGCTTTACACAAGGGAAACTCTTGCAACATTGCCTGCTTATAGATAGGATCAGTTTCTATGGGTTGTGTCAAGTTCCCAGAGGATGCTCTTAATGAGTGGTCAATAAAGGTCAAAATAAGTAAATAAATACGGGCCTCAAAATAAGCTCTGCTCTGTTTATCTCTCTGTTGCATCTCTCTCTGATTACAGGAAAATAACCATGCTGTGTGCTTTCCATGTGGCTATATGGGTTTGCAAGGCAGATTCAAAAATGGGACAGGCACTTAGCCAGCTTGACAATCCCAGCTACCACTGCCAGATCCCAGAATGGATGAAGGTAGTTGGTGTCTAGGAGAATAACATTTTTGCTGACTACACCACAAGCATTCTTGATATATAAAGGTAAAGGGACCATTAGGTCCAGTCGTGACTGACTCTGGGGTTGCGGCGCTCATCTCGCTTTATTGGCCAAGGGAGCCAGCGTACAGCTTCCGGGTCATGTGGCCAGCATGACTGAGCCGCTTCTGGCAAACCAGAGCAGCGCACGGAAACGCCATTTACCTTCCCGCCAGAGTGGTACCTATTTATCTACTTGCAATTTGACGTGCTTTCTTTTTTAAAAAAAATAATTTTTATTAACCGACCAATCAAATCAAATAAAATCACATCATATAAATTCCGAATTACAAAGCTGAATTTTACATTTTTGTTGAGGGGACCCATATTTCAAGTTCCGAAGGGGAATTCTGATCATCTTTTCGCTGCTGCGTTAATATCCACAAATCAATCCAAATAATGTTCATAATTCTATCCAGTCTTATCTTGCTGTTTCCACATCTCATCTTATTCATATATTTTTTTCTTCTTTTCTTTACGATCTCTTCTGATAATCTTCTTAAACTGACAAACACCAATTATAATCCTGTGTGAATTTTCCGTTCAACCAGTCCTCATATCAGATGGTTTCCATATATCATTGCTTTCATAAATAACATCACTCTTTCCATCATTAACTCGTAGATCTGTCACTCTTAAGTCCCTCCGAGGAGTATCACCCACAATATAAAAACAGCTCTGTTCCTCCTCCCAGACTTAAGTCCTCCGACAGAACTTGCCAACATGGCGACGGTATTTTTTACTGCGTCATTCCAAAGCTCTTATAATTTTCACAGTCTTCTTGAAACATGCTTTGGTTAGTGAATTATCTCCACACAGTCTTAAATCCACAGCTTAAGTCATTAAAATGACATTTCTGACTTGTGGGGGGGGGGGATTCTTGTTTAATCACATAGAGGAAAGAAAGGAAAGTTTTTCCCCCGCCCCCATCAGTCCCTTTGCATACCGAGTCTTCGGGTATCTTCTCATGATTTATTCTTGTTCCTCCGACTCGTCTTGTTTTATCAGACATCTCTTCTGTTAGCAGTCTTTACTCCGCCTCCTTCCTTGAAATATGTGCATTCGCTTCATCCTAATTGTTTCTTTTGAAGTTCTTGCAGCTAGCGGTGCGAATCAGAGACGGCGTCCAGGAGTGCCAAAATCCCACAGGAGGGCATTGTGCCTAGTGCCCCCATCCCCACAAATTTGGGGGTGGTGTAGGGCACAGCAGGCAAGGGCAGCCCCCCCACACAACCTTGGGGGGGTAGGGAGGCTATTTTACTCCCATCACAGCCTTCTAATTACCTCGTGTGGGTCGGAAAGATGTTATTGTCAGCCATCTTCTGATGCGCCCCTAGTGGCCCCTCCTGACGTGCTTTCAAACTGCTAGGTTGGCAGGAGCTCGGACCGAGCAACGGGTCCACATATTCTTGATATGTAGCTTCCAGGAATTCGGCAGTTTGTTTTGCAGCCTAGGCTAAGTAGGGTGGGTTGGAGCAAGCGATAGTACTGCTGACATATCCCTCAGCTACAAGACTGCCCTGTTAAGCCATATCTCCTTCCTCCGCTCCTTATGAGATGAGAGGTTGCATCATCGTCATCATTATTTAAAGTGAGACATAGAAGCATCATACAAAATCGAATGTTTTGGGGCACACTTGCAGAAAACCCAACAGACATCAAGCTGTTTCTAATGGTTAACCTCTAAGCGAATGCTCACTTGTGTGCTTGGCAGTGTGTGGTGTTTGCCTCCTAGGTGGGTCATAAGGAAAGGGTTAAATGAGTGTGATGTGATTGGCCAGTGAAAACTGATAGGAGTTAGAGTGGTGTGGAGTTCAGTTGAGAGTTGGGAGTTGAAGAAGGAAGAGGGAGGAATAGTCTGTGGGTTGGTCGTGTTGTGTGGTGAGAGAGAGAGAGAGAGAGAGAGGAATTGTTAGGTGGAGTCAGATAGTTGGGATAATCAGTTTGAAGTTGTTAGGAACGAATAGGACAGTTAAGGAACTAAGATTAAGAAACTGACAAGAAAATTAACTGAAACCATAAGCTTGTTCATGCCTATAAAATAAACTTGATTATTTATTAATGTTAACAACTGACTGGACTCCGAGAAACGGGTTGGTGGCAGCGAAGAAAGCAAACACAGTGGTGGCACAGGGTCAATAGACCGTCAAACGTCCAGGGACCCTGTGTGATCACCACACAGTGCCTTCGAAGACCATGGACCAGAAACACAAAGTTTGCTTTTTGCCACCTTCGAAGACCATGGACCAGAAACACAAAGTTTGCTTTTTGCCACCTTTCAGACTCTGCCAGCGATTTCCTCCATGATCATCAGGGTTGGGTCCTCTCTGCTCTGTTCAGCCTCTCCTCCTCCTCCTTTATTAGTCCATCTGTCTGAGTGTGCAGACAGGCAGACGGGCTCTTGGCCACTGTGAACCAGAGTGGAAAGCTGTGATTTCCATGCCCACTGGGCCTGTGCCCATGGGTGTAGCCAGGGGGGCGGCTTCCTCCCTGTTATGTACTGAGTTGAATAGGATCCAAAAGGCAGCAGTCTGATTGGTCCTAGAACAATAGGATTCAGAATCAGTGGCGTAGCATGGGGGGCGCAGGGGGGGCCGGCCGCACCGGGCGCAACATCTGGGGGTTAGGGTTAGGGGGCACAAATCCACGGGTTAGGGGGCGCAAACCCACGCTACGCCACTGTTCAGAATGCAGCAGTCTGATTGGTCCTAGAACAATAGGGTCCAGAATGCAGCAGTCTGATTGGTCCTAGAACAATGCAGCAGTATGATTGGTCTGCAGGAGCCTCCCAATCCAGCTCCAGGTGGAAGTGAATCCGCAACCTGATTGGCCTACAGGAGAATCCCAGAATTAGCCAATCACGTGCGGCCCATTGTGTAAATAATGTATATAAATAAAAATACTTAACTAACTGACTGCACCACAGATAACTCAGTTCTGTCCCCCCTAAAATAAAGCCTGCCACCTCCTAAAATAAATCCTGGTTATGCCCATGGCTGTGCCCTTGGTGAGGGCCACCGTAGCCAACCCCTAGGTATGGCCCTGGTCACACCGCAGTCCATTTCAAAGGAGCAGAAGCTCCAAAGTCACCCCAGAGTTAACAGGAGATCAGTTTGGGGGGGTATTCTTTCACATTACACATTTCACCTCCTGCAACACTGTACTCACGGGGTTACTTGGCTGAAGCCTGACTCTGACTTTTTGTCGTAGTGCTGCAGCCGATACTGGACTGTAGGGGGAACCACTTCTGTTTTGCTATAGTCAGGTGAGCCTCTGGCTAGATGCATTTCAGGGTCTAGGAGCTTCACCACGTCCTGAAACATCTGTGGGTAAAGCAAAGGGAAGGTGAGGCCTCGGAAATGTGACTGCAGAACCCCAGACTTGGCCTTACAATTACATATACATGTCATGTATATATTTAATCTCACAGCTTCAGGGATATGATTTTGAACAGTTGGGGTTGAGTCTTTTTTTTTTTCTTTTCAATTCTCCATTCTCATTCAAGTGCACGGTTTCTCCTGCACTGTTGTTGTTTTATAATATTTTTATTAGTTTTAATTAAAACAAACATCATATAAAAATATACATTGAAAAGAAAAATTTGAAATAATAAAACTGTAACATTTTTCATACTGTTTATACAATTAATGTAATATCCAAATGTGGGATTTCTCAAATCCCTTGATTTCCCTCCACCCTCTTCATGGTTCCATTATTTCGTTATTAGTTCAGGCATGTCCAAATTGTAATCTCCATCTATTTGTATCTAATACTAACATTTGGGGTTGAGTCTTGGTCCTTGCTAGGAATGCACAAATCTGTTAATTTTGATTTCTCTGAGTTTCTCATTCTTCAAAGCTTGAGTTCCCTTAGCCACATTTTCACATCAGTTTCCTTTTTGTTTTAGTGTGAATTTCTCCTAGCATATATGCTAGGATGTAATGTTCCTTAATATAATGCATATTTCTATGTTCTTTTCACTAACATATGCCTTCTTATGCACACAATATACTGCTATATACATGTTAATCGGCCGGAAAACTGCACTGCAAAATCTGAACAATTTTCTGAAGAAGGCTGTGTTTCATTTAGCAAATTGTTTCAGAATGTGCCGATTAGGTAGGCTCATTTTAAAACGCAAGCTAAATCAATTCCCACCCTGCCTCTGCCATCCCTAAAGCCTTGTATAGCATTACAGACCTCTCTCAACCATTAATTTGTTTGCTTAAAAGATTTCTAACTTGCTCTTCAGTGGCGTTTCTAAGGTAAAATACAAAATACAAAAATAAATACAAAAAGAAGATACGTTTAAAAAGTAAATTAAAATACACTAAAGAACTTTGGAGAATAAAAATATATTAGCCTGGCCCTCGATAGGTAACAGTGTTGGTGCCTGGCAGGCCTCTTGGAGGAGGGAATTCCACAAAAAGGGTGCAACGGCCAAGAATACTCTGTCTCTGATTGCCATTACTCTCATTACTGGTGGCAGGATTAACTGGAGGAAAGCCTCTGAAATTACCTTGGTAATAGAACATTGGTATAGAAACAGACATTCCTTCAAGTGCCTGAGTACATTATTTCCTTCAGTAGATACATATATTGTAAAGGCAAACCAACGTTTAATATATCTACCCATTTTAAAAATACCATGAGTTTCTGTGTAAGCTTTTCCATGTAGGCCACACAGTCTTTTTTGATACCAGTACAGTGGTACCTCAGGTTAAGTACTTAATTTGTTCCGGGGGTCCGTTCTTAACCTGAAACTGTTCTTAACCTGAAGCACCACTTTAGCTAATGGGGCCTCCTGCTGCCACCGCGCTGCCGGAGCATGATTTCTGTTCTCCTCCTGAAGCAAAGTTCTTAACCTTAAATACTATTTCTGGGTTAGTGGAGTCTGTAACCTGAAGCGTCTGTACCCCGAGGTACCACTGTAAGTGATTGAAGCAAATGTTTGGTGCGATTTAATGCGAAGAGTTAAAGTATTTGCCCCTCCCTCTATTTCCTTGGCTATTCTTTGGTCAAAAAGTGAGAATGTGAAATGTGGAATTAAGGGTGAAGGAACCTGAAACTCCCCCTTGTGATTGAATGTACATTGGTGGAAACATGTCGATGATGATGATTTTTATTATTATTTACCTCTGGGGGCAAACTGTCCTCCAGATGAGGATAAAGGGCAAGTGGATGTTGGGTCAGGCAGTGCTCAGTCTGTGCAATGTACTCCTTTTTGGCTCTCTGAGAAGCACTGAGCTTGGAGAACACAATGTCGCTTCTCGTCTTCAGTCCCGGGTCTGTATATGGCACAAGCTGTGAAGGGCCTGGTTTTTTGTACTCTAGAATTACTGGTACGGGCCCCTTTTTGCCTCGGATGATGATGTTATCAGAAGGGGGAGGGTAGCCATTTCTGAAGTCATCCAGGCCACTTTTCAAAAATCTCCATCGCTGGCCGTTGAGGGCATCAGAAAACTTCTCTTTGTTAGCAACCCGCTTTTGAAAGCACTTGGTAGCCAATCTCTCCTTATACCTGAAAGCAAAGCATTATGGTCAACACCTGAAGCAAATCAGTCCCAGCCTGGATACCCCAGACTGTGCTAGAAATCAACTGGAGACTCTCAAGTGGCGTAGTGGGTCATTGGGTCTGGCTGATAACCAGAAGGTTGGTGGTTTGAGCCCATCAAGGATGGCTGTGGACAGCATTGCATTGGGTTCCAACTGTACAGTTCTAGGATTCTTTGATTCTATGGGTGTCCCCACAGTATTCACCTGAGCCATTCCACCACAGTTATTTTGTGTTCTGCTCAGAATTAGCATTTAATTGGACTAGATGACTGAGAAGACAGGAGTGCTTCCAAATGGTTGCTATTTCTGGGGGGAATTCAGTCATATACCGGCAAACTAATGAATCACCCCACTCAGAACATTTCAGAGAAATATCTAGCTTTTACCTAGTCATTAGCTGCCATTAAGGAAGTATCTTCCTTATTACTGGATAGGCCAGTAATCTAGTAACAAAAGGTATCAACCCTTTTCTGAACAAATATTAGGACTCCCTATCCTGGTCTTGGTTTTTGTTTTTTTTTCTAAGGCCAAACATTTTCCTGCTAAAAGAAAAAAGAAATTAAGAAACAGGTTAACAAATACATGGTTGGTTAAGTCAAAGCACAAGTTGTTTCCCCTTTACTGAAATCAGTCCCCTTAAAGAGAAACAGTTAAAAGTTAGCCCCTTTTGCAATTTCTGTTCAGACCACCAATGTTAACAATACAGAAATACAAGATTCAGGAGCATCACAATTCTTCAGGCTCCGAACCCCGTTTGCTGCTGACGAAGCACAAAAATCTCAGAGCTCACATGGTTCCTCTAGTACCCATAAGATTATGAGTTTCATTGACATGGTTAAACCAAGGATATGAGAGTCCCACTTTGTGACATCAGAGCTGCATTGTGGAAAGAGGTATTTACATAAGATAGCTCAACTGTCTTCACTCCTTCGGGACAGGAAGTATTCAAAAATATGTTTCTTGCTGTCCTAAAACACTCACAAAATAAGCGCTGTCAGTTACACTCCTTTGTGAAGTCACATTTCTGGAGAGTAAATAGTCAGGGAGGAAATAGGCTTTATGCAATGTTTTCTTTTTAAAGAAATGTTTTGGGGTACTCTCATTTTGGCTGCTCCCCCTCCCCCTTGCCCCCTTCCTTCCCCCAACCCCCGGACAAGGGACTCAAGGTGGCGGCAGTGGCGCTGAGAGGACGGGAAGGCCCCTGGCGATGGCGATGGCAGAGTTGGCTTGAGTGAGGAGAGACAAGTGTTCATCAGCTGGCTCTAGCCTGGCAAGAGGAAGAGGAGGAGCACCATCGCCTCCATCGCAGCCGCCCCATATTCCCCTCCTTGGGCATCAGCAGGGAGAATGACAGAGCTCCAGTCTACGCTGCTACTGCGGAGACAGCTGACATGTCAGTCCGTCGGTCGGGGCAACACAAAATCTTTAGGGGTACGCGTCCCCCTGTGTCCCCCCAGAAAAAAGCACTGGCTGTATGCTAGATCCTTCTAACCCCTCAATCCAGCAGATTTAAAGCAGGCTAGCTTCCTGTGTTGAGATGACCGTCTGAGTGATGGGCAATTAAGAGAAAGGAAAGGGGGCTCTGTGTGAGATGGCAAATGCAACTCAGAGAGAGAGGGATAGTGTCTGAGATTAGAGTCGAAAGAGGCTGTAGTGTGACCTAGAAGTAAAGCAGCAAACTGGAAAGAGAGTCAGAGTAACTTTGAGAGCAATGCTTGATTCCTGTTTGAATCCAAGGCTGTGGCAGTGTGTGGTGTTTGCCTCCTTTGGGAGAAACAAGGCCTTTTTGGGGTGTTGATGATGTGAACCCCTCCCTCGGGGGCTCAGGTTGTATATATGTGTGAATAAACCATTTATCATAAAGACACCACAGTCTCCGCTGTGCCTCATTCCCAAAAGGAAACACAGACCCTTGGTAAGCATCTGGGACCCCTGGGATCTCACAAAGCTTGGACAGTGGAATGGTATACAACAGCATTTAAAATACAGTATTTTAGGCCTTTTAGTGACGAACCTCTGTAAGGCAACTTCCGTTATAGAAATGTGAAATCACAAACCAGTCACAATCAAATATCATGCATAATCAAACGCAATCAAATGTTGAGTCTCTCTGTGTATTACACAAACACACACACAGAGAGAGAGAGAGACAGAGAGAGAGAGTTATAGCTAGGCCTGCAGTCATAACATTTTGCACCAGACCAACCAACAGCTTAAAGATGATACACTGTTCCTAGCACCATGTAACTCTTCCGGAATATTGCACAGTACAAAATAACAAGATGTAACCCTCTACTCATGTCCATTTGGCTTAAGCCCAACATTTATCTATAGCTAGAGGGTGTGTGCATGTTTGCAAGGTAGGGTTGCCATACGTCTGGGAAAACCCAGACATGTCCTCTTTTTTGGGGGGGGGGTTGCTGGCAACATGCCCATCCAGGCAGATTTTTACATTTTAAAGGAAATGTCTGGTTTTTCAGGGCTCAGGCGGGGGCTGCTGAGGCTGCTGCCAACCCGAGCCGGTGAAAGAGATGCACAGGCACGGCGGCTGTAGATTTGCTGTCTGGAAATGCTTTTACTGTACGCTTTTATGTTTTTCTTGCTGTAAACCACCGTGATTTGTTCTTACGATATAGCAGTATACAAATAAAATTAATAAATAGAAAAGAGACTTCCCAACTAGTGGAACGGATGTCTGACCACCGTCGGGAAGTAAGCATCTCTTAAATCAGCGGTTCTCAACCTGTAGGTCCCCAGATGTTGGACTACAATTCCCATCATCCCTAGCTAGCAAGACCAGAGCTTAGGGGTGATGGGAGTTGTAGTCCAACAACATCTGGGGACCTACAGGTTGAGAACCGCTGTCTTAAATTGTTCTGAAATAACTGTCACACCAGTTGCTCATCATCACAATATAAGCATTTGGATCCCTGCAGATACACATCTCGTTCAGTTCCACGGAGTACTCGCTCCTTGGCTCACCCTGGGGGGAAGTTCATGGTGATGGATGCAAGGGCACTTGCAACTGTGGATGAGATGAGGGCTCAGCTGCGAGCCTCTGCTTCTCCTTCGGCCAGGCGAGGCAGAACAAAGCAGCGCTGTGAGCCTCTAAGTTCCAGCAACCAGTTCAAAGCCAACCATTGATTCGTTCTCACGCTGGAAAAGACTCTGGTTGCCAGGAGACAGTGGTGGCCAAGCTGTGGCAACAGTTGGCGGACTAACTGCCACAAAGGCTCTGGCTTACATTCTCTGAACCAGTGCTGAAGCTAATTCCCCTCTTCCCCATATTCACTCCTGAAAAATTTGGTGCTAAACGTTCCCTAGATATTGTGGCAAGTAAGTGGGGGACGTGGTAGAGATGTGTAAAATTAAGCACGGTAGGAAGGAAGGAGATAGAGAGAAGGTATTCCCCCCTCATAGTACTAGAACTTGGAGATGCTCTGCTAAGCTGAATGTTGGATGGTTCACGCCAGGCAAAAGAAAGCACTTATTCGCACAGCACACAGCTAAGCTATCGACTGGCTGGATGTTGAGGAAGGGTGGGAGACACCAGCTAGGGAACCCCCAGGGGAAGAAGGCTCTGAGCCAGGGGACTGGTGGTGGGATGATGATGAGTGTCAGAGGGAAAAGAAAGGGAAGACAGGGAGGAGGAGGTGTCGGAAGCTGAAGAGACAACAGGGTTTAGTGAGCAGGAAGAGTCTGTGGCAGAGAGCAGCCCAGAATCAGAGGCTGGAGAGGAGGGGGACCAGGAGACAGAGATGAGGCAGGCTTCTGAAGAAATCAGGGAGTCTGCCCCTCCTGCTGTGACCAGCTCCTCCCCTCCCTACTCATCTCTCGAAAACACAGAGAAATGAAGAGGGCTGAGCAAAGAGAGACAAGACGAAGGAGCTTCAGGCTGCTGGGGAAGAAATCTGGGGAGGAGCCTTGCTGAGGCAAGACCTGAGCCGCTGTGCTCATCTCCTGTGCAGATCCTGTTTTGCTCATAATGGGTTAACTCCAGTTTGCTTGGTGTGATTTACTGCTGGCTTGCTCCTGTCAGTTATGCACATTTTTGACATTTCACTTACTTTGCATAATGTGGTCTGCAATTTGTAATGTGTTATAAAGGACAAGGAGTTGTGCAGGACAAAACTGGAAATCTTGTTCCACTACCCCTGTGGTATCTGAGAATTTAGCAGGCATTACCCACATATTTTCAAGCATATTTTGCACCTTGATGTATATTCTTAGGAAGATGGCTACTATGTCCGATACCACATTCTGGATTGTAGTTTTCTTGTGTTTCTGTAGAATGGTAACCTACACAGAGGCCTGATTATGCATGTATGCTCTTCAACTGATGCTGAAATAATTCCATATCTCATCTGCTAACAGGTTCTTCTACTCTGTATTATTGTACGCTGCTCAGGCTGATATACTTGAGCTGCCAGTTTCGCAACTAGAAGTTGCCTGTAGGTGTTAACAGTGAAATAATGCAAATGACAGGTGAAAAGGGAGGGGTTTTTATAGAAAGTATCATTAAGGAGTTTCCCCTGCACATCTGGTTTGCTGACCCTTGAATCTAACGCACTAAGACTGCGTTATCGCATACATTATTACATACAGAATTAAGTCACACAAAACTCAGCTGGAACGTCTAAATAAAGATGACTAAGATTTCTCTGTGGTCTTCTTTGTCCCCTTTGGACTAGCATAAGACAGGGACGTGGGTGGCGCTGTGGTCTAAATCACAGAGCCTAGGGCTTGCCGATCAGAAGGTCGGGGGTTCAAATCCCCGTGACGGGGTGAGCTCCTGTTGCTCGATCCCAGCTCCTGCCCACCTAGCAGTTCGAAGGCACGTCAAAGTGCAAGTAGATATATAGATACTGCTCTGGCGGGAAGGTAAATGGTGTTTCCGTGTGCTGCTGTGGCTTAGTCATGCTGGCCACATGACCCAGAAGCTGTCTGTGGACAAACGCTGGCTCACTCGACCTGTAGAGCGAGATGAGTGCTGCAACCCCAGAGTCGTCTGCAACTGGACCTTACGGTCAGGGGTACCTTTACCTTTACTGTTATGTACTGGGTTGAATAGGATCCAAAATGCAGCAGTCTGATTGGTCCTAGAACAATAGGATTCAGAATGCAGCAGTCTGATTGGTCCACAGGAGCCACCCAATCCAGCTCCAGGTGGAAGTGAATCCACAACCTGATTGGCCTACAGGAGAATCCCGGAATTAGCCAATCACGTGGGGCCCATTGTGTAAATAATGTATATAAAGCAGACACCTGGGGGAACTTCCATTCCTCCTCACCATTATGAGCTGAATAAAGAGCATGAAATCCACTCTCGACTCCGAGTATATTTCATTTACCTTTAAGACAGCGAGGACAGTTAGTGGCTATGAAAACAGCCTCTGAGCCAGGCTTTTGTCTTCTCAATAAAGTTCCCCTTTGTGAAAATGGTTCCACTGCCATCCACAAAGAATTGCTGCTCTCAACTGTGTTATAAGAACTGTAACTTTAAGCATGTATGCTCAAGTTTGCTTTTTCCTCCTCCCTCCCATTCCTTTTTCCATGTGTCATGTCCTTTTAAACCGTAAGACTGAGTGCAGGGGCTGTCTAAATACCGATTTCTGTATGCTGCTTTTTGTCCAAACAATGGAGTATAAATGCTGTAAGTAGACAAATAAGAAGTTGGCAGCAATAATATTAAAAGGGACAGGACACACATGGCAGATGGTGAGGCTGAGGCAACAAAGAGAGAGGCTCGTCTAAAACTACCTAAAAAAAGTGGCTGAGATATTATTTGGCTTAGGTACTTCATAGCTCCTAGTCTTAAGCATGATATTATAAATTAAGAATATAGGCACCCCCTGTATTCCGGGACCACATGCGTAGGTGACATTGCATAAAGTGGGGAGCACCCTCTAAACACCCTTTAAAGGCCCTCTTTGCCACTCTCCAATACATGCCAAAAATGCTGTCTCCAAAAATATCCACAACTAGAATTGAAGCAGGAGGCTGGAGGATGTACAGGGAAGCAGCTGCTGAGCTACCCACACACCAGCTGTTAAGCGGGGAGGCTGAGCAGTGTAAACAAAGTCCCGCTGTGCCTCTGGTCTCTTTGGGGCTTCCTTGCAAATCCTATTCGAGCTCCAGGGCAGATCTCCTTGCAAACAACGAGGACTCTCCAGCTCTCTCTTGCTCTCTCACCATTTCCAGCTTTGAATCAAATTATATGATTATTTCCCGGCACTGTGCATATATGTGGTTGTGCACGTAAGTGTTGCCCGTATAAGAGCCATGCTGGATCCTACCAAAGGCCTACCTAGTTCAGCATTCTGTTCTCATAGTGACCGACGAGATGCCTATGGGAAACCTACAAGCTTTACATCAGTGTTTGCTTTTCTTGTTTAGAGGCTGAGTTGAAAACAAGGCACTCCTGTGATATTTGTGTCTCTTCACAAATATGCTGAACTCATTATCTATTCTATCTGTGCCTCATGAAAAGAACAATTTAAAAAAATGAAGAGACTTGCACACACCCTTTCCACACTGCAGTTAGAGCATGGGTATGGCATGTGGATACATGTTTGCGAATAAAACCTCTAACGTCGCGCCTTCAGATGTAGGTTTGTGGCTGCCAGCAATCTCACCCACATATTAAAGAGCGACTCTCCCAGGCTGCGACACGAAATAAGTCGGCAAGCCTGGAAAGGTTCACTTGCCAGCAAGGTGCATCAAACTTAGTGGAAACAAAAAAAATTCCTTCCAGTAGCACCTTAAAGACCAACTAAGTCAGTTCTTGGCATGAGCTTTCGTGTGCATGCACACTTCTTCAGATACCACGAAAGCTCATACCAAGAACTGACTTAGTTGGTCTTTAAGGTGCTACTGGAAGGAATTTTTTTTGTTTTGACTATGGCAGACCAACACGGCTACCTATCTGTAACTCAAACTTAGTGGAACATACATCCAGTGAAAAACGCACACTAGTGTCTGGGTCTACTTATTTCATGCAGCGGTTGCAAGGATGAGTTAGGCGTGGGAAGCAACACGCTAAAAAATGGCAATGTAAAGGCCTTTTATTTCAAAAGGAAAAAAATCAAGACATAAGTCGTTTTGGTTCTGCTAATCTGGGAATATTTATTAGGGGAGCTTATCCTAGTGCTGAACAATTATGTTGAGCAAAATTACTATCCAGACAGGATTTATGGCGACGACTGAGAACAGGTGCGGCATGCACATATAAAATTATCCCATGCTGCCTTCATCCTTCTTGAGTGCCCTATTGGAAGGGAATGTCAGCTCCATTAGTGAGGTGGGCTTTTCCTAGCATTGGGACATCTTGGGAGGTGGTAGACTCTCCCTCCCTGGAGTTTTTTGAGGTTGGATAGTCATCTGTTGGGACGCGGGTGGCGCTGTGGTCTAAACAACTGAGCCTCTTTGGCTTGCCGATCAGAAGGTCAGCGGTTCGAATCCCCACAACGGGGTGAGCTCCCGTTGCTCGGTCCCTGCTCCTGCCAACCTAGCAGTTCAAAAGCACATCAAAGTGCAAGTAGATAAATAGGTACCACTCCAGCGGGAAGGTAAACGGTGTTTCTGTGCGCTGCTCTGGTTCGCCAGAAGTAGCTTAGTCATGCTGGCCACATGACCCAGAAAAACTGTCTGCGAATAAACGTCAGCTGCCTCGGCCTCTAAAGCGAGATGAGCTCCACAACCCCAGAATCGTTTGTGACTGGACTTCACTGTCAGGGGTCCTTTACCTTTTTAGTCATTGGTCATGGATGATTTAGTTGATATTCCTGCACTGCAGGAGGTTAGACTAAATGACCCTCAGGATCCCTTCCAATGCTATGATTCTATGATTCGGCATGCTTGCACTAATGAGTTGCCAGCCCTGCCTGAAAATTCGGGATCCCCCGACGCACCAACAACAGAGACAGTAAAAGCTAATGGTAAAGGGACCCCTGACCATTAGGTCCAGGCGTGGCTGACTCTGGGGTTGTGGCGCTCATCTCGCTTTATTGGCCAAGGGAGCCAGCATACAGCTTCCAGGTCATGTGGCCAGCATGACTAAGCCGCTTTTGGCGAACCAGAGCAGCGCACAGAAATGCTGTTTACCTTCCCGCCGGAGTGGTACCTATTTATCTACTTGCACTTTGACGTGCTTTCGAACTACTAGGTTGGCAGGAGCAGGGACCGAACAACGGGAGCTCACCTCGTTGCGGGGATTCAAACTGCAACCTTCGGATCGGCAAGTCCTAGGCTCTGTGGTTTAACCCACAACGCCACCCGCGTCCCTAACAGAGACAGTACTTTTTTTTTTTAAGTCTTAACATAGATAGTACTTAAGACTTAAAATAATAATACATCACATTGAATTTTATTCTTAAACTCAGGGGTGCCACCCCTGCACAAATCGCTCAGCACTCCTGCCCCCAAAGCAACCCCCCATCCCTTGTCACACCCCGCCAAACCCCACGCACTGCTGGCCCATTAGACCAGGGGTGGGGAACACGTTTTGGCTCCCACCCCATAGGCCAAGCTTGACAGCAAGGCAGGGCAACCCACAGGTCTACCATTTAACGTAACTTCAATGTCGCTTGATTGGCAGGTGGGTTGCCCAAATCCCAACATTGCTTTGGAAGCACGGGGAGGGTTGCAAACCCTGCCCTGATCCGGTTGACCTTTTGCCATCCTCCTCCATCTTTTGCTTTGCCCCCCATACATGGCAGAGGTGCAAAGGAGTGCCAACCCCAACTCCCCCACCAAATCCCCCAGTGCCCATTGGAACTCACCAAGCCTCTCACCCCCCTCCCCATAGAGCTTCTCCCATGGGTGTCATGGGCCAGGAGTCAGCTTCACCTGTTGAGCAGCAGCCTGAAGGAGCAAAAGGTGATGTTGATTCCACCTCCTGCTGATCAGCGTTCTTGCTCCTGAGGAGAACTGGCTAGCTCCAGCTTTCTTAAGCAGGGTTTCCAGTCTCAGTCAGTTGCTGGAAACAACATTTGTGGTTCCTTGCTGCTTCTTGGTTCTCGTGACCTTGGACCCTCAGCTTTCTTGACCCCCAGGTCGTCTGACTACGTGAACTGAGATAGCTGATAAAACTTTATTCGCATTTGGCATTTTTGTTAGGGATTGTAGGAAAAGACCTGCCAAGGAAAATAAAGAATTTATTTATGTACGCGGCAATGGCAGCAAGAGTCTTCATAGCACAAGGATGGAAGAATTAGGAAACCCCGACAAAAGAACAGTGGCAAGAGAAATTGATGGATTATGCAGAACTGGCGAAATTGACATATAAACTGCGAGACAAGGACAACTGTGACTTTAAAGAAGAATGCAAACTTTTTACAAACTACTTAAAACAACAACAAAATGAATTGGACTCCTTAGCAGGCTTTAAATAAACATACACAAATTTATTGACTGTTAATATAACAGATCAACAATTTAAGGATTTTCATAATTTTACAATAAGCAGAGAACAACATATGTTAAAAAATCAGAGAGAGGAAGTCTTGGGGGGGAGGGTTATTTGGGGGGAATTGGGGGGAAATGATGAAGATGATATGTTATGATAATTTGTTATATTATTAATAAAAATTATTTTTTTAAAAAAACTTTATTCACATTAGCCAGGGCCCATAGCAACAGTAAAACATTAGAGTATACACAGAAAAGGAAATTTGATATAAGAGCACAATTTAAAGTCCTGAATCAGCAGTCAGTTAGTGGCCCTTATTCTTATTGCCCCTGCCATGAACCTAGCAACCTTTGCTGTTATTTGCTCATTTTGACCTTATAGAAGAAAGGACATTGTGGCAGTGGTTGAGTGCCCTGGGATGGTTAGTACAAGTGGGGTGATAATCTAGTTCCTTAGGTCTTTGTAGAGAGTACAAGACAGGAGGACGTGTGCTGCTGTTTCGGTGCTACCATCTCCACAGGGGCAAAGACGTTTCTCAGGCGGGATCTTTTGGAATCGACCCTCAAGTACCACAGATGGCAAAACATCCAGTCTTGCAAGTGTAAAAGCACATCTGTATTTAGGGATAATAAGTTTGTGCAGATATGGGGGCCAGAGAATCAAAATGGAGAGGTGGAAAATGAACATACCAAGCACAGAATTTCCTTATAGTGGCCAGCTTGTTCTTACGCTCAATATCTTTTAAAAGGTAAAGGTAAAGGGACCCCTGACCATTAGGTCCAGTCGTGGCCGACTCTGGGGTTGCAGCGCTCATCTCGCTTTATTGGCCGAGGAAGCCGGCGTACAGCTTCTGGGTCATGTGGCCAGCATGACTAAGTCGCTTCTGGCGAACCAGAGCAGCGCACGAAAACACCGTTTACCTTCCCGCCAGAGTGGTACCTATTTATCTACTTGCACTTTGACGTGCTTTAGAACTGCTAGGTTGGCAGGAGCAGGGATCGAGCAACAGGAGCTCACGCCATCGCGGGGATTCGAACCACCGACCTTCTGATTGGCAAGTCCTAGGCTCTGTGGTTTAACCCACAGCGCCACCCGCGTCCCTCAATATCTTTTAGACGTTGACCAATTAGACTGTTTGCTTTAGTAGGGCCCATGCTTTAGTAGGGCCCATAGTGAGTAGGTGTTGTGGGAATAGGCCACAAGAGTGAAGTTTTTGATAGACGGTTTTATACCTGAACTGAGATACTCCTGACCTTAGGACAGTGGCGTAGCGTGGGTTGTCAGCACCCGGGGCAAGGCAAGTAATTTGCACCCCCTAACCCGTGGATTTGCGCCCCCTAACCCTAACCCCCAGATGTTGCGCCCGGTGCAGACGGCCCCCCTGCACTCTTCACGCTACGCCACTGCCTTAGGACCAGACTGGACCTTGTATACAGACTCTGCCTCCAGGCAAGTACCTCCCCTGAGACTTGGCTGGTTGGCTGGTTTCTCCCTCTGCTGAACTTAGCCATGGTTGGGAGCACCGGACTAAGACCACGAGGGTCACAGAGGAGAGGACTATTGATGGCTAGCAGCTATGATGGCCATGCTCTGCCTCCACAGTCGAAGGCCGCAATGCTTCTGAAAGCCAGTTGCTATAAGCCATACTAGATCGCTCTTGTTCTTGAATCTTGCTTGTGGGTTTCTTTAACACTAGCAGTAACATCTAGACCAAGGGAGCGTCTCAGCCCTGTTCTTGAGTTTGTTTAAAATCTAAAACAGCTTATTGTGTATTCCTTTCTTTGAATTTGTGCCATTCAGGTTTTATAAACCTTTTGGTAAAGGCAACACTAGAATTTTTACAGCTGAGTCCTCAACTCTTTATCACTGTGCTTTGCTTACTTTAAGTCGGGCTGTGTCTAAAACTTGCCATTTAGTTTTTCAAAACTTTTTTGTAAATTCAGGATTAGAAACTGTATCTTTGAGTCCTCGATCCTTTATTACTGCGCTTTGCTTCACCTAGGCTGTGCTAGGATTATAATACTTCAGATTTTTTTGGAGTTCTACCCCCTTTTTTGAATTTTGGTCGTTTAAGGTTTATGATTTGTCTATTTCCTTCTGAGGAAACTGAATAGTTCAGTGAAACGAGGTTTGTAGCCAGCAACCCGTTAAGGCTTAGTTCAATTTTAGGTTTTTCTAATTTTTTTCCTTAAACTTTTTGATTCTTATTATTTAGTTTATTTCCATAAGATAATATTTCTAGTCGATTACTTATCGTTTCAGGGATTTTCACGGTATTTCATTTGTTTTGTGCAATTTCTCGGTCCCGTTACTGTATTTTTTCTACTATGGGTTTTCCACAGGCATCTGGGAGGCCACGGTGAGAACACGATGCTGGACTAGATAAGCCACTCACCTGATCCAACAAGCTCTTCTTCTTATATTCTTTTGAGGAGGAGGAGGAGGATGAAGGCACAAACAGGTGTGTCCAGGCACACCACACAAGAACAGTCACAACACTTTGTGGCTGCTCTGTCCTGCTCTCCCACAACCCATCACTTGTCCTCTGCCAACTTGTCCAACTTACAGGATTGTAAGTTGTTTTTATACGCAATGACGGCAGCAAGAATATTATTGGCAGACAAAAAATGGAAGCAAGAACAATTACCGACGAAAGAGGAATGGCGGATGAAATTGATGGACTATGCAGAATTGGATAAATTAATAGGAAGGATTCAAAACCTGCTGGACCAGAGATTCTTAGAAGACTGGAGTAAATTTACGAACTATTTGAAAAGTAATTGTAATGAACAGATTACGCTAGTAGGGCTGCAAGAAGTTTTGTAAGGATGATTATTTGAAATATTGCAAGAAAGACTATGAGGAGGATTATTAGTTAATGATAATTAAGAGTAATAGAGAATTTAAGAAGTATCACCACCTTCTAGTGCTGCTGTGATAGCCTGACAGCTATCAAAAGGCTATCCCTTAAGCCATGGGTAGGCAAACTAAGGCCCAGGGACCAAATCTGGCCCAATCACCTTCTAAATCCAGCCCGTGGACGGTCTGGGAACGAGCGTGTTTTTACATGAGTAGAATGTGTGCTTTTATTTAAAATGCATCTCTGGGTTATTTGTGGGGCATAGGAATTTGTTCATTCCCCCCAAAAAAAATATAGTCCGGCCTCCCACAAGGTCTGAGGGACAGTGAACCGGCCCCCTGCTGAAAAGGTTTGCTGACCCCTGCCTTAAGCTTGTAGTTCTCTGCGACACTTCTTAGCAGCCCAGCAGCCTCCTGCCTGATGGCAGTCTTAGGGAAATATGTAACAGGAGATTTTCGGAAAGGAACAAGAGACATTTCACTGCCGCGTAGGCTATAAGAAAATAGTATTAAAACATAACATGCAAGTCTAATGGTTTTCTGCCTCTTTCTGACTCCGGGTGTGCAGTGCATTCTGACGACAAATCATTTAAAAGATGCGTATTTTTCAGGATGGAAAACAAACAGCAGGGAGATGGATAGAAAACAAATCAGCAGGAAGATGGTTTGGCTTATTTCCTCCTCCTACCTCCCCCATCTCTGTCCCGTGTAATGATCTTTAAATCTACTCTGTAACAATTAATGCTTCATCAATAAACAACAGACAGGTAATTTATTGATCGTGGCTGTCCTATTTTTGTATATCAGCTATTGCTCATATACCCTAAAAAGACAGGCCATATATTTTCTCGCTATTATCTCTTAGCCCTGCCTAGGACTACCATTGCATTCAGCCATTTGGCTCCATTTCTGCTACTAGAAAGACTATTTACATCTGTTTGGGGGTATTTTAATGGTTGTAGAGGACACAGCAGCCTTCCACTTCTGTTATGTACTGAGCTGAATAGGGTCCAGAATGCAGCAGTCTGATTGATCCTATAACAATGCAGCAGTATGATTGGTCTGCAGGAGCCACCCAATCCAGCTCCAAGTGGATGTGAATCGGCAACCTGATTGGCCTACAGGAGAATCCCGGAATTAGCCAATCAGGTGGGGCCCATTGTATAAATAATGTATATAAAGCAGACATTTCGGGGGAACTGGCATTCCTCACTACTATGAGCTGAATAAAGAGCATGAAATCCACACTGAGTATATTTCAACTTCCTTGCCTGAAAGTTTACGATCTGCAACAATAACAGATACTGATACATAAGTTCAAGAGATGGGGTGAGGCAAGACAGACAACCTTTGAACAGGAGATATGGCAAGGCCACAGCAATTTGGGGAAATTTCGTATGGTTTCCAGAAAGAGCTTGCTCAGTTTTTCTTCTTCACAACAACAACAACGGGGAAGAATGACTTTGGTACACAAAGAGGTGGAGGAATGTTTCTCCCAATGCTTTTCTACAAGCTTATATTGATCTGTTCATGTATCACTTCCTTCACGAGTGGGAAAGCATCGAATTTTGGGTGGGGTCTGAGTGGGAAAATGTCAGAAAGCAAAAAGCCCTTGCCTCTGCTTCCTCCAACATTCTCATCTCCCAAAAGTCTGCCTTTTGGTTTGTTTCAAAACCCAGAGGAATAATCACAAGACTGCCTAATAGGGTTCCTTCCTCAACAGCAAACCCATCCTGGACCCTACGATCGGCTGGTGAGATCTTTTTGGTGGTGCACCACTTGTGTTGACAAATACCTGTTCTATAAACAACACAAGAAAAGCCTGCTGGGTCAGAGGCCCACCTTATTTTTAATTTTATGTTGAATATAAGCTGCTTTTAGCATTGTGTAACATGGTTTTTGAATATTAACATTGTATTGTAATGGTTTCAACCAACCCTGGGACCCTATGGTGCAAGGTCACCATTTATAATATTCAAATATTGCATTTTCTTTTTCTTTTTTAAAATGTTTTTATTAAACAGTTTCAACATAACAAATTGTCAAACTGTATAATCACATAGTTTCCCCCCTTTTTCCTCCCCCCACCAGAGACTTCCCTCAGCTCTTCTCTCCGATTTCTCTGCATGTATTATTCTCTGCATGTTATAAAATTGTACATATCCTTATCTTATCTATCTATCATGTTATCAACCAATAAATTTGTGTATGTTTATTCAAAACCTGCCAAGGAGTCCAGTTCATTTTGTTGTCTTTTTAAATAATTTGTGAAAAGCTCCCATTCTTCCTTAAAGTCACCGTTGTTCTTGTCCCGCAGTTTGTATGTCAATTTGGCCAGTTTTGCATAGCTCATCAATTTTTCTTGCCACTGTTCTTTCGTTGGGGTTTCCTCATTCTTCCATCCTTGTGCTCAGATATTGCATTTTCAAATATCCTAAGGGCTGTCACATGGAAGATGGAACAAGCTTGTTTTCTCCTGCTCTGGGGGGTCGGACCCGAACCAATGACTTGAAATTACTAGAAAGGAGATTCGGACTTGGCATCAGGTAGAGCTTTCTGAAAGTAAGAGCTGTTAGAAAGGTCTCCCTTGTGGACTCTCCATCTTTGGAGGTTTAAGCAGAGGTTGGATGGCCATTAGCTGAGATTCCTGCATTTCAGGCGGTAGGACTAGTTGACCCTCGGGATCCCTTCCAACTCTACCATGTAGTGATTCTATGACATAACAACAGTCCAGTACCAGGACTCTAAGCTACTGAAGATAATGGGGTGCTTTATATGTCCAGCTGTCCTTTGTCAACAACAAATTGTCACTGTTTTTTTGTGTTGAATATATGCCATATGGTAATTTATGGACCTAATAGGTATCTAAAATGGGACGCGGGTAGCGCTGTGGGTTAAACCACAGAGCCTAGGACTTGCCGATCAGAAGGTCGGCGGTTCGAATCCCCGCGACGGGGTGAGCTCCCGTTGCTCGGTCCCTGCTCCTGCCAACCTAGCAGTTCGAAAGCACGTCAAAGTGCAAGTAGATAAATGGGTACCGCTCCAGCGGGAAAGTAAATGGCATTTCTGTGCACTGCTCTGGTTCGCCAGAAGCGGCTTAGTCATGCTGGCCACATGACCCGGAAGCTGTATGCTGGCTCCCTCGGTTAGTAAAGCGAGATGAGCGCGGCAACCCCAGAGTCAGCCAGGACTGGACCTAATGGTCAGGGGTCCCTTTACCTTTAATAGGTATCTAAAGCTATTTGCACATAACAAATAGGTGCCTACACAACACAAAACACTGTTGCTATATGTAGGCTTTATTTTGTTTTTTATCTTATATTTTGGAAATGTACATCGTTTTTTTCCCTTTTAAAATTTTTTGGGGGGCCCAAGAGAGTGGGGCCCTAAGCTATAGCTTGTTTAACTTTTACGTAAATCCGGCACTGTCCAGTACCCTGTTCTCACAGTGGCCAACCAGGTGTTTCTGCGGGAAGCCTACATGCAGGACTTGAGTACTATATTTTAATATTTTGTTGGAAGCTGCCCAGAGTGGCTGGGGAAGCCCAGCCAGATGGGCGGAGTATAAATGTTGTTGTTTAGTCATTTAGACTCTTTGTGACCTCATGGACCAGAGCACGCCAGGCACTCCTGTCTTCCACTGCCTCCCGCAGTTTGGTCAGACTCATGTTTGTAGCTTCGAGAACACTGTCCAGCCATCTCGTCCTCTGTCCTTCCCTTCTCCTTGCACCCTCCATCTTTCCCAACATCAGGGTCTTTTCCCAGGGAGTCTTCTCTTCTCATGAGGTGGCCAAAGTATTGGAGCCTCAGCTTCAGGATCTGTCCTTCCAGTGAGCACTCAGGGCTGATTTCCTTTAGAATGGATAGGTTTGATCTTCTTGCAGTCCATGGGACTCTCAAGAAGAGAGTACAGTGGTACCTCGCATTAAGTACTTAATTCATTCCGGAGGTCTGTACATAACCTGAAACTGTTCTTAACCTGAACCACCACTTTAGCTAATGGGGCCTCCTGCTGCTGTCGCACCATTTCTGGGTTAGCGGAGTCTGTAACCTGAAGCGCATGTAACCTGAAGTGTATGTAACTCGAGGTACCACTGTATAAATAATAAATTGTTTTTATTATTATTATTATTATTATTATTATTATTATTATTATTGAGCGCAACCAGCGTCTCTCCCCACTTGGGAGATTGCCAGCAAGCGTGAAAAATCTGCAAAAGATCAATTTGCCAAAATTGCAAATCAGGGCTCTGCAAAGAAACAAAAGACGAGCCGATTGTGTGGAGGGGAAAGTGCAGGCCATCGCCGGCAGCGCAGATAGCGGAAAACATTGCGTGACTAATCCTGCTAGTGTTTTCCTTGGATGGGGAAGGGAAGCCGCGAGGCCTGGCCGGCGGTGAACAGCCAAGGAGCAACAGCCAGGCCGCTTCGGGGCTTCCCTACCAGCTGACCGCCTCGCCCAGCGCTGAGCTCATCCCGGGCAGGCGCACCAGGCGGCGCGCCTTGGGGAGCCGGGTGGCCTCGCTGGGTCGTGCGCCTTTTCGGGAAACCGAAACCGAAGCGCGTCGCTCCGCCTCCAAACAGCCGCCTCCGCCGCCCCTCAGGACCCGGCTTCTTTCCCTCCGCCTTCTCGGGCCGAGGGAGGCGCTTGGCCGGGAGGCAGCGCCTGGTCGGCCCTGGGCTGGGAGCGCCCAGTGGGAAGGGCGCGGAGCTCGCTCGCTCGCTCGCCTTCTCCGCCCGGCGCATTTACGCAGCGCCCTCGGCCCGGCCTAGCCGCTCGCTCCTTCGCTCGCTCGCTCGCTCGCCCCTCTCGCCGCCATGAGGAAGCTCTGCCTGGGCACGGTGGGCGTGCTGTCCATGACCCTGCTCATCGCCAGCGTCGCCCTGCTGGTGGCCCGCGTCTTGCAGAAAGCCGTGGAGCTGCAAGTCCGACAGGTGAGGAGCGGGCATGGCCTCGGCGCGCAACTGCTCGCATTCACACGTTACGGTGAAGGAGGGTTGGGGCCTTAGGGTTGCGCTCAGGTGGTTGGGGTGGGGGTAGGGAGAGATGGTCTTAAGGCTTATCTGGGGATTGTTCTATATAAGCTTTGACCTGCTGTATTTTTAAAAACAAAACGCGCCCTTTAAAATTCCCTCCCATGTTTGTCTCTCTTTGCACTTCGTCACTCTCGGGACAGAACTTTTTCTCACCATCCCTTCCCACCAAACATACGGCACCGTCTCCAGGGGATTTTTTAAAAAATAAAATTATTTGCAGGCAATAATTATGGGAGAAGACAATACATGCGGGAACACATGACTTCCCGTTAAACGTGGATGCTGTTTGTATTTATCACTTGCAGAAATTAAGGTGTTCATGGAGGGGTATTGAAAAGTTCACTGTAAAATAGAAGGAAAGAGAGGACAGGGAATCAACACCTACGCAAGTTGTGCAGTTGCTTTGCTTTCTTTTTTTAGTTTAATTTTTAAATTAAGTGAATATTCTAAAATGTCAAACATAACTTTAAACAACCTTAAAATATCAATGACTTCCCTTCGTTTTGCACAACATAAATCCCTGCATATTTTATATAAACCAAACCATTCAGTATTCCATTATTATATCCATCACAACTTATTCACACTGTTGAATTTATCGTAATGCTGCCCGTGTTTTCAAATAAATACAAATTTCCTCCATATATTCAATAAACATTTTCCAATCTTCTTTAAACGTGTGTTCTTCCTGTTCACTTATTCTATATGTTAGGTCTGCAAGCTGCCCACATTCCATCAGTTTAAGTTGCCAATCTTCTTTAGTTGGGACTTTGCTCGTTTTCCGTTTTTGAGCTAACAAAATAGGAGCCACGATAGTGGCATACATAAATAACCTTTTCCAACATCTGGGAATTTCCGTCTGAGTTATTCCCAACAAAAAGGACCTTGTGTTTTTTTTTGGGAGGAGAGTACTTTTAAACATTTTTTTCAAGCTTCTTAATTCTTATTAAACTGCCCTCATGTATAAAACGATGGCGCAAGGAAAGCAACACAACTCAGGAATAGATCTTTGCATTTTCATCACAAGCATTGTGTCTCCCTTTGTTGCGACAGCAGCTCCTTCCCCTTATGCATGGCATAAATTAAATCAGTCAGCTCTTGGAAGCCAGTATTTCTGTGATGGAATCCCTGCTCCTCAAAGCTAACGCCACTTGGGTTGCACAACCTGTGCCTTCCTTGTTTTTTGTCACAGTTGCCTAACACTTAATGCAGTGTTTCCCAACCTTTTTTTGGCAAAGGCACACTTGTTTCATGAAAAAAATCTCGAGGCACACCACCATGCCAGATGGGGAAAGGTCACTTTTTACTTATGTAAAAAAAAATAAAAAAATAGTAACAGCATAGAAGGTAATGGTTATCTCTTTGATGTCTGATGGGAGGGCATTCCACAGGGCGGGCGCCACTACTGAGAAGGCCCTCTGCCTGGTTCCCTGTAACCTCACTTTTCACAGTGAGGGAATTGCCAGAAGGCCCTTGGCACTGGATCTCAGTGTCTGGGCTGAACGATGGTGGCGGAGACGCTACTTCAGGTATACTGGACCGAAACCGCTTAGGGCTTTAAAGGTCAGCACCAACACTTTGAATTGTGCTCGGAAAGGTACTGGGAGCCAATGTAGGTCTTTCAAGACTGTCGTTACGTGGTCTCGGCGGCAGGTAGCAGCGCTCACAGCTTACGGACTGCACCGTGTAACAGGTGTCTGGCCCAGCAGCCTAAGGCGGACAAGCCACTGAAACAGGCATTCAGAATCCATTCATTTCATAAAACCTGCAGGGCTCAATCTCTGTGTTTGTGTATGTGTGTGTGTTTCTGTTTTGCCCAAGGGTCTGGGGGTGGGAGAGAGCTCTTTAGCATGATGCTTTTAAAACAATTAAATTATCAACAAACAAACCTGATGATACGAATAGCAACGTCAGGTGCTACCGGGGGGGGGGAGGGGGCCTACTCGGAAGTAAATACTGCGTCCAGGCGCAATTAGCGCTGATTTAAGGTGCACCAAGACTGCCTAAAAACCTCACCAAAGATATGCAACAAAGCGCTTCGTTGCAGAGGGGAGAGTTTGTGCACCGTGGAGGCTGGAGGGCTTCTATTCTACATGCGGGGGTTGGGGGGGCGAGGAAAATGTGCTCCGTGGGGGGGGCGGGGAAGGCAAGAAAAGGAGCTGAGCTCTAACTATAGGCTCCCACGCTTGAGCACGCCCGACTCGGTGGGGCGGACCACCCTCTCTCCTGGAGGAGGAGGAGGAAGAGGAGGAGGAGATTCCCATCCACGGCGTGGCCTCCCGCGCTCCTGAACGGGAAATCTCTGCAGCCCAAGACTCTCCGCGAGGCAGCTCCTCCCTTCCTGCCTTGAGCCGCCGCCAGCCGCGCCCCCTCCCCAGTTATCTGCTGCCTGCCAAGCCCCGCCCCTCTTCATTGTCCTCCCCTTCTGTTTATTCCCCTTCCTCCATCCCTCGCTTTTTCCCCTCTCTTTCCTTTTTTTAAAAAAATATTTTCTCTTCCCCTTCTTTTTTCCCACCCTTTCTCCCCGCCCTCCTGGGTTAAAGGATTTGAGCAATGGGTCTGGAGGTGGAGCTCATCGGAGGATTAGCCCGACTCGCCCGCCTCCCTCCCACGGCACACTAGGCAACGTCCGGCGGCACACTAGTGTGCCGCGGCACACCGGTTGGGAAACACTGACTTAATGACTGGCAGGTAATGGTGTGAACTTACGGCTCTGAAAAAGTTCTATGTTCAAAGCTGTGCCAGATGCTGTTGATGGATCTTGGCCAGGCATAGGCAAACTCCGGCCCACCAAATGTTTGGGACTACAATTCTCATCATCCCTGACCACTGGTACTGTTAGCTAGGGATGATGGGAATTGTAGTCCTAAACATCTGGAGGGCTGGAGTTTGCCTATGCCTGATCTTGGCTCTAGTGGTTAAGCTGTGATAGCTCCTTTTTATGACCTTGTGGTTGATTGACATACATGTGTGAATTGCCCCTGAGCGTTAGGGTACGGCAGTTGACACATCCTCAGAGGCACTATGTTCACATAACATAGTTCCGTTCTGTAGATCTGGCATAGTTTGGTGGTTACCAGTGTGAACTCTGAAGCGGGGGAGTCCTGATCAGCTTTCCTCACTGCCATCAACTGACTGCCATTATGAGAGAAGAATCACTGAATCGTAGAGGTGGAAGGGACCCCGAGGTGCAGGAATCATTCGCCCAACATGAGACTCGAACCCAGGACCCTGAGATTAAAAGTCACATGATTTGTTAACTGAGGTTTCATAGTTTATTATACAGAAACAGAGAGGTTTCTCAGAGAGGTTTGCAGTCTTAAAAGCTTGAGATGAACAGAGAACTGGGGAATGCTCAGCAGTGGTTTGGGAAGAGAGGTAATGTATACAGTAATTAATCTAGGAGTCAGGGAGGGGAATCGTAAATGCCAAATAGAATACTGAGAAGGAAACGCATGAAGTAATTTCACAGGCGGAAAAGGGGCCCCAGCCAGATATTTAGAGGGAGAGAGTTGGTTTAAGTAACAAGGTTTATATAGTGCTTAATCAAAATAGCCTCTAAGCAGTTCATGTAAAACAATATGAAGTTCTACTTGGTCCTACTTATGGGTTTCCCACTCTGAGAACAGGATGCAGGAATAGGTGGCCGCTGGCCTGATCCAGTGGGTCTCTTGTGTTCTTGCACATCTCTTTCCTGTCAAGAGAGACTCCTGGATGACAGGTACTTTCTGTCGGCCTTCTTTTATTTAGCATCAGAACAACTCGCCATTCCAGAGTTGTTGTAAAAGTCCGTAATCTAATACCTGAGCGGTACTTTGAACTTTTAGGCCAAGAGCTAGACAAGTACCGGTATTAAACTTGTGACAGTGTATGTTGCTAAGCTCTTATACAAAATACCGTGGACTCTCGGGTTGCAAACGTGATCCGTGCGGGATGCATGTTCGCAACCCGCAGTGTCCACAGCAGCACGTCTGTGCATGTGCGGGTTGCAATTCGGCGCTTATGCGCAAACAATGCGCAAAGCGCAATTTAGCGCTTCTGCGCATGAGTGACCGCCAAAACCCGGAAGTAACCCGTTCCGGTGCTTCCAGGTTTCGGCGGTCCGTAACCTGAAAAAACGCAACCAGAAGCATCTGTAACCCAAGGTATGATTGTACATGTGTACAGTATATGTATCTGTCGGTGTAGGTCAGGGGTTGAGAACCCCTGGGGGTCCTCTGTCTGGCCCCTGGGACTCACCCCAGGCCAGCCCCCTCACCAGCCCTGATCCTCACTCTTCTGGAGTGCTTCTGCTGGGCACAAGTCCTTGAACTTTTGATAATGCTGCTTGCTTGCTTGCTTACTGAATGGATGGATGGATGGATGAAGAGGTTCCTGTGTGTACATGTAAGAGCTCTAGACTTTTGCACGGATGTAATGTGGGCTGCTGGGACGCAGGTGGCGCTGTGGGTTAAAGCCTCAGTGCCTAGGACTTGCCGATCAAAAGGTTGGCGGTTCGAATCCCTGCGGCGGGGTGCGCTCCCGCTGCTCTGTCCCAGCGCCTGCCAACCTAGCAGTTTGAAAGCACCTCCGGGTGCAAGTAGATAAATAGGGACCGCTTACCAGCGGGAAGGTAAACGGCGTTTCCGTGTGCGGCTCTGGCTTGCCAGAGCAGCGATGTCACGCTGGCCACGTGACCCGGAAGTGTCTCCGGACAGCGCTGGCCCCTGGCCTCTTGAGTGAGATGGGCGCACAACCCCAGAGTCTGTCAAGACTGGCCCGTACGGGCAGGGGTACCTTTACCTTTTTAATGTGGGCTGCTATGCAAATGGAAGAGCAGAACCCTTTGCCCCCTCCTCTTTTACCTGTGACCCTTCTTGCAGGCCCTGTACGGTTCCTCGTGAGGAAATGCAGGCCATGGGCTGGAAAGGTCTCTCTCCCCCCCCCCCCCAGTGTACGAAGCAGCAGTATGAGCAAGCACCTAAACTTGAAACAAGGGGTGTGGTATGAGTGGGTGAGAGTTGAGAGCCTTGAATGAGAAAGCAAAAATTAAGAGTCCCGTGCTCCGCCAACTGAGCTATGCATTATTCTATGTGTCTGTGATGTTCTATTCTGTTCTACCATGTTACCGTTGTTCATTGTTTGCAAGCCACTTTGGGATTCATTGGAATTGAAAGCGGCGTAGAAATGTAATAAATCAAATCTTTTGTCCCAGGGTATGATCCAAAGGAACATGAGGCCACTGACTTACTGGAGCTAAGCAGGTCTGAGTCTGGTCAGTGTTTGGATGGGAGACCTTCTGAAACAGCAAACACCGCCTCAGGTTCCATTAATAATAATAATAATAATAATAATAATAATAATAATAATAATAATAATAATATTTTTTAATTTATACCCCGCCCTTCCCAGTTCAGAAAACAGGGCTCAGGGCGGCTAATTTAAAACATTTAATTGATGCAACAAAAAAACAGCATAAAATACAGTCTAAAACGTGAATAACAATAAATTCAGAATTCAAAAATCAATTTAGGAGGAAAATCCATCCAATAAACATTAGATGATCACCAGGGCTAACTGGCTAAATTAGTCCTATTTGGGCCAGTGAGGAGACCAGGGGAGAATTAGCTGTGGGATCCCAGAGCGGGTTATCTTTATAAAAAGGGGAGGGGGAGGGATGGAAGGAAGGGGAGTAAAAGATCAGGCTAAGATCAAGTTGAAAGCCAGGTGGAATAGCTCTGTCTTAGAGGCCCTGTGGAAGGAAGTGAAATCCTGCAGAGCCCTGGTCTTATGGGACAGAGCATTCCACCAGTTCGGAGCCATCACTGAGAAGGCCCTGGCCCTGGCCCTGGCCCTGGTGGAGGATAATCTGGCTTACTTAGGGCCCGGAACCTCTAAACTATGATTATCCATGGACCTTAAGGTCCTCTGCGGGGCATACCAGGAGAGATATAAATGAGGGAATAAAGGAGAGAGATAAATGAAGGAGGAGGAATAGGGAGGAATTCTGAGTTATATAACCTGGCAGCCTTCAGCTCCACTGTGATCTCCAGATTGTGTGGGGCTCCCTGTCCGTGAGTGGACAATTTCACCTCTTGGCAATAGGTTGTGCTTGGTGAGTATGGGGTTGTTGCCTTTTGAGAATGGAGGTGACGAAAAGAAAATGGTGGGAGCCCCCAGAGGAAAATTTCATTCCCCTCCTTTTCCTTCTCTATATGTTATTTAAAAAGCAGTGTTTGAAATTAGCCAGGGGCCAGGCGCATTTTGCACCTGGCTTTCAACCACTTGTGACCAAGTGAAGATGCCTTGGGGCCAGGATGGTGCCTGATGCCTCCACCATCTGGAGATGCATGCCTGGAGATCCTTGAATCTGGACTGCTTTCACACACTAGCAAGACATCCTGAAGAATTCTGTCGGTTATACGTATTTTATCTGAACAATGGGAATGAATTTCTGGAGCCAAAATGCTTTTCCTGTGCAGCCTGAGCAGGAGCAGTCACCATTAAGAAAAAGAGGTCAGAACAGGTCGATATATACATGGACTGTCCCTGGATCAAGCGACTTTTCATCTTGAAGTTCTCAAAGCTCTTAACCTAGCTCAGGGTTGTCACCTGAATCAGCTGAGAGTCAATCACAGTCAGTCCATTATTTGAAAAATAAGACTCTAGAGCCGTCCTGCCCCCAAAGCCAGTCTAGACATTCCATTTTGGTGACTGTAACCTTGGTTTAGGAGCCATTTAGCATCTTGAGCTTCTAACACTGCTGGAAAACAATGGCAAATGAAGGCTACTACTCTCAAGTACTGCTCTTGGGTTTCCCAGATGCACAAAGAGGAACCGGGACCTGTTGACCACACAGGCCTTTGGTCTGATTTAGAATAGCTCTTCTTGCATTCTCAAGTGCAGCTGTTGATGTAGTTGCCTCAACAGTAGCCATGTCGGGGGCTGTGTGTAACCTAGACATGTGACCCTTTTGTCCCATGAGCACCATGACACAGGATCCGATCCCAGAGAATCGGCAAATATGCTGCAGAGATAATGTGCAAAAACTGTATCTTTGTAGCAGTGTTAGAAACTCAGATACAGTCATACCTCATGTTACGTCCGCTTCATGTTACATTCTTTCAGGTTGCGTCCTGCGGCGACCCGGAAGTACCGGAAAGGGTTACATCCGGGTTTCGCCGCATGTGCAGAAGCACAAAACGACGTCACGCGCATGCGCAGAAGCAGCGAATCGCAAGCCTCGCCGCTGCGGGTTGCTCTCTTTTCATGTTGCGAACGGGCCTCTGGAATGGTTCCTGTTCGCAACCAGAGGTACCACTGTATAGATAAGCACTTATACTGAGTCAGACCCCAGAACCAGCTAGCTCAGGGGCCGGCAAAGTTTTTGTGGATGGGGCCGGTTCACGGTCCCGCAGACGCCCGGGTGGGTCGGAGTGTGTGCGCACTCATGCGCAAACACTATTTCTGGCACGGAGGAGGCGTGCACAGCTTCCCAATGGAAAGCTGGCCAGCACCATGGAAGGCGGTGGCCGCTCTGCCCACCAAGCAGGCAGCGGGGGTCCATGGGCCAGTTAAATGACCCCTATGGGCCTTAGGCTGCCGACCTCTGAGCTAGCTCAATACTGTCTACTTGCTGCCTGGCTGCCGCTGTGTCCAGAGTTTCAGACAGATGTCTCTCCCAGTCCTTCCATGGAGTGCTTTTGGGAACTTCTGCATGCAAAGGAGGTGCTCTGCTACTAGAGGAATCTTCAAATGGGCATCTAATTTATCAGCATATGATTTCTGAGGCCCTCACATGCAGTTTAGACCTACTTTGGCACTGCCTCCAAGTTAGCAGTGCTGTTCCGTTGTGAAGGTGTGATTTATGTGGGCGAGCAATGTCAAAACCCAACCTGGTCAAACACGTTCCTCTTATTGCAAGACTGGCTTCTCTGCTGCTTATCTTTTTTGCCCATCACCCTTATTTGGGTTTCATGTGTTCCTGCTTTGTGCAAAATCAAGCCGTGCACCTAATGCATCCTTTTATGTGCCAGGTTCATTTGTCAGCTGAGGAAGAGCCTATTTGTAACCTCTTCCACCTTCGCAGACTTCTGCTGCTATCTGCACGGACTTGTTTGCCGTTTCCTGCTCTGTCCGATGAGAAAAAGAGGCCTTTGTTTTTTCTGAAGCAGCCTCTCTGAGCCTTCTGGAATGCAAACAGAAAAAGGCATCTTGGTCCATTGGAAAAACAAAATCTGCAACAGGACAGTAGCTTTATTAGGAACAACTAACATTCCACAAAATATCAAGCAGACTTTCAGGTTCTTCAAAACCTGCCATCAGGCTGATTGTTTAGCAGATTTCCCTTAACTTTTAAGCCTGATGAAAAGTCACATGATGGAGACCTGAAGGAGGTTTGAAGACTTAAGTAGATTAGCCTGTATTGGGTGATAGCAGGATTGTCCCAAGGCCGCTGACAGAAAGAAACAATTGTGGCAGACTCTCTAGTATTTTTTTAAAAGAATATAAAATCCAGCCTTTACTCATGCCCATCTCTTAGCAAAATACACAGGTTCCTTGTGAGGCAGAAAACAGAAATAAAGAAGAAACGAGGCTGTCTTTTATTTTTGCAAAACTGGAGATGACTTGTAAGGTAAAGGTAAAGGGACCCCTGACCATTAGGTCCAGTCGTGACCAACTCTGGGGTTGCGGCGCTCATCTCGCTTTATTGGCCAAGGGAGCCGGCGTACAGCTTCCGGGTCATGTGGCCAGCATGACTAAGCCGCTTCTGGCGAACTAGAGCAGCGCACGGAAACGCCGTTTATCTTCCTGCTGGAGAGGTACCTATTTATCTACTTGCACTTTGACGTGCTTTCGAACAGCTAGGTGGGCAGGAGCAGGGACCGAGCGACGGGAGCTCACCCCGTCGCGGGGATTCGAGCCACCGACCTTCTGATCAGTAAGTCCTAGGCTCTGTGGTTTAACCCACAGCACCACCTGCGTCCCGGAGATGACTTGTAGTTGGTGCATTAGGTAAAAAGCTTTCAGATAGTATCTTGCTCCATTTCTGTTAAGGGAGTTGTTCTTGAGAAGATGGAGCAACAGGCTTTATGGCAAACGGCTTTCTTGAATGTGGGAGAGGTTACAGGAAAGGTGAAGGGAGGGAGAAAGACTGATGTTTTAAGTTATCATTTTTCTTGGGAATTCCTTAGAATTCCAAGCAGGGAAGTTTGACTGGTTTGCTTGGATGTGGCTGTTTGCTGAGGACCATCTCATGCCTGCCTACCTGGCTATCTCAGCTGTTAACGGCCAAGAAAAAAAGGTGGTCCTTCAGTATATGATGAAAGCTAGACAGCAAATACCAGATGCACCTCTGCAAGGAGGGAATTCCACAACTCGGGCCACCACCCTCTCCAGGAGTGGGAGGCTTTTTAAAAAGCTGTTTCGAACTGTAGGTCATGTTTCTTAATAGTGCTTGTAGAAAAAGGTACTGCAGAATACTTTATTATACAATGAAACTCATTAAAGCCACTAAATGCAGCCGAGCCCAGATTCTGTGGCACAGATTTTGGCAATCAGCACATCTCAAGACGTGCGCTTGAAACCTAAATTTGAAAATTGAAATGAGCTACTAAGCACAATAGAGTTTCATCTCCGTTGCAGTGGCATTGAGACACACCCTTCAACATAGAGAATAATGGAAGCTGCCTTCTATGGTGTCATACTATTGGTCTATCTTGCTCAGCATTGTGTACACCAGGGATGGGAAAATCTCTCGCCCATGGACCTTTCACAGCTCAGTCAGTATAGAGCATGAGACTCATAATCTCAGGATTGTGGGTTCAAGCCTCACATTGCGCCAATGGTTGCTGCATTGCGGGAGGTTGAACTAGAGAAGGTCCTTGTGTTATCTCCCAACACTACAGTTCTCTGATTCTATGAAATCTGTCCTACCAGGCCGTTTCCCCCAAACTTCACCCACCTACCCTGGCGTTATATGCGATGTCAGGTACAGGGGCTGGTTGAGATGTGTCTGGATTGGCTGGGCACACTTCTGATCCCTGCAGGAAGCAGGATTGAACTCTACCTATCACCTGATGAGCAGGGAGTTCAGTTCTGCTTGGTCACTATCTCAGCCCACCACCACCAACCCTGGCCAACTTGAGCAGGGAGGCGGTCCCTCTCGCCTGTCATAGTTGGCCAATGGGTTGCTGGTGAGAGAGAGAGAGAGAGAGAGAGAGAGAGAGAGAGATGGTCTGCCAGGTGGAAAATGTCCCCAGCCCTCATCTATATGGATTGGTAGTGCTCTCGGCAGATGTTCCATGTCCTACTTGGAGATGCTGGGGATTGAACCAAGGGACGCGGGTGGCGCTGTGGGTTAAAACCACAGAGCCTAGGGCTTGCCAATCAGAAGGACGGTGGTTCGAATCCCCACGATGGGGTGAGCTCCCGTTGCTTGGTCCCAGCTCCTACCCACCTAGCAGTTCAAAAGCACGTCAAAGTGAAAGTAGATAAATAGGTACCACTCCGGCGGGAAGGTAAATGGCATTTCTGTGTGCTGCTCTGGTTTGCCAGAAGCGGCTTAGTCATACTGGCCACATGACCCGGAAGCTGTACACCAGCTCCCTCGGCCAATAAAGATGAACACCGCAATAATAATAATAATAATAATAATAATAATAATAATAATAATAATAATAATAATAATAATAATATCTTTATTTTAACGAAATTACTTGGCTGCTCCATCCACCCAGGTCATCCGCAACTGGACCTAATGGTCAGGAGTCCCTTTACCTATACCTTTGCCTTCTGCATGCAGAGCAGATGTTCTAATCCCTGGGTTATGAGTAGTTCATAGGACACTAATAAGAAGGCACAAATGAAGGTCGCCAGCACCATCTGCCCACCTGATTGCTTCCCATACTACTGATTTGGCATGCGATAGGAAGTTCCACTGGGAAAGGCATCCTTCCAAATGGAATCACTTCTGAGTAATTCACTTCCAAACAGCGTAGATTAAGAAGAGGTTTTGTCCAAGGCCAGATTTGATAGTAGTCAAAGTGACTGACATTCTGGGGGGTCCCCAGCATATTATATTCCTCCATTTCAGGGGGTTGGACTAGACCAGGCATGGTGAAACTTGGCCCTCCAGATGTTTTGGGACTACAACTCCCATCATCCGTAGCTAACAGGACCAGTGGTCAGGGATGATGGGAATTGTAGTCCCAAAACATCTGGAGGCCAAGTTTTGCCATGCCTGGAATAGACGATCCTCAGGTTCCCTTCCAACGCCACAATTCTATGGCTATATCTTTGAAGAAGCGCTGATAAGCAGATCCTAGGTGTTTCTGGACTTCTTTTGAATTAGCTCAGTACATGGCATTGGAATGTTTTGGAAAGTCTGGTGGAGGTCCGCCCCACAGCTTGCTCCACTTGCAATCCTCACCCATCCCCAATAATGTCTCCTTTCACCTTATGCAACTGCTAAGCTCCCTTTCCATCTTCCCAACCCGCTTCTCTCTTTGATTCTGCCATCCCTTGGGCCCCAGCCAATACAGCCAGTGATCAGGAATTATGGGAGCTGTAGTTCAGCAATAGGGTATATTGGGTGTTAGGGGAGGGGAAAGTACCTCTGATGGGGACACATCATGCTCCTTCGGAGGTAGTTGGTCCCACCCTGCGTTCGGCTCTCACCAGTAGCTCCTAGAAGCCGTTGGCAGGTGACAGTGGCCACACCCCAGGAAACGGCTTTGACTGACCAGCTAAACCAGGTGAGGGTAGCTGATGGGTCTCAAACCCTCAGTGAGTTAGGGATTTCCCCTGCATGCAAAGATAGAATTGAGCAGATGAAACTAATAATAATAATAAAAATTAATAAATTTTATTTATACCCTGCCCTCCCCAGCCAAGGCTGGGCTCAGGGCGGCTAACACCAGGTATAAAAACAATTGATTAAAATACAACTTAAAAACAAGATTAAAATACAACATTAAAATGCAACCTCATTTCAGTAGAAACTCAAAAACTTTTTGGGGATGAAAACGTCAAATCTTCACCAAGGCCAACTATCCAGACTGGTCCTACGTGGGCCAGAAAAAAGCCCGGGAAGTCCCCAAATAGGAGTGCCATCACAGAAGGAAAAAGGAAAAAGGAAAGAGGGGATCAAGTTGATTCCAAGCCAAAGGCCAGGTGGAACAACTCTGTCTTACAGGCCCCGCGGAAAGAAATCAGATCCTGCAGGGCCCTGGTCTCATGAGACAGAGCGTTCCACCAGGCTGGAGCCAATGTTGAAAAGGCCCTGGCCCTGGTTGAGGCTAATCTGACTTCCTTAGGGCCCGGGACCTCTAGGGTGCTGCTATTTATGGACCTATAATAGTGGATCCAATGGTCAAGAAGGTGGTTTCTGCATGTGCTGTAGTGAGGGCAGATTGGGCTTGTCCGCCTGGGAAGGTAGGCCATCTAGGAGAAGAAAAACTCTGATCCTAAAATGGGACGTCTTCAGGAGAAGAACAGGCTCAGGAGTAAACCCTACATAAATTTGGAGCGGATTCCCTAAGACAGTTGGATGGTGCCTTTTATGTCTCCTTCTGGCAACTCCTGCAGCTAAGCTGGTGCCAAACATCTTGCTCTGCTTTCCTTTGGGCCTAATAATAATAATAATAATAATAATAATTTTTTATTTATACCCCGCCCATCTGGCTGGGTTTCCCCAGCCACTCTGGGTGGCTTCCAACAAAATATTAAAATATAATAGTCTATTAAACATTAAAAGCTTCCCTAAACAGGGCTACCTTCAGGTGTCTTCTAAAAATCTGGTAGTTGTTTATTTCCTTGACATCTGATGGGAGGGCGTTCCACAGGGCGGGTGCCACTACCAAGAAGGCCCTCTGCCTGGTTCCCTGTAGCTTTGCTTCTCGCAGTGAGGGAACCGCCAGAAGGCCCTCGGCGCTGGACCTCAGAGTCCGGCCAGAATGATGGGGGTGGAGACGCTCCTTCAGGTATACTGGACATCAGCGAGGCCAAGAGTGGGGTCTTGTCTTCTGTGCAGCCCAGGACTTCTACACATACTGCCCAGGCTTGTGCCTGGAGAAGTCGCTTTGGTGCTGCTAATGCAGCAGTTTGACTTCACCCCCAGAAGCTCACTCCATTGTCTCTCGAGACAGATGGATGCCAACAAGTTCAGCAGCCTCTGGAGGACCATAGGTTAGTCACCTCTGTTTTCAAGTTTAAATGGTTTCAGTGGAGATATCTGCATACCAGCCTCTCTCACTGAAACCTGTGGGTTTTTTAAGTGCTTAATTTACGAATTCATCATGCCCAATTATTTGCTTTAAAATATTATGGGGCTTGGGAGGAAAAATAAAACCCAATTAAAGATAGAGGGACCCCTGACCATTAGGTTCAGTCATGACCGACTCTGGGGTTGTGGTGCTCATGTCGCTTTATTGGCCAAGGGAGCCGGCATACAGCTTCTGGGTCATGTGGCCAGCATGACTAAGCCGCTACTGGCGAACCAGAGCAGCGCACGGAAACGCTGTTTATCTTCCTGCCAGAACGGTACCTATTTATCTACTTGCACTTTGACGTGCTTTCGAACTGCTAGGTTGGCAGGAGCAGGGACCGAGCAACGGGAGCTCGCCCCATCGCGGGGATTTGAACCGCCGACCTTCTGATTGGCAAGTCCTAGGCTCTGTGGTTTAACCCACAGCACCACCCGCGTCCCTAAAACCCAATTACATGGGACTTATTGTCACTAAACATAGCAATTAAAGGTAAAGGTAAAGGTACCCCTGCCCGTACGGGCCAGTCTTGCCAGACTCTGGGGTTGTGCGCCCATCTCACTCAAGAGGCCAGGGGCCAGCGCTGTCCGGAGACACTTCCGGGTCACGTGGCCAGCGTGACATCGCTGCTCTGGCGAGCCAGAGCCGCACACGGAAACGCCGTTTACCTTCCCGCTGGTAAGCGGTCCCTATTTATCTACTTGCACCCGGAGGTGCTTTCGAACTGCATAGCAATTACTTCTGAGTAATTGTTAAGTGTGTAAAGGTGCCCAACAAGGGAGGTCCCTGCCCTGAGGATGGTACGGTCTAAAATGCAGTAGGGAAGAGACAAAGGGAAGAGAGTCAATTCAAGAATTTCGCCCTCAATTCTGTACCTTCTTACCTAGGAGTAAAACCCACTGAACTCACAGTGGACATGCATAGGTTTCAACTGTTGATCTTAAATCTTACCTATGTGATTTTTTCAATCTTGGTCCAGTCGTTGTGTCAGTCTAATCTACCTAATAGGGGGAAAAAAATGTGAGAGCATCCTGTATTGCTGCCCTGAATTCCTTGTGGAAAAAACAACTTACAAATGTGATAAGTTACATTTTGAGGGTCGTTACAGGGATGGTGGCTGGGTTCTAATATTTGTTCACCACAAGGCTGATTAAGTGGCCTTGGAAAAGTCATTATCTCTGCACCTCGTCTGCTTCAAAAGCTTGGTGTTGCTGCCGCCGCTCTTATAAAAAACTACCCAGAGTTCCTTGAAACAACTTGGGGATTTAACACAAGAAGAGAGCCACCAAGCATGCATAAAATCAATATTTTCATTACTGCTGAACTCTTTGCACAGTTCTTTAAGAATTAAATTTATATTGATCTTCTTCCAGAAAGAGGCAGTCGATAGTCTTCAAATGGACACATGAGAACACGTGACAGAAAGCAGGGAAGGGAATAGAAAGGATTGAAAGGATTTTAGCCTCGACTCCCACCCAACAACTCTTCACAGTTAAGGCTGCAGCCCTAGTTCAGTTGACCTGTGAGTTACTCTTGCACATTTGCAAAGCTAAGCAGGGTCCTGTATGGTTTCAACTTGGAAGGGGGACCATGTGTTGAGATTCCTGCATTGCAAGGGGTTGTGCTAGTTAACCCTTGAGGTCCCTTCCAACTCCTACAGCTCTAACGCGTTTAGGAATGTACTTTAATGCCACAACCAATGACTTCTGTTATCACAGTTATTCCCATGCGTGATCACTGTGGTTATTTTTCATACATTTCAAACTTTAATTGAATTTTTACAGACTGGAGTTTATGCACCTCATGGTCATTTGACCCCACCATTTGTGATGGGTTTTTTCTATACACGTGTGTGTGTGTGTGTGTGTGTGTACCTGTAACATTTCATGCGTCTGATGCAGTGAACTTGACCACTTTGTGCTATAATAAATTGATTAGTCTTTACAGCACCCCAAGACTCTTCCTTGTTCCATTGCAGTAGATTAAAACAGCTACCCCTCTGGGATATTGAATTTCATCGATGCAGAACATAGAATCAAATGGTGCAGGGGTTGTTCTTGGACTCTACCATTCCGGCTGCATGTCGGAGATGGCATTTTGGAGAGCTCTTGGGAGCAGAGGAGGAAAAATCCCTGCATGTAGAAAATCAGAATGTCAGGGGGGGAAGATTCTAAATTTCTGCTGGGTCTTTTTGAAGTGTTTTCTGACCACCACCAGGCAAGGCACAGTCCACAGAAAGCTACAGTATATCACGTGGTTCTGCTGCACATGTAGATCAATTCCCTTATTCGGTGCACATCCTGGAAGTTTATCAATAATGTTCTTCCTTTCTTCTTCCTTGCAGCAAACCGTGTTAAAAAATGGTACAGAATTTTTTGAAATGTGGGAGGAGCCTCCGCCGCCAGTTTATATGCAGTTCTATTTTTTTAACTTGACCAATCCTTTGGAAGTGGTTCAAGGCGAACCTCCCATTGTGAGACAAGTTGGACCATACACTTACAGGTATTTTTTGCTTCATTCATTACTCCAAGACAGTTTATAAAGAGATTGTGCTTTGGGTTCCAAAACAAGATTCAAGGGATGATGGTGAAAGCAGGAATCACAAGGGTGTCTAAATGTCACAACAACTTGACCACTCAGAGAAGTAAGAAAGGAGCTGGTAGGTGAAGGATTAACTGTAGAGTTGGGATCTGTATAAGTTTCTAGCCCTCATGGATATAGAAATAATATTGTATAAGTAATACAGTGGTACCTTAATCCGTTCGACTCCCGGAACTGTTTGAAAACCAAGGCGCAGGTTTCGATTGGCAATCGGAAGTCACATCGGATGTTCAGTTTCCAAAAAACCTTCGCAAACCAGAACACTTACTTCTGGGTTTGCAGCGTTCGGGAGCCGATTTGTTCGGGAGCTAAGCCTTTCGACAACTAAGGTGCCACCTAGTGCATTCTCAGAGAGCTTAAGGCAGTGTCGTCAACCTTTTTGCACCAGTGGGCACATTAAAAAAAAATCAGAAAGCGCTGTGGGTGCCAGTCAGAAAATGGCTGCCATGGGAGTGTGGTATACGCAACATAGGGCATGGATTAGGGGTTCTGAGCTGGCACTGCTCTGACCAGGGTGGAGAAGCTGTGCTGGCTGCGACACCAACTTCTGCCGTGAAGGCATTTAACTTCTGGTGAGATCTTATACCCTGTGGCCTTTGGCACTGTTTTACTAGAGTCAATGTACTGCACTAGGATGAACTGAGATATTTTTTAAAAGCTCCTTTCCTGTCTCTCTTTCTCTCCTCTGTCTTTCTCTGCAGAGAACACAGGCTCCACGTAAATGTTCACTTTTTAGACAACGGCACCAAAGTGTCTTCTCTGAATCCAAAGACTTACTTCTTCGAGCCGGAGATGTCCGTGGGGAACCCGGAAGCTCATCTGATCAGGACTATAAACATGCCTGCACTGGTGAGGTTTCTTTCGGGCAGCTTGCAAGGATTTTATTGTCGCTTTCGTGCTGCTTTAAACAGAGACGCCCGTGATTGAACCTTATGCCTGTAAAGCAAGGGGGGGGGGACACTTTGTTGTGTCAGGTGTTGCTGAACTGCATCTCCCATCATCCCTCACCATTGTTCGTGCTCGCAGTGGCCAATGGGAGTTGCAGTGCAAACCGGCAAAGTTTAGCCACAGCTGCTGCATAGAAGGTGCCTGTCACTCCTTGCTGTTGGTTCCTGTAGTTTTAAACCCTCTGTGCACCCTACACTTGGATGATGAGCGGTGAGTGGTTTCTTCCCTTTAAAAAATTGCAATCTGGTGTATTACCAAAATCGAGAAGCATCACAAAACAGAACAAATGCAATGAAAAGCAAATGGCGTTCATACTCCCTAACCCCAAAATGTGTGAAATCACAGTCCTGTGTGTCCTTTAACAGCAAAATTACGCAGACAAATGGCTTAACCTTGTCCAGCCTAGTTCACACAAATCTCATGGCTATTATATGTAAAACTCAAAAAGAAGTTTCCAAGAATGAATTCTTTTTCTAGAGTGATTAGCTGTGCAGTCTTCATCTGTCAGTTTTTTCCTCCATTGCAGCAGGGGCCCTACACTTGGTAACCCATGTAACTGAAGGAAGCTTTCCTGATCTTCCTTTAATTTTTTTTGTAATTTGGATGCCCTCTGGTTGATACAAATTGCTTCCTATCAGAGAGGAAGACTCACCTGAAACAGGCTGGGCCTGCTTGTCAAAAATCAGATCGTTCTGTGACAGCAGCAAGGGGGTTGTCAACTATTTGCCATTTACAGAGTGCTTATTTAGAATAAGAACTTACTGAACTATAGACTTGAAGGCAATTCAAGGTGTTACGGGCTGGGGCTCCACCTTGTGGTAGATTGAAGAACCGCTGGCATTTAGGCATTCCATAGGCCAAAGCACACATTACATGGCAGGTGATGGGAATCTCACACATAATTTTCTTATCCAAAAAGAGCTGTGGAGCCATGCCTGACATAGGGCTCATGGTGATGGCATTTGGGGTTCAAATGCATTAGCAGAAGTTGAGCTTAACCAGAACCCTTGCTTGGAGGGAGCACATTTAACCATTGGATGTAGTCACACTGAGACGCTTGAGTTTAGTAAGATAATAAAAAAAGCTAAGTTGGTTAAAGGAAATACATGCTTGACAGAAAATATCCTCGTTCTGTGTAGCCAAGGCGGAGATACAAAGAGGCATGCTTGCTCTTTCATCCTTCAGGAGAGCATAGCTGTCAACCGTCCCTTATTTGGCGGGAAAGTCCCTTATCCCAGCACTGTGTCCCACTGCTGTCCTTTATTGATGATGTCCCTTAAATTTCCCGAGTTTCAAAGGAAGCAGCTCCTCTCCCTTCCTCCCTGCTGGCCAGGGAGGAGGGAGGCTCCAACTGTGTTGCTTGGCTGCGTTGCTCACCCAATAAAAAGTCTAAGAACGACTGGGGGGTGGAACTTGCATGCCTTGTGCCAATCACATTGGCCGGGTTGCCTGGGGACTCGCCTTTGCTCAGTGCTTCCCAGCAGAGAGGTGACGGTGGTTTTCCTTGCTGCATCCCCTTTGCCGGGTTGCTGCACTGTGGGAACCACTGCTTGAGGCTTCGTTTGGCTGCTGGCTGGGCTTTCTGCCTTTGGCTTGGAGGGGCTCAGAAGTTGAACATACCTGTGCTTGGAAAATCCCTTATTTTGGCTGCTGATACTTTATTTTGAGGCTTCTGGTCCCTTATTTTCAAATCTGTAAGTTGACAGCTATGCAGGTGAGACATGCAAATAGGCCTCCTTTCCCAAGGTAAGGACAAAATAGGAAATGAGGTCGGTCACCCTAAGGGTGTCAGTCTGGCATCGTAGGAAGGTCAGTGCAGGTTAAATCAGAAATACAATCTAGGAAGTATGGAGGACCCCCCCCCCTCTATCTACTCTCTCACCCCAGGCAAATCCTCCAGTTTTCAATACAAGCTGAGTTGCACTCAGCACTTCCAAAAGATGGCTTAACTCTGCCTCCCCTTTCCTTTTGGACTACCATCAGCTACAAAGGGGAAAACATGCAGGCACTTAATGTGCAGTTTTACCCTGATGATGTCTCAGTAGCACATTTCACAAGTTTAACATGCATTCTCTTAATAGTCTTTGCAACGGCCCCGTGAGCTAGGTTGGTGCCGCTGTGTGCTCCTGAGAGAAAAATGACTTGCCTGTGGCCGCCTGCTTTGAGTTTTATGGCCGCCATGAAATTTAAACCGCGGCTCATGTTACTCGTTTTAAAACGTACATCCTGTTTTTCATTATAAAATACATTCAAAGCAGCTTGCAGAGGGAAGTTCTTAAAAGACACAGAATACTTACCAAAAAAAAAGCGAATCCAATTATTAAAACCAGTTCCCAATTTTCAGTTCAGTTTCTTCTATTTCGGTTTGCCTAACTCTCTGTTCGTCCTCTCAGGTGGTCTGCTACCTTGAGTACATTGACTCCAGTAAAATGGGGCCAAAAGTCAGAGGATCCAAGATTTTGCCAGAAGGTGGTGCCGCTGCCAGTACTGCTTATCCACAGATGGTGGGATGGGGGTGGGCAGGGAGCTTGTGGGGGCACCCAATCTTGGGCTGCCTGAGGCCGCTGCCTCACTCCACCTTATGGGTGTAGACATGCAAATAGGCCTCCTTTCCCAAGGTAAGGACAAAATAGGAAATGAGGTCGGTCGCCCTGGCATCGTAGGAAGGTCAGTGCAGGTTAAATCAGAAATACAATCTAGGAAGTATGGAGGACCCCCTCTCTATCTACTCTCTCACCCCATGCAAATCCTCCAGTTTTCAATACACCCCCTCTAGATTCCATTTCCAACCAGTTCCTGGGAGTCAGAACTACGGAGAGTGCTCTTGTGCTTCAGTCCTCCTTGTGGATTTCCTGCAAACACCTGCCTAGCCCCTGTGAGCTCCACATGCTCACAAGCTTTCCTCCTCCTCCATCAGGTTGCAATGAACATGGCTACAGCAACGCCCATGCATTTCCCTGCAGAGATCTTGCTCATATTATTTGACGAAAACTTGTTCACGACACGCACTGTCCATGAACTGCTGTGGGGCTACACAGACAAGCTGCTCAGTGCCCTACACAAATTCCGCCCCAGTATTGACCCAGACTTCGGCTTTTTTAAAAAGGTAAGGTTCTGACCGCACAATCCTACCTGTTCACAGACTGTATCGCCAGAGTGGTGCATGCTCTAGTTATCTCCCGCTTGGACTACTGCAATGCGCTCTACGTGGGGCTCCCTTTGAAGGTGACCCGGAAACTACAACTAATCCAGAATGCGGCAGCTAGACTGATTACTGGAAGTGGCAGCTGAGACCACATAACACCGGTCTTGAAAGACCTACATTGGCTCCCAATACGTTTCTGAGCATAGTTCAAAGTGTTGGTGCTGACCTTGAAAGCCCTAAATGGCCTCGGCCCAGTATACCTGAAGGAGCGTCTCCACCCCCATCATTCTGCCTGGATGCTGAGGTCCAGCTCTGAAGGCCTCCTGGTGGTTCCCTCATTGCGAGAAACCAAGTTACAGGGAACCAGGCAGAGGGCCTTCTCTGTAGTGGCACCCGCCCTGTGGAACACCCTCCCACCAGATGTCAAAGAGAAAAACAACTACCAGACTTTTAGAAGACATTTGAAGGCAGCCCTGTTTAGGGAAGCTTTTAATGTTTAATAAGTTATTGCATTTTGGTGTTCTGTTGGAAGGCGTCCAGATGGGCGGGGTATAAATACTCAGATTTGCATATTAGTCTTGGCTGAAAAGGTTCCCAAGTCCTGCAAGAGGGTGAAGGATCAATTGGTTCTTTCCTGTCCCCTCATCCCACCAATCACAAAAGCAGTCATGAAAGCGAAAGCTCTCTCTATCTCGTGTTTTATTTCTAGATGAACGGGTCCGATGATGGCGAGTACATTGTCCTAAGCGGGGAGAAGAACTACCTTGACTTCACGAAGATCGTCAGATGGAGAGGGAAAGAGTAATGTTTCTTTCTTTTCCTTTTAATTTGAGCGCTGGACTCCGTGGTTAATAATTCGCGTTTCAAATTTTGAAAGGCAAGGACGTGCAGAGCAAGAGCTCTTGGGCGATAACGGTGATGATTTGACAGAGCAGCATCAGTGTGCTAAGCCAGGGAGCACATTTTGAGAGAGTGCTTCGGGTGCCCATCAGAAAATGGTTGCCATGGCATGACACACTAAAGGGAGCACAGTCTTGGGGAAGCTTTCCCCAGAATTGTAATTCCATACCAGAAGACTTTTAAGCTTTCTGCCTCAGAAATGAAACAGAAGCAGGGGAAAGCGCATTAAAGGAGAGGGGGACCCCAGCAAATAAGGACCCCAAGATTTTCTGTTTCCAGGTGTCCAAACAAATCAGTCACAGCTCTGACTTCACCCATTGGCTTAAAACACTGGTTTAGTTCACGGAAATCACTTAGAAGGGTACCTGCATGTTTGGGTCCATAACTTTATTTCTAGGAGGGATAGTGTTAAGTTGTGGGTGAACTTATCAGACGACACAGCGATTCTTCAAACAGCTCTTGTTTATTCACAGGCCAGGACAGAACTGAACTGAAAGGCTCAGTCAGCCTGCTTATATAGAGCTCCAGTACCACATTACTGTAACAACTTTCTAAAACTATCCAATCACTGAATGTCACTTTCGATCCTTCATTTGCATAACCATCTACAGTATCCCCCTGCTGGCCCAGGGTGAGAACTTCGGTACATAACAGATAGAGTCTTACCTTTTTATTTAAATAAAAGCCCAAGGGCAGCTAAAGAAACCCTTTATGAGCATTGTGGCGCCCATGTGCTCTGCCTTGGCAATCCCTACACTAAACAAAAGGCTGGCCTTCGCCTCCCAAGAACTGGCAGCTCTAAATTTAGACGGGAAATGGAAATGGAGCTAACATGGGATGAATCTGCACACATGGAGTGACAGGTGCTGAAGCTTCATTTTAGTTGGGCATAAGGATTAAATCAGCTGTCCCCAAGCCCAATGCTCTGCAGATGTTCTTGGACTCCGACTCCCATCATCCCTCACCATGGGCCATGCTGTCTGGGGATTGTGGGAGCTGGAGTCTTGAGAACACAAGGGCACCAGTTGGAGATTGCTGGACTTTTCAAAGGCTTGGTGGAAGGGGTCGTGTTGTTGTTGTTTTTTAAATAAGAAGAGGTAGTTCTTATTTGTTTCTTCTTTAAAAAAAGACAGAAACGGGGTGGCTTTTGTTGGTTCTCTACGAAATGATTCCACACAGGGGAGAATGGTCCGTCTCATTGAAAAGCCCAGGAGGTCTTATTAACATAGCTGTCAACATTTTCCTTTTTTTTTAAGGGAAATCCCCATATTCCGAATAGGATTCCTCACAAGAAAAGGGAAAAGTTGACAGCTATGCTTATTAAGGCGGTAAGATCGAGGGAGCCAAGTTGAGAGGCAGGGATCAGTAGATAAATATATTGGGCTATAAGTAAAAATAAAGGAAGGGGGAGTGGAGGACAAAGAAATTATTCTGCATATGGAAGGGGATAAGAAGAAACAGAGATGAGGTTCTATCTGGGACATGGGGAATAATAACCCTAGACTGTTTTATTTGAGGCTGCTGCAAAATACTGATTTTTCTATGTGCTCAAAAGCTGTTCCTCCTCCGTATGTCTTCCCTCTGTAGCTCACTAGACTGGTGGACGTCGCCAACTTGTAACATGATAAATGGAACCGACGGTGATACTTTTCACCCATTGATAGACACTGGTGAAACCATCTACGTTTTCTCGTCAGACTTCTGTAGGTAAGAATGGTGGAAGGTGTTCATATCGTAGTGCTTTTCCTACTGTCACAACAACACTTAGGAAGGAGCAGATTCAAGCAGGCCACAAGGAAGGTTAACTAGTGTGTTTCAGTGGGATATATGGGGCATCCCAAGCCCATAACTTGCTGGTGAACATTTGCTAGCGTTGGATTATATACTTTGTTTGGAATACGTGTAAATCGCTCCTTGCCCTGCTGTGCCCCCAACATACCACATGTGTCTGTTTGGTCCATGTGTGTGTGCTTGTGTTTGGAAGACGGAAGAGAGAAAACAGGGTGTAGAAGCTGAGCTGGAAGCAGCAAACAGGAGCTGGGAACCAGATGCCACAAACCAGAGGAATCGGAAGCCAGGAATACAAACTGGGAAGTCAGATCTTTAGTCCAAAGTCAGAGCCAAGGCGTGTTGCTGCCCAGGCAACAACTCAGCCCTGCACAGGAAGCTTGCATCATTCTTTCTAATGAGGGGATGCAATGGCCAGCCTAGGTGGGTGAAGTCCGACTGGAGCCCATTGCCAGCCAAGCGATGCTCTAACCTTGTTGGCTCACTGAGTAGGGCAGCAGTTTCCAGCTCGATGGGTTCCTGGCTTTTGCCCCAGGGGTTTCCAGGGACACAGGCCCTCCATTCACACCACAGCAGCCCTGAAGAGTGCACAGTGCGTCTTTTGTTTCCGATCAAAGCCCGCGGCGGAAGGCTTCAGGCTCTTCTTGTCGTTTCCAGGTCCCTGTACCTCACGTTTCAGAAGTACGTGACCGTCGAAGGGATCTCAGCCTACCGGTTTTCGCCTCCTGAGATGCTCTTTGCAAACGCCTCTGTCAATCCAGACAATGCCGGGTTTTGTGTGCCGGCAGGGAACTGCCTAGGGGCAGGGCTCCTGAACATCAGCGCCTGCAATCAAGGTACGTGAGCCAAAAGGGATTCTAGGGCAGAACAGACTTTGCCAGCCCTGCACACCTCCCTGTGTCATTTTGCAGATTTGTTTGGGGTTTTGTGTGTGTGTGTGTGTGTGTGTGTGTGTGTAATCTCTGACTCCTGGAAACCCCCAAAATAGCCCAGCAAGGAATGTGCATCCTCGGTGGGTATGGAATGCCGACTGACAGTTGGAGGGAGCAGGAAATGGAAACTGGGAGAGCAGGGGGCATGCAGTGGAGTATCCTGGGAAAGGGCATGACTGGCTGGAAGGAATCCTGAACAGGAGCACCCCGAGGTGCTGCATTTTTTTGCCAGGGACCGTGCTGAGGAGGGGTGCGCTGAGGAGGGATGGTGGGAGTCTTCCTCTGCTCCGGATCTTGAATCTTCCCAGGAGCAGGAGGACGGTATAGATTTGGAACAGTGGTTTGCAGAGGGGTATAGTTCAGAAGGCAGAAGCTGGGAAATACTGGATGGGGAACAGCTAGGAGGAGAAGCACTAGGGGAGAGTGAGTTAACAGACTCAGTTTCTCTGGAAGGCGTTCAAGGTCAAGAAGAACAGAAAGCCCAGTGGTTGCGAGATCAGGTTGCAAGACGCGGTAGTGACGTGGGGGTCTAGAGGGAAGTGGGGGAAAACCTTAATTGGGAGCACCTTCATTCCTAGGAATGGATTCTTTGTGATCATTAAAATTTAAAGAGCCTCCTTTCTCTTTGTTCTGCTTATCTACTGCCAAAGTGGAGCGGGGGGAGGAAGCCGAGTCTCTGAAGCCTGACACCACTTTCCCCCTGCAGGCAAAAGATTCTTGCATTGCAGGGGGCTGGACTAGAGGAGCTTTGGGTCCCTTCCAACTATGCAATTCTATGAAATACTGCTTTGGCACCAGTGAGAATTTTGTGCACTGGGATGTCCCTGGTTCAGTTCTCACCTCTGGCTCGAATTCATTTGGTGGTCTGTCAGGGAAGCTTCTGCAGGATAGGGATGATGATGCCAGCCTGTTTTATAGTTCTGTCGCAAGGCTCACCGAGCGAAGGTAGAGACCTTTGAATGCTAAAAATGTGGCATATAAATGCTAGCTCTTATTATTATTATTACAGCAGCTTCGGTTGATTAGTTATCTGGCTTTTTAATTCATCTTCATGGTGTTAAAACAGTGGTACTATTGATTATAATTATAATAGTGTTACGTCCATGAGATTGAAAGGGTGAGCAAAATCAGGACACTTACTTAGCCCTACTTTGGATACAAGACTTGATTTATATCCTGCCTTTCCTACAGCAAGCTGAAGGTGGTGTTTATGGCTTTGCTCCTTTCCATTTTATCTTCCCAACAGCCCTGCGAGGGCGGTTAGGTAATGGCTGGCCCGAGGTCAAACAGTGAGCTTCGTGGTTGAAGGCACTACACCACACGGGCAGAACTGTGGCTGTATGTCTGGAGGGAATTTTTAAAGGGACATGTGCCCTTTTCCGTTCAGTTTCTGACAGCTGTTGTTCTTACAGGTGCACCAATATTTTTATCACCCCCACATTTTTACCTATCCGATGATAAGTATGTCCAGGACATTGATGGCATGCATCCGAATCAGGAGGATCACGAGACATATGTGGACGTAAACCCTGTAGGTACCCTGTTCTGCCTTATAGTTGTTACGGTTTGGCTTTCAGGAAGGACCTGTAGTAATAATAATAATAATAATAAATTATCTGGGCAGCTTTCAACAAAATATTAAAATACAGTAATGCATCAAACATTAAAAGCTTCCCTAAACAGGGCTGCCTTCAGATGTCTTCTACAAGTCTGGTAGTTGTTCTTCTCTTTGACATCTGGTGGAAGGGCATTCCACAGGGAGGGCGCCACTACCGAGAAGGCCCTCTGCCTGGTTCCCTGTAACTTGGCTTCTCACAGTGAGGGAACCGCCAGAAGGCCTTCAGCGCTGGACCTCGACGCTGAACGATGGGGGTGGAGACACCCCTTCAGATATGCTGGACCGAGGCCGTTTAAGGCTTTAAAGGTCAGCACCGACACTGTGAATTGTGCTGGGAATGTGAGCTCATGGGGGCCCCCTTTCCTTCTCCTTTCAGGGGTGCTAGTTTCCTTTCCCACTTCCTGGTTCGCAGGAGCCACAGTTTGCCGTTGGCATCTGAATTGGGCAAACCATAGTTTGCCAGTGACCAATGGTTTGGCTCCAAACCAGAGCTCGAAACGCAACTTCTGACTCTGCAGGGAGACAAATGATAGTTCAGAGAGAAACTGCCATTTGCCAAATGTGGGTGTTGCCGCTGAATAAGGCTGGGAGAGAATCCTCTATGAGGGCTTGGAGAGCTTCTGCCAGTCACTGTAGACAATGCTGAGATGGATGGGCCAGAAGCTTTATTTGCTGGAAGTCAGTTTCTTCTGATGCTAGGAGCAGCAGGTTGCTCACCTGTAGTACAGGCAACTGCCCATTTACGCGGGGGTTATGTTCCGAGGCACCGCACATTTAAGTGAAATCGCGTCTATTAGGAAAAGCCTGCAAACACCACAGTCATTCCCGCCAAACCTTCTTCCTCAAACTCCAATGCTCCACAGGCCTCAAAGGGCTCATGGGATTGCTAGGCACTATTTTTGTGCCTAAAGCAGAGACATCACCTTGCCAACAAAGGTCCATATAGTTAAAGCCATGGTTTTCCCAGTAGTGATGTATGGAAGTGAGAGCTGGACCATAAAGAAGGCTGGTCACCGAAGAATTGATGCTTTTGAATTCTGGTGCTGGAGGAGACTCTTGAGAGTCCCATGGACTGCAAGAAGATCAAGTCTATGCATTGTGAAGGAAATCAGCCCTGAGTGCTCACTGGAAGGACAGATTCTGAAGCTGAGGCTCCAATACTTTGGCCACCTCATGAGAAGACAACACTCCCTGGAAAAGACCCTGATGTTGGGAAAGATGGAGGGCACAAGGAGAAGGGGACGACAGAGGACGAGATGGTTGGACAGTGTCCTCGAAGCTACCAGCATGAGTTTGACCAAACTGCGGGAGGCAGTGGAAGACAGGAGTGCCTGGCATGCTCTGGTCCATGGGCTCACGAAGAGTCGGACACGACTAAACAACAACATTTTTGTGCCATTTTCGCAGCTCTTTTAGGGCTGTTTTTGCTCCTTTTTGCGCCGCTTCCGGGTTTGCGGTTACATGTGCCTTGAACGCAAATGGAGAGTTGTCTGTGTATAGGATTAACAAATTCAGCAAGCAATTAACATGCATGTGGGTAGCCTCCATAAGCAGCAGGAAGCATTGCTTCTGCTGCAGCCCATGTGGCATGGCGAGGAAGCAGCATAACTCAGCGGCAGAGCGCATGCTTTGAATGCGAAAGGTCCCAGATTTAACCTCTCAACATCTCCAGGTTGAGGATGTAAAACCCTGGCAAACCTCTGCCAGTCAGTGCAGGTAAATCTGAGCTAGATAGGTCAATGACTCTGGGGTTGAGCGCTGTTCTCTACTTCGCAGGGATGTCTCCTTTGGGCACCATCTTAGGACGGTTTATGATTATGGCAGAGGCCCTATTCTAGGCTTAGATGCAAATAGATAAATAAAGTGCGCACACCAATGCACGTCAATAACCAATTTCTAAAGTCTGACTGAGTCACAATTCCTTTATCCCTTAGTTGACAGGAGTGCTGGTCAGAGCAGCCCGGCGACTGCAGATCAATACTTACGTTGAAAAGCTACCAGATTTTATGTAAGTACTCTGTTGGGGTTTTTAAATTTTTTAAAAAAATCAGTATAAGAAAAACATTAGAATGAGTCGTATATAAAACAGGATAGGAGGATAACAAAGGACGTTAAATTTAAAGGCGCAGTAGATACCTGAAAAGAAGAATGAGATTTTTAGGATATTTAATTATTTAAACTGTATCGCTTTAGCATGTTGATGTTCCCTGGGAACAGGGATTGAGTACTAAAGCGCTCTGGGAATTGTAGTAGCTCTGTGAGAGGGGAGAGGAGTCTCCTAACAGTTGGCAGCATCCTTAACAAACTGCAGTCCCCAGGATTCGTTGGAGGGAAGCAATGACTCTTAAAGGTAAAGGGACCCCTGACCATTAGGTCCAGTCGTGGCCGACTTTGGGGTTGTGGCGCTCATCTCCCTTTATTGGCCAAGGGAGCCGGCGTACAGCTTCCAGCTCATGTGGCCAGCATGACTAAGCCGCTTCTGGCGAACCAGAGCAGCGCACGGAAACGCTGTTTACCTTCCCACCGGAGCGGTACCTTTTTATCTACTTGCACTTTGACGTGCTTTCGAACTGCTAGGTGGGCAGGAGCAGGGACTGAGCAACGGGAGCTCACCCCATCGCGGGGATTCAAACCGCCAACCTTCTGATCGGCAAGTCCTAGGCTTTGTGGTTTAACCCACAGCACCACCCGCGTCGCTTACAAAGTGGTATAATTGTGTTTCAAAGGTCTGGTGCTGGTTTGGCCAGGGATAAGTGCAAGGGGAGGGGTGACGAGATCTGCCTTTCTGCTGTCTGCGTGTTCCTCTCTTTTCCACCCTCTCACCTTGCTAAGCCACTTCAAGCAGCTTGTGGTATGAGTAGGAGAGAAATTGCATGTGTAGAGAGGTGAGCAGCCTATTATGGCAACTGGATAGGGAGAGCTGCCCTGCCAGCCGAGCTTCTGACTAGGCACCTGTGCTGTACCACTGTGTTGTCAATTTTTAGCCGCACCTCTTGCACTCAGTACAATGGACTGGGCAGACACCGCGTTGGGGGAGCAGAGTTTCCAAAAGCTTTTATCCACTGGGGTTGGGGGTAGTGAAGAGAGCCAGTCTCTGATCTCATAGTACCCGAGAGTGAAGTGGCATTCTATATCGTATGTAACAGTTCTTTAAACTACTTTTTCGCCTTCTTTTAGCCAAACAGGCAACATCAGATCCTTGTTCCTCCCTGTGTTCTATGTAAACGAGGTAGGCTTTTTTGCAAAACACCTTCTGCTTCTTTACTGCTAACCCAGCGTGTTGTGACAGGTGGAACTTAGCTGGGGGGGAGAGGGCCCATATACTGCAAGGAGAATTGTTGGGAAATAATGTGGATTCTGAAATATCAGACACTAGAGAAGCTGCAGAGTAACATTTACTTGAAGAGGGAGAGAATGCTTTAGTGCAGGGGTCAGCAAACTTTTTCAGCAGGGGGCCAGTCCACTGTCCATCAGACCTTGTGGGGGGCCAGACTATATTTTGAATTTTTTTAAAAAATGAATGAATTCCTATGCCTCACAAATAACCCAGAGATGCATTTTTAATAAAAGGACACTCTCTACTCATGTAAAAACACGCTGATTCCCGGACAATCCGTGGGCCGGATTGAGAAGGCGATTGGGCTGGATCTGGCCCCTGGGCCTTAGTTTGCCTACCCATGCATTAGTGCATAGATCATTAGTCTTCCTTGCCTTGATTGCCAAAAACAGAATAAATATGACTTAGTCTACTTGCACAATGTGCGTAGGTTGCGGAATTTAGTGCTCTTCGTGCGGAATTTGCATTGCCTATGTGTGGAGCTTTACGAGGGTGGTGGTGGGTTATCAAACTTCCAGGAAGACCTCCCTCTGATGTTATTGTTATGTTACTCAGCATACAATTAGAGAGCAGTGCAGTGCAGGGAAGAACACGGCTGCAAAATTTGAACTCACCTGCAACAGCAAAAATGTATTGGGTGTGGTCCTGAGAAAAGAAGACACTGAAAAGGTTCAGGGTATTAGCTTACAGATTTACCTTATGCTGCAGGGGCAAATTTACAAGCAGGAGAAGCTTGATGATTATGTAATTAGCATCCCGCTTAATGCCAGGATAGCATCTAAGTGGATCACAAAATGTAAAAACCAATTGCACAACATGGGTGAAATACAGATGGATTAGAAACGCACTGTAATTAAAATAAAAAAATGAAGCAATCTCAATAAAATGTTAATGTCCACGGAAAAAAAAGGGCAAGCCTGCACAAATTACAAGGTATTTTACTTGCTACAATTGAATGTGCCTTTCAAGCCGAATTTCTGTCTGGGAGGGATGGGGCAGTGATGCACTTTTGAGTTTCAGTGCAGCCCATCCCATTAACCCATTAATGCAGTGATTAAAACAGCAGACTTGGATTGAGGGAATGCCTGTATGAGAAGGTTGCCTTCAAGAGCCGGCGGAATGCCCATGCGGATGAGACCTTTCGTATTTCAGCAGGGAACTCATTCCACAGCACCAGTTGGAGACACAATCTAAATCCGCCTTCCCCAGTCTGCTTGCCCTCCCGATGTTTTTGACTACATCTCCCATCAGCCCCACTCAGGCAGCATAGCAACTCCAAAACATCTGGCAGGCAGTGTGTCGACAAAGGCTGATCTGAATCTTATTTGACTAGAGTCTTGTAGATAACAGAATGAATCTTTGTCTCTCTCCTCCCTGCCCCTTTTTGCTCCTCCAGAGTGTCGTGCTGGACAAAGCATCCGTGGCAAAACTGAAGACTGTTCTTCTTGAAACTGCGGTGATGACCAGCGTCCCTTATATCATCATGGCACTAGGGATTCTTTTTGGTGCTCTGTTCGTTGCGCTTGTCTGCAAGCCCTTACGGGCGAGGGAGGAGGTAAGGTAGCGCTTGGATCTGACCTTTCCCCTCTGCTTTCTGTACCTCTCTTATTTTGTTCATTTTCATAAAAATCAAAACCTTTTCCTTTTTTAAAAATTTTCTCTTGATTTTGACTTACTTTCTTTGTGCAATCACCAGAAAGATTTTGTGTTTTTGTTTTATTCCTTTCTCTGTTGTGTCTTCCTTTATTTGTTTCTTCCAAAATGCTGGTTCTAGGGCAGCGAAGGTTTAGTAGACACAGAGTAAGCACCTTTCCGCAAACGTTCAGCAGCTGTCTTGAGACACATGGTAAGATGAGCAAAGTCCATATCTTTTTCCTAATCCTCCTTCCTAGCTACAACCCTTATTCGCTAAGGAGAAACGGTTAGCTAGTGAACTCCAAAGTCTTAAGGTCTGTTTCGCACATGTATGATGACCATCATTCATTGACGGTAATGACTTGCACATTTGCATGACTAATTAATTGCCAACGGTAGTTTTTTTCACATAGCCCAATATCAGCTCAAACTGGGAATGGATGGATCAGTCAATCTATTCCCAATATATTCCCAATCTGTGGCAGTTTGCAATGCCCATCTTGTTCCCTTTTTAACTTTTAAAAAAATAATCAGTATGAAAATCACATTTGTATACACATTTAAATACTTACTTTATCATAAAATGTGTATTTTTCGCTCTGCGTGAATGTGCATTTCACCCTAAAGCACACATCTTTTGAGTCGAGAACTACAAACACATGCATGTGTGAACCAGCCTTAAGGTCAACACTCCTCGCTTGAAGGTCTTGGCAATCTCACTCCTGCAGCCCAAGCAAGGTTGGGACGTTTAGGCTGTTTCAGTTCTTACCCCACTTACTAGAAGTGAGCCCTATTGAATTCAGCGGGGCTTAACTTCTGAGTCGACGTAGTCAGAATGGCACCGTTGCTTGGTTGATTAGTCAAGTCGCCGTGTGAGCATGTGTGTGCTTGCGAGAGAAAGCGAGAGATGATGTCCGTTCAGACATTTGTGTGCTTTGGGTCAGGGCCGTAGTTCAGTGGTAGAGTATTTGCCAGGTCCAGTCCCCATCATCTGCAGGTGAAGCTGCCAGTCAGTTCAGACAATCCTGAGTTGGTCTGACTGCATGAGACAGCTTCCTGTGTTGCTGTGTTCCCCTATTGAATAAGAAAGCAAGCATGGTCTTTTTCCCTAAGCTAGAAATACAACTTTCCTCATGTGTGGATTTAATTCACTGACTAAAATTATTCTAGTTCTACTGGCCATTGACCGAAATAAATAATATATAATCCTAATCCTGTAATACCTTAGCTAGATTTCTTTAGTCAGGAACAGTCCTAGTTACTGTTTTCTTCTTTTATTTTTATACACATTTTCTTCCATTCCTCCTTCCCTAATAATAATAATAATAATAATAATAATAATAATAATAATAATTTATTTGTACTCTGCCCATCTGGCTGAGTCTCCCCAGTCACTCTGGGCGGCTTCCAACAAAGTATTAAAATACAGTGGTTTGTTAAACATTAAAAGCTTCCCTAAACAGGGCTGCCTTCAGATGTCTTCTAAATGTCAGGTAGTTGTTTATTTCCTTGACATCTGATGGGAGGGCGTTCCACAGGGCGGGGGTGGAAACGCTCCTTCAGGTATACTGGGCCGAGGTCGTTTAGGGCTTTAAAGATCAGCACCAACACTTTGAATTGTGCTCGGAAACTTGCTGGGAGCTAATGTAGGTCTTTCAGGACTGGTGTTATATGGTCTTGGCGGCCACTCCCAGTCACCAGTCTAGCTGCTGCATTCTGGATTAGTTGTAGTTTCCGGGTCACCTTCAAAGGTAGCCCCACGTAGAGCACATTGCAGTAGTCCAAGCGGGAGATTACACGACAACCATGCAAGGCTGATTGGCCCAACGTCTCCTTGCAATCATCATGGGCTAAGTGAGAACGTGAACCCAGGTCTCTCCATTCCAAGTTGGGTACTTTGGAGCCCACCCTAGTTTGAAAGTTGGCAGAGGGATACCAGAGTGTTCCAGGAGTCTTTTCCCCACTCTGCCTGTTGTGTGGGCTTCGTTTCTGAGCAGGTTCTTGCAACTGCAAAAGCAAATCTGTGTCTGTGTTGGTGTGCGCCATGCGGCTTTGCTTGGAGTGTCCATCACGGTGGTGGTGGGTTTTGTCCAAAATGAGAGAGAGAAGAAACAAGCAAGGGGTGTTGTTCTGTTGCTGGCCGGACATCGGTTTCTCAGTTGAACATAGAGGTAGCATTGCCCGGTGGGATGGAGCTGCAATCTCTTCCGCTTCCCGGAAGCGAGAGCAGAAAAGAGTGGGGAGGTCAGCACGGTGCAGGTGCACCTGCGGAACCCCTGGGTTGGCTCCACCAGTGCTTTCACAGAAAGCGGAGGTGATTCAGCTTCGCCAGGTAAACCCCTTCTGCCCTGCTTCTCCCTGTCCTTACTCTGCTCTCCCTGGAAGCAATTTTACCTACTGCGCTTATGGGTTAACTAAGAGACTGCATGGACCAGGGGAGGCCAAGTCTTGTGGCCAAGGTGATGGGTTTTGGGGAGCGGGGGGTGGGTATTGCCAGTTGTTTTCTTTTATGTAAGAATTTTCAGTATGCAAAATGTATCCAGTTTTTGGGGGGCGGACGGGCAACAACACCTGGTTCTTATCATAGGAATGTTGAGGGTACAATTCCCAATTTGTCGATTGGCCGGGGAGGCTGGAAGATTTGACCATAATTTGGATCCAAGATACATTCGAGGGCAATTTCTCAGTTCGATGGTGGAGATGAAAACTTCCCCACATGTAGAAATCTGACATATGAGGGAGGAGGCTAGACTTAAAAGCCTGTCCCTGGTGTGCTAATTTTCCACAAGCAGGGAGTTAATTGCTATAACTGGATATTCAAATCCACACCTCCAGTCTGAAATGGTACAGTCTTTAGAACATGGTACCAGGTGATTTATCTGCCCCATTAAGACGCACAACTTTTCAAAGGAAAATCTCTGACCATGATATGACACATACCTAAGATCATTTCCCTAAAAGCCATATACATCATATCCCTACTGTAATTTTCCAAATACAAGACGAATGCCTCGCAAGATGAAAAACGCGCAAGACGAAAGAGTTTTCCATTTTTTGAGTCGTTCCACAAGACGAATTTCCCTGTGGGCTTGCTTCGCAAGACGAAACGTCTTGCGAGTTCTTGCGAGTTTGTTTCCTTTTTCTTAAAGCCGCTAAGCCGTTACTATCCGCTAAGCCGCTAATAGCTGCTAAGCCGCTAATAGCCGTGCTTCGCAAGACGAAAAAAACATAAGACGAAGAGACTCGCGGAACGGATTAATTTCGTCTTGCGAGGCACCACTGTATATGTGCTTGTGTGATCTCTTAAGGCATATACATAACACAGACTTCAACTAGTTTCGTGAAATTCTCTGCCCACCCCCCCCCACCCCAAATTGTAATTCTGCAAGTGGAGCCTGGGGATCTCTTAATACTCAGCACCCACCCTAAACTACAAGTCCCAGAATTATTTGCAGGAAGCTGTGACAGTTTTACAGGTATAAAACTGAGACACTTCTACAGTGCAAGGGAAGCGCATGCTGTATTTGTCAGCCTTGGGTTGCAGGTGTCAGGATAGCACCTTTCAGTTCTGTGTTTGTCTTTCCTACCTCTCTTAATTTCAGGCTTCAGAAGACGAGAGAGCGCCGCTCATCCGGACATCGTGACTCAATTTCCCCAGCAACAACAAGAACAACACTTTTCAGAAACGAGCTTAGTGATGACTGAACTATGCAAGCTGCTCTTAACTGCAACCACTACGCTGTACAACAGTCTCGACCGTCTCCCCTGCACACTAATATATGTTAACCTTCTGTTTCGGGTTTTGCGGCATTCAGGAAGGGTTTGCTTTGTGAAAAGTGGACTGCTGTTTGAAGAGTGGAGGTTGCAGGGCTGCCTTTTCTAAAAAGCTGGAACAAAGGCAACTTCTGTTGTCTTCCGAGATTGCAAAAAGTAGTGTTCTAATATCCCTGTGTGGCTATAGACACTTGCACTGGTGTTCTCCCATTGACTCCCATGGGACTGTAGTAGTGTAGGTGTCTGTGGATCGGCCCCTTTCATTTGCCTTTTTGGCGGGCCATAGGCGTTTATGTCAGCTGCAATGGGTCCGTTTTTATTTATTAGAATCACTAGGTACAATCCTGTCCTTCAGTAACCTGACTTACTGCCAGTCTCTCTGACATACTAGGCATTTTAGTTTCCTCCTTGTGTCCATTTTCACATTGGACAGCTGGGAATGTTTTGTCAGTCTAGCTAGCTCATGATCTTGATCCTACGATACAAAGGGAGATCTCCAGCCTCCATCACATTTTTCACGGGTATGGCTGCAAAACTAACAGCCCACTGTTGTACCATACTGCTCTGCATCCATTGGATCGATTTTGGGATGGTTCCCCATGAATGCATACCTGTGAAAGTGACCTGCAGCCGGTTTAGCAGCGCCACTTGGGAGTCACAGATACCTGGTCCAGTGGGCTATTTTAAAAACGTGTCCAGTTCAGCACCTGTCTTTTAGGTGAATTGGTGTGTCTTCCCACCGCCCGCCATGCAAATGTTTTCTAAAAGCTGGTCTGTGGGTAGAAAATGTTTCCCGAGAGCCGGCTCTCAAGTATTTGATAAGGAGCACTAAGGGAGTGCATTTGAATCGGCACACCTGTAAAGATCACTGGTTGCTCTTTTTCCATGGGCTGCCTAAAATTGTCAAAGATGTGCCCCTCTTGCATTCTGTGTGAGGTCTCCCTACAGACCAAACCAAGCCCTTGACATGCTACCTCGAAGGGGCTAGGAAATGCCAACGCTGTCCTTTTGCCCTCGGCTCTGCCAGCTAGAGCCTCCCATCATTGCAAAAATGCTGAAAGTGCAGGCAGGTAGAAGCAGCCATCAACAGTATCTTTGCTGGCGGCAACCAACCTTACACTGCCACCCCCCCCCCCAAAAAAAACCCCAGGCATTTTGGGATGGGCAGGGAGAGCTGCCTTAGCTGGATCAGCTATTGGCAACGGACCTGATCTCTCTCGCCAAGCCAGCCTAGAGTTGGTGTAACAACAACTCGCAGCTTTTATTGCCATCCTGTTCTGCGGTGGCAGGAGGGCTCTGTATGCAGTGGTGGTTTTGCTGCTTGATTCAGCCCCGCTGCTTCCAGCCTGGAGTTGCAATTGCTTGCCTAGTTGCTTTAGACATAATCTCCGAATAAGCCAGTTTCTCAGATCTAGTAGCATGCAGCATTTTAAGAGACCTCTCAGTTAGAGGCATCTAACTGTGCCAACCCTCCCTTCCTGTCTGCTTATCTATTTTAGCCTCCCTGAGCGTAAAAAGGCACAAGCTCATATTGTGAGGTCTGGAAGAGGAAAGGGCTGCGTCGCCTAATGGGGAGTTTAAGGCACCTGAATCAGAAGCCTGTGGAAAAAGAGCTGTACTGTTGTCTTTCACAGGTGTACATACAGGAGAAGAAGGGAAGAGTTGAATCGCAAGCTACCTTCACTGGAGAGAAGGTAGCTCCAACCACTAGGTCAAACCAGCTTGTGTTACTTAATGACCAGCTGAGCCTCTTCTGAGAGGCCCAGCTCATACTTAGATAGGTATAGCAAGCAACATAACCTGCCAGTGTCCTATACACTTTTTCTTCCTTATGTAATCTGCATTGCTTCTGCCTGCTGACCAAATGCCCCATTATTATTATTATATTTAAATATCTCTTATTGATTCTTCAAAGTAACATGGTATAACTATCTCCCCCACATCCAAACGCCCCATTATTGAGTTGATTGCATTTCCCCCTCCCATTAGAAAAGCAATTATTACCTGAAGCTGCAGTAAGAAGGCAGTTTCCCCATCTATTTTTGGAGTGGTTGTCAAGACACACAACCTTTTGTCATTCATAGTGTTCACTAAGAACAGTTATTCGTTTATTTCAGTTGTGCTGGAATGTGTTGCTGGAATTCCTTTTCTGGAGCAGCCAAAAGACCCATCTGGTCCACTGTTCCATTTCCAGCTGTGGTTTCACCAGTGGCCTTCCAGATGTTGTCCAACTCCTGATTTCATTAAAGACCTCAAGTCTATGTAGGAGAAAGAGATGGTTCTCCCATTACTAGAACCTAAGAGTCATCTCATGGAGGGAAGCAGCCCCGTGGTTGGCCAACAGAGGCTGCAGGCATTGCAGATTTATGTGCATCCTTAATTGTTTCCTTGGAAGCTTGTGCAAATTATTTCCCATGGTACATTTACAAAATTATAGCATGAACATTTACACTTAAAGCAGTTGGCACACAGCATTGCTTAAAATACAGTGGTGCCTTGCAAGACGAAAAGAATCCGTTCCGCGAGTCTCTTCGTCTTGCGGTTTTTTCGTCTTGCGAAGCAAGCCCATTAGCGGCTTAGCGCTATTAGCGGATCAGCTGATAAACGGCTTAGCGGCTTGGGAAAAGGGGGGGGGGAAACCCCGCAGGAACTCGCAAGACATTTTCGTCTTGCGAAGCAAGCCCATAGGAAATTTGTTTTGCGAAGCACCTCCAAAACGGAAAACCCTTTCGTTTAGAGGGTTTTCCGTCTTGCGAGGCATTCGTCTTGCGGGGCACCACTGTAACTGGAAGGCAGCAGGGAGGCTGCTTGTATATATTTCTGAGGGTATAAAGGAGCAAAGGATAACTAAGAACCATGAATAGTATTAGTATAGTATTATTTCTGATAGATGCGCCTCTACAGCTAGGTCATTGGCTCAGATCACCTTTCAGTGTTCATTTATACTTTAAAAGGAATTCCAAGTTCTTGAAATTGCCCCTTTGATGCTGCCTCTCTGTCTTAGTATTATGGGGTTGAGTAGTGTTTAGGGCCTCCTAACAGTGCAAAGCCTCCTAGGCTGCTTAAGTTATGTTATGTGGGTGTTGGGAAAGATGGCACTCCAGGTTTTGTTCAACGTGATCCCAGATTATTAGCCATGCTGGCTGGGACTGATGGGAGTTGGAGTCCAACAACTTCTGCAAGGCCATAGTCTCTCCTCCCTTGTTTATAGTGTCTGGTCAAGGCAGGGAGATTGTGCGCAGTACTATCACGAGTGGCTAAAGCGAGGGCTGCGCAATGTTTATAAAACAACAAGCAGCCCTCATAAAAGGTTGCCTGTCCTGTGTCTCTAAATTTAGGCAGAACCATGTATACAACAGGATGAGCCAGCTGCTTGCTGTGAACGACTGAGTGAGTGCAAAGTTAGCGAAAGAGCAAAACTGAAAGTTCCAGGATCCTTTCCTATTTTTGGTATGAGGGGTGGCGATGGTGACATTTGTGGGCACTTTTATTTTTCTAGTTGTGGTGGAGACCATTTGCTTCCCTGTTAAATAGTTCTGCTGCAAGAAATGTCCAACAGTCTCCTGAAGCTGTGGACAAGGAAGCTTGTCATCTTCCGACAGAGGAGCTCCTAGGGGACTTTGGGATTTCCTGGAACAAAAGTTCTCTTGTGGGCTGCACTGATATAATTGATGGTTTGTAAGAGCTTATTTAAATTGCTCGGAGAGCTTCAGGTACAGAATATTTATAAGACTGATGTAAGCCAGGAAGCCTGTATTAGGCCCATATTATATGATGTGGAGCTAAGCTTGAGAGAGTTTTCCCGAGGCCACAATAGTTGATGAGTTTCTCTTAACCATCGCACTGTAGAAGCAGTAAAAGAGCCTACTATCAAATCTCTCTTCAATAATACTTCTCCATATTTAAAACATGTTTAGTGGTGCAGCCAGAAAATCTATAGGGACATGTCACAGTTGACAGCTTTTTAATGCAGAGAGAGAGAGAGAGAGAGAGAGAGAGAGAGAGAGAGAGAGATCTAGTATCAGGAGACAAACTGGAAAAGATTCAGCTCTTATTTGGGGCAATTCTTTGTAGGTCAATCATGGTAGTTTCTCCAAAGCAAAAATAATGCCCTTTTTTGGTGGGGGGTATCTAACACTGACTCTTTACACTCAGCCCTGTTAGTAGCGAATGAAGTGGACTGTTGTCATGTCAATGAACTGTTGTCATGTTAATGTGGAATATCACATTAAATGGCTTTTTTGTTTCATTGCCTTTTCTCCTTATTCTTGTAACTTGCATTTCTGAATATTTTTCTCCTAAGGGACATCTGTTTAGTTAGTGAATCTCCCTCTATGTAAAAAATAAAATAAAATCCCAACTAGGCCTGTTCTAGTTCTGCTGCTTCTGAGAGAAGACAGTAGGAAATCCTGTCCATTTATATGGGTGGGCCAGGTGAGCAGATACATTCTTACCTGCCAGTTGTCCAGGTGATAAATGCTAAGATGAGCCCTGCTGGACCAGATGACTGTGGCAAGTCCATAAGCAGGAATGAATGCAGCCACACTCTGCCCATGGGTGATTCCCACAACTGGGATTCAGAGACATGCTGCCTCGGACAGTGGAGGATAGAACATCTAGTAGTTACTGATGAGAGCCTTATCCTCCACGAATTTGTCTAATTCTCTCTTAAAATTATCAAAATGGATTGCCATTGTTACCTCTTGTAGGAGCAAATGCCATAGTTTAACAACTATGCACCAGAGGTGAATTTGGGGCAGCAACGACCATTTCCATCGCTCTGGGCACAGAGCCTAGGAGTGTTGTAAGGTATTGCAATGAAGTTGTATTCCACTAAGCAGGACGGAAGGCAGGGGCACTGAATTTTGGCCTCAGGTGAGGCGCCATTGAAACTGGAAAGACCAAAGTCTGGCCCTGTGTGCACTGTGTGCTTTCTAGCTGTCCCAGAGTTCTGGGTAGTCATTTCTCATTAGTATGGCCTAAAATATACTTTCTGCAGTTTCCTTTGCCCCTGAAAAGGATCTTGGCATTACGGCTAGATTAAACGCAAAAAAGCTAAAGCAAAAGACCACAGATTCACTGAAATCATAATGAGGTATAGCCACACAGCAGCAGTAGAAAATACATTTTCAATACTTAGTGCACCTCACCCCTTCTGGACAAAGAGGCATGTGTGTTTACCTGCCAATGAAAGGAAAACAGAATTCTGGCTAGATGCACCTGAGAGGGGGAAGTCAGTTGGAGTTGTGCAGCTGCTATAGACAAAACCCTCCCAGTGATCCCTACACCTCATTTGCAATATTCTCAAGTGTGTCCTTTGCAAACCTTCCTGCTAAGCATGCACCGCAGCAGATTCCAGGAGAACACAACGGTTGCGTAATTAAACATGTGATAAACGGGACTAACAGGTGACAAACGGGATCGGATGACACAGGACTAAACTGGCCGAGGCCTGAAACACACATCCTAAATCCCCTCACTGAGTCATAGGTTGCAGTTCCTTTCATCATCATCATTATTTTTAATTTGTATACCGTCTTTCTATCTTACAATACTCAAGGCTGAAGAAAGAAAAAATGTGCATCTTATAACAATCTAATGCAATACAAAAACGTGATAATAAAACATAACTTTAAAATAGGCAACCTACATCAAAAAGTAACATTCGACAATCGTTAGAATAGTATTAAATAATAACATATGAAAGTTAAACAGAAATCCACTCAACAGTTACAATAAATAATTTCTAACTATAATCAATAAAACAACGGCAAGCCACAGTACATAGAATAATACAATACAAATTCAAAAAGTGGAAAAGTGGTTGAGGTTTTTTTTTTGGGGGGGGGGACATTGTTAGAAATCCCCCCCCAAAAAAATCTACACTTCTGACATGGGTTGCCCTACGGCCGACTTTCCCCATCAGGATCCCATCGGGCACTTCCCCTCCAGTCCACAAGGCGGAGCCTCCACCTTCCCGTAGCCCGCTCCCCAATTGGTGGCCCTTCAGGGGCCGGTCTAGGAATCCGCGACGGCCTCTTACGTCGTCATGTAGTCACCACAGCGCCTCGTTGCCGGGGCAACAAACCAGCTCGAGCGGCGCTCTCCGGGCAGAGGCGGAACCTTTTTTCACCACAGACGCAGAAATATAGAGTGACGCGCCACGGCGATTCCAAACCGGGACGGCCGGTGCCAGGTTTCAGCTAGTTTCCCGCTCTAATTTTTCGACACGAAATGCGTAAAGGGGAGTCGAAGTTAAGGGAGGCCGAAGGGCAGGGCGGCGCGTCCCTAGAAAACCGCGGCCGGCGCTAATATTGGGTTCCACTCTACACTTTTCCTATCTCTATGGTCTAGTCGCGGCCTCCCGCGTCGGGGTTGCAGTTTCCACCCGGACGACGGCGCTGAGCGGACCTTCCCAGGGTCAGTGGGTGCTGCCGCCGCTGCCGCCGCCGCTCGGGTTCCCTCATGGCTTTCAACTTCGGACCAGCCGCCGGCGCTGCAGCCGCCCCCAACCCTGCGGGTGAGTGCGGGGACAGCGGGGCGGAGAAGGGGAAGGGGGGGAGAGGGAAGGGTGTAGGCCTGGTCGCCGTGGCAACCGAGAAGGTAGCGGGGGCGGGGGGGCGGGGAAGGGCAGCACCTGTTGAATCCCTGGCTGCCTATTGCGGAGCAGCAGCAGCTTCGGAGGCGCAGGGCCATATCAGAGGGGGTGGGAGGGAGGAAGTCAGCTTTATTTGTTCCAGCCGTACGTCAGGACAAGCACGCGAGCGCAAGGAAGACGCGAAGAAGCAGGGCACAAAATGATGATGCGCCTTAAGGTTGCCTGAATGTCCGCTTGGCGCAGGGTTTTAGAACAGGAAGGGACCCCCGAGGGCCTTGGAGTCCAAACCCCTGCAATGCAAGTGTGTGTGTGTACACACATACACACACACACACATATCCCCAAAGAAAACCACCACCCCCACACGCAAAAGAGGCACTTAATAATAATAATATCACAGGGTCTGTATAAAAATGTAGCTATATATCCCAAAGGAGGACCCCCACACACAGAGAGAAAAGAGGAACTTATTATTCATTAATATCCCAGTGTTTGTATAAAAATGTAGCCATATATCCCAAAGGAGGACCCCCACACACACAGAGAAAAGAGGAACTTATTATCATTATTCATTAATATCACAGGATTTGTATAAAAATGTAGCTATATATATATCCCAAAGGAGAACCCCCACACACACAGAGAAAAGAGGCAGTTATTATCATTATTCATTAATATCACAAGGTCTATGTATAAATGTAACTATATATATCCCAAAGGAACACCCCCACACACAGAGAGAAAAGAGGCAGTTATTATCATTATTCATTAATATCACAGGGTGGTTGTAGAGAAAGGCCAAGGGGCTGCAAAGTGTGGCTCTCCCACTGCCACGCTTCTGTTTCCATCCATTAGCAAAACTAGGTCTCTGGCTGCTGCCAGTCCCATGTTGCAGAGCCCAACAAATAAACATAATTAGTGCTAATTCCTACGAAATACATACGGTAGGATTGTAGAGTCCCATGGCTTGGCTTTTGAAAAACAGGAGGTGCACAGTACTTAGCAAATTGAGAACCGCTGTGCTAGCCTGTTGTTGTCTGCCTGGTACTGCGAAGAGTATGTGTTTGTCTAGTATATGGCTGGCAGGCTGCATTTGACTTGGGAATTCACAAATTGCATGTTGATATGGACTGTTGTGATAATGTATGTGAAGCACTTTGAGCAAAAATCCGTGTTTAAATGCAAAGTATTTGTATTAATCAGCATGGGGAGAGTGTAATTCTAAGGAGGAGGTTTGGGGAAGGGAACCACTGTCAAGTTTGTTAATGGTTCTTTACTTGGTCATTCATATCTACAAAATGTTAAGCCTAAGTGTACTGCTCAGCTCATTACTTCTAAACCCTTCAAAATGTAGACCATTCAAAACACCCTGCTCTCATACTGAGAAGGAATTTTTATTTGCATGTTTTTGGAACTAATATTTGGCAGTGAAAACTTCATTTGTCCTATAACAGCAGAGAAACACTCTTGTACTTTTTCTTGCTATGGACTGATGTTTCTTCTCCTGCGTTCTTTGAAATTTCTCATTTTTGCTAATCAGAAACAGTTTTACTGCTTACATGTTTTGTTTCTCACTAATACTTCCTTGCTTTCTTTTCTGCTTCCCACTCATCAGGATTTGGTGGGCTTGAAACAGCAAACTCTACTGCCAGCGGGTTTAATTTTGGGGGTTTTGGATTAACTGCTAATCCTGCAGTGAATTTTAATATTGGGAATTTTGGTGTGTCTACTACCTCGGCTCCACCATTCAATTTTGGTAACAGTCTGGCCAGTGCAGGTAGAGAATGCACACAAGTGGTGTTTGTAATTGCATTGTTGCTGGGAAGGGTCCAAGAATTTGCTTCAGGCCCCTGGGGTCTAGACTCATTCATGTGGCATTGTTCCATTAAAATCCATTAAAGACCTCTTTCAGTGTTTAAGGACTGGAATAGAAGCAGAATACTTCTTTTGCTTTTATCCTTGTAGCTTTTAAAATAACATTTGCATTGGACTCCTTAAATGTGTGACTGAAATGCCTAATTTTTCAAAGCTGTTTTATCACTGAAGTAGCTGCAAAGAGAGACTGCTCTGATCCAGCAGTTGCTTGTGGGAACATAAAGCTTCACAGAAGGATGCAGTCTGTGCGTTCGTTAAATAAATGATTGATCAGGTCCCTCCATTCAATAAATGAGGAAGTCTGCACAGTTAGGAAATCCATATGAGAGGCAATACATACTGAACACAGCATTGTGGGACTACTATGATGTAAAGTGTGAAGGGGAGACAACCTCTCCAAACATGGGGTGAATTCATGGCAAATCATTCCTCCATAGTACACATCCACCATGTTTGTGCCCTATCAGCTTGGGAGGGTGTGGAATTCTCACTTTCACAATTATCCCATTTACTGTGCGCCTATGAAACGGTGTAATGTGTGAATTAGCCTTGAATCCATGTGGATCTAGATTGGCTCATTTTCCTTGGGAAACCATTTTAATGACTCAGAGTGTCTTAGCAGGCCAAATTTGTCATGTGCATTCTGCAAACAGGGATATAAAATTATGATCCCTTGGTAATAACTTTGAATAACTTTGAAAAGGTATTTTTCTGTATCTCAAATTCTTGGACCCTACTGCATTTATGTTTTCCCCCTTTCCTACGTCTCTTCATTGGATTTCAGTCATCACAAACTCACCACACTTTTATCAAGGCTTAATGGAGAAGCAAATTTTATACGATCAGCTAAAAAAAAATCAGCAATCCTCACTTTTGGTCTTTGAGAAATATGCTGGCTTTGACAAAAAGATTCTGACTTTTAAACATTCTCAACTATTTACTGTCTGTAGAACAAGTTGATAATTCAACTAGCTGATTTTGAACAGCCAGGCATCGATCCATCTTTGTACCTGAATGTGCCTGACATTAATGCTCAGTATTTCTAATGTGCTCATTTAGTGTTACCCTTCAGTTCTTGTGGCTGTTCGTATAGGAAATTATATCATTCCATAGTCCTATCATTTCTGTACTGTAATATGCAACAGTTTCAATTATTTGTATAGTGTAACTCTCATCTCAGCTGTTAAAAGAAACCATTTGTTCACCCCAGTGACATTGTTTGCTTTGTGATTGGTCTGAATGGCTTTCACAATGTGAGTCTCTCGCACCTCTACCCACCGCATACAAATGCATTCACACTTCCAATCAGTTTTAAAATTCTTCTTGGAAAATTTCTGTGCAAGGAAGGACACGAGAAAGAGCTCACCACTGAGCTACGATTGTTACTAGTATTACACTAAAATACTGTAATTGTTTTAAGATGGCAGCTGTAACTGAACTTTAATCTTTTGAGTGCAGACAGGGATCACAAATTCTAATGCATTTATAAAAACTTAGTTTCACACTGGTATTTATTTATTTATCTGTTTATTTATTCTTTTGTTTAATACATTTACAATCCTGCACTTTCATCCAAAGGAGCCCAGGGCAGCACTGATTTCAGTGGGGCTAAAGCACAACTAACTTAGTCTTTGGGTCCATCTCCCAATTTTATGACTGTATAGGTTTTGAGTGCTTCAGGACAGGTTTAACCAGTGCATCTTTCACCCAAAAAGTTCAGTCAGGAACAGTGCTGGTTGGCGCTTGGTCAAGGAGAAGAGCAGGGTCCATATAAGCAGTTGCAGGGCCAACGTGTTAATGGCAAGCTGGAACCCTTCTTCTGATTGAAACCTATTCTGGGAGCTCCAGCAAAGCCATTTAATCAACTCTGTTGTGCCTGTTTAGCACAAAGAAAGGCATGCAAAGAGTGCTGGGAGCAGCTGGTTTCTATAATGCAAGGAAAATTCAGAAGACATATTTATGCCCACATAAGGAGCACTGGTGTTCTAGAGTAGTTTAAAGCAGAGGCACTGCATTGATTAGGTTGTTTTTTTAAAAAAGAATTTATATGTGTTTTCCTTCAAGCAACAGGATAGGCTGTCCAAAAAATAACAACAAAAATGTGCATCTGATGATATGATTTCCCAAAAGATGAAAGCATGCTAGCTACTTTAATGTTAGCCCCTTCTCTGCAATCCCTTCGGCTTTAAACGAGGGCAACGCATACGAGTTGTTTCCTCATCAGCATTCATTTGTCACCATCTCCCTTCCTAAAAAAAACCTACCGGCATGTGATCGTCAAAACTGTGGCCTCATAAAAGGCTTCTGGGCTTTTTTTTTTCTTTTGACTTGGGCATTTTGGTTTCCTAGGGGCCTTTGGAGGATTTGGGACGGCAAACACCACAGCTGGATCTACGTTCAGCTTCTCGGCACCTACCAACACCGGGGCTGGTGGTAAGAGCGCATGAATTGCACTGCACATGTCTTTCCAGTTAAAGCATTGCAGGAGCTTAGCATGACCTTATTCACACTGTGTTGTCCCGCTTTTCTTCTTTCAAGGGTTGTTTAGTGCTACCCAGAACAAGGGGTTTGGATTTGGTACTGGCTTCGGGACAGGTACCGGCCTTGGCACAGGTTTGGGAACTGGTTTGGGGTTTGGAGCCTTCAGCACCCAGCAGCAGCAGCAACAACAACCAAGTAAGTCCCCTAAGGCTAAATGGTGCCAGGGGTTTTACCTAACCTCTTTATGTCATATTGGAGCTCCTTTTCTCCTCTGTTCCTTTCTCCCTCCCATCAGACATCTGGGTGAAAGCCTGTTGGGCAAAGAAGTGGACTTTTTGAACTGTATTCTGGTTGGGTGTTTCAGGCTCCTGCTGTAGCTATTACCTTTGTCAGGCATCCACATATCTGCCTGAAGGAGATAGGATCTGCCCATGTGATGACCACCTGCTGGAAACTCTTATCTCACATGGCCCTTAAATGTAAAATGTATGATTATCTCCGCCAACAATTTCTAGACCGTCTATGTATTCCAACATGGAAACCAGAGACAGAGGTTATACGCTTCTTATTACAGGGGAGAGACCAGGAGCTCACCAACAGTAGCTAAGTTTTGATTTTTTTTGTCACCGAAGTACGCTACAGGATCCTGCCCTTGCTGGAGACCCACAAAGATGAAATAGATTGTTCTCCTCTTCTTCCCTTTGGCAAATGACTGTACTGTTGAAATGGCGACAAAATCACACTGGCCTATTTATTCTGAATGTTTGTATGTGATGCCAATAAAGGTTTGATGATGATATATCTGCCTAAATTGCAAAAAATAAAATAGCGATAAGCTCAGAACATATGTAAACCCTTGGTCAGCATCTTATTTTACAAAGGGGCTACTTTGGGGAGAGGATAGTGGGCTAGCCTTGCGTGGTTGGATTTCATTTGCCATCTATCTTCCCGTCTCATTTTAGCCCTAGGAAGCCTCTTCAGCCAGCCTGCTCAAGCCCCTGCCCAGTCTAACCAGTTGATAAACACAGCAAGTGCCCTTTCTGCACCCACACTGTTGGGAGATGAGCGAGATGCCATTTTGGCCAAGTGGAACCAGCTGCAGGCATTTTGGGGCACAGGCAAAGGATATTTCAACAACAGCATTGCCCCAGTGGAGTTCTCACAGGAAAACCCGTTCTGCAGGTTTAAGGTATGATTGTTTTTTCTGAAGACCACCTTCTTGGAAACGGTTGGTTGGCTAGCTAGTCTTAGCTGCTGCTAGACATTTAGAGTTGATTTCCTTCGCTACATTTCACGGAGTTGTGGAATCGTAGCTTTCATGTCTTTGTGGTGCTGCAGCAAAAAGTTTGGGTATCTTTTCGTTGGCTGAAAAGGCTGCTGTCTATTCACAGGCTGTTGGCTATAGCTGCATGTCCAACAACAAGGATGAAGATGGCTTGGTAGCACTGGTCTTCAACAAGAAGGAAGCAGAAATCCGAAGCCAGCAGCAGCAGCTTGTGGAATCTTTGCACAAAATCTTAGGCTCAAACCAGACTCTCACAGTCAACGTGGAAGGTGTGAAGACCATGCCAGATGATCAGTAAGTACATTGCATGGTGCATGTGTGTCCCTTCCTGGCAAGAAGAGGCCTCTTTATGCCCAAGGAGAGTAACATGCTTGATGCAGGGATGGCTAACAGGTGTAGGCACACCCATTTCACCTCGCCTCCTGTGCTGGTCCCGTGGGTTACCCGAGAGGCGAGGTCCAAGTCCGGTCCGTGGTCAAAGGTACAACATGGAGGAAGTTTGTAGAAGCTGAAGCTGGGTGCAGGACAGGGAGTCGGGCAAAGTCAGGAACAGGCTTGCAAGCAGGGAGCCAGGGCAGGTCAGGCAGGAAAGCAGGACAGGGTTCAGGCAGGAACTAGCAACCAAAAATTTTGTTCCTGCAACCTGGGACTGGCTGGCTTTTATCTGCCCTGAGGCATAGGGCGTCCCTGATCCTCTGGTGACTCGCCTCTCCTGGCCTGGAGGCGAGCACTACTCCTGCGGGAACTTAGTTCCCTCCGCCTCTCCTGGCCTGAGCCTCTGCAGCTCAGGAGAGGTTGGAGGGTTACCGGACCCAGAGCCAACCTCAGCTTCCCCTGACGGGGCTGAGAGTGGAGCACCTGCAGGCAATGGGTCCTCCATCCCCTCAGGAGCCAGAGCAGACTCAGCTGATGCCTGCACCTGAGGATCCAGCACAGGTGAGGACCCTTCAGGGTCATGCCCCAGCCCCGGCTCAGCTGGTTCTGGAGGCAGGGAATCCTGTGCAGGCTGGGATCCCTCAGGTTCAGCATCCGAGTCCACATCCCAGGCCATCACACCTCCTTTGCTCCTCTCTGTGCCAGATTGGGCAGAGGTGCTTCCTTTTATCTGCAAGACATCCCTCTCAGGAGCAGGTGAAGGCACCCCAGAGGCTTGTCATTTGGAGGTCCATGTACACTGTGTCCCATCCAAGTCGCTGGTGGGTGGAAATTGCTGCCATAGCAAGCTCCATACATCAGATGAAGAGCCCAGCCAGGCAGATAATAATTAGAGGAAGCTGGCCAGACCATCTCAGTTGGTTAGAGCATGGTGCTGATAATGCCAAGGTTGCAGGTTCAATCCCCATATGGGACAGCTACATGACCCTGCATTGCAGGGGGTTGGACCAGATGATCCTCAGGGTCCCTTGCAGTTCTATGGTGCTATGAATACATTTGGTTTTTTGAGATCAACCTTGAGCGTAACAACAGTAAATCATTTAAAAATGTGTTTGTATTGGCTCTTTTAGGACTGAAGTAGTCATCTATGTTGTTGAGCGATCTCCAAATGGGACTTCCAGGCGAGTCCCATCTACCACTCTGTATGCACACTTTGAACAAGCAAATGTCAAAAACCAGCTGCAGCAGCTTGGAGTCACCCTCATCATGGCCAGGACAGAGCTTTCTCCAGCGCAGGTCAAGCAGCTTCTACAGAGTCCTCCTGCAGGTAATCTGTACTGCAGCTAAGTGCTTTGGTTAGATCCGGCTTCCTCATCCTCGGCCCTCCAGATGTTTTTGGCCTACAACTCCCATGATTCCTAGCTAGCAGGACCAGTGGTCAGGGATGATGGGAATTGTAGTCTCAAAACATCTGGAGGGCCGAGGTTGAGGAAGCCTGGGTTAGATGATGGAGGAGCATGTCCTGCTGTAATACAAGCTGAAAGAACTGTCATGTTCTTTAAAAATAAGTGTTTGGCCAGCCATTTAAGGGGTTTGCTTTAGATATGGGATGCATTTTAATTGGACTTGGTTTGTAGAAACAATCTGGAAAGAGACCTAAAGGACAAGTAAATAATCTTCTAACTCACTCATTGTGCGGTAGATCAGCGGTGGGTTGGTTTTTTTTCTTTTCCCTAATGAGACAAAACAGCAGGACAGAAGCAGAAAGTGGTACTTGCAGCAGTAATTAATGCTTCTTTAGGGGTGGGTTCTCACAAGAGAAAAATTCACCAAATTAATTGGAAATGGGATATGAAGAAAATATCTGAAGTGTGTTAAAATTGTCATTTCTGAAATGTAGTTCACCTGTTTTTTTGGGGGTGAGGGGGGCTATGATTTATATGTGTGTTAAACCTGGGTGTGTTTTTTTAGCAAGATAAATCTCACCTCCAACTGATCCTAATAAACACTGGCTGAGGCTCAATGACTCGATGCTGTCCTCAGTGACTTAACTTGTTTTTCCTTTTCAAGGAGTTGATCCAATCATTTGGGAACAGGCCAAAGTTGACAACCCAGATCCTGAAAAGTAAGTCTGGTGGTTTTCAAGGTGGTTTTTGCATTGCTTGAATAATTTTTTATGGGAATTATGTGTCTTTCTGAGAAGGGATGGGCAAAATGAGCACCCTGGCGATCACAGCTCCCAAGAGCAATAGCTGGAAAATAGTCATAACGCCACACCGAAATCTAGATGGCTTTCAGTTAGCAAGAATGCATGTGGGGAAATGCATGCTTGAGTGTGTCCCTGTGTTAAAATCTTGCTTTGTTACTACCACATTGGGGAGAAGCTACGCTAAATTTGCAGGTTGAAGGAGGTTTTAGATGTTGGTGCATATTCAGGCATGCTATCCCTCATACGTACTCTTAAGAGCTTGTTGGGACGTCAAACCCAACAGTCTTCAGTGGAATCTGTTAAGACTTCCAGCTGCTGGCAACAGAGTTAGCACAGTCAAGCATGTGTGTGCATGTGTTTGAACCAGATTCATGGTACTTTACCAGAGACAAAACCACTGTCTTTTCCCCCTAAAGGGATGGTGAGGCCTCCTGACTCCCTAGTTAGAGTGCCTTGTTTGCTCCTATAGCCTTATTCATTTCTATGCATTGCCTAATTTCTACCATGTCGATGCTCTTCTCTAGGCTGATTCCAGTTCCGATGGTTGGTTTCAAAGAACTGCTGAGGAGGTTGAAAGTCCAAGACCAAATGACGAAGCAGCATCAAACCAGATTAGACGTGAGCACCAGCTTCTGAATACCACTGTTGTGATCATTTGTGGCTGGCAATGGATGCTCTGGCTAAGAGTCTAGTTTCCTTTTGCTTTGTAAATCCTGTGTTCCAGGTGCCAGAAACTTATTACCATAAAACACTCCGGACTCTCGGGGCCAGGGATTGGTCGCTTGCTCCACCTAGGCTGGGGTTAGCAATTTCCCAGCAATTGTAAAGAGCGTGGAAGATGCTAAACTTGAGGAATCAAAATGCATAGCACATTCTACAATACTTCCACTGAGCTTCTACTGCTTCTGTGTTCCAGGGCACAAATCAACCCAGTCTCTTCACTTTCACTAGGAGCTACACTTGAGATGCTCAAAGTGAAGTCTTACGTCCCTATTCCCCCCCCCCCTAATTTATAGCTTTATTAGAACAATACATACATTTTACATAGCAAAAAACAACACCATCACATTCTCTTGACTTCCATTCATCCCCTTGCGTTATATAAACTTCATTTTCTACTTCACACTTTTATATTTCCTCTTTCTAAATATTTAAAATTACATTATTATTTGGTCCTCTATTGTCTTGCAAGATTCAGTCCAGACCCGTCAAAGCATTTAGATTTTTACAGTACTGTTTTATATACTCTCTAAAGATATTCCATTCTTTATTTAATCTCTGTTTTGAGTCATCTCTTAAACTTCCCGTCATTTTGGCTGCTTCTGTATATTCTATCATCTTTACCTGCCAGTCTAATTTGGTGGGTATCACTTGTCCTTTCCAATTTTTTGCTATTAAAATTCTAGCCACTGTTGTTGCATGCATGAAGACTTTAAAAAAAAAGGGATTTCAGTCTAACCTCCCTAATTTAGAGGAGGGACATAGCTCACTATAGTACATGTTATGTGCAGAAGGTCCCAGGTTCACTCATTAACATCTCAAAGTAGTGTTGGCAAAAACTGTCTGAATCACTCCTTGTAAGTGCAGACAATATAACTGTTTGAGTTGCAATAAGGCAGCTTCCTGTGTTTAGTCTTAAATCTGCCCAGTGGCTAAACCAGTAGTACCTCTTCACTTGCATACTAACTTCAATGGTATCAAATCTCTTTTAATCTTCAAGTTCTATTATTCTTACTGGAACCAGCTGGCTTGGTCAGTTAAAAGTGTTCCCTGCCCAAAAGCATTTATGCTATGGTACATTGCATCCATTTTTTCCTCTCTCTGCAGTTGGCTTGTTGTGATTTTTGGAGTGTGTGTTTTTGATTTTCAGGGGATTTTTAGAGCAGTCACTGTAGATCCACCCGGCTTCATAATTCTGTAGCTGGTTGTGGGCTACATCTGCAAAGGATTTAAAAGGCTTTTGACACATGAAGGGACACTTAGGTGTAAAACCGGACTGATAGTTCACAACCTGTGCATTCTCTCTAAACAGTTGGCCCAATCTCTCCCTGTCTATAGATAATATCAGAAGACATAAGTGAGCTTCAGAAAAACCAGACTACAACGATGGCCAAAATAGCTCAGTACAAGAGGAAGCTAATGGATCTTTCGCACAGAACATTGCAGGTAGGCTGTTGCTTGTCCCTGTGGTAAAAATGATTAAGAACGATGGCAAAGTGCAAGAGCGAAGAACATGAGATGAAGGTCAGGAAATACTCAGGTCAAGTCTCAATTCAACTAGGGTTGTCTAAGGTGGTCCTTAGGCAAGCCCTTGTTGTCTCTGCCTCAGTCCTCCCATCTGCAGTGTGGGGGAAGATGGATAAGACCATAAAAAGAGGGTCCCAGGTCCCTCTATACCTCCATCCTGATTTCATCTGGGGCCAGACAGATGATTCTGGGAAATCCATAAGCCCAGGCCATAAAGGCAAGAGTGCTCTCCCTGACATTGCGTTTTCTCCCAGACCCCTCTGCTACCTTAGAACACTGAGGTTCCCTATTGCTGTCATGGCTAATCAGCCACCAGTAGACTCATTCTCCTCTTAAAGCCATTCAAACTGCTGTTTGGATAAGAGATCAAAGAAACTTTGGGTCTTGATCCTAGTTTAGCCACGCACTGCCCTTTCTAGGTTCTGCTTTCTCATTCTCTCCCCCCCTTTTTTATAATGAAAAAGCAACAGTTGATATGGTACATGGTTGATTTATGGGATGGAATTATGTACATTGGACATGTTTATTTTATGGTCTCTTAACTTTCAATTGTACCTTAAAAAATAAATTATTACACAACTAGGGAGAAAATGGGTTTATAATTTCTTTTTTTTACTTCCGTTACTCTGTAAACCTCCATGTGTATCTTATAATAATTTTATTATTTGTACCCTGCCCACCTGAAGGAGCATTTCCCCCCCCCCCCATCGTTCAGCCTGGACACTGAGATCCAGTGCCAAGGGCCATCTGGCGGTTCCCTCGCTACGAGAAGCCAAGTTACAGGGAACCAGGCAGAGAGCCTTATCAGTAGTGGCACCCGCCCTGTGGAACGCCCTCCCAGCAGATGTCAAAGAGAAAACAACTACCAGACTTTTAGAAGACATCTGAAGGCAGCCCTGTTCAGGGAAGCTTTTAATGTTTAATAGACTATTGTATTTTAATATTTTGTTGGAAGCTGTCCAGAGTGACTGGGGTATAAATAAATTATCATCATCATTATTATTATTATTCCAACAAAATACTAAAACACAGTAAGACATCAAACATTTAAAAAAATTCCCTGTACAAGGCTGCCTTCAAATGTCTAACTCTTTGGCATCTGATGGCAGGGTATTCCACAGGGTGGGCGCCACTACCAATAAGGCCCTCTTGTGGCTCTGTGCAAAGACACTCTGCATCTGTCCACTCCCTTGAGCGGCCTTATTGACCTCAGGTGTGTCTGAGGATGGCCTTCCCATTTCCAGGCATATTTTGCATCCCCAAGGCACTTGGGGGAAAACAGACCAGGTGCTCCACATTCAGCTGTGCTGCCCAAAAAAGGACAATCTCTTTTTTTGGTAAGGGGTAGCCTTCTAAAGCATCTCAATTTCTTCACGAAGGTGTTAATCAAGCAAGAGATCCAGAGGAAAAGCGGCTATGCCATCCAAGCCGATGAGGAGCAGCTTCGCGTACAGTTGGATACGATCCAGTGTGAACTCAATGCTCCCACGCAGTTCAAGGTCAGCAACTCAGGACGCATAACCTCGCATACCAAACACAGAACTGTGCAATAAGCTGCCTGGTGCTTTGCGCTTGCTCCTTCTGTGCACTTGCATTTCATGCCTGTCCTACATCTCCCAAGTTCTTTTATGCTAATGTGGAAGGCTGTGTCTGTCTTGGACCTATGCCATGCTGTTTGTTCGTGTTTAGATGCATTTTAGAGTTCCTCTTTGAAAAATCGTACAATGACAGTGTCCTTGAAATGCCTCCAGCTCCTTCAAACTAATCTGGTAAAATCTGTAAGTGGTATATTTTCACAGGCCTCTCAACCTGATCACTGACACTTCCTTTCAAGAAAGCAGCCTTAGGGAGAGGTTACTGAGTCAAGTCAGCAGGGTGCCACATCAGTCTGAGAGGCCTTGAGATACTTGCTTGTTGGAGATACTAAGGCAGGGGTCAGCAAGGTTTACCTCGCCTGGGCCAGTTCACTCCAGCGGAGATTCCTCCGTGGGCCAGATTGTGTGCGTGCGTGATTTCCGGCGTCTGTGTAGACACAATTTCCGGTGTTGTGGAAGCGAATCCCTGTGCCGCACTGGCTTAGTGCAGCGCACGGGGGCTCGCTGAGCGCGTGATTTTGGAGCAGCCCATGGGCCTTAGGTTGCCTACCCCTGTACTAAGATCTCTGCCACTTGTCCCACAGGGCAGGGAAAAAGAAACTGCTTTCTGCCCTAAATTCAGCGTTTCTTCCTTTATTTCTTCCAGGGCCGGCTGAATGAGTTGATGTCCCAGATCAGAATGCAGAACCACTTTGGAGCTGTGAGATCGGAAGAGAGGTACTACATCGATGCAGACCTCTTGCGGGAAATTAAACAGGTAACAATCGGCAGGAATGCAAATTCCTTCATCACAAGAACATGAGAAAGTCCCGGGTGCATATTTTGTGCTCCCACTATTTCCATTCCCAAAGAATTGGATGTTTCTGTTGCATGAGGTGAGGGAGCGGGATGGCCAGTGAAATTTGTGCTTGGTAGCATAGAAAACCTGGGGAATGGACTCCATGGTGCAGAGCCTCCGCTGGAAGCCCTGGTCAACCCTAATTTTTGGCCATTTGCCACCAGGCAACGCTTACATGTTTCCAAGGTGGTCTTCCAAAACATAAGGGCTAGAAACTTGGATTTAAAAAACAACACACCGAAACATAGTAAGCTGAATAAGGCAACAAGAGCTGTGACCTAACCCTGGGTCTGGATTCCAGTGTTCATGTGTATGAAAGGGGAGGTATCAGCATGTGACTTTCTGCTGAGTAACCCATGTCTCTCATGTAAACACATAGAGGAAAGATTGGAGCAGTTGTGATCTCTCAGTTGAGGACTGATGCCTAGCATTTTACAAACAGAAGGGCTGACCGTTGCCAGGAAATTCACAGGCTAGGCTGGGAAGGTCAGAGTGGAGTGTTTACGTGGCGATTCTGTCTCCCCTTCCCTTTCTTTTAGCATCTGAAGCAGCAACAAGAAGGGCTCAGCCACCTGATCAGCATCGTAAAAGATGACCTGGAAGATATAAAGCTCATAGAACATGGATTAAATGAGAGCATACCTATCAGAGGAGGGGTGTTCAGTTGATGGACATCCTTCCATTGTCCAGAGTCTTATGGAACCTGTAATTTCCTCTCCATGACCAAAACTCACTAGGTGGTTTAAAATATATCTATCTATCAATAAATCTTAGTATGGAGCGAGAGGAGTCCAATAGTATTGGTGTCCTTTCCCCAATTTGGCCATCAAGTGCTTCGGTTTCCTAATGGTGCAGCTGGTTTCAAGAGCAGACTTTAGACACTTCAGAAGCTGTTTTGTGGTCTAAGCCTGCAATTTTGGCAATATCGACTGTGTGGGTTAGGTTTAAGAAGACACCTTCTGTGTTAACATCTTGAGAGGAAATACAATGTTATTGCTTACAGCAAACACTCCCCAAAATAACTGCTGGTTGTTTATGTGCCCATAAGACATTGTCTAATCTGTTTAAACAAACTTCGAAATAAAGCTTTGAACCTTCTACATTACAGGGGGGAAACTGGGTGTCTGATGTGCTTCTTTCAGACGGGTGATGGAAAAGAAGCACTGGATAAAGGTGTTTAAAAACAAAAAAAAACTATTGGTATCTAAAGCCTATATTTTTATATCATTTTAATTCAACAGAATATGCAAAACCTTCTTTCTAAGAGGTAATAAAATCAAATATTTACCCTTGTTATCTTGCTGTATGCTGTTTGTAATGGAACACCAGTTTTGCAAATTTGTGCAGTGGATGCAATTTCTTTCTGAGCAGCATTTGAGGAATTGCCCTAAAGAGTTCCTCTCTTAGTAGGATGCTCTTATCAGCCACAACAGTGTGATTTCTCTATTGTTGTTGATTTCATTAACATCACCTGTCTGAAATCACCTGTCTTTCATTAACATCACCATTACAGTTCTCTGTGTTTAAGCCAGTGTTTCCCAACCTTGTGCCTCCAGATGTTTTTGGCCTACAACTCCCATCATCCCTAGCTAGCAAGACCAGTGGTCAGGGATGATGGGAGTTGTAGGCCAAAAACATCTGGAGGCACAAGGTTGGGAAACACTGGTTTAAGCTATAGCACTCATTTTGATTATATACTTTCTATGTGCTGAAGATCAAAACTAAACTGAACTGAACTGAAACGAAGCCAAGAGTTTGCTTCATGACTCTGGTCTGGGGGTAGTGCTGCTACAAAGCCCTCCTCAAAAATAGCAGTGGATGAGCTGGCTGGAGCGGGGAGAAACAATTGGCAAAAACTGCAAGTAATGATTGCAGCAGGAGAAGCTGTTGCGATTTAATAGAAACAGCAACACATCCATCCAGCTGCTAGTACTCCACCTCCTGTGCAAATGCATTTCTGTAAACAAGGGTTAACAATTTAGGTATGCCTTTTAAAAAAATCACTTTAGATGCGGCAGCTGTTGGTGTCAACACCAGCAAGGAGCTGCTGCTGCACCTGCAAGATTCCCTGCCCTTTTCAAGAGTCCAGAGGCATTGTGAGGGAACCATGATGCCAAGTACTTTGCGGAATGCATGGCTGTCCTGTGCAAATGTTCTAAAAAGATAGATAAATCGAAGCGTATGCAGGAGGTGAGCAAACCAGGGCAACAGCAGGCCGGGGGCAGGATAGTGGAGCAAGCGAGGCAACTCAGGGGTATCAGGCCCAGAGAAGTGAAGCTACAGAGCCAAATTTATCCTGGCTTCTTGCCCATGCTAGAATTGTGGCTCTTTGGGCAAAAGTGGCAATATCTGGCAAACTCTCAGTGTATTCACAACAGGCTTTTCTAACATAAGCCTATTTGACAAGGGAACTTTTTAAAAAAACAAAACAAAAACCAGTCCTTTAACACAGCTGCCTGCCTTGAAGAACTATCAGGGTAGCCTATATGGACTACAAAATAGTCAAAAAACGAGTCTGCATAGGAATAACACAGTTCTAAAGAAACCCCACAACAACCCTGTGAGGTAGGCCAGGCCGAGAGGCCGTGGTTCATAGCCGAATGAGGATTGGAAGCCGTCTAGAGAGGTCAGGGTCAAGGGAGACACAGGGTGATAAACATTTATTCAGTCCATTTTAAAGCTGGGCTGGAGAAAACAAATACAGGCTAAGACTGACTCACCAATGGCTTTAAAAAAAGGTAAAAAAAAAAGCTACAGCAGTTCCCTAATATTAGATGCCGTCGTTGGGATGGAACGGGGATGCAGATGTCCTGTTTTCCCCTCTCGCTCAACAGAGGAAATCTGAAAATGGCTGTATCAGTTGTGAGGCAGTTTGCTAGGAACTGTCTTACCATTTAGTTGTGAGGCAAGTTCTTAGGTTGAAAGATGAGCCTGGGTTGAGAAGCCACTACAAAGATGCTGTCTGTGGGTTGGTGGCATCCGTGACGCGGGGATTCCAGCTGCTAATGTCATCCGAGGAAGACTGTCGGACAATGCGGAAGGCCTCGATGAACTCGTTGAAATCTATGTTTCCATCTTTGTTGAAATCGATGCTGTTGACCAGGTTCGTCACGTCCTGGTCTGAGATCTCAATATTCATATGGGCACTGAACAACTTGAAGGTCTGGCGGAACTCGTCGTGAGAAATGAACCCTGAAGGTGGTGGAGGAAAAACATTTTATTTGCTCAAATGAGGGGGAATAAATGTAGCTCACCTCTGACCCTACAGGTGGGGATTGGACCCCAAGCCCCAGCCACCATGGCAAAGGGATGCTTGGAGTCACAGTTTAGAAACATCCAGAAGGCCATTGGTTCCCCCACCTCTGATTTGTAGCCTGCTGCATCTCTCAGACGCATAGCAGATACCGGTAATTCAAACTCACAAATTCTCATTATTCACAGCAGAACCCTCTTATTTCCCTCCTACTGTTCTGGAACGGGAATTTCAGCATCCTGCTCGCTAGATGTCTCTGGGAACAAGCATGAAGACAACAGACCCTCCCTCCTTGCCCCTAAACCATGGTTAGTTGTTGTTGTTGTTTAGTCGTGTCCAACTCTTCGTGACCCTATGGACCAGAGCACGCCAGGCACTTCTGTCTTCCACTGCCTCCTGCAGTTTGGTCAGACTCATGTTTGTAGCTTCGAAGACACTATCCAACCATCTCGTCCTCTGTCGTCCCCTTCTCCTTGTGCCCTCCATCTTTCCCAACATCAGGGTCTTTTCCAGGGAGTCTTCTCTTCTCATGAGGTGGCCAAAGTATTGGAGCCTCAGCTTCACAACCTGTCCTTCCAGTGAGCACTCAGGGCTGATTTCCTTCAGAATGGAGAGGTTTGATCTTCTTGCAGTCCATGGGACTCTTAACTACAGGTAAATGTCCAAAGTCCTCTTAAAGCTGTCTCAAGTCCATGGCCGCCATCTTCTGGCAGATCTAAGAACATAACCTTGACATAATCTTGACTGCTGTCTCGCCCTCTCACAGTTCAACCCCAGGCCTTGTAACAGTTCGATGACAGCAAACTTCAGAAATGTTAGGAGAAACTGCACTCGCTGCCACTAGTCTTCCAATTCACCAATTGCAAAAGGACAGAACACGATTTACCAGCTATGTGTGTGCACATTATTTACGGGATATCTTTTTGTTGTTGCCATTGGCTTCTTTGTCTCGAGAGGCAAAGGAGTGCACCTCAAACCGCAGTGTGTATGGAGGTCTCATGTTTCCCAGGGAACTCATTGATGTGATCCAAAGGAAAGCAGAGCAATATGGGTGGCGCTGTGGTCTAAACCACTGAGCCTCTTGGGCTTGCCAATCAGAAGGTCGGCAGTTCGAATCCCCGCGATGGGGTGAGCTCCTGTTGCTCTGCCCCAGCTCCTGCCAACCTAGCAGTTCGAAAGCACGCCAGTGCAAGTAGATACCGTATTTTTCGCCCTATAGGACGCACTTTTTCCCCTCAAAAAATGAAGGGGAAATGTGTGTGCGTCCTATGGGGCGAATGCAGGCTTTCGCTGAAGCCTGGAGAGCGAGAGGGGTCAGTGCGCACAGACCCCTCTCGCTCTCAAGGCTTCGCGGACCTCTCCGCAAGCGGGGGGAGCGCTCCCGCTGCTTGCGGAGAGGTGCCTGCATGCGGAAGCCTGGGCGCACTGAGCTCAGCGCGTCCAAGCTTTGCGCACCTCTCCGCAAGCGGGGGGAGCGCTCCCGCCGCTTGCGGAGAGGTGCCTGCATGCGGAAGCCTGGGCGCACTGAGCTCAGCGCGTCCAGGCTTCGCGGACCTCTCCGCAAGCGGGGGGAGCGCTCCTGCTGCTTGCGGAGAGGTGCCTGCATGCTGAAGCCTGCGCGCGCTGAGCTCAGCACGTCCAGGCTTCGCGCACCTCTCCGCAAGCGGGGGGAGCGCTCCCGCCGCTTGCGGAGAGGTGCCTGCATGCGGAAGCCTGCGCGCGCTGAGCTCAGCACGTCCAGGCTTCGCGGACCTCTCCGCAAGCGGCGGGAGCCGGCCCTGGGCTCCCACGGCTTGCAGAGAGCTGCCTGTTTGGGGGCTGGGGTCAGGGGAAGCTCCGGCGGGCCTCCCCCGCCCCAGCCCTGCGCCTGGGGGGGAAATATTTTTTTCCCCTTTATTTCCCCCCAAAAAAACTAGGTGCGCCTTATGGGACAGTGCGTCCTATAGGGCGAAAAATACGGTAAATAGGCACCACTGTGTTGGGAAGGTAAACGGCATTTCTGTGCGCTGCTCTGGTTTCTGTCACGGTGTTCCGTTGCACCATAGGTGGTTTAGTAATGCTGGCCACATGACTTATAAAGATGTCAGTGGACAAACGCCAGCTCCCTCAGCCTAAAAGCCAGATGAGCGACACAGCCCATAGACGCCTTTGACTGGACTTAAACATCCAGGGGTCCTTTACCTTTTACAGTGGTACCTCGGGTTACATATGCTTCAGATTACATACGCTTCAGGTTACAGACTCCACTAACCCAGAAATAGTACCTCGGGTTAAGAACTTTGCTTCAGGATGAGAGCAGAAATTGTGCGCCGGCGGCACGGCAGCAGCAGGAGGCCCCATTAGCTAAAGTGGTGCTTCAGGTTAAGAACAGTTTCAGGTTAGGAACGGACCTCCGGAACAAATTAAGTACTTAACCCGAGGTACCACTGTACATTTGGTATCAGCTTTGCTGCAGGAGTTGCTGGAAGGAGGTGTACAAGACCCCATACAACCATCTAAGGGACTCCCCCTCCGTTTTTTATGTAGTGCTCCTCTCTGATTACTCCTTTCAGGGGGTTTTTAATATAAAAAAGTGGGGCCTCTATTGCCCCTCCTAAGTGATATTTATTCCTTTTTCAACACTGGGCTATCTAAAATTCTGAACTAAAAACAATAGGGAATTATTAATGCACTTACCTGAATGATCACTGTCTATAATATTGAAGAGAGTCTCCAGGTTGGATAAGTTTCGGTAAATGTTTTCCAGCAAACTTGATTGAATGCGCTGAAAAAAACAAGACTACGGCTTAACAATCTCACAGATAAACAAAACACAAAAATGGCTAGCCTGTTTTAATGTTTTATTGCTGTAAATAGCGTTGATTCCCCTCCCCCCCCATGGCACACCACTACATGAATATTCTTTTATAAATAATAATAATAAGTAATTCAAAACGCATCCACTGGCCATTTCATCAGAAACCTCCCTAATAAAAGACCTGCCTGACAACTTAGTTCCTGAATATTTAAGAATATTTGTGGCCATTCTGGCTCCGTTGCCCCCTTCTTGTCAAATTGCCGCCCCCCAACCAGCCGAACCTGGGAACAATATTATTCCCATAGGAGCTGGCGCTATCATTTATCACATCCCCTTAGTTCATTTGCTGCAACAGGAAACACAAGCTAAAGGGTGAAATCTCAGTTCCACCCCATAACCACTGGAGGCAGCATTCAACTTCGGATTTACCAATGTACTACAAAGTCATGTTACCTCTTGAGAGGCTGACCACTGCTCTGTCACAAGGTCTTTGAGCCACAAATTGTAATCTAGCATCCCGTCGACAGCGTTGGAAACAAGGTGTGGTCTCAGCATCCTCCAGGGTAGCCCTAGATTGAGAACGGACTCCACCACCTTTGCCCAGTCATTTAGTGTGATCATTCCTGTCCGGAAAGGGAAGCCACAAGGTGATTTAAGGACAATGGGCTGCCAAAATTGCCATAGGCATGAACCTAGAAAGATTGCTTTTGTGTAACTGGAATTAGCTGACTGTGCAGAGTTACATTCCTGGTTTGCCTCTGACCCCACCCACCAATATGCACCCCTCCAGGAAAGGTTTGCTCACTAGTAAATGACTGCTAAAACTAAGCCATAGATCACTTCGTCAGCCTCCTTCTTCCCAAATCACTTTGGGGGTGATGAGAAGAGAGACACGAGAGAAAGAGTCTCACCCACAAATCCAGTGTGGATTATTTAGGACCGTAGATCAGAAGCAGAAAGGGGGAAGGCAGCAATCATGCAGAAATAAAAAAGCGAACTCCAAATGTGCAGAGAATAGGATTTAAGAAAGACTTAGAACGCCACTCCTCTGCCCTCCTTTATTTCCCTTAATGGCTCATCACCTTTTCTTTTTTCCCTTCTTTCAATGGCCCCTCTCTCAGGTGATCTCCTGAACACAATAAGCTGCCTTGTATTACCTTTTAACACACACTAAATCTGTCTGGCACCAAGATTAAGACTCCAAGCATTGATTAAATTTTCACCCCTACTGGACCCAGGGATTTAGTGTGGTGGTGGGGGGTCTGGCACCCCAAAACCCATAACAGAATGGTGTAGATGTGGTTGAATGCTCATCTGGAAGCACCCAAATAGGGCAGTGAGTGTGGGAATGGCAGACAGAAGTGCACGCCTGGCTGTGTCACAGCCAAGCATGGAGGTCTTCCCCTCCCTTTCCTGATTTACCTGTTGTGCCCCTGCTACTGTTTCACTACCAATGGTCGATGTATCCTGGGTTCACAAACACAGCAAAATTCATTGTCTGCACATGCAGAATTGCCAATGGTCCGCAGAGCCTGCGATGACAAGTTTAGTTTTGGGGGGAGCACTTCTCTTGCAGAGCATCCGTAGGGCAAACCTCGTTTTCTTATATCCAGCAGGGAGCCTGCACTGCCAGAAAACTCTTTTTGTCACGTACTTACATTCCTTATAAATAAATTCCTTATATTCCTTATAAATACCCTTATATATTAGGTGTTTACCCTTCACCTTACCTGAATCCTGATCACATTGCCTGAAGGCGGAGGCGAGCTCTGACCTGTGAGCAAACAATCGCTCCCTTAAAACCTGGTATGCCGATTCCTCCACCCGGCTGATCCTGAGGGGATTGGATAAGCATTTCTGCCATGTAACATCATACATGAGGCTTGAAAATACAACACACACACACACACACGTCTCTGCCCTTTCTGAGAAACAGAGAGCCCTTCTGGGCTTTGGGTGAAAGGACCACAGAAAGGAAATAATACCTAATTTATGACCTTTTAAATATTGTTTTGACATTTCCTTTATACTAAAATGACCTTAAAAAGGTAAAGGTAAAGGGACCCCTAACCATTAGGTCCAGTCGTGGCCGACTCTGGGGTTGCGGCGCTCATCTGGCTTTATTGGCCGAGGGAGCCAGTGTACAGCTTCCAGGTCATGTGGCCAGCATAACCAAGCCGCTTCTGGCGAACCAGAGCAGCTCACGGAAATGCCGTTTACCTTCCTGCCAGAGCAGTACCTATTTATCTACTTGCACTTGACATGCTTTCGAACTGCTAGGTGGGCAGGAGCAGGGACCAAACAACGGGAGCTCACCCTGTCATGGGGATTCGAACTGCCGACCTTCTGATCAGCAAGCCCTAGGCTCTGTGGTTTAGACCACAGCACGACCTTAAGTTACGTGAATAGATATGTAGCTTAAGTTAAATAGTGGTCAGTGAGATGAGCAATGTAGTTATATGGCAGAAGATGAACTGCAGATGAATGGAAACAATAGAAACTAACAAGTACAGATGGGAACAGAAATTTATGCATTCTTAACTGGATCCCAAACCTGCATAGGGTTTTGTCTAAATCAGGGCATGGGAAGCTTTGGTCCGCCAGTTGTTGCTGAACAACACCCATTATGCGTTGACCATTGCCCATGCTTGCTAGGGCTGATGGGAGTTGTAGTTCAGCAACACATGGAGGGCCAACTTCGCCACACCTGGTATAAATCACACCCACTAGTTGGATCTGCCCAGATAGCACTGACCTGTGGGAGTCATAAAGCCATGGCAGAGGTTTGTAAATACTGCAGGGTACCTCCGGACCTCGTGACCAGCACTCTGAGCTTTACAATGTATTGGAATGTAATGATGGGGGCAATAAAAGCTTGGTCGGATGTAGGTAACATGAGATTGGCAAACGGCCATGCGGCTGGTCAGAACAAAGGAGAATAAATCGGAGAAGGGCAGACAGAGGGGCTGCTCTCTCTTACTATGGAAATATAGCTAGCTTTCTGCGTCTTTATTTTACCCTAAAGAAGTGCCACTTGTAACGACAGGCTCCAACACTGACCCATGACAGGGCCTTGTCAGTGGTGGCTCCCCTGTTGTGGAATGCCCTCCCCTGCTAGTGAGTGGCTCCTGTCTCCATCAGTATTAACTTTCAGGAGGAAACTGAAAGTGATCCTAGTAGCTGAAGAATACAGTTCCTGGCAACCTTGAGGCCATTGGATGGAAGTATGTTTTTAAACTGTAATTGTTTTTAGAACCTTTTCATCTGTTTTAGAATGTTTTTGCTTTGCTTTCATTTCTAATGGCGTATCTGCAGGAAGGGGCAGATATAAACAAGCATATAAATAAAAGCTAATGGGGCAAGATAGGGCGCAAAATGGCATGGCCCCCACAAGTGCCATACAAAGAATTGCCTTCTCCAATGGCCTAACTGATGGGGAGGGGAAGAGATGAAGAGAAAGAGGGAGATGCTTGCCTTTGAGTCATTGTCAGTTTATGTGCATCCTTGCTGGCTTGATACTGGATGATGTGAGGGATCAGGTCAGGCCCCAGTTTGAGGTAGGCACCCCTGTTACTGCCAACTGCATAGTAGTTTGAAGCGGAAAATACAGTGATTACCTAAGCAAGTAAACAGAAACAAACCGGCAATTTCAAATCGATAAGAAGCACATATTATTTTACGGTCAGTTCCCTTCTCCCCCCAGCTATACAGTCTCACCATAAACATGCCCTATAGATTTGCAAAAGCATTTCCACGCACTTTCTTCCCCATGACAACTGCATTTACCATGCAGCAAAACTCACATTGCAAAACCGAGAATAAAATCCTCTGGGAGGTTCTTCCTTGCCTAAGATCCCAGAAACGCTTCCATTTAAACCTACGGTGGAACCTTGGTTTTTGAGCGTCTCGGAAGCTGAACAATTTGGAACCCGAAGGCCAAAAACCCAGAAGTAATTGCTTCCGTTTTCGAATGCGCCTTGGAAGGTGAACGGCTTCCGAGGCGTGTTTCTCATTTCCCCCCATTGACTTTGCAGCCAGCCCCTTGATCCTCGGTTTTCGAACATTTTGGAAGTCGAACGGGTCTTCTGGAACAGATTACGTTTGAAAACCGAGGTTCCACTGTATTCTCATTAAATGCCACATTCTCCTTTTGTCCGTTAGCAGGATTTCCCATTCATATTAATTTTTCTACCTCCATTTTCTGCCAGATATTAAATTAGACCCGAACATATGCCAAATATCCATTAAACGCGTCTTCCGGTCAGTCCACATTGCCGCTGCTTACTGTGGAGGCAGAAAGGAAGGGGAGGAGGGCCCGCAAGGTTGGCACAGTGCAAACACACTGGCAGAGCCAATCTGGTGCCCCTGCCAGTTCATTTGCACTACTCCACCCTCCACACCACCTCTCATTTCCCCCCTATAACTCCCACTAATGCAACTGGCTAGAAGTAATGTGAATATGCGACTGAGGACTCCTGCAGGATGCATGCATGCACCCCTGCTTCACCCTGCATGATGAAGGACAATCAGGAAATACCGTATTTTTCGCTCCATAAGACACACTTTTTCCCTCCTAAAAAGTAAGGGGAAATGTGTGTGCGTCTTATGGAGCGAATGCAGGCGGGAGGCTCTGCTCATCGCTCCCTTTAAAGAGCCGCGTGGAGCGTGTGCGCGGCGCTTGCAGACTTTTCCCCGAGGAGGGCTGCCCCACTCACCTCACAGAGTGTTTGCTATGGGGGATGAAGGGAAAGGAGAATGTTAGACGCTTTCAGACCCCTTTGGGTATGGATAAAGTGGAATATCAAATCCAAACTACTACTACTACTACTACTACTACTACTACTACTCTTCTTCTTCTTCTTCTTCTCCCTCTCCCTCCTTGGGGAAAGGCCCCCAAGAGCTGCACACATGCTCCACATGCTCTTTAAAGGGAGCATGGCTCTTGGGGGCTTTTCCACAAGGTGGGAGAAGGGCACACTGTCAGTCCCTTCTCCTACCTCGCGGAAAAGCCCCCAAGGGCCGCACACACGCTAGACATGGCTCTTGCTGGCTTTTCCAGGAGGTGGGGGAAGGGACAGAGGGCAGCCCCATAGAGGGCAGCCCCTCCCGGAAAAGCCCCCAAGAGCCACACTCCCTTTAAAGAGCTGCGCGGAGCGTATGTGTGGGCTTTTCCCCGAGGAGGGAGAAGGGCAGCCTGTCACCGAAAAGCCTGCCAGCGGCGCACACACGCTCCACGCGGCTCGTGAAAGGGAGCGCTGAGCATAGCCTGGGATGCATGCAGGTTGTGCTCAGTGCTCCCTTTAAATAATCTTTTTTTCTTGCATTCCCCCTCTAAAAACTAGGTGCACCTTATGGTCAGGTGCGTCTTATGGAGCGAAAAATACAGTGTTTTTTTTGCACCATAACACTCACTTTTTTCCTCCTAGAAAGTAAGGGGAAATGTCTGTGCGTGTTATGGAGGAAATGCCTACGGGTGGCATGCCTACGGATTTTCCTCCTCTAAAAACTACGTGCGTGTTATGGTCGGGTGCATGTTATAGAGCGAAAAATACGGTACTGTGTATATCAAGACATATCCTCCCACTCCCAGCTCTGCCCAAAGCCTTGATTGATGCTCTACTGCAGTGTTTCCCAACCTTGTGCCTCCAGATGTTTTTGGCCTACAACTCCCATCATCCCTAGCTAGCAAGACCAGTGGTCAGGGATGATGGGAGTTGTAGGCCAAAAACATCTGGAGGCACAAGGTTGGGAAACACTGCTCTACTGAGCTACCTTTCGGTCGTGGCAGAACTCATAACCTTCCGGCTTGCACTCGTGGGAACGGATGATGAACTGCAGGTTGTACTTTTCCAAAATCTCCTTCGTCACATCGGGGCCAAAGTAACAGCCCCCTCCTCGGTCCTGATTCACTCTGCAGCCGTTTTGAGGAATGGGGTCGCTCCACAATATATCCGTCACCTGAAAATGGAGAGAGGAGGAGCTGAGTTGTTAAAGCACCGCTTTGCCGCCGACCAAGACTGGAAACCAGAGTGCTGATCTTCACAGAAAGAAAAGTGTATGAAAATGATGTATCGGTGGTACTTAACCCCAGCAGAACTAGCAAAAATGTATAGAACAAGTACCAATACATGCTGGAAATGCAAAGAAAAAGAGGGTTACTTTTATCATATGTGGCGGAACTGTAATGTAGTTTAAAAATTCTGGGAAATGATATAAAATGAAATGAAAAAATTATTAGATTTCGCAGAAATGGCTCTATTGACAAATAAACTGAGGGGTAATACTAAACTATCATTTATTCAAAAATGGGGTGTGTTCAAGAGATATTTACAAAAATATAACAGTGATATAACATCTATGGGAGCGTTCGAATGACCCTTGTGTAAAGTAAATATTAAGAAATAAGGGAATTTGGTACAACATGTAGTAAGAAAGTATTAGAAAATATATTAAGAGTAGGGTAATAATTACAGTGGTACCTCGGGTTAAGAACTTAATTCGTTCTGGAGGTCCGTTCTTAACCTGAAACTGTTCTTAACCTGAGGTACCACTTTAGCTAATGGGGCTTCCTGCTGCCGCTGTGCTGTGGCGGCGGCGCGATTTCTGTTCTCATCCTGAAGCAAAGTTCTTAACCCGAGGTACTATTTTTGGGTTAGCGGAGTCTGTAACCTGAAGCGCCTGTAACCTGAAGCGTTTGTAACCCGAGGTACCACTCTAGAATTCACACTTTGCAATTAAATAATCATTAAATAATTATTATTTAATCATTTAAAAATTAAATAATAAAACTCCTGAAAATTCATCAGGGTTTGTTTTGTTTTTTGCACTATGTTTATTCTCCGAATCAACCCACCAGCTGAACGTCCTCGTCTTCAAGGATTGAGGAGTCGACGGATCTGGTATCCACAGAGGTAAGTGACATTCCGGCCATCCGGCGGCAGGAGCGGAGCTCTTCCTGGACACTCGAGTGGGGCAGCTGAGACCTGCTTGATAAACTGCTCTTGCCACATCGGGATGCTTTCGATTCATGGACGCCCCAAACTCTTGACTGTTTTCTCTTCTGGGTCAATACAGAGAGAAGCTAAGAAAAGCAAGGCAGTGAGTCAGATATTCCGAATACAGGACTGTGAGACTAGTGCCGTCAGTCCCTGCCCCCCCCCCCGGGGGTTTGGATCACCCAGATCAAGTTAATGGGCTTCAAGCCACACTCAAGACAAGGTGATGGGTTTAGAAGAGTTTGAAGAAGAGTTTGTTAGGATATTTCCGTTCCACCTTAAGAGGGAGCAGGCTATGTGAGTCACAGCCTGCGTATTTCCTGTTCACAGGATGTTTATGCTTTTCTGTTGCTTTCGTTTCTCTCTCTCTGTGCCTGAGCAGACCGAAGCAGTGAGTCATGTTTTTTTCTTTGTTCTGACCAACGCCGAATAAACTTGTAAATATGCTCTCCTGCTGTGCAACTTTCGCTGTGTGAATTCTGCTGATAGAGCATGCATCAGCCCAGGAATGTGGCAATCTATTTCTGGAGCTCGTGTCGCTAATTGCTGATACTGTATCTACGGGAGGTCGATGGACGTCCAGAGTCCGGAGTCGGCGTGGAGGCAGTGATGGCCTATGTCTCCCTGGCAGTATCACAACAGAGTTTGGATTTGATATCCTGCTTTATCGCTACCCGAAGGAGTCTCAAAGTGGCTAACCTTCTCCTTTCCCTTCCTCCCCCACAACAAACACTCTGTGAAGTGAGTGGGGCTGAGAGACTTCAGAGAAGTGTGCCTGGCCCAAGGTCACCCAGCAGCTGCATGTGGAGGAGCGGGGAAGCGAACCCGGTTCACCAGATTACGAGTCTACCGCTCTTAACCACTACACCACACTGGTGTAAAATAAAATAAAAAATAAAACTCATAGGGAACCTTCTAAGGACCTGCCCTGACATCTACAGATCTGGAGGGCTCTGTACCTTGCGCCGGTCGACCGTGGCTAGCCGCTCCAAATCAGTCATGTTCGAGATTCCTCCGTGTACAATCAAGACCTTCTGGTCAATCAGGGTGGCCAGAGGCAGGCAGCTGAAGACCGTCTTGAGCTCTTTCAGGATTTTGCTGCCGTGTTCCTAGAACGGAGGGCAGGAACAGTAAAGGAGAATGAGAGAAATGTCCACTACAAATATTGATATGTGGCACAGAAATGGAAACAAGAAGAATTACTGGCGAAAGAAGAGTGGCAGACGAAATTAATGGACTACACAGAATTAGATAAGATGACAGGCAGGATTCGAAACCTGCGGGACCAGAGATTCTCAGAATATGCGGACTATTTGAAAAGCAACCGTAATCAACAGGTTACGCTAGTAGGACTGCAAGAAGTTTTGTAAGGAGTAATATGTGAAATATTGTAAGGAAGTTTATGATGAGAGAGTCAATAGATAAGATAATTAATAGCAATAGTGAAATTAAGAACCGTAAATTAAGTGAAAAAATTGGAAAATTTTCAGATGTGGTTGATGGAAGTCTAAAAAAAAATGTATAAGATGTAACTTATGTTGAATGACTGTTGAAAATGATATATTAAAATACAAATTATATATACACACATACATACACAAATATTGATATGTATCCAGGTCCCAGAGTTTGTGGGTGCAAAAGCACCCTTAATTCCTAGAGTTAACAAATGCCAGAGATTACTAAAAATATTCAGAATTACTAAATGCTGGGAGTCTTCACCAGGGTGTCAGACAATTTAACAGTGTGAGAATACAGACTGAACTTGTTTTTCTGTACTGGGGCATCATTGGGGAGATAGAGCATTATTATTATTATTATTATTATTATTATTATTATTAATAATAATAATAATAATAACACCACACTTCATCTAAAGCTCTCAGGGTGGGTCACAACATAAGAATACACAATAAAAGTGCAAAACAATACCTCCCTAAAACACACATTTTAAAGGCCATAGAATATCATTCAGCCAAAGGCCTGGTTAAAGAAGAACGTTTTTGCCTGGTGCCTAAAGGTGTATAATGAATGTGCCCAGTGAGCCTCCTGAGGAGAGCACTCCACAATTGGGGAGCCACCACAGAAAAGGCCCTGTTCTTGTGTTGCCACCCTCTGACCTCTCGTGGAGGAGACACACAAAGAAGGGCCTCAGAAAGTCATCTCAGGGTCTGGGTCACTTCATATGCAGAGGGGTGATCCTTGAAGTATTGAGGCTCTGAGCCATTATATGTCTGACTCTAAGAGAAAAGCCAAGGCTCCACCAAAAACAGTTACTCGTTTCAGATGCAACAAAGAAGGGCATATATCCAAATTCTGCGAAGCCCACAAACCAGCAAAATTCATTTTATTTAAGCAACAAAATTCCAAGGGACAAGGGAATCAAAACAAGAAGAGAAGAGGAGGAGTTTGGACTTGATATCCCGCCTTTCACTCCCCTTAAGGAGTCTCAAAGCAGCTAACAATCTCCTTTCCTTTCCCTTCCTTCCCCACAACAAACACTCTGTGAGGTGAGTGGGGCTGAGAGACTTCAAAGAAGTGTGACCAGCCCAAGGTCACCCAGCAGCTGCAGGTGGAGGAGCGGAGACGCGAACCCGGTTCACCAGATTACGAGTCCACCGCTCTTAACCACTACACCAGGGTGGCAAGAGGCAAACAAGAGGAACAGCGACAAAGAACACAATCTTCTTTTGCAAGAGTCCAGCTGTAAACAGCTGTGATACAGCTGGACTCCAACAAACTGATTCTGAATGTTCCTTCTCAGATACGTTATGATAAATGTTTCTTTGAGAGTATTAACCCATCAGTGGAGGGCAGTATTCAAATTGCAAATGGCGATACCATAAATATTTGCAGCACAGGTTTAGGAACCTTAAACTGCAAACTAAGCAATCACTGGAAGGAATTGATACTTTAACCAAAATAGCAAAAACTAAAACGTGGCATAATTGGGTGGGGAAGCCTCGCTTAGAAGGTGGTGGACTGTCCTCTTGTTCTTAAGCAGAGGCTGGATCTCAGCAGGATTGTAGCAGTGAATTTCTTGTGTTGACAGTGCAGATTGGACTACGTGACTTTTGAGAACGTCTGTGAGTCTAAGGTTCACAAACAAGCTTACCTTATATTTGCGCGTGACCTCCTTGGTGAAACCATAGCTAGAGATCAAGAGAAGAGAGGACTTGTAAGTAGACGCTCATTAACATAACCCACACATTTCTTAATTCCTGAAACGTGTTTTCAGGGGCCATACCGTAAGTTGATCATATAGTCCTCATGGTTCCCTCTGTTCAGGTGGACCTCCTTCGGGTAAACCAAAAGGAAGACGAAGAGGATGATCAGGACTTCTATGGAACACTTGCCTCGGTCCACAAAGTCACCGTTAAAGACATAAAACTTTTGTGGAGAGGGAATACCATTCTGTAATGGAAAAACAACAACAGTCATCCAGAAAGTGCTTAGGTAAAGGATCCCTGACAGTTAAGTCCAGTCGTGAACGACTCTGGGGTTGCGGCTCTCATCTCGCTTTACTGGCCAAGGGAGATGATGTTTGTCCACAGACAGTTTTTCTGGGTCATGTGGCCAGCATGACTAAGCTGCTTCTGGCGAAACCAGAGCAGCGCACGGAAATGCCGTTTACCTTCCCACCGGAGCAGTACCTATTTACCTACTTGCACTTTGATGTGCTTTCAAACTGCTAGGTTGGCAGGAGCTGGGACTGAACAACAGGAGCTCACCCCGTCGCAGGGATTTGAACCACCGACCTTCCAATCGGGAAGCCCTAGGCTCTGTGGATTTGACCACAGCTCCACCCACATGCCAAATGCTTAAGGTAAAGGGACCCCTGACCATTAGGTCCAGTCGTGGACGACTCTTGGGTTTCAGCGCTCATCTCGCTTTATTGGCCGAGGGAGCCGGCGTACAGTTTCCGGGTCATGTGGCCAGCATGACTAAGCCGCTTCTTGCGAAACCAGAGCAGTGCACGGAAATGCCGTCTACCTTCTCACCAGAGAGGTACCTATTTATCTACTTGCACTTTGACGTGTTTACGAACTGCTAGGTTGGCAGGAGCTGGGACCGAGCAACAGGAGCTCACCCCATCGCGGGGATTCAAACCACCAATGTTCTGATCGGCAAGCCCTAGGCTCTGTGGTTGAGACCACAGCGCCAGCCACAGGCCAAATGCTTAGCAAATGCTAAATTTGGAGACAAAATGGTTGGAAGTTTCTACCAGCCACCCTCCACAGCTCCCACTCTGCAATGCTTTGAGAAGATCTCCAGTCAGGAACTCCACAAGCCACAGGTGAGGGGAATAGGCTTGACAGGAGGACACAGAAGAAGGGGAAGAATGGGAGAAACCACAGCTGCCTTGTCTCCCAATTCAACTGTAAATTTAAAGGCAAGGGGACAACCTGACACCTTTACCCAACAACACAGGCAGAGCAATCCTACCCAGGCAGATAGGTCAGGGGACAGATAACTCTTTTGCGGCCTAGGACCCACGTACCTATGGGACCGCCTCTCCTGGTATGCCCCGCGGAACACCTTAAGGTCCACAAATGACAACATTTTGGAGGTCCCAAGTTGCAAGGTGGTTAGATTGGTCTCAACTAGGGCCAGGGCCTTTTCAGTACTGGCCCTGACTTGGTGGAATGCTCTGTCACAAGAGACCAGGGCCCTGCGGGACTTGACATCTTTCCGCAGGGCCTGCAAGACAGAGCTGTTCCGCCTGGCCTTTGGTTTGGACTCAGTCTGACCCTTATGTTTCCCTCCCCTTATGGTTTTGATCTATGGGCTACTTTTAAAATGAGGCTGCATTTTAAATTGTATTTTAACCTGTATTTTAAATTTATTTTTTATTATGTTTTTATTGTAATTTTACTGGTGTTAGCCGCCCTGAGCCCGGCTCTGGCTGGGGAGGGTGGGGCATAAATAAAAAATATTATTATTATTTTAAGGGAAGCATCATCCTAACTGGTTCTGGCCAGGGGTACTGGGGTGGATGAAGTAAACCTTCATTTTCATAATTTTTATTTCTCAATTATGTTTAGTGGTAGTATGGTTGTAATGTTTTTTTTGTAACATAAAATCATTCAATAAAAATTATTTTTTAAAAAAGAAAAGAAATGGCAAAGCTGACCGGAAAGCTCAGGAACAAAGAGGAATTTTTTTTTTAAAAAAAGAGTGGGCAAAATTTATAATTTATTTAAGAGACCACTGTAAGCAGATGAAAACATTAGCAGGATTTTAATCCCACTTGTAATGTAACAAATACAAAGGATAATATGGATGGATACAGAGTATAGATTATGGAATAATGTTGACAATAGGACCCGTGGAGGGGATGGGGGGGAAGTCCCAAGATTTAGAGTAACTTCTATACATGGATTTGCATTTGGATTGTTATAAATTTATATATGTAAAAAAAAAAAATTTAAAGATTTTTTTTTTGAAAATGTTGCATTTTGGCATGCGGCCATACTTGTAATGTGAACTTGTAATCTTTACGTACCTTGTAGAAAATGAGGAACAAGTCACTCAGCTGCCCGTGCAAATCTCCTAATAAATGAAGGGGGCAAAAAGTTGGCTTTTGTGAAGTGGTTTAAAGTTATAAGCATTTCTCATCAAGCAGTCTATTCCATTCATGGTGCTGGTTTATTCACATTCCCACCCACCTCTCATGCTCTATAGCTCACATTCCTTCTGCTGTGATACCCAACGTGTTATTCAGTAGTTCACAGATAGTCCCTTTTGCTGCACTGACCAGCCCCAGACCTGCTTAGCTTCAGCAAGCTGGTGGTGCCATGTGCTTTCGGACATTGGACCTGGGAACTGTGGTTATATTTCCCAGGGAACTGTGGCTTTTCTCCCCATTAAGATCTGCCCGTCACCATCTGCCAGAAGCGAGCCAGCAGTAAATCGCACTGAGCAAGGTTATATTTCCCAGGGAACTGTGGCTTTTCTCCCCATTAAGATCTGCCCGTCACCATCTGCCAGAAGCGAGCCAGCAGTAAATCGCACTGAGCAAGGTTATATTTCCCAGGGAACTGTGGCTTTTCTCCCCATTAAGGTCTGCCTGTCACCATCTGCCAGAAGCGAGCCAGCAGTAAATCACACTGAGCAAGTTATATTTCCCAGGGAACTGTGGCTTTTCTCCCCATTAAGGTCTGCCTGTCACCATCTGCCAGAAGCGAGCCAGCAGTAAATCGCACTGAGCAAGCTGGAGTGTTATGTACTGAGTTGAATAGGATCCAAACTGCAGCAGTCTGATTGGTCCTAGAACAATAGGATCCAAAAGGCAGCAGTCTGATTGGTCCTAGAACAATAGGATTCAGAATGCAGCAGTCTGATTGGTCTTAGAACAATGCAGCAGTATGATTGGTTGGCAAGAACCACCCAATCATGCTCCAGATAGAAGTGAATCCACAACCTGATTGGCTTACAGTAGAATTCCAGAATTAGCCAATCATGTGCAGCCCATTGTGTAAATAATGTATATAAAGCAGATACTTTGAGGGGACTTTTATTCATTCCTCCTCACCACTATGAGCTGAATAAAGAGCATGAAATCACTTTGCGACTCTGAGTATATTTCATGGAGTTAACTCTTTATTAACAAAAATACCATCTGCACAGGAGTGTCAGGCCTAATAAGCACAGCGACTTGTCTCTGGCAGGTCTTGCCCCATGGAGCAGTTGCTGAGATAGGTGGTCCCTGACTCCCCACAGCTGCCTAAGCCTCCTCCTCTCCAGGTCCCCCCCCAAGCAATCGGGGACTGTGTCCCTTCACACAGTCAACCTCTCCTCTGCCCTTATCATGCCTCTCCTGGTTCTGCGCCTTCTTCCCTTGGGGATTCCCCAGCTGGTTCCTCCCACCATTCCTCTGAGTTCAACCAGTCCATGACACCATCATAGGTTTCCTTTCTGGACCAGCAAGAGTTGTTTCCGCTCTACCAGGGTTTCTTTAATCACATTACTTTCCCATGGAAAACAAGTTATACAGTTTGTTAAGAAAGGTGGGAGGGGCAGTGCCTGGTTTCTAAAGACAGATGTTGGAACTTATCTGAATGGAAGCGATGTTCATTAGCCCTGCTCCTTATGTTTAAATGTGGAAGAAAGGTACAGACTACAGTTGGTCATTAAAATGCACTTTGTACATTCTTAGAGGCACACTGCTCTTTCATGTTAAGAGTGGGGAAAGGGCAGGTACTAGTATCCTAGCAAAGGGCACTCTGTTGTAGATGCCCAACCTGTCTCCCTCACCCGTCTCCCTTCTCCAGATCTGTTTCAGTTACACACCAGTTCCTCTTATCTCCAATTTGTTTGTCTGTTGGAAGATTTAGGGCAGATTGTCATCTCACAGAGTTTCCTTTGAGCCATTGCTGTGCTAATGGATCAATACCCCCACAGGATAACACCTCCAAGGAAATTAGTCTAAGTTAATTAGCTTTTAATACAAGCTGATTTCCTAGGCTTTAGAGGTGCCTAATACACAGTTTAGGAAGCTTGCCTAACAAAATTAGCTTTGCACACATGCTAATTTCAGAGGGTTTGGAAATACACAGGTCAAATACACCCATGGGTCCAGCTATCACCTCACACAGGAGACTAGATTATCCTAATTGGCTTCCGATGCCCCAAGTCTTAATTAAATTCTAGTGCCTGCAAACCCTTAAGAATACATTGAAAACATCCCAGCCACTTCTAAAATGCCACAGGTAGTTAAAGGCAAAAGGTCTGGAGAGAGTGAATACTTTTTGCCCCGTGCCTTAAAATATCTCATTATGGCACTAGGCGAATCTTCCTGGGGAGAGCATTCTACAAGTGGGGAGCCACCGCGGAAAAGGCCTGTTCTCGTGTTGCCACCCTCCGTACCTCTCATGGAGCTGGCACATGAAGAAACGCCTCAAATAATGAGCTGGATTAGATCACATGGGCCGAGGCGGTGCTTGAGGCACATACCTCAGCAGTGTTGGTAAACAACAGCACTTACCACATACAGTGATCTCCTCACTGTAGCAGGTGGAGATGCAGGTGATGTTTGGCAGCTGGGCAAGATGCTTTTCAGTCTCACTCAAGAGTCTTAGGACATAGTAAGCATGAAGATGCTACTGGGAGAAAGTGAGGAAATTACAGAAAGCCATCGAGGAGAGCGTGGGCTTGCCTCTCAAACTACAATTCCCAGGATCCTTCGGGGAGACACAATTAACTGTTTACTTGTGCTAATTTATATCCCGCATTTCTACAGAGACTAGGCAGTTCACAATTTAAAACAACAACACAGCGTTATGCATGCCCCAATTTTCCAAGTGGTGGGAGATTTCTGGGGCGGAGGACTTTAGTCAGATTTGGTGTCCTATGGCTTTTTGCAGCATTTGCATTCATTTGCAAACATCAAAATTTAGCCTAGGAGCAGGTGCAGCTTTAACGCTCCAGAAGCAGCCCCTAAACCTGCTGCTCCCATTTCGGACACCTATGGGTACAGTCACCAAGATGCTCCCAGGGCTAAAGTCGTTCTTTCTCCAAATGAAGCAGGACCACCTGGAGGAATTTTACCCTTATGCTTTCTTATAATCAGTTATTCATATATCCATATATAACCAAATATTTCTACGATGATTTTTATATAATCCGTGTTTGAATCATGAAGGCTTCTGCAAAGCTTAGAGCAAATTGCTTAGATTTGAAAAATCCTAAATGAACTCTGCCCCAGTTTCCTTCCCTTGTTCTTCTCAATGTCTCGCTAACAGAAGCGGACACGGAGCAATGGATCCAAACTACAAGAAAGAAGATTCCACCTAAACATTAGGAAGAACTTCCTGACAGTAAGAGCTGTTCGACAGTGGAATTTGCTGCCAAGGAGTGTGGTGGAGTCTCCTTCTTTGGAGGTCTTTAAGCAGAGGCTTGACAACCATATGTCAGGAGTGCTCTGATGGTGTTTCCTGCTTGGCAGGGGGTTGGACTCGATGGCCCTTGTGGTCTCTTCCAACTCTATGATTCTATGATTCTATAAGGGGAAAGCAAAAGATCTGATGTGCTGGCACTTTCCCCCCTGTCCAGGCAGGGTCCTGAGCAGCTAAAAACAGGAAGATGCTAACCGCAAATGTCCCTGTATAGCAGATGCCGCATAGGAGAACATAACAGTCGAAGTTCCTTTCGCCTTAAGTTTCCTTTTCTCCTTCTTGCCATAAATCAGGGGAAAGGTTACACTGAATGTTCAGACTGAAGAAAGCAGAAGTTGGGAGGGAACTCTTTACATGATCAGGGGGCAAGGCTTGAATGCGCTCATTGGTCTTATTTTTGCCTCCGTGTGCAATTGTATTCGATTATGTCATGTATGTACTCAGGTATAAAGCCTCAGGGCGCTAGAGCCCGGGGCCCAGTCTTCGGAAATCGTTCCACTGGGTCAATTATTGCTCAGCAATAAATATCATTTTCTTTTTCTCCACTGCTGCATCTGTCAATTCTTGGACACAATCTGAGTGGGTCACAGGTACCTTAAAAATCCTTGCAACACAAATAGCCATGACGTCACACAGACAGAGTGTGTTGACAACATCCTCAGTAAAGGCAGAGAAAGTGATGTCCCTTCTCTAAACCAACTCATGCCCACAGCTATTGCTAAGGCCGGGGTCTGAGAGCCATCAGCCACATGGCAGCCCTGTTGCCAGCTAACTGGCTGTGGTGTAAAATACTGGGAAGCCAAATCAGCAAAGCATTTTGGGGTTGGGTTGCTTATCGTTAATACCATGTGTAGGCAAACTAAGGCTCGGGGGCCAGATCCAGCCTAATCGCCTTCTAAATCCATCCCGGGAATCAGTGTGTTTTTACATGAGTAGAATGTGTCCTTTTATTTAAAATGCATCTCTGGGTTATTTGTGGGGAATAGGAATTCGTTCATTTCCCCTCCCCCAAAAAAAAATATAGTCCGGCCCCCAACAAGGTCTGAGGGACTGGGGACCGGTCCCCCGCTGAAAAAGTTTGCTGACCCGTTTTTTACAAATAGCAGCCTATGGTTTGCACCAGGCAAAGTTACGGTTAGTTATGGCACCTGCTCAGGTGTCAAAGGCCAAGGTAAAGAAGTACATTCTCGGCATAGGACCAAAGGTGGACAAACAATCCCAGAGGGAACAGAAACAAGTTGTAGTGCAACAACATCTGGCAGACCACAAATCCCTCATCCCAGGCTTACAATGGTTGGCAGTGGTTCTCCAGGGATTTAAGGAGATGAGTCTTTCGCAGCCTGGACCTCAGAAATGCTGTGTATCATGGAGCTACAGAAATTCCCCTTCGGTTCCATTCATTACCTAGCAGGAGCTTCTGGGAGCGAAAACTGAGGTAAAAGTAGACGGCTACTGTGAAGATACTTACTTGCTCATGTTGGTACGCTTCCAGTAAGTTAGTGGCGTCCTCAGGCACGAGTGGGAAGGAAAGGCGAGGCCCCACATAGGTGTCCGGCACCACAACGGATTCAAAGGTTTCAATGGGTTTTTCGAGCTTGGGGTCAAAGATGATTTCAGGTTCTGACAATATGCGGTTAAGGAAATCTCCTAGGATGGAATGACAACCAACACAGTTGGCTTCTAGAATTTGGCTCTTTGCTTCTCTACATGGCCAGCAGCAGCAGCATAAGTTTTAGCTGAGATTCCTGCAGTGCAGGGGGTTGGACTAGATGACCCTTGGGTCCCTTCTAACTCTTTTTTTTTAAAAAAAATTATTTTATTTTTACCAACCACCAAAACACAAACAGTGAAACCCCCCAGGTGGCTGATACATTGGGTATACAATATTCAATAATATACATATTCAATAATATACCGGTACATATTCAATAATAACATATTCAAATTAACCATATGTACACTTCTATATACCTTAACACTCCTCCCTCCACAAGGTTTATTTAGCTTTCAACATTTTAATTGCCCCAAATTGTTCAAACCTACTCAAATAATTCAATATCATCTCAAACCAATCCTCCTCTTTCTCACTGACCTTAAACCCTTTCATTCTATGTATCTTCACAGTTAGGTATTCTAAAATTATAATATTATTCAGTTTTTTCCTGCATTGGCTCACATCCAAGCTCTTCTGCATTTTTCCAATTACTCGCTATAACGTGTCTGGCTGTAATTACCATCAATTTTACCCATTTGCATTCCTCTTTTGTTTTTAACTCGGTACTACTCAGGGTAATAATAACCATTAATTTAGTTATTTCCACGTGGTCCCTTCTAACTCTTAAGATTCTATTATGCAAAATAAACGCGTCGGTTTCGTAGATGACCTTTCTTCCCAACCCCCTTCTCACATGTAGCCTCAAAGGCATCTTATGAGTATCACGTAAAAGCCAGAGAAATTAAAACCACTCCATGGCCAAAAAGACACAATAATAATAGAAACAAACCAACCAACCAGACGGTAACGCCAGTTGAAAGCATCAGAATAATCTGAAGGCAATGAAACAATTCTAAAGTCCACCTGCTGACAGTTAAAGAGGTGAGCACACCATGAAATTTAACACACCTGAGTGCTGTTCAGTTAGCTACAAGTTAGTTGGCCTTCTATTGGCTCAAGAATCCTAAGAAACCAACCAATCAGAGCCCGTGGTTCAAGTCAGTGCCATATTGAGTTGTTGCTTTTTTAAAATAATATTTATTAACGTTTTAAGGGTTACAAAAAGAAAAAGTAAAAACACCATATTAAACAAAAACAAAACAACACATCACAATAAGGGGGGGGGGGAGGAGAGAAAGAAAAAGAAGAAAACAGAAAAATAAAATCCATTAAAAAACACAGCAAATCTTCCCATAACTTATCTTTCATTTGCTTGTTTCCTTGACCTCCTCACACCTCCCTTTTTTGTATTCTAGTTCGGTTAACTATTTCAGCAAATCCTTTCCATCTTTTACAATTTTTGTCCTGTAATTTATCTTAATATAATGTAACTTTACTTTCCCTCCTTTCACCAATTAACAGTCTGTTTTTTCCTAATCCTTTATAACATTTCTGCTAAAACCACATAACTTCATTCCAACATCCTTCTAACATTCATTAATTTTACAATGTTTCTGTAAATAGTCTTTAAATTTCTTCCAATCTTCCTCCACCGACCAAGTCAGTGCCATTTTGAAGGGTTCAGTCAACCATCTTGATGTGATTGATGGTATCCAAACACAGACATAAAAGCCTGCTCTTCAACATTGTGTCCAATTCGGTTAAAGCCAATAGTTGTTAAAGGTGCAGCTTTCTGAAATATAAATCTAGATTGTACACTCCAGAGTATGCGTAGGCAAACTAAGGCCCAGGGGCCGGATCCGGCCCACTTACTTTCTAAATCCAGCCCACGGATGGTCCAGGAATCAGCATATTTTTACATGTGTGCTTTTATTTAAAATGCACCTCTGGGTTATTTGTGGGGCCTGCTTGGTGTTTTTACATGAGTAGAATGTGTGCTTTTATTTAAAATGCATCTCTGGGTTATTCGTGGGGCATAGGAATTCATTCATTCCCCCCCTTCAAAATATAGTCTGGCCCCCCCACAAGGTTTGAGGGACAGGGGACTGGCCCCCTGCTGAAAAAGTTTGCTGACCCCTGCTCCAGAGCTATTCATCCAGGATTTGTAGGTACAGTGGTACCTCGGTTCTTGAACGTCATCAGTTCCAGAAGACCGTTTGAGTTCCGAAATGTTTGAAAACCAAGGTGCGAAGGGCTGTCTGCAAATTCAATTGAGAAAATTGAAAAACATGCGGAAAGCCGTTTGATTTCCGAGGTGCGTTCGGAAACAGAAGCATTCCAGGTTTTCGCCATTTATATTCCGAAATGTTTATCAACGGAGATGTTTGAGAACTGAGGTACACTGTACCAACATTTCCACATTTGATCGGTTTGCAAAATGCATACAAGGTCACAAAATTTAGTTGCCCTGACAAGAGAGAGAGTGATATATAATACAAACTGTATTTCCCCATTTTTGAGCTTACTGTCTTTGTTGTTGCTTGGCGTGAAGTAGGTCATAAGGTTGTCAAAGAAATGGTTGAGCTGCAGAAGACAAGAAGAATGCTGTCAACGTCCATCAATAAGCCATCTTTGTACTCTCTTCCCCTGCCATAGCCTCTCCCTCCCATTCTGTTCCCTCTCCCATTTCTCATGCCACACCAGTGATGTAGCCTGGGTTGCCAGAGCCCGGGGCCGTGTGGAGAGGCTGGGCTGGAAGGGAGAGAAATGGACGGAGTACACATTCGCACTCGGCTGCCAATCAGCATCCGCATCACCCAGGAGATCGCAACTGTAGAAATAAGAAATTGAAATTCACGGCATGTTATACAGTCATACCTCATGTTACGTTTGCTTCATGATATGTTTTTTCAGGTTGCGTCCCGCGGCGACCCGAAGCAGTGGCGTAGCATGGGGGGTGCAGGGGGGCCGGCCGCACTGGGTGCAACATCTGGGGGTTAGGGTTAGGGTGCGCAAATCCACGGGTTAGGGGGCGGAAATCCACGGGTTAGGGGCGCGAATTACTTGCCTTGCCCCGGGTGCTGACAACCCACGCTACACCACTGACCCGAAGTATTGGAAAGGGTTATTTCCAGGTTTTGTCGCTCACGCATGCGCAGAAGCGGTGAATAGCAACCCGCGCGTGTGCAGATGTGCCACTGCGGGTTGTGTTCTGTTCATGTTGCGAACGGGCCTCCAGAACGGATCCTGTTCGCAATCAGAGGTACCACTGTATGCTGAAAGAAAACTATATGAAAATGATGTACCAGTGGTATTTAACTCCTAGTAAATTCGCAAAAAAGTACAGAACAGGTACAAATACCTGCTGGAAATGTAAAGAAAAAGAAGTATCTTTTATCATATGTGGTGGTCTTGTAATGTAATAAAGGCCTTCTGGGAAATGATATATAATGAATTGGGGGGGAAATGTTTTAAAAAATATTTTGTTAAAAAACCAGAAGCCTTTCTATCAGGAATTATAGGTACCGACATCCCAAAGAACAGAAAAGACTTTTTATGTATGCGACAACAGCAGCACGGATGCTACTAGCCCAGAGATGGAAAGAAGAAAGAGTCCCTATCAGAGAGGAATAGCAAACTAAGCTGTTAGACTATGCAGAAATGGCTAAACTGACTGGGAAACTCGGAGACCAAGAAAACAAGAAGTTCAAGAAAGAATGGGAAAAGTTTATATCTTATTTAGGAGACCACTGTAAGCAGATGAAAACATTAGCAGGATTTTAATCCCACTTGTAATGTAACAGATATTACGGACAAAATGGATGGGTACAAAACACAGACTGTGAAATAATATGCAGTTGGAAATGTTGACAATAAGACTCAGGGAGGGGATGGGGGGAAGTTGCGAGATTCAGAGAAATCTCATTTTATGGATATGTATTTGGCACTGTAACTAATTTGTATTTGTAAAAATCAAATAAAATTGATTTTAAAGAAAAGAAAATAAATTTTGTGCCCCTAACGATTTTGTGCCTGGGGCAACCAACCCTGTGCCCCCCAACTCACACTAGGTCACTGTGCCACACAGAGCTGCAAGTGATTCAGAAGGTGTGCGAAACTGGCGCATGCCATGTAATTTTGCAGTGTGCAGTGCTTCTCCTTCCAACACACACTCTGCATCGTTCGGGAGTTTGGGTTTGTTTGGAGTTTTCTGCCTCCTCTGTCCCTCATACATGCATACATATACATATATTACTAATAGGAGTCACAACTCAAAACGAGGATAGCAAAGACTGAATGAGAGCACTGTTGGATTGAGTTATGCTTGCATGAAAGTACTTAGGCAGAGGGTTTAGAATGAATTTAGATCACTGAATTCTGTTAGCAAAGTCACTTAACACAGGATGGAGACCAGGGGGAAAATAAACCCTGATAACACTTGACTGTGAACAACTGAACCAAAACAGTGTATAATTTGAGGGGGGAAGGATTTTGTCTCTCTAACTTTGGGCCTTGTACATATCAGAAAAATATTCAGCTATGCGTACAGAGGAAAACTCCCTTAGAAATAACCAGCCAATCAGCACGAGTTACCTCAGCATGGATCATGCCATTCTGACTTGTTGCTAGGCAACACCTCCACCCCGCACCACCTACTAATTATTAACAGAATTAACCCTTAGGTTCCAAACCGAATGCTCCCTGCTGTTGTACTTCTAGCCAAGTCTGGGCTGTGTTGGGGGCAGATGAGAATCAGAAGAATAATTCTGAGTGCTAAATTCCTTTTACCGCTACCAACAGCAAAAGTAGAACAGGCAGAAGGAAGGATTTCCCCTCTGCCTTCCTCCTTTGCCATCATACCTTGAGATGATCCAGCTCTCCCGCATACTCTATGGACTGAAATATGCGCCATGTGCATCTTCGGCGCATTTCAAGCCGGGCCACATAGCGTCGATACCACGTTTGGATCAGGATAGCTCCTCTGAAGGCTGAGATGCAAAAAGAGAGATGTGTGATATAGCCTCTTGCTTTTTGGAGTACAGAAACAAGAAGCCCATCAAACAGCTGACATCAGTAGCTAGCAACCTTGGGCAGCTGTTGGGGTCAGGTATCATGGCAGAGTTCACATGACACAGAAGTTTGGCCCTGCCACCCATCCATTTCTTCAGCCATCGACTTAACTGGTAGTAGGGATTGGGCCTAGGAAGCAGCCCGCCATTTTAAATAGCCCACATTGTGCCACAGCAGCGCACCACTGTGGCATTGTGGGTAAGTAAAATGGCAGGCAGCAGCTCACAACCCTGTCATCTCTGATTGTCCAAGAAGCACTTTGGAGAAGGGAAGAAACGTTAGGAGCTTCTCAGATGGGTAGAACGGCCCTGGACACTGGCAACCCACCCTATGCCACCGGTGTGTTATGAGAAATGGGAGAGGGAACCCTGTGCTGCAATTTGAAGAAATTAAGATCTGGTAGGAGATACTCTTGTTGTTCATAGAATTGTAGGGCCACAAGAGACCACAAATCAGGAATCAGAAATCTCTGGCTAGCCAACCTCTGTTTATAAAACCCCCCAAAATGAGAGCCCACCTCCTTCTTAAGTCATCTGTTCAACTGTTGAACAGCTCCTGCCATTGGATTGGTCTCCTCCCCTCTCCTCTCGCCGAAATGAGGGCAATCTCTGACACACCTCAACAAAGGCAGATCTAGGGGAGCACATTTCTCCAATGGAAATGGGGACATTTCTGACTTCGCACCAACTGACCTCCTCATTCCCCGCCCCCCCCAAGCATTTCCTATCAGAAGAAAGGCAAGTGCTGCCATCACCTCCACACCAATAGAAGAAGAGTTTGGATTTGATATCCCGCTTTATCACTACCCTAAGGAGTCTCAAGGGATGCGGGTGGCACTGTGGGTTAAACCACAGAACCTAGGGCTTGCCGATCAGAAGGTTGGCGGTTTGAATCCCCACGACGGGGTGAGCTCCCGTTACTCGGTCCTTGCTCCTGCCAACCTAACAGTTTGAAAGCATGTCAAAGTGCAAGTAGATAAATAGGTACCACTCCGGCGGGAAGGTAAACGGCGTTTCCGTGCACTGCTTTGGTTCGCCAGAAGCGGCTTAGTCATGCTGGCCACATGACCCAGAAGCTTCAAAGAAGTGTGACTAGCCTAATCAGCTGTATGTGGAGGAGCGGGGAAGCGAACCCGGTTCACCAGATTACGAGTCTACCACTCTTAACCACTACACCACGCTGGCTCCACACTGCTATGTGTGGGACATAGCACACACACATTCCACCATACTGAGAAAACCCCTTAAACACACACCAATAGCACTTGCAGGGGAAATAGGGACATGCCAGGATCAAATCAGAAGCCAGGATGGCTTTTGCAATTCCGGGACTGTCCCTGGAAAATCGGGACACTCAGAGGGTATGGCACTCACCCGAAAAAGGGAAGAGCTTAAAGGATGGTTTGTTTTCTTCAGCCAAATTCCTGGTACTTTTTTTCTTGCTCATCCCTCCCAACTGTACGACTGATTCAGCCAGAATGCTAATGTGTTCTAGGGCTTTTCCTGGCTTCCAAAACAAGCCAATCAACCCATTTTGAGCTGGACGGGTTCATTGTCTGAAACCATCCAATGGGAAAATCGGATGCAAAGCAGGAAGAACAAGTCCTGACCTCATTGGCTAGAACCTTCAGCAGGAGTAAAGTTCCAACCTGAAGCTTCTCTCCTGCCAGAGAAAATTGTCATATAATGTCAGAGACCAGGCTGAGGAGTACTGCTCTGATGAGGAATGGTGGGAGTCTCCCACTTCCCCTGCTACTGACCAGGATCCTGAAGCTGCCCAAGAGCAGGGGAGCAGTATAGATTTAGAATAGTGGTTTGCAGAGGGGCATAGTTCTGAAGACAGAAGTTGGGAAAAACTGGGGGGTAAACAGCAAGGTGAAGGAGAATGGAGGGAGAGAGAGCTAACAGACTCTCTCTCTCACTGGAGATTGTCCAGCCTATCAGTCCAAGCTCACATAGAGCAGATAAGGTGGCTACACAAAAAGCACGGCGGTTGCAAGATCAGGTTGCAAGGCGCAGAGGTGACGGGGTGACTAGGGGGAAAGTGGGTGGAAACCTTAATTGGGAGCACCTTTACTCTGAGATGGGACGCGGGTGGCGCTGTGGGATAAACCACAGAGCCTAGGTCTTGCCGATCAGAAGGTTGGCGGTTCGAATCCCCACAATGGGGTGAGCTCCCGTTGCTTGGTTCCTTCTCCTGCCAACCTAGCAGTTCGAAAGCATGTCAGGTGCAAGTAGATGAATAGGTACCGCTCTAGCGGGAAGGTAAACGGTGTTTCCGTGGGCTGCTCTGGTTTGCCAGAAGCGGCTTAGTCATGCTGGCCACATGAAGCTGTACGCCAGCTCCCTCAGCCAATAAAGCAAGATGAGCACCGCAACCCCAGAGTCGGTCACGACTGGACCTAATGGTCAGGGGTCCCTTTACTTTTATTTACTTTGTTCTTTGTTCTTTCGCTGTGATCATTAAATGGCAAGAAACTATTTTTGCTTTGTTCTGCTTATCCACCGCCAATGGGAGGGAGGAAGCGACTTCCCCGAAGCCTGACATATAGTGAGGGTTTGTGCTTTCAAAAGCGATGAGGAACCAGTGGCTCTCCTGATATTGCTGGACTCCAGTTTCCACCAACCCCAGCTAGTATCAACAATAGTGGGCAGGGAAGAACTTATTTCCTTCCATGCTTGCCACAGGAGAATGAACATTCGTCACATGCTCCTTCGTTGGTTTTTCCCTTCACTCAAATTTTCTGACACGCTGTTCTTCCATAGACCTTGTTCAGATTTCTTTTTATAAAGAAATAATTTTTATTTATTACATACGAGATGCACAGTTACATAAAACGAGAATAAAAGTACAGTCGTACCTCGGAGGTTGAATGGAATCTGTTCCAGAAGTCCGTTTGACTTCCAAAACGTTCGGAAACCAAAGCGTGGCTTCTGATTGGCTGCAGGAAGCTCCTGCAGCCAATCGGAAATTGCAGAAACCCCGTCGGACGTATGGCTTCCAAAAGTAGTTCACAAACCAGAACTCTCACTTCTGGGTTTGCGGCACTGGGGAGCCAAAACATTTGAGAACTAAGCTGCTTGAAAACCAAGGTACGATTGTAAATAATACTGTGTTTATGATTTGATGGAAAAAAACATAGGGTGTGGCAGAAAGGAAGAAACAACAACTAGATGGAAAACTGGGTGGGGAGTTGACAAAAATAAAAGATGAAATTGTGTTTTGACTGCCTATGTTAAAAACGTTGAAACTAATTGAAAAAATAAAACAGCAGTATGCAGAATGCTCAATTAAACATTTCTGAATACAATAACAAAGTTGTGTCAACATCTATATAGCATAATTATTAGATATGAAATGATGTATAATAATGTGTGTGCTTAGATTGTTGACCATCAGTAAAATGTATTTTGCATCAATGACAATTTTAATTTATAGGGAGTAAAGGAGAAGCAGGACTTGAGAGTCAACAACAGGGGTGGCTAACCTGTAGCTCTGCAGATGCTTTTTGAACTACATCTCCCAATAACCAAAGTCAGGGAGTTGTAGTTTAGCAACATCTGGAGGACACCATATGAGCCCACTCAGATCTACAAAGTAATCCATTTCTGCATGGCTGTTGTGTCCCCTGAATATGACTAAATGCCTGCCTTGTCCGTGCGTTGTCAAATTTCACAGGGCCACCAAATTTCCTACTGGAGATTATATAACGTTAACTTACCAGGATGTGACGCATCTGGCAATTCATGACCTAGTGAGAAAGGAGGAACATATGGATGTTTACTCAAAAAGGACATCAGAAAACAACACTGAAAATGTTTCAGAAAGGAAATAAATAACTTACCTCTGTTTGTCTTGGACACAAAGGTGCTGTGTGCAGAACTACCACATCCCATAGTCTTTGAGCAACACACCTATCGGATTGCAATTAAACACAGTATCTTAAATGTGCAAAAGCTCCATGCCAGTGGTCCCCAACCTGTGAGCGATTGCTCTCCTCTAGAGATGGGGAGGAAATTTGATTCACTCCCATTAAGATGAATTGACCTAATTTGCACTTTCTGAAACAATCCACAAACCAGAGCACAGCCATACTTTGGAATTTGCACATCTCTGGATTTTGAGATGCTGTTGACTCGGTAATGTGGACAAAAATGGCTGCACTGGGGTACAGTGTGCATAAGAATGAATATATTAATGACAACGACATAAAAATGCATTGCATGAGGGGAAATTGTTTTGAAAAATTTGTGTTCGGAGAAATGGTATACAAAAATGTGCATATCAGGAGAAATTTGTACTAAAATGCTTAGGAATATTTGTGAGAACTTCAAAAAAATATTGCAGGCTGCTGCAGAGATATAGAGAACTGAATTTAAGATTGGAAAAATGAAAAATTGACAAATTTGTCTTCTGTTCCTCCATCGTTAGTTGAACTGCTGTGACATTACTTTCAAACTGCCAGAGTTTGAAACTGCATGCACAGTATTCCTTTAGGGCACATTTGAATTACATTCTTTCCCTCAAAGAAGTCTAGGTATTGCATACCCTTCAACATTTCTCCGACGAAAAATTGGACATCCTACCATACCCTCCAACAGAGAAAACGGGGACATCCTAAGGGTAAACGGGACATTTTGGGATTAAAGCAGAAACTGGGATGGCTTATGTAAATCTGGAACTGTTGCTGGAAAATAAGGAAACTTGGAAGGTCTGGAAACACACCTTTTTTGCCTGACATTTGACACCTAAGCTATATACGTTTAGGACCCATCCTATTCTTCTGATTGTAAATTGTTTTAACTGATTTTTATACCGTATTCTTACATAACCTGCCCTGGGATCTTATGGTGAACAGAGAGCATGAAATCTAACAAATCACCATGATAAATGGGGCCCATTCATGACTGACTTCTGAGTGATCTTCTTACATACAGGTTGAAGAGATGTTTTGGTCAATATGCCTGTACGTAAATAGAAATTCAGGACAATTAAGAGGGGGGGAACCATACCTTAATCCCGATGCCTGCTATAGAGAGGAGTGCTTCTGTCTTTGAAGCCTTGACGGGATGTCTACTGGACTTTGAAGGTTGGTTTTTCCTGCTAGCCTTATGCATTTATAAGACAGCTGTTAATTCTCAAGTGCTTCCAAGACAGCTTTCTACACTCCAGACTGAATAAACGATCTCTGGAGGTTTAACAAGATGAGCATTCTCTTCTAGAGAAAGTTGCCGTAGGGAGAAAGGGCAAATTTCCTCCTTTTTTTGCCCCCTGTATGTGAAGCGTCTGGTTTATTTACTCGATGTTGTTCTGAGAGGTCTTAAGAGCCTTCCCACGTGATAAGGAAAGACCGCAAACTGAAATGGATTAGGATTACATACAGGATTAAGAACAAAGGATATAGTCCATTGCCCTTTCTCGTTTGAGGACCTGATCATGCACACCTCTGGACACTCCTTCTGTTTTTGAAAAACCCTCTGTCATTGGCCTTCAATATGTTGCTGAACTACAACTCCTCCTTTCCTGCGTGTGAGGAGAGCACCCTGTTGCAACAGTTCAATAAAGATCAGGCTTACAAGCTGCTTTGCTTCTCAATATTCTCTGGTTGGCCTGTTATTTTCTCTGACCGATGGAGAACCTACAAAGGACTCTATAAGGGCTCTTGTGTTCCCCATAAGGGAATAAGGGCAGATTTTTGTTTATTACAACGTTAACAGCATTTTTGACCCTGGAAGAGGGCAGAACAGGGATGGAACAGGGCACAATGGACAACACGGGTTTATGCATGACCGCCGACACACACAATTACCCAAAACACAACCCCTGTGCAAACAGGGAGTTCCCTGTACTTCAGTTTATGAGCCGCAGGCTGCAATGCCTTTATTTTCAATGGATTTATCTAGTCCTTTTTGAAGAGCTAGCTAAGACATTATCCATTGCTACATCTTGTGGTACTTAAGACATGGGAGAAGAAATCCAATCAGTTTGCATTTAAAGGCAAACTTACTAAATTCTCACTTTCCAAAACAATACGCAAATCAAAACACAGCCATCCCTCGAAATTGGTACAGTTTTGCAACGCATCTCTCTAGTCAATAAATGCATACTAGGGAAAGCGTGGGCAAAAATGCATGTAACAGTGAAAATAACACACAGTAAATCATTGTCTTTGGGGAAATTGCTTGCAAAAACGTTTTGTTAGGCAAAACTGCATACAAAAAGCTGTTTATTGGGAGAAATTTTGCATTACAACATTGACAAATTTTCATGGTCTGCAAATCGTCGCAGAAAAATGACAAGCTCGATTTAAGATTGGAAAAATAAACTTGGAGAACCAAAATGGACAGCAGCATCCAACTGCAGTGGTAAAATTCCACACTAGAAATATACTTAGGTTGAATACTTTGTTTTGCTTGTCTAGAACTTGCTTCCAGCCCATTGGCACGGATGCCTTCAATTTCTGCACTGTTTACCTCATTAGGCACTTGTTTAACGCTAGTGAGTATAAACTGGGTCAATGCAAAGCTCCTTTAACCCTCTTGGGGGTTAAAGCAGAGCGTGTTGGTAAGCAGGTAGCGACACTTCGGGTGAGATCTTGATCCTATTAAAGCCCATGGCAACATGTTTGTTGTTGACTTCAAAACACAATTTCACAGGCAAGGATTTTGGAGTGTGTGTGTGTGTATTTGTGGGGGGCGAGAAAGTATGTCGAAGTCTGTTGCACTCAGAAGCACAGAATTCACATCATTTTTAAAATATGAGATATGAAGTTCTAAAGAAACAGTCGCCCAGTTAAGACAGCAAGGGATGAGAGACGGCAAGCAGGGTCACTGTTTCGTTTGGTGAACTACAGGTAAATGTGTTGCAATGGGAACAAAATGGTTAGATAATCGCTTCTCAATACCGAACACTTTTGCATTCTAGTGAATAAGAAAAACCAAGCAGAAGGGGGCAGATATTTTTGCCATCCAGCTAAAAATGGAAAATGATTTGCCACGTTCTGACAGATCCAATACAGTGATACCTCAGGTTACATACGCTTCAGGTTACATATGCTTCAGGTTACAGACTCTGCTAACCCAGAAATATTGCTTCAGGTTAAGAACTTTGCTTCAGGATGAGAACAGAAATCACACAGTGGTGGCGCAGAGGCAGCGTTAGGCCCCATTAGCTAAAGTGGTGCTTCAGGTTAAGAACAGTTTCAGGTTAAGAACTACGAATTAAGTACTTAACCCGAGGTACCACTGTACTTGGAATGTGCACATATATACAAGCAAAAATAACTTGCAAGATGTATCCCCCAACCTCATGTTCCTGTTTCAAGCCAGCTTCCCACACTTCCAAATAGTGCTTAGATCACCAAGTGATTTGTGGGTTCAAGTCCCATGTTGGGTGAAAAATTCGTGCATTGCAGGGGGCTGGACTAGATGACTCTCATGGTCCCTTCCAACTCTACAATTTTATGATATCCACAGGGTGGCGCTGTGGTCAAAACCACTGAGCCCCTTGGGCTTGCCGATCAGAAGGTCGGCAGTTCGCATCCCCGCGACTGGGTGAGCTCCTGTTGCTCTGTCCCAGCTCCTGCCAACCTAGCAGTTCAAAAGCATGCCAGTGCAAATAGATAAATAGGTACTACTGTGGCGGGAAGGTAAACGGTGTTTCCATGCACTCTGGTTTCTGTCATGGGGTCTCCGTTGCACCAGTAGCGGTTTAGTCCTGCTGGCCACATGACCCGGAAAGCTGTCTATGGACAAACGCCGGCTCCCTTGGCCTGAAAGTAAGATGAGTGCCGGAACCCCATAGGCGCCTTTGACTGGACTTAATCGTCCAGGGATCCTTTACCTTCCAAACATTCTTAACCTGCCACATTGGGTAGGGAGACTGGGAACCACACACACTAAAACTTGTTCAAAAGCTACTACAGTGGTAGCTCGTGTTACATACGCTTCAGATTACATACGCTTCAGGTTACAGACTCCGCTAACCCAGAAATATTACCTAGGGTTAAGAACTTCGTTTCAGGATGAGAACAGAAATCGTGCTCTGGCGGTGCGGCGGCAGCAGGAGGCCCCATTAGCTAAAGTGGTGCTTCAGGTTAAGAACAGTTTCAGGTTAAGAACGGACCTCCGGAACGAATTAAGCACTTAACCCAAGGTACCACTGTACTTTGTGTGAGTATTTTGTCAATATCCTCCTTGAATTGTAGTTCCCAGAAATGAATGTACTATACAGTATGATCATATATAAGCCGGGGATTCCTTGTACAGTGGTACCTCGGGTTACAAACGCTTTGGGTTACAAACGCTTCAGGTTACAGACTCTGCTAACCCGGAAGTAGTACCTCGGGTTAAGAACTTTACTTCAGGATGAGAACAGGTATTGTGTGGCGGCAGCGGGAGGCCCCATTAGCTAAAGTGGTACCTCAGGTTAAGAACAGTTTCAGGTTTAGAATGGACCTCCAGAACGAATTAAGTTCTTAACCGGAGGTACCACTGTATCATACGCACATACAAAAATCACATATACCTGAGCCCTTGGTGTCATTCTACGTCTAGCAGATGAGGGGAGATATGGAATCCCTTGTACTCTACAGCTGGTGTACTGGGTGGGTCTCACCTTCATGTGAGAGGAAAAGCTTTAAAGCTCTTTCCATGCTGAGTAACCTCAACCATACCTGGCACAAAAAGAGCTTTTAAGCTCTCCACCTTGCTTGGATTTGACTTTCAACCAGCAATTTCAACCAGCCTGCCTCCAACCGCATGTGGTTGAAACTGAGCAAGTTAAATGCGTGTAAGATGCAATTATACCACTTTGGCTTTTTATGCTGCTGTATTACAAGGCTGGCTCTGGCTCAGAGTCTTTTGATACCATTTTGCTGCAGAATGAGAAGTAGGCGAGATAAGAGGGAGGGTTGGGGGGGGAAGAAAACCACCACTGCTTTAAAAATCTATTTATTTCAGTTCTCTCCTCATAGATCAACAGCAAAACATTTTTTTGGGGGGGGGACACAATAAAAATAATTCATCAACTTCAGCTTCTGCTTACCAATCATTTTGCAAGAGCAGAAAAAAGGCACTAGTAAGTTGAAATGTTTTTGGTCTTATTTTGGGAGTAAGTCCGGTGCATTATTAATGGCTTTATACATTGGGAGGTGGGGGCTGCTGGGGTATCCGCAGTGAGTCTCCTTAGCCTACAGAAGATGTGAAAAATGGGAATTTTCTTCCACAGCATCTTTCTAAAGTGTCCCATGCAAAGTGAAAAAAACAGAGTTTGGGGGGCAGTGAATCGTTTGGCTACTTAGGAGCCCCAGCAAATGCTCAGTTCTATCATTTTCTGAAGTTTCAGCAAGCTCTCTGCATTTTTGTGCCTTCACAATCTGCTGAAAATCACACGAAGACGGAACTCATAATGCTCCACTCTGTTGCAGTTCTGTTTCTGTATGGTCAGTGCTCCTCTGTATATGAGGGAGGAATGATTTCAGGTTCTATAAAGTCAACGGCAGCCAGTGAGTGACCCTTTAACTCACAAATATTGTACAGGACAACACAGGCTGTTATTACAGCAGACACGTTATCTTCAGCAAACTGGGAGTTTGCATGTGAGACAACATCAGCATCCCTTAAAGCAACCAAATCGTGCATCTATTAAAACCGTGGCTGAAGAGCATGGGGGGGGCACTCTATGATTCCATCAACCCCTTCTTCTGCGATGTATGTGTTTGCTGCGAATTGGTACAGCAGGATTTCAAGATACAAATACCCAACATCCATTTCTTGGCAAGCTGCAGTTTACCGAAATGAAGGCATTGCGGTTTTCGCCACTCCTGCTAACTTCCAGACTGATAAAAAGTTTACACTGTGGTCTGTTCCTTGTAATGGGAATGGAATGATAGCTTTTCCTATCGGCGTGTTGATCTGATTTGTCCTGGGATAGCACCTACCACACCGATGCAGTGGGGGAAGCCCGTTTCCCCCCCACAAATTGCTCCATGATCTGCACAAAGACCAGAATAAAAGAAAGAAAGAAAACTAAAATCAGTGCCCTGCTACTGTTAGGCCGACATGCACCTGTAACACATGGCAATTCTGTAATGAGCTGCAAGTTTTGATAGGCTGTCTCCCAGCTGTGGGAAGTGATCCATGAGAGGCAGTCAAGTACAACATTCATTGTATTGCTAGAGAAGACATGCAAGAGAATGTTTGGTCCAGCCAGCCGAAACTTCCTGTTCCTCTGGACTGGAGCATCCTTCCTTCTCCATGTGATAGAAGGTGGGTGTGACCTAACCTTCAGGTTACAAAAGGACAAATCACACAACACTCTTTCCTTCTTTTTGACTTCCTTCTTCGTTTGACCAGCTTTTAGTTAGGACTGCTCTGCTAGCTCTCTGCTAGCAGAAGCACTGGGATTATTCCCCCATATGGGGTAGATCCACATGTACATATTTGTAGCTAAGTCCGCCTTCAGGAATCCAACTGTGAACTGATGTGAGAAACTTCTTTCATTGACTTAAAATAATAAAGATGCCACAATCTTCTTCAAAGAGGGATTCAAGGGAATTTACCAGGAACGTACAATTCAATCTGAGACAGGCTGAATTGTATAATAGTGACAGGCTTACACAAGCCTGCAACCAGCTATCTGCTGTGCATGTAAAAAGGGGAATGTAACTCTGCAAAGGAACTTGCTAGCACAAGTTAAGAAGGATATTAATAAACAATATATCATCTCCTGCCACCCTGAACATTCCCACACCAGCTTCACAAACTGGCTCAGTAGCAGATGTCTTATAGCAAACTAAAACTCCAGGACCACATTTGCCACGGTGGATATCCCAACATCAAACTGAGCAGCCACTTCTCTCTAGCAGGGCGCACTGGACAGCCACAAAATTCCTGGGTTTCCCCCTGCAGATATAAGCTTCCTGCATGGCTGAAGAGGATATCAAAGAAGGTCTGCTCTCAAAGGGGGCGGCTCATTCAGAGGTTTTTAATTCAGCGTTCATCAACCCACAATATCATGACGAAGTTATCTTATCAGGCAGAGCCTGCTGGATAAACAGGCAGTCAGACAAGAGTTTTTCCTTTTCCAATTGGGGCAGGTCACTACTAAGGTAAAGGTAAAGGTACCCCTGCCCGTACGGGCCAGTCGTGTCCGACTCTAGGGTTGTGCGCCCATCTCACTTAAGAGGCCGGGGGCCAGCGCTGTCCGAAGACACTTCCGGGTCACGAGGCCAGCGTGACGAAGCTGCAGCTGGCGAGCCAGCACCAGCGCAGCACACGGAAACGCTGTTTACCTTCCCGCTATAAAGCGGTACCTATTTATCTACTTGCACTTGGGGGTGCTTTCGAACTGCTAGGTGGGCAGGAGCTGGGACCGAAAGACGGGAGCTCACCCCGCTGCGGGGATTCGAACTGCCAACCATGCAATCGGCAAGCCCTAGGCGCTGAGGTTTTACCCACAGCGCCACCCGCGTCCCATAGGTCACTACTACTGGGGGCATAAAATAAGCTTGCATTTCCAGGAAAATAAGAAAATGAGAGACTTTGAATACCAAAAGCTTTCTAGCCAGCACAAAGCAGTTCAATGCCAGAAATTGCAAGCAGGAATGTTGGAGAATTCCTCTAAAAACAGAAATGGGAGCAGAGATTGCCACTGGCTGCTTATTTGCTCCATGTCTAGAACTAAAATCAATCCAGCGAATATAATCAGAATTTTCTGGTGTCGTTGGCTTTCAGTGTGCAAATGATATGTAATTAGTTACGTCCCACCCGCTTAATTTGCATTGTGTTTGGCACTGAAATGGATGGGGTGCAATAACGTAATGAAGCAAATGAGGTAGTTTTGCCACAGAGGACAGCAAGACAGACCCTGTGGGCTTTGGCAGAAGAACTGCTGCAAAATGTAAACAGTATTGCATGTGACGAATGCAAGGTGGAACGAAAACCTTCTTACATCCCTAATTGCAAGCCAGAAGTGCTGGGTATTTAGATGGGTGTCTGAACTCCTATTCCAAATGCATTAAATATCAGAACTTACACGTTTTCACACCAAGTTCCTGATCCGTGTCGTGTAATTGCCAGGGGTTGCAGCACTCATTACGGTGGTGTAAACTGTTCCCCTGGTAAAGAATAGGAAACGAATTGAGTCATGGTATATACCAGGGACGTCCAAATCCCAAGAGACTGAGATCTACTCACAGAACAAAAAACTGGCAGTGATCTACCCCCTTTTTTGGGGGGGGGTGTTTCAGGTCAAAATTGTTGAGCTTTCTTTAGGGAGGAAAGTCCTGTTTTTTGGGGTTCAGGTCAAAGATGCTCTTTTGCCACCAGAGCCTGCGATCGACCACAATCTACCAAAACCTTCCGGGGATCAACCAGTCAACCGCAATCGACCTGTTGGACATCCCTGGTATATACTATCGAATGGCACCCCAATCTCTGAGCACTGTGGGATTCCAGGTGTTCCAGGCGCTTACCCTGGGTTCGGTTTCCTTGGAATGAGGGACAGCAGAGACTGTACAACCTACGATGGAGAGGCTCACAGTACAGTGGTACCTCGGGTTACATACACTTCAGGTTACATATGCTTCAGGTTACAGACTCCGCTAATCCAGAAATAGTACCTCGGGTTAAGAACTTTGCTTCAGGATGAGAACAGAAATCGCACGGCGGCAGCGGGAGGCCCCATTAGCTAAAGTGGTGCTTCAGGTTAAGAACAGTTTCAGGTTAAGAACAGACCTCCAGAACGAATTAAGTTCTTAACCCAAGACACCACTGTATTAATGCCCCAACAGGGTCTTACTTCTGCCATAGCCACAGTCTTGGACCCAGCAGAAATCAGGAATGGCTCTGCCTCTCTGCTGCCCAGTCTACAGCCTGCTTCTAGAGCACACATTCCACTCTGGCTTTTGTCCTTCGAACTACCAGCAAGGCGAGACAGAGGCCCCCACCTATTTGTCTTCTGGCACAGAGCCATTTCCTTTGTTACCTTAATGACCCATACTTAAGGGGCCGTAATGGTCCTTGCCTGGCTAATTCAGCAGCTGGATCCTTGCTGGATCCCAGGAATTAAAAGGGACTCCATCATACAACCTCATCTGGCTTGGTGCCCTTGAAATGCTGCTGGATTGCAGCTCCCATCATCACACTGGCTGGGGGCTCATGGGAGTTGTAGTCCAGCAACATCTGGAGGGCACCATGTCAGCTAGTCCTGCCATAGAGATATTGATAGGCCAGCCTCCAGGTGTTGCCGAACTACAACTCCCATAATGCCTAGCCAATAGCCATGCTTGCAAGGGCTGATGGGATTTGCAGTCCAACAACATTTGGTGGGGACAGAGGTTCCCCATCCGAGGCCTAAAGGAAGGTGGGCAGGGTGGAATCCACACCTATTATAGAAAAAACACGAACAAAACTTACTCGTTTAAGACTGGATAGACTGATAATACCTGGAAAAAACCAAAGTGAAATGAAAGGAGTCCATTTATTTATGTATTTAAAAGCATTTCTAAACAGCTGAACCTTTTAAAACTGATACGGAAGGGGGGGCATGTCTTCTTCACCTTCTTCTTCGCTACAATGTATCAATTTATTTCCAGTTGTCAATGTCAAAAGGGACTAAAATCTATAAAATTCATAGAAAATCAACGTGCCAATTTGCTCAATTTTTCTAGGACTCCATCACACCTCCCCTGTCCTCCATAATCCCTCAAGCAAGGTGTCAAGACCCTAATCCTGTCAAATCACTCTGCCAAGCCTTTCCTCCAGGCAATGCCAGTAGATGGACCATTGTCTTCTCATCAGGATGTGTTTATCTGCGCATATCTCCAGCTCTGCATATTCCCCCCTCCCTCCTCCATATGTTAATCCTGTGTAACCCAACCTCTTCTTAATGTATTCATGATGTAATCTGTGTAACCCAACCTCTTCTTAATGTATTCATGATGTAACTGGGATGTGTTTTGCACTGTATTCTGGGGCATGGAGGGAAGTTTCAAAAGTTCATGTCACCCCTTTCTCGCTGTTCAATCTCGCCTTGAACCTGTTGCGCAATAAACTTGGATCTTCTGCAGCTTGCTCCTGTCTCCGGCTGAGCTCATTTTCCTCCGCAGGGACCCGCAGACTTAGTCTGACGAGCTGGGTGGCAGAGCAGCCTCGCACCCAGATTTTACCGTAACAAAACGCTGAAGGGGGTTATATTCCGAGGCGCCACGTGCACCAGTGAAATCACGTATATTTGAAACATAATGGAAAAAGCCTGCAAGCACCCTGTCCCATCCTGCCTCTTTTTTAAAGCTTTTGGGTCACTTCTGGGTTCAGTGTGTTGTGCTTATACAGTCATACCTCGGGTTACAGATGCTTCAGGTTGTGTTTTTTCGGGTTACGGACTGCCGAAACCCGGAAGTACCGGAACGAGTTACTTCCGGGTTTCGGCGGTCGCACATGCGCAGAAGCGCCGAATCACAACCCACGCGTGCGCAGACATGTCGCTGCGGGTTGCAAACGTGCCTCCTGCACGGATCACGTTCGCAAACCGAGTGTCCATTATATATGGTAGCTCATAAATGAAGGGTTTCCCTGTAATAACAGGGTCTAATCTTGTGGGCCATGGAAAGCCTGGGCAAAAAGAAAGGCCTTTACAAGACACACGAAGCAACTGATGGATGGTAGTTCATGTATGCCAAAAGGAAGGGCCTTCCTGAGTACAGGGGCAATGGCACCTGTATGTGTCAGGGACCGTGTTGAGGAGGGGTGTGCTGAGGAGGAATTGTGGGAGCCTCCCCCTCCCCTCGCTCCGAATCTTGAATTTTCCCAAGAGCAGGAGAACAGTGTAGATTTGGAACAGTGGTTTGCAGAGGGGCATAGTTCAGAAGGCAGAAGCTGGGAAATACTGAGGGGAACAGCTAGGAGAAGAAACACGGGAAGTGAGAGGGTTAACAGATTCACCGTCTCTGGGCAGCGTTCACACACACACACACACACACACACACACGTCTCCAAAGTCATTGAGAGCTCAGAAAGTGTCAGCACAGAAAGCACAGAGGGTACAAGCTCAGATTACAAGACGTAGGAGTGGTGTAGACTAACAGGGATGGAGGGGGTGTTAGCCTTAATTGGGAGCACCGCCATTCTGGGAGATGTGTTCTTTGTTCTCTTGCTGTGATTATTAAAGTTTCTAACTGGTAAGAAGACTCCTTTTCCCTTGTTCTGCTTATCTACTGCCACGGGGGAGAAAGCAGGATGGGGGAGAAAGCAGGTTCTCTGAAGCATGACATTTGCAAAAGCACCCCAAGAGGTAATCGCTCAACACCTTAACTGAAATTAGGCATGAAAGAAGCACTGTGTTGCAGCCAATACAATATGCTGTGGTGTGTGTTTGTTTGTGTGTGTGTGTGTGTGTGTGTGTGTGTGTGTGTTACCCCCAAAAGGTTCTCGTTTGCAGATGTGGCAAACCTTGAAAAACCCCAACACAGAACTATCCTAGCGTAAAGACCTCAATAAAAGCAAGTTTTGTTTTATTTATAAAACGGGCAGGATATAAAACCGAAGACTTACTTTGTAAAGAGACTCGAGATTAATATTTTTCTGTCCGGTGGCATTCAGTGCTTTCATGGCTTGGGTTCTGTAGAGTAAAAATAAAATGTTAGTGGATAAGTCGCAGCTGGCAAATCTCGTGGCGCAGAAGACCATTTCATACCGCAGGTAAGATGTGTCCCAGTGTTTTGCGATTCTCCTTGTCCATGCAAAAATAAAATAATAAAAGAACAGCAGACTGAGCAACATGCAGTCCCGCTTTGTGAGATTAGTTTTGATTGACTCAGCCTGACAACCTTACCTATGCACAAAAGGGAGTATTCCAACTGTGGAAGTATAACAAAGTATGCATATACAGTTCCTTTTCTTCTTTCTTTAAAATAAGATCATCTTGACACAGTTTACCTCCCAGGAAAACATACCTTCGATGATCTAGAGGAGGAGGGGTTGTCCAGTGATCGTAATTTGTCTCTATCCGGTACCACCTACATAAAATGAACATTAAAACGTTATCACTGTATCCTTTTGCCATATGGGTATAAGGTACTTTTTTTTTTTTTTAAAGGGGTGGATTAGTTCCCTCAAAAAGCTTTTCAGACCTACTGTCTGTAAGGTCTAGAACATTCATTGGTTCAAGCCACTAAAATTAAGGAACAAGATTAAGTGAGGTCCATTAATTTCAGCGGGTGTTCTGTGAGCAAAACTTATGTTGATTACCACAATACTTGAAGGTGCTTTTTGATTTTGTTACCCAGAATACCTGTGTTGTTTCTGCTGTATTCATGATGAGAGCTGTGGTTACTGTAAGTAAAACATTTTAACTTACTAAAGGTTGTAGTCTATTCACTCCGAGAGGGATAGAGGAGGGGGAAGAATTGGAAGCGCTTAATACTGGGACATTGTACACAGAATCTGGCGACCATCCAGGTCATCTTCTGATCTTTGCCTAACAGCAAAAGGTGAAATTTTTGCTTTTGCAGGAGGTCGGAGAGCCTCACCAGTAGCGGATCAATGATCATACTATGTGCCTCTTCATAAAAGGGACATCTAAAGAACAAGTGTTCTGGGCTCCCTATCTCTCCCAATGGAGAGGTGCAAAGTCTCTGAGCATAGGGGACTTTTCTAAAGGCTCCATCCAGGACCGGCGAGGGAAGAGCCGAGCTTCTGGCGAGTGTAAAGGCCCTTCTTGAATTTCTAGATACGAGAAAGAAGAGATATGCTGCCGGTGCGGCTATATCTCTCTCGATTTCTCCAATTTTATAGTCAGGGCACCTTGCGCAGTCCTGTTGTCTCTTGGTGTCTAATATTCTTTGCCTGACTGTAGCTTTTGCCTGGCCCAACCCCAGACTTAGAAGGGCTTGAGGGGCAAAACCCAGTTTCCGGAGGGTGTTCAGGACTGCAGTCTGCCAGCCTGACTGGAACTGGTCGCAGAGGATCAATGGGGCTATCCCGCGGGGGAGCAGATTCAATGTCAGCCATCTGTAGCTTGATGTTAGGCAGATGCTAGCCCCCACTCTCATTATCATACGGTTTTGTTTTTGTTTTTGTTTGTTTATTTGTTTAATCCTGGTCTGTGTCCGTAATAAAGTTCATTCATACTGGGACATTTAAAGGTGTAACAATCTATATTCCCCGTACTTTGCAAATACTGCATAGAAATACAGTGGTGCCTCGCAAGACGAAATTAATTCGTTCCGCAAGTTTTTTCGTCTTGCGAGTTTTTCGTCTTGCGAAGCACGGTTTCCCATAGGAATGCATTGAAAATCAATCAATGCGTTCCTAAGGAAACCGCCTTCAGTCCAGGTCCGGGAACAGTCTGTCCCCCGACTTCTTCTGAAGGCTGGGGGGGGGGACAAGGGCTTTTCTTCCCACCCCCAGCATTTTAAAAAACCCCGGGACAGCAGAGGACTTCTCCGCTGTCCCGGGTTTTTTTAAAATGCTGGCGGGCGGCAGCGCTGCCGTCCAGGAAAGCGGAGAAAGCGCTGCGTTTCTCCGCTCTCCCGGGAAGGCAGGCAGGGGGGAGCAAGGACTTTTGCCCCCCGCCGGCGTTCAGAAGAGGTCCAGGACCTCTTCTGAAGGCCGGTGGGGGGCGAAAGTCTTTGCTCCCCCCCGCCGCCTGCCTTCAAAAGCCGTCCGGGATAGCGGGAAGCGCTTCCCTGCTATCCCGGACCACTTTTAAAATGCTGGCGGTGGGGAGCAAAGCCTTTCGGCCCCCGCCGGCCTTCCTGGACCTCTTCTGAAGGCCGGAGGGGGGGAAAAGGCTTTGCTCCCCACTGCCAGCATTTAAAAGAGGTCCCCGGAGATTTCCCTATGGGCTTTCTTCTTGCGAAGCAAGCCCATAGGGAAATTCGTCTTGCGAAGCGCCTCAAAAAACGGAAAACCCTTTCGTCTAGCGGGTTTTTCGTCTTGCGAGGCATTCGTCTTGCGGGGCACCACTGTACTGCATAGATAATGTTTGATGTATCATAGTATTTTAATATTGTTTTGGAAGCCGCCCAGAGTGGCTGGGGAGGCCCAGCCAGATGGGCGGGGTATAAATAATAAATTATTATTATTATTATTATTATTATTATTATTATTATTATTATTGATTTGTGTTTTAAACTCTGCTGGGGGCCATTTCGGCTAAAGAGTGAATCAGGCCCCATACACTTTTTGAATTCAGGCAGTCAGCTGTTTTTTCTCTGTGATTCCCTACACATGGGGAGAGCACTTCACAATTACTGGTGCTCCCCAGTTATTTATTTCCCAACACTCTGCCCTGCTCATAAGACACCAAGGGGCAATTATACCCCTCCATCTATCTACAAATTCATAACTTGTATCCTACAAAACTCAGGGTTACAAAATTTCATGCTTACCCTCCAGTCAGAGGATCCAAGGGCCAAATATCTACTGGACCGCTTCTCCTTCTCGTAATGACTGCCCCTTCCCCGGGCTTCGTGCCCCCAATGATGAAGTAGACGTTTGCTATAATCGGTGTCTTGGACAGCATGAGAGCAGCGGCCTCAAAGGTCTCAGCTTCACTCAAAACCTGCAGCAAAGCAGAAACAAGAGTGGGCGTTTTGGACTGGGAGGTCCACACCTTGAGAGGTATAGCTGTCAACCTTCCCTTTTTTGTGTGAAATTCCCTTATTCCAGCACCATTTTCCACTGCTTCCCGCTGCTATCCCTGATTGTTAGATATCCCATAGACTGTCCCCGGGACAGGTGAGGTTGCTGATCCCTTATTTTTGAGGCTGCTGATCCCTTATTTTCAAATCTGAAAGTTGACAGCTATGCTGAGAGGCCTCCTGTTCTTTTAAGAGATGCATAGAAGCAAGCTTCTCACCAGACAAAGCTTTTCCCATTGTGTTGCTATAGAGTTGGGAGAAGTAACAGAAGCCCCATTTTGGGGCTGGAGCTGGCAAACTGGCAAACATTTATTATAGAATCATAGAATCATAGAGTTGGAAGAGACCACAAGGGCCATCGAGTCCAACCCCCTGCCAAGCAGGAAACACCATCAGAGCACTCCTGACATATGGTTGTCAAGCCTCTGCTTAAAGACCTCCAAAGAAGGAGACTCCACCACACTCCTTGGCAGCAAATTCCACTGTCGAACAGCTCTTACTGTCAGGAAGTTCTTCCTAATGTTTAGGTGGAATCTTCTTTCTTGTAGTTTGGAACCATTGCTCCGTGTCCGCTTCTCTGGAGCAGCAGAAAACAACCATTCTCCCTCCTCTATGTGACATCCTTTTATATATTTGAACATGGCTATCATATCACCCTTTAACCTCCTCTTCTCCAGGCTAAATATGCCCAGCTCCCTTAGCCGTTCCTCATAAGGCATCGTTTCCAGGCCTTTGACCATTTTGGTTGCCCTCCTCTGGACACGTTCCAGTTTGTCAGTGTCCTTCTTGAACTGTGGTGCCCAGAACTGGACACAGTACTCCAGGTGAGGTCTGACCAGAGCAGAATACAGTGGCACTATTACTTCTATACTCCTATTGATGCTATACTCCTATTGATGCAGCCCAGAATTGCATTGGCTTTTTTAGCTGCTGCATCACACTGTTGGCTCATGTCAAGTTTGTGGTCAACCAAGACTCCTAGATCCTTTTCACATGTACTGCTCTCAAGCCAGGTCACACTGCATTACCTACAAGGCTCCAGAAGTAACCGAGTTGCTGCTTATCAGAATCCTGAAAACCCGAAATCCCATTTTAAGGAAGCAACCTTCTAGTCCTCATATTTCATAGAATCATAGAAGAGACCACTGTGGAATGCAGGAATCTCAACTAAAGAATCCTTGACAGGTGGGCATCCAATATATGCTTAAAAGCCCCCAAGGAAGGAAAGTTTGCAGAGCTAAGCTGAAAAGCACCAAGGGCAGAGCGCCTGAAACAGCTGGCAAGCAAAACAACCCTCAGAATGATGTTTGTTTTTAACTGGCACATTTAGCAACCTGAAACAGGTTTCAACAGAAGATGCAAAGATTGTTGTTTAAGATCTGTGCTGATGAAAAGTGACTTCAAAGCTGAATGTCATGACATCTGAAAGAAATTTACTTTTGCTGCAATGGTTTGAGCTCTATCAAAAAAACCGAGTGTTGTTGGTCTTGAAACGCATATTTTTAAGGACCCTCTATTCTTGCAATTGCGGTTTCTTTTAAACTGTTTTAAATGTTGCATTTTAAAGTGTTGGGACCTCCCCTGGGGCCTCAAGGTGAAGGACAGGTAATAAAGAAAGATGCCTTAAGTCCCTGTCAAGGAAAAAGGTGGGGTATAAATAAATAAATTAAGATTAAATCATAATAAAATAATAATAATAATAGATTTGGAGGGCACCATGCTGGCTTCTCCTGCTCTCAGATAAAACCCAAAACGAAACCATCTGTCACAGGAAGCACGGAAAATATCTTAATAAATAAGAGAAATAAACTAAATGCACATTTCTCCCATTTGTAATAGCCCCCTCCACCCAAAAAAACCACCCTTGCAAATTCTTAGATGTACTGGGCAGGGACCACTCTTTTTCTGCGCTACACAAATTATAACATTTCTGAACCTTCACCACCCCTAGAACTATTTTACAAAGCAACAGATAGTTCAATCGTAAAAAGAGAGAGGAAAGATTAATTAACACTTGGATTTTCAGCAACTTGGTGGTTAGTGAGCAACAAATCTGAAAAGAGCGAAACTTTGGCTACTTACAGTCCTGGCCAGCCAGCTGGCCGGAGAATTTCGATTCAGGAAAGTGGCAATTGCAGTCTCCCACCATGCGCCACGATCTATAAGAGCGTGTAAGGGGAAAAGAAATGCCTCGTGAGAATCAGCCGTCACAAACATAGGCCGTTTCCTCCTATTGCTTCAGTGCTTAAGAGCTCCCATCCCAAATGGCCAGAATGAATATAAAAAGCATTTCTTCAAAGCAAAATAAAATCACAGAACAGACCATAGACAGAGTGGCAGTGCTTAGCTGGCCTCCCTCCACCTGCATTATGGGGGCGTATTGATAGGGAGGAGGAGTAAGGGAGTGGCAAGGTCAACGTAGTGCAGACTTGCCAGCAGAGCCCACCTGGTGCTCCTGGCATTGCGCAAGTTGCGGGCCTTGCCCCTCCTCCTCCTGGTACATCACAGCAAAGATGGTGACAGAAGGTTAGGTAAGCGCTGTTATCCTGCCCGCTGTGGGAGGACCAGGCCCATTATTTTTGTTACTGCAATGTACAGTGGTGCCTCGCGAGACGAAAATAATCCGTTCCGTGAGTCTCTTCGTCTAGCGGGTTTTTCGTCTTGCGAAGCAAGCCCATTGACGGCTTAGCGGATTAGTGCTATTAGCGGATAAGCAGATAAGTGGCTTAGCGGCTTGGGAAAAGGAAAAAAACCCTGCAGGAACTCGCAAGACATTTTCGTCTTGCGAAGCAAGCCCATAGGAAATTTGTTTTGCGAAGCACCTCCAAAACGGAAAACCCTTTCGTCTAGCGGGGCATTCGTCTTGCGGGGCACCACTGTACTATATACATTACCCAAGTACAGTCGTACCTCGGAAGTCGAACGGAATCTGTCCTGGAAGTCTGTTCGACTTCCGAAACATTTGACTTCCAAAGCGCGGCTTCTGATTGGCTGCAGGAAGCTCGAATCAGAAACTGTAGAAGCCCCAACGGACGTTCAGATTCCAAAAATAAAAAAATAAAAAACCAGAACACTCGCTGGTTCAGGAGTCAGATCATTCGACTACCAAGGCATTCGGGAGCCGAGGAACGACTGTATACTGTATAATGCATTGTCCATATTGTTCAGAATGCAACAGAACTGCCCATTTTTTGTCTGCAAGCCTTGATCTTCATTCCTGGGGGTGGGAGCTATCTATCAGGGCCTCTTTAGCGGTGGCTCCCCATTTATGGAACTCCCAGGCAAAGTCTCGTCTTTCCCCACAGTTACTATTTCCAAAAAAGAAAGCTAAAGAGGTTCCTATTTGTCCAGGTGTTTTGGCTTATGAAGTGTAAAAGGGTGAAGGTAAAGGGACCCCTGACAATTAAGTCCTGTCGCAAATGACTCTGGGGTTGCGGCGCTCATCTCGCTTTACAGGCCGAGGGAGCCGGCGTTTGTCCACTTCTGCAGACAGTTTTTCCGGGTCATGTGGCCAGCATGACTAAGCCGCTTCTGGCAAAACCAGAGCAGCGCACGGATACACCATTTACCTTCCCGCTGGAGCGGTACCTATTTATCTACTTGCACTGTGTACTTTCAAACTGCTAGGTTGGCAGGAGCTGGGACCGAACAATGGGAGCTCACCCCATCGCGGGGATTCGAACCGCCGACCTTTCGATCGGCAAGCCCAAGCGGCACAGTGGTTTAACCCACAGCGCCACCCGCACTGTGTATGAAGTGTACTATTTCCCAAATGTGGCCGTACCGATATGTATCACGGATGTTGCGCTATGTTTTACTGTAATTTTCTGGTTTTAATTATGGTTTCCTCTCTTTAACATTCTTTTAAATCTTTTTTTTTTTAAATCTACATTATGCTCCAGAATGGAAGCGGGGAGGGAATCAAAGTAGAGCTGACATTTTTCTGTAGGATGTGGCAGAAATGTGATTCTTCTGTTCAGGAAGAATGAAATCTGCTTACCTCTTGCGTCTCCAGAAAATGTAAACTTATATGGACTTTGTCCTGTCCATATACCAACATAACCGAAAAATGTAGTGCCACTGAATTTTACCTAAAAATAAAAAGGACACAGAATGGACTGTAGTTAACCATAACTGCTTTTAATGCAAAGCACACCCCAAAACATGATCAGGTATGTAAGTACAGTGGTGCCTCGCAAGACGAAATTAATCCGTTCCGTGAGGCTCTTCGTATAGCGGTTTTTTCGTCTTGCGAAGCAAGCCCATTGACAGCTTAGCGGATTAGCGCTATTAGCGGTTTAGCGGCTTTTAGCGGATCAGCTGATAAGCAGCTTATCAGCGAATCAGCTGATAAGCGGTTTAGCGGCTTAGGAAAAAGGGGGGAAAGGGGAAAAACCCCGCAGGAACTCGCAAGCCCATAGGGAAATTCGTCTTGCGAAGCGCCTCCAAAACGGAAAACCCTTTCGTCTAGCGGATTTTCCGTCTTGCGAGGCGTTCGTCTTGCGGGGCACCACTATAATTTAACTTCAAGAAAACAGAGACCTTTATTTGAATGTAAACTGAGGCTCTAATACTTAAAATGCTTTAGCTCAGGATTTAGGAAGAAAAGGTTAAAATTCAATCTCTCTCATTTGCTAATGCAAAAAAACAATGAGGGGAAAGCTCCAAAAACATTATTATCTCTCTAGAGGTCGCCTGCATTATTTGACTTTGCTAAAACCTTGATCATTGGGCCACAGTGTTTGTGGCTTATGGGAATTGCAGCTCAACTATACCTGGGCTGCAAACATGCTGCACATTTAGAACACACCCCAAGAGCCCTTTGAACTGCAGTTTACCCCCTCACACAGCTACAATTCCCAGCACCCTTAGCAAACTACAGTTCCTAGAATCCTTTTGGGGATGTCATGCACTTTAAATGTGCCAAGCATATGCAGAAGCGGAAGGCACCCCCATTTCTGCCCCTAGGCAGTCAGGTGTCTAAATCTCACACCTCACCTCCCTCCCTGGAAAACATGACGGACACTACTGCAGAATCCTGGATAAATAGAGAATCTAAAAAGCAACCTGGCAAAAATGCATGCTCCCTGTGTTTTCTCACAGTGATACTTAACCACTGCCAAGAGCTTTTTATACCTGCCCACTCTTTAAAAAGTCCACATTTATGGTTGTCTTCTGAAAAATGTCGAGAAACGGTGCATCCAGATTCCGGCCATGATAAATGCTCCCATTAGTGTCCTGAGCGATGATACTGGTGCAGTATCTGTGGGATAAGAGAACAAGAGTGAAGGGATTAGATTGGAAAATTTTCAGACAGGATTGATGGAAGTCAAAAAATTGAATAAGATGTAAAAGTATGTTTAATTACTGTTGAAAATGATATGTTAAAAAACTAATTAAAAAATTATATGGAAAAAAACAAGACAGTGGTGTAGAAAAAGAGGACACTCAAAAACACTCACTCTGTTTTCCCTGACACTTCATCTAGGAAACAAGAACGACGGAGGGCAAACAATGATGAGAGACTGAACCAGGGAGGAGTTCCCAAGAGTGGGAAGCTCATTTTCACACACTGATTTGGTGTGGCCAGCCAATTCTTTGGCTACGGACTTCTAGGAAGATCACTCCCTCTAATAGAGAACTCAAATGGTCAGTGCCAACAGAAATGGGGCCCAAAACCAGAGGGTTGTATTAGCATAGTCATTAGAACTTGAAGGTTTGTCAAAGTACAATATTTACCTACCTACCTACCTACATATGTGCACACAAGTAGCTGGGAGTGTTTAATTCTGCCCAAATATTTTTAGCAACCAAAAAATATTGAGACCTTCAAATGGACAGTGCAATTTTATGAGCTTGGACCCGCCACGCCAAAAAAAACAACAGGTGAAGTCATGCCAAAGCCACATTTTGGTCCGCCATCTTGATTCAAAATGGCCCCTGGCATCCAAACATCAACAAAGACTGCCGCCTCCACTTTGGGAACCCTCATGCAGAGACTGGTGCCAATATCTTGAGAAGCAGCTGAAGTGATGCTAAAGAAACAGAGAAAATCACACTAATGTGACGTTTTCGTTTGCCATATTGATTCAAAATGGCGGCCAGCATCCGATCACTGATGCAAAAGAACACTCCCATGGATTTTAGGTGTTGATATTTAAATGCTGGTATTTTATTCTCCTCTGCTATTATATTCTTTTATGTAATTTTTTTTTTAAATATATATCTTATTTCCTCACTTGAAAGGCGCTCCGAGACCAGTGGCTGCAGAGCTTGTAAAGAGTTTTTAAATTAAAAAGAAATCTGTGCGAGTGTGTTTTTAAGTTTGCACAGACGGGGAAAACCCCACTTCTCCCTACACAACAGATGATTGTACTAATGTTTTCATTCATCTTTCATTGAGAGATAAAACAAACAAGCAAAGATTCCTTGCATCTTCTTCACCAACATCAAGAACGCTTACGTGGTAATTTCGTAGGCCAAATTGAGGAGCAAGCCATCCCCAACATTCAGCCCCAGGGCTTGGCAGAGTCCCCGGATCTCGCCTGCAAACGGCTGAGGGACAAAGGATTCTATTTCTTCCGCCAGAGGCCGGATAATCGCATGAACCCACTTGGGAACCACTTTGCTGCAATGCAAGACAAGAAAGCAGTACATCAAATATCTAAAGGGCTGCCGCATGGGAGATGGAACAAGCTTGTTTTCTCCTACTCTGGGTGGTAGAACCCAACGGGGGCCACCTGGCTGCGGAATACAGTCATACCTTGGGTTACAAATGCGCGCCGAAACCCGGAAGTACCGGAATGAATTACTTCTGGGTTTCGGCGCTCGCAGAAGCACCGAATCGCAACCCACACATGTGCAGATGCGGCGCTGCGGGTTGCAAACGTGCCTCCCACACGGATCACGTTTGCAACCTGATTATCCACTGCGCTCCACTCTCTTGGGACCCCCCAAAAAATTTAAAGGGGAAAAAACCTGGATGTACATTTCCGAAATACAGTGGTACCTAGGATTACATACGCTTCAGGTTACATACGCTTCAGGTTACAGACTCCGCTAACCTAGAAATCGTGCTTCAGGTTAAGAACTTTGCTTCAGGATGAGAACAGAAATCGTGCAGCAGTGGCACAGCGGCAGCGGGAAGCCCCATTAGTTAAAGTGGTGCTTCAGGTTAAGTACAGTTTCAGATTAAGAACGGACCTCCGGAACGAATTAAGTACTTAACCCGAGGTACCACAGTATAAGATAAAAAACAAATAAAATAAAACCTACATACAGCAACAGTGTTTTGTGTTGTGTAGGCTCCTATGATGTAAGTCATGGGCCCCGCCTGCTAGCCTGCTCCCTAAAATATCACTGGTTTGCTCATTTCTATATATAGGGTGCCTACATTCTGCATGTGCAAATGGCTTTAGATACCTATTAGGTCCATAATTTACCATATAGCATTTATTCCACACAAGAAACAGCAACAATTTGTTGTTGACAAAGGACAGCTGGACATAGAAAGGGCCCCATTACCTTCAGTAGCTTAGGGCAGGGATGTCCAAAGTCTGTTTCGGGGGCCTAATCCGGCAGTTTATTTCCTGGGGTAAAATCCTAAAACAAACCTCAACAACTTCAACCCTAAAAAATAGCTCAACATTTTCAGTCCTAAAAAAGCACAACAACTTTGGTTGGCCCTTTGTTTGGTCCTCACGGCCCTTCACTTCATCAAATCTGGCCCTCTTTGGAAAAAGATTGGACACCACTGGCTTAGGGACTCATCAAACCTAAATCTGGCCCTGCAGGTGAGTTTATCCGATGAAGACGGGGCTCTAGGGCAGGGGTCATGCAAACTTCTTCTGCAGGGGGCTGTTCCACTGTCCCACAAACCTTGTGGGGGGCCGGACCATATTTTGAAGAGGGGAAAAAATGAATGAATTCCTATGCCCCACAAATAACCCAGAGATGCATTTTAAATAAAAGCACACATTCTACTCATGTGAAAACACGCTGATTCCTGGACTGATCGCGGGCCAGATTTAGAAGGCGATTGGGCCGGATCCGGACCCCTGGCCTTAGTTTGCCTACCCATTCTCTAGGATTGAGTGGAGACCAATAGTGTGTCGCGGGTGGCGATGTGGGTTGAACCACAGAGCCTAGGACTTGCCGACCAGAAGGTCGGAGGTTCGAATCCCCGCGACGGGGTGAGCTCCCGTTGCTCGGTCCCTGCTCCTGCCAACCTAGCAGTTCGAAAGCACGTCAAAGTGCAAGTAGATAAATAGGTACCGCTCCGGTGGGGCGGTAAACGGCAATTCCATGCAGTGGCGTAGCGTGGGGGGTGCAGGGGGGCCGGCTGCACTGGGCGCAACATCTGGGGGTTAGGGTTAGGGGGCGCAAATCCACGGGTTAGGGGGCGCAAATTACTTGCCTTGCCCCGGGTGCTGACAACCCACGCCACGCCACTGTTTCCATGCACTGCTCTGGTTCGCCAGAAGCGGCTTAGTCATGCTGTACGCCGGCTCCCCTCGGCCAATAAAGCGAGATGAGCGCCACAACCCCAGAGTTGGCCACGACTGGACCTAGTGGTCAGGGGTCCCTTAAATAGTGCGTCAAGCCGTCAAGCCCAGAGCTGGATCCGACCACCCTCTTTCTGACGCCCCCGACCAAAATCCCCCTCCCGTTTTGCACTCACTCGATGAGCTGCACGAAAGCCTCTCGGAGGAGCGCCGGGTCGAAGTGGAGGCGCAGGACCGGCAGCCAGCGCTCCTCGGGCGGGCTGTCCAAGCTGACATTGCAGTGCAAGGGCGCGGGCACTTCGGTCCTCGCCGCCCCCTGGGGGGCAGCAGCCCCACCGCAAAGCAGCAGGAGCGGGAGGGCGAAGGGGAGCCGCGCAAACCCGCCCCGCGGGCGCAGCCCTCGCTCCATTGATGCGCGCGAGCAAAAGCGGCTCTTCAAAGAAGCCCGGGCTGCGCGTGGGAGGCGAGTTTAAGATTAGGGGAGGCGACGGGGGCGGAGCCCGAGGAGAGAAAGTACCCTAACCGCAACCAGGGACGCCGCTTTGCAATGCTTGTTGCATAAGGGGATATATAAACGCCTCTTGGGATCTCGGGGTGTGGCGAGAAAGCGCGGCTTTGCTAATAGTCGGCACATTTTTTGCCTATTTTTTATTTGGACAAAGTAATAATCAGAAATAAATAAGAATAAAAATGTGCGCAACACCACCCAGACCATTCCATTGTAACTTATCCAAGTTCCCAAAACTTCAACACCTGTTGCCACGGTTTGACCCCTTTCCGATTTAACAGGACGAATTCTACAAACCGCTTCCATAGCTCCTCAAAATCATTTCTCCTGCGTATTCCTTAATGGCACGTTTTAATTTATCATTAATAGCCACATCCCGCACCTCTTTAGAGTAGGCACATTTTAAAGCGCTTTGGGGTTTTTGCACTCCCGGCCGCTTTAACAGCTGCGGGGCGGGCGGGCAGGCAGTAATTCAACAGGAGAAGCGTTCCACGGCATGGTTGGTGGTGGGCAGGCAGTAATTCAACAGGTGAAGCTTTCCACGGCATGATTGGTGGTGGGCAGGCAATAATTCAACAGGTGAAGCTTTCCACGGCATGGTTGGTGGTGGGCAGGCAGTAATTCCACAGGTGAAGCTTTCCACGGCATGGTTGGCGGCTCAAAGGCAAGAGGATCTTGCATTGAAAAGCAGGAAAGCAGAGGAGGGCAAGGTTTATCTTTTATCCATTACCATTCAACATAGGACCCAACTCTTCAGCCCCCCCAAATAAAATATTTGATGGGGTTGCCCCACCCCCAGTGGATGGGCATTGCCATTCAAATGGTGTGTGTGCGCACTGTGTCATATGTGGGGTGGGGCTTACCTCCCCAGTATTTTATACAAGTTGTCCTCCCTGCTATTCAGTCTGGGAGTTAAAGGTATAAGTGGCAATATTGGCACATGGGGAAAATTCCAACACTGGGGCAATAACTGAAAATGGCAAATATTTTTGTGGCATTTCTGATTTTATGCATTGTGATTGCTGTTATTTTTATTGATTACAGTATAGTAATTCTTCATTATAATTTTTAAGTGCGAACTGTTTATTATTTGCTATTTAATTTTACTGTTTACTAATGGATTATTGAATATTGCTTTATTTAAGTCGTTTATTTTAAAGTTATCAGGACTTTTTGTATTGGGTCAGACTGTTATTAATCGCGTGAACTTTGCTGCCTATCCTCTTGTTTCTCCAGCTTGGAAATTGTCTTCATGCATAGTAATATAGAAAGGCAGAATACAAATTAAAAGTGAAATGAAAATAAAATAATAATAATATAATGTATTTTGTTTTGCGTGTCTCTTCTGCTAAACTTAAGCCAGCGGTCAGCAAACCTTTTCATCAGTCCACTGTCCCTCAGACCTTGTGGGGGACCAGACTATATTTTGAAAAATATAAATACCCTGCAAGCCGGTCCCACAGCTGCCTCCGGATCTGGAGGAGGAACGCACTCTGCACGCGCTCAGGAGCACATCTTGGCGGCGCCCGCTCACCGGCATGGTTGACGAGCAGCAGCCGTAGTTTGCCGACCCGACTGAAGCTGTTCTGGTTCATTGGGAATCATTTTACCTTTCACTATCATTTCAACACCTTTATCTGTTCTTGTAATTGCATATATTCTATGGTTGTGGCAAACCCACCTCTGACCTTCTGGTGAAGGGAAAGAAATCTTATACAGTAAATAAAAGTGAAATTAATAATAATATAATAATAATAATCCTTCAGGGTAGTAGGCCCCGCCTGCTTTCTTGGAGGGGACCCACCTGGTTGATGCTTCCTGGGTTGTTTAATAATAATAATAATAATAATAATAATAATAATAATAATTTATTTGTAGCCCACCCATCTGGCTGGGCTTCCCCAGCCACTCTGGGCGGCTTCCAACAAAATACTGTAATACATCAAACATTAAAAGCTTCCCTAAACAGGGCTGCCTTCAGATGTCTTCTAAAAGTCTGGTAGTTATTTTTCTCTTTGACATCTGGTGGGAGGGCGTTCCACAGGGCAGGTGCCACTACCAAGAAGGCCCTCTGCCTGGTTCCCTGTAACTTGGCTTCTCGCAGGGAGGAAACCGCCAGAAGGCCCTCGGTGCTGGACCTCAGTGGCAGAACGATGGAGGTGGAGACGCTCCTTCAGGTCTACTGGACCGAGGCCGTTTAGGGCTTTAAAGGCCAGCACCAACACTTTGAATTGTGCTCGGAAATGTACCGGGAGCCAATGTAGGTCTTTCAAGACCGGTGGTCTCGGCGGCCGCTCCCAGTCACCAGTCTAGCTGCCGCATTCTGGATTAGTTGTAGTTTCTGGGTCACATTCAAAGGTAGCCCCACATAGAGCGCATTGCAGTAGTCCAAGCAAGAGATAACCAGAGCATGCACCACTCTGGCAAGACAGTCCACAGGCAGGTAGGGTCTCAGCCTGCGTACCAGATGGAGCTGGTAGACAGCTGCCCTGGACACAGAACTGACCTGTGTCTCCATGGACAGCTGTGAGTCCAAAATGACTCCCAGGCTGCGCACCTGGTCCTTCAGGGGCACAGTTGTTCCCTTCCGCACCTTCTAACAGATCTAAGGTCTGAAATGTGCATACAATGGCTTCAATTTATAAGTAAGGAAATTCCAATGAAACATCAGGAATAACTTTCTGGCAGCAAGAGTTGTTCCAGTTGTGGAACGGTCTCCCTTGGGAGGTGGTGGACTCCCCTTCCTTGGTGGCTTCTAAGAAGGTTGGGTGGCCATCTGTCATGGATGCTTTAGCTGAGATTCCTGCATTGCAGGGGGCTGGACTAAATGACCCTTGGGTCCCTGCCAACTTTACAGTTCTCTGATTCTGTATGCAAGCCAGAGTAACCTGGAAGAGTTCGCCCAGCAACCTAATGTTCCCATATCAAGCCCAACCACCCAATAGTGTTTAGGTGACTAAGGGGACTCTCCCCTGACCACAGAAGCCAACTTGCTTTTCAAGAGCTGCTGCAACACAAGTGTAAAAGGGACCTTTTGTTAAGAACCTCCTTGAATTGTTGTTCCCAGAAATGAAGAAGAGGCTGTACAGTGGTACCTCAGGTTAAGGACTTACCGTATTTTTCGCTCCTTAAGGTGCACCTAGTTTTTAGAGGGGAAATCAGGAAAAAAATATTGGAGAGGTTGCACACGGCTAAAGAGGAAGCCAGGACAGCCAGTCGGATCCATCCCACTCACTGTCTTGGCTTCTTTAGCCACACGCAGCCTCTCTGGCCGGGAGAGGCTATGCGCGGCTATGGCAATACCCCCACCTCCTGCAAAAGCCCACAGGAGCCGCGCACCCTTTAAGGGTGGAAGATATAACGCAGGGGGGAAATCAACCAACTATCGCTGCTTTATAAATCAATTTATTTACAGTCCTATCATCAAAGATCAACAGCAGAACAATCATTTTATTCCAAGAGCGACAATAAAAAACAACCCATTAACTTTTCAGTCCTGTCTGAAGGCTTACGATTTCAAACATTAAAATATTTAAACTTCATCTTCTGAGTACCAGAACCAGGGCATTACTATATGCAGAGCTAGCACCTAAAAGGCAGAGCATCTTCAACAGGCGCCCTTAGCCCACAAAGATTTTGTGTGCGCAAAATGAGAATTATATTGTGCAGTCTCCAACTTTCTCAAGTACCGTGTGCAAAGTAGCAGGGTTTGGCGGGCAGCGGGCCTTTTGGCTACGTAAGGAGTCCAGAGAAAGCTCAAGCCCAGGCATCCCCAACCTTCAGCCCTCCAGATGTTTTGGACTACAGTTCCCATCATCCCTGACCACTGGTCTTGTTAGCTAGGGATCATGGGAGTTGTAGGCCAAAACATCTGGAGGGCCGCAGGTTGGGGATGCCTGCTCAAGCCCACCATTCTCTGGAATTGGCCACAGCTGCGCATACTCTTGACACAATTTGATGCGCTTCCATCCTGCTGTTCTTCTGTGGAAATCAAGGCATCGTCAGTAGGGTTACCAGGTACTCTGCCATTCCAGGCACTGACCAGACTCAGACATGCTTGATTTCCTCAAGGTTCCTGCATCATCTGCTTTCAAAGCATCTTCTATTGGAAAACATATTCAGATGATTATGCTTCACCCTTAGTTGCATTCCTGTATAGGTGGGAAGGATTAATTCAAGTTCTAGGCAGTCAGCCACATTTAGTGAATTTCCACTGTGGTCTGTTGTTCTTTGTAAAAGAACAGGATGGTAAATTCCCCCATTAATGTACTGAACTGCTTGTCCAGGGAGCATAAATCTCAATGCGGGTTCTAGGGGAAGCCCATTTTTCCAACTCCCTCCATAATCTGCATGGAGACAAAAAAAAAAGGGGGGAAACTAAAATTAGTGTATGTTGACATGCACCTTTAACAAACTGCAATAATAATAATAATAATAATAATAATAATAATAATAATAATAATTTATTACTTATACCCTACCCATCTTGACTGGGTTGCATAAGCCATTGTAGGCAGCTTCAAACATAATAAAAATACAGCAAAATGTCAAACAGTGAAAACCTCCTGATAGGGGACAATTCTCGAAACCAGCACGATCAAGTATTCCAAAAGGACTGGAGTAAATTTATACGATATCTAAAAGTTTATTGTAAGCAATTAACATCACTTGCAGGGTTATCTGAAGACTTGTAAGGAGAAGTTTTCTACCTTTCTATATTTATTTAAATTTTGAGCCATTTTGTAATGAGTGTAATTAGAACTGGAAAACGTACAAAATGCAATGATATAATAGGTAATTTTGAAAGCCCTGAGGCGGGAGGGGAGGAAGTCGATAGGCTCTAAAGAGCCAGGGAGGTAAAGTGGATAATGATGGTGTAAATGTATATTATTAAATGGCAAGTAAATAAAAATTATATAGAAATATTAAAAAGATAGGGGGCAATTCTGTAATGAGATACACCTAGATGTGGCTGCAAGTAGGGATGTCAGAGAATTCTGAGGAAAACAGAAACGGCTATTATGAGGAACGGCTAAGGGAGCTGGGCATGTTTAGCCTGGAGAAGAGGAGGTTAAGGGGTGATATGATAGCCGTGTTCAAATATATAAAAGGATGTCACATAGAGGAGGGAGAAAGGTTGTTTTCTGCTGCTCCAGAGAAGCGGACACGGAGCAATGGATCCAAACTACAAGAAAGAAGATTCCACTTAAACATTAGGAAGAACTTCCTGACAGTAAGAGCTGTTCAACAGTGGAATTTGCTGCCAAGGAGAGTGGTGGAGTCTCCTTCTTTGGAGGTCTTTAAGCAGAGGCTTGACAACCATATGTCAGGAGTGCTCTGATGGTGTTTCCTGCTTGGCAGGGGGTTGGACTCGATGGCCCTTGTGGTCTCTTCCAACTCTATGATTTTATGATTCTATGATTCTAGATGTGGCTGCAAGTTAGATGTCAGGAACTGCAAGAAGGAATGTAAGAGAATTTCAAGGAAAACAGAAACAGGAGCAGAAATTGCTGGTGTTCGCTTATTCATCCCACACGCAGAACATAAATCAATCCGGCAAATGCAATTGGTGTTCACTGCTGCATTCAGACCACAAATGATATGCAATTGATCATGGACAACCTGCATTGGTTTTCCTTCGCATTTAAATTTATGGAGTGGGATAACATAATAGGGACATGGGTGGCGCTGTGGGTTAAACCACAGAGCCTAGGACTTGCCGATCAGAAGGTCGGCGGTTCGAATCCCCGCGACGGGGTGAACTCCCTTTGCTCGGTCCCTGCTCCTGCCAACCTAGCAGTTCGAAAGCATGTCAAAGTGCAAGTAGATAAATAGGTACCGCTCTGGCGGGAAGGTAAATGGCGTTTCCGTGTGCTGCTCTGGTTTGCCAGAAGTGGCTTAGTCATGCTGGCCACATGACCCGGAAGCTGTACGCCAGCTCCATTGGCAATAAACCAATGAGCGCCGCAACCCTGAGTTGACCACGACTAGACCTAATGGTCAGGGGTCCCTTTACCTTTATAACATAATGCCAATGTGAGTTATGTAATTAATTACGCAGACTATGTAAAACGACACAACATATGTCATTTCACCACAAGTGGACAGCAAGACACATATCATAGGTTTTGGCAGAAGGCGATTTGCAGCAGAATGAAAACAGTACGGCACATGAGGAATACACGTTCGGACAATGAATGATGTCTCCTTACATCCCTAATGACAAGCCAGAGCTACTGGGTATTTGGATAGCAATCCCAATGGCAATTTGCATAAAATATGGTAACTTACTTATTTTCATTCCAAGTTTCTGATGCATGTCGTATACTTGCTGGGGGCTGCAGCAGTCATTACAGTGGTATAAATTGTGAGCCTGGCAATATGAAAGGAACTGAGTCATGTTATACCTAATCTAACTCAAACATTAACTTGAATAAAACAGAGGTCAGATTTAGAGGGTCCTTTTATTGCACTGGGTTCCAGATTTATTAGAAGCATCTTTATTCCGCTTTTCAGTCCAAAACAGGCTCCTTTCCCCACAAAAAGAGACTTATAAATGTCAGTGTTAAGACCAGCTTAAGACGCGACACACAAGGAAAAAGGATGGGGTTGGAGGAGAAGGAAACCCAGGCATTATTTCTTTAATTACTGAATTCTTGGAAATCTGCAAAGCTCAGCTGGTAGAGCATGAGATTCGTAGGGATTGGACTAGATGACTCTCGAGATCCTTTCCAATTCTATGATTCTATGAAATGCCAACTTACTTGTTTAAGACTGGCTGTACGGATAGCACCTGGAAAACAACAAAATGGAAGGGGTCCATTTACTAAAAAGCAGTTCTAAATGGCTGAAATGTCTAAGCGCCAGTACACAAAAATACAGCATAAAAGGGAAAAGAAGAAAACACAGTATGATAAAAACAGTACTATAGAAACAGACAGAAACTTAATTCTAGTAATAATAGGGTCCAATCTTCTGGGTCAGGGAAAGCCTTATAAAGACGTCTGAAGCAACTGAAGGATGATGCTTCATGTATTATTATTGTTAAATTTATTTATTTATACCCTGCCTTTCTCCCTGACAAGACTCAGGGCAGAGGAAAGTCCATTCTGGAGTGCGGAAATTGAGGCTTTTTTGTACAGGTGCCCACAGAGGCCATCACTGGCATCCTCAGGCTCTCCCCCACATTGAAATCAGGCTTAAAAGCAACACAATATTGTAGCCAATACAATCTGTTGTAGTGTGTGCTTAGTTGCGTGTGCGTTACCCACAACAGGTTTGCTTGTTTGCAAATTTGGCAACCCTCGAGAAATCCCGCCAGAAAACTATTCTAGCATAAAGGCATCAGTAAAAGGCTTTATTGTTGTTGTTGTTGTTTTAATGGGCATGATGTAAAACGGAAAACTTACCTTGTAGAGAGACTCGAGATTAATATTTTTCTGTCCGGTGGCATTCATCGCCTTCATGGCATGGGTTCTGCAGAGTAAAAATAAAATTTTAGTGAATGAATCAAAACTGGGAAGAATAGTGGTGCAAAAGACTATTTCATACTGGAGGTCGGAGGTGTGTTGGGGTTTTGCCCCATATGGGATTCTGCTTGTGCATGTAAAAATTACCAAAAAGAACAGAAAGCTGAGCAACATGTTGTCTTTTTTTCTGGGATCGGTCTCAGTTGCTGTGTACCACATACTCTCAGCTCTTGCTTGTCATGGCTAAGAAAACAACCCAAGAAGAACGAACCACGTGGGTCCCCCTCCGAGAGAGCAGGTGGGGCCCACTGCCCTGAAGGAGTTGACGCCGAATTTCAAGACATACACCCTGAACCTTGAGGTACTGGAGAACCAAAACTTGGTGGCAGATGTCTCATTCTTGGGCAAGGCATTTGACATAGTGGTGGCCAGCCACCTTCAATTATGCGTGGATGAAACTGAGTATGGAGAACTTTGGCCCTCCAAATGTTGCTGAACTTCAACTCCCATAATCCTATAATCCGTGCTTGCTGGGAGTTGTAGTTCATCAACACCTGGAGGGCCAGAGGTTCTCCACCCCTGATCTCGACCCATTTCGGCAGATATAGGCAAACTCCGGCCCTTCAGATGTTTGGGACTACAATTCCCATCATCCCTGACCACTGGTCATTAGCTAGGGATGATGGGAATAGTAGTCCCAAACATCTGGAGGGCCAGAGTTTGCCTATGCCTGCATTTCGGTCTGGCTCCAGGCCTGATTTCAGCTCTGATTGATGAAGGAGAGAGACAAATGAGCCACAACTGAAAGGAATTGCATATTGCCTCCAACAGTGGAGGTATAAGAAAGCATGTATGTACTTTTGCTTTTCTTTTTTCTTTAGGAGAACATCATCTTCACACAGTCAAACAAACCTTCGATCATCAAAAGGAGGAGGGGTTGTCCAGTGATCGTAGTTTGTCTCCACCCGGTACCACCTACATAAAACACATGGTTAAAACATTTATCATTGCATTATTTTTGCACAGAATATACAAATCAAGTTCTTCTTTTTAAATTACAGTGGTGCCCCGCAAGACGAACGCCTCGCAAGACGAAAAACCCGCTAGACGAAAGGGTTTTCCGTTTTTGGAGGCGCTTCGCTAAACGAATTTCTCTATGGGGTTGCTTCTCAAGACAAAAAAATCTTGCGAGTTCCCGCGTTTCCCCCCCGCTTTTTTCCGCCCTTTCCCTAAGCGCTAAGCCGCTTATCAGCTGTTCCGCTGATAAGCCGCTTCTCAGCTGATCGCTAAAAGCTGCTAGACCGCTAATAGCGCTAATCCGCTAAGCTGTCAAGGGGCTTGCTTCGCAAGACGAAAAAACCGCTAGACGAAGAAAATTGCGGAACGGATTAATTTCGTCTTGCGAGGCACCACTGTAGTTTCTTCTGAAAGATTTTCAGATCTGTAACATTCCTTGGTTCAAGCTACTGAAATTAATTGACAAGATTAAGTCAGGTCCATTAATTTCAATGGGTCTTCTCTGAGTAAAACATTGTTGAATACCACCCTTTTGTTTTGCACACTAACCTCAAAGTTTGCTGTTTTATTATGACTATTTTATGTAGTTATTTTTTCTTGTCATTTTTCAAATTCTGTTTGTTACTGCACTTCAGATGATACTCAAATAAATTTTCCTCAGAGCGGACTCATTGATAGTAATGAACAAGGCCTGTTGATTTCCATAGGAGAACTCTGAGTATACCATAGTTGACTAAAGCCTTTTTATTCTGTACACAACCTCAAAATTTGCCCCTGGCACAGAAAGGGGAGGATACAAATACCAATATAACCTAAATAATTAAGTCTTAAAATTCCCCTCTACAAATGGGCAACTATAGAAAAGAACTGGCTTAATTTGGATCGCCACTTACAAAAGTATTTTAAACAGGTTAATACACTAGCAGGATTTTAAGAACACTTGTAATTTTAGAAATAGTGTGGGAAATTTGAGGTAGAAAAAATAATTTGGAGTAGAAATGATACGCAGCTGAAAAAGAAATTTAAGGAACCAGGAGGGGGTGGGGAGGGAAGTCATGGGATTCGGAGAATCCCAATTTATGGATTTGATATTGCTTTTATGTATATTTTTATTTGTTTGTGGTTGTTGTTGTGTCTGCTGCTGTTGAAAATTTAATAAAAATATTACACATAATTTTTTTTTGGCTTGCCACACACATCAGGTCTGCTCATCCCTTTAGGAGTTGGACACAATAGGAACTTGCCCCTTTTGTTTACAGGTGCGCTGTGCTGTCTCGCCTTCCTATAACTTATAGACACCAATCCCTTAGCTTGAATTATAGCCAGGTTGTGATGGACCACAGACCGATAAGTTCAGAGAGGCTGCTGCTCACCTACACATCGCATTGGATAGGAAAAACTAGACCCACCCTGATTTTATGCACAAATGGCTGCTCATATCACGTCAAGCTAGCCCAGGTATGGGAGACCTTGTTCAGCCCAAGGCCACAGTCCCTCCCGGGCAACCTTTGTAGGGCCGCATGGTGCTGTTGGGTGGGGCCAGGGGTAAATATGGCAGAGCAATGAATGTACATTTTGCTTCTGTGCAGAATCCTAATTTCCTTTTTTGTAATATATCTTTATTAATTTAAAATAAATACATTTATGAAAAACAGACATACATACAAGTAAACAAACATACAGTCAAACAAATAACAGAAAAATCAAACAAACCACCGCACTATAAGATATAAGAAGATTAATATAATTATCATAATATATACTCCTGGCATTGAACACAATTATAAAATTTTTAGAAAAGAAATTTAAAGCTGACTTCCAGTTAATCTCACTGTACTTTGTCTAACTATTACTTTATACTGCACAGTTACATATTTCTTATATACCGTATTTTTCGCTCCACTTTTTTCCTCCTAAAAAGTAAGGGGAAATGTGAGTGCGTCTTATGGAGCGAATGGCGCTGCGCAGAGAGGTAGAGCTGCACAGCGCCCCTTCAGCGAAGCGGGAGGAAGAACGGAGCCCCTTCTGTTCCTCCTCCCGCTTCGCTGAAGGGGCGCTGCACAGCTCTCCCTTTCTGTGCAGCAGCTCTCCAGCGATGCGCCTGTCCTGGAAGCCAGAGGAGGAACAGAAGGGTCTCCATCTGTTCCTTCTCCAGCTTCGCTCTAAGGGCACTGTGCAGTTCTCCCTCTCAGAGAGGGAGAACTGCGCAGCGCCCCTTTAGCGACGTCCCTGTCCTGCTTCTGCCTTAGCCCTGACTTCTGCCCTGTCCTGGCTTCTGCCTTAGCCTTCATCCCACTGCCCTGAAGAGACTTGGTGCGGTTATCCCAGGAGCCAGAACAGCCATACGGTATCCCAGAAGCCAGATCCCTCTTGCTGCTCTGGCTTCTGGGATTCAAAATAATTTTTTCTTGTTTTCCTCCTCCCAAAACTAGGTGCGCCTTATGGTCTGGTGCATCTTTTGGAGCGAAAAATATGGTAATTTCTTTTTAACCTCCCTACAAACTTATATTTATACAAAACAGGGATCAGTCTAACTCTGCCAAGATGTTTCCTTTTATTCTATCATTTTCTAAATATTCTTTAAAGATTCTCCAATCCTTCTAGGCTTTTTGTTTTGGTTGGCTTCTTACTCTTCCTGTCGCTTTTGCTGGTTTCCTAGTTTCTATCCCCCGTCCCAGACACAAATATCCCTTCCGGCTACTTCAAACAGCTGTGTCCTCTTGCCCTGCTCAAAAACTACCAAGGGACACTGATACTTCTTCCACTTACAAATTCACAGCTTGTTTTTGTCCTCCCCCACCTGCAAAACCCAGGGTTACAAAATTTCACGCTTACCCTCCGGTCAGAGGATCCAAGGGCCAAATATCTACTGGACCGCTTCTCCTTCTCGTAATGACTGCCCCCTCCCTGGGACTGGTGCCCCCAATGATGTAGTAGACGTCAGCTATAATTGGTGTCTTGGACAGCATGAGAGCAGCAGCTTCAAAGTCTTCAGCTTCACTCAAAACCTACAGCAAAGCAGAAACAGAGTGGGCATTTTGGACTGGGAGGTCCACACCATGAGGGGGCTCCTGTGCCTTTAAGGGTTGCATTGAAGGGACAGCTTTTCCCATCCCATTGCTCTAGAGTTGGGAGAAGACGCAGAAGCCCCACTTTGGGTCTGGAACTGGCAAACCTGCAAACATTTATCACACTGTGCATTACACTCAAGGCTCCAGAAGTAACAGTGTTGCTGCTTATCCGCGTCCTGAAAACCTGAATTCCCATTTTAAGGAAGCAAGTTTCTAGCTCTCCTATTTGCAGAGCTAACTTGAAAAACACCAGGCGCAGAGCTGTCACGCAAAAGCAAAAATGACAAATGACCCTTGCTGACCTCAGGCCTCAAAACCATGTTTTTTAATTGGAACACCTACCAGTTTGCAAGAAACTAATTCAACAGAACATACAATGTTTGTAGTCATCTGTGCTGGGGAAAACGGACTTCTGAACACCGAGACATCTGAAACAATTTTATTGTTGCTACACCGGGTTTGTGTTCTCATCACAAAAACCTGAGAATTGTCAAAGTTTGAATATTCTCTCCCTTTTTCACTATCTGCTTAAACTCACCCTACATCAAGCCAACAAGATCCACATGTTGAGATGTGCCAGATTAGCCTATGGCAGACAAAATGTGCAAGGATGCTCTAGGGCAGTGGTGGGCAAATTTGTTTTTGGACTACAACTCCCATCATCCCTAGCTAACAGGACCAGTGGTCAGGGATAATGGGAATTGCAGTCCCAAAACAGCTGGAGGGCCAAGTTTGGCCATGCCTGCTCTAGGGCAAGGTAGCCAATGTGGGGCTGCCCTCCGGATGTTGTCACTTTCCAATTCCCATCAGCCACAAGGCATGATGGGAGTTGTAGTCCAACAAATATCTGAAAGACTGCCTCCTTCCTTACAGAGCGGGCATTTCAGAAACTCAGGGTGGTAGTGGACCAGGAGCGGGCATTCTCTGTGAAAGCCCCTAAGGCAGTATTTCTCAAATGTAGGTCTCCAGCTGTTATAGGACTACAACTCCCATCATCCCTGACCACTGGTCCTGATAGCTGGGGATAATGGGAGTTGTAGTCCAACAGCCGGTGGAGACCAAAATTTAAGCAACACTGCCTTAAAAGGAATCTGGCACCTTAATTATACAGTTTTTGTTGTACGCTGAAGACTCATGCCTGTGTGTTTGACACTTGAGATGTCTATTTTTTAAGGACCCACACTATTCTAGGGATGGTAATCTGTTTTAAACGCTTTTTAACGTTGTATTTCAAATTGTTGTGACCTGCCCTGGGATCTTAGAGTGAAGTGCAGGTAATGAATCAAAATAAAAGAACAGTAATAATAAATTTAGAGAGCACCATCTTGGGGTTTACTATTCCACAAAAGAATCTCCAACAAGGCAATGCAGATATCTGTCATTTTGAGCCACAGAAAAGGCAATCTGTCACACGAAGCACAGAAAATCTCTTAACAAATAAGAGTGATAAACTAAATGCATAACATTTCTGTCCATGTACCACCTCTAGAACTGCTTTCCATAACAATTTACCAGTGCAATTTTGTAAGAAAAGCATGGACTAATTCAAAATTTCTGATTTTCAGAAAGTGAGCGCTGAGTCTACAAAGGACAAAACTGTGGCTACTTACAGTCCTGACCAGCCAGCTGACTGGAGAATTGCGATTTATGAAAGCAGCAATGGCATTTTCCCACCACTTGCCAGAATCTATAAAAATGAAAAGGGGGGGGGGGGGACACTCCATAAGAATCAACATTCACAAACATGAGTGATTTCCTCTTGCTGTTTTAGTGTTTAATTGCTCCCACCCCAAAAGGCCGGGATGAAGAAAAGCAATTTTTAAAATGCAGTTTTTTTATTTCATTTATGTTTTTCTCTTTTGAATGAATGCATTCTGGATCGTTCGTTTTTAACCACTGTGCTCCGGAACGGAGCAGGGGGTAGCAAAATAGATCCAAAATGCAAAAAGCCAACAAAAGTACAATAAGACACATGATACGAATTGAACAAGACATTGGCAACTGCACATATTTTTGTAATTCATTCTGACTGTACATTATACCCTGCCCTGTTGAGAAAGAATGAGCTTTGCTTACCTCTCTCGTCTCCAGAAACTGTAAACTTGTGTGGACTTTGTCCTGTCCATAAACCTACGTAACCGAGAAACGTCGTACCTCTGAACTTTACCTGAAAATCCGAAGACGGAGAACAGCCTGCAGTTAACTGCTTTTAATGCATAAGTAAAGGTAAAGGGACCCCTGACCATTAGGTCCAGTCGTGGCCGACTCTGGGGTTGTGGCACTCATCTCACTTTACTGGCTGAGGGAGCTGGCGTACAGCTTCCGGGTCATGTGGCCAGCATGACTAAGCCGCTTCTGGCGAACCAGAGCAGCGCACAGAAACGCCGTTTACCTTCCCGTCGGAGCGGTACCTATTTATCTACTTGCACTTTGATGTGCTTTCAAACTGCTAGGTTGGCAGGAGCAGGGACCGAGCAACGGGAGCTCACTCCGTCGCGGGGATTTGAACCGCCGACCTTCTGATCAGCAAGTCCTAGGCTCTGTGGTTTAACACATAGCATATTGCAAAACATGGTAAAGTCAGAGATGTTGTCAATTTAAAACATAGGGTCCCACATTTAAATAAAGGCCTAATTCATAAATGTTGATATTTTCACCCCTCCCATTGCAAGAATCTCCTGATCTGATATTTTGAGAAAGGAGTGGGCGGAAACTGCTCTTCTACTGCTACTCCTGCCTGACTGCCTGACTCTGTGTGTGGAGAGAGTCTTATCTATGCAGTGACTAGATGGCTGAGTGGGAGCTGTAACATTCATGCAAGACAGTAGTTCTTTAGTTTGTAGTAGCTGTTAGAAATAAAAGGAGTTATGCTTCACAGCTAGCTTCTGCGTTATTTATACTCTGCATGAGTCTGGTGCCCACAATGCACAGTTGTGAGTCCAGCGCACTGGGACCTGTTTTCCAGGATTGGAAGGTCTCTGAAAGTGCTCCAGTCGCCTAGCCCAGTCGGGGCAGAACCAGTTATTGAGCCCAGTCGCTGCACATCGGTTGAAAGGCATACTGACAATAAAATGCTTGAATAGGATTAAGGGAGAAGCTTAAAATTCAAGGCCTCTGATTTAGTAACACAAAGAGAATGAGGAAATGTTCAACAAATGTTTTCTCTCTAGACTTCAAGCTAACACTCCGGCCTTTGGCCACAGCCACAACACATGTTTAAAGCACACACACACACAAATCCTGGGAACTGTAGTCCCCCCCCCACAGCTAGAGTTCTCGGCACCCTTTACAAACTACGGTTCCCAGAATTCTTTGGAAGTAGTCATGTGATTTAATTGGGCTGGGTGTACACAGCACTAGAGGACCCCCATTCCTGTTACAGGCAGTCAGGTGCCTAAATCCTGCCCCCGCCCCTGTAAAATATGATGGATGCCGTTTCAGAATCCTGGATAGGACAGATTCTGAAATGCAAAATGCACACTCGTCCTGCGTTTTCTATCCTTCTCTCGGGCATTCTTAATCACCACCAAAAGCTCTTTGTACCTGCCCATTCTTTATGAACTCCACATCAATGGTTGTCTTGCGTAAAATATCTCCAAAAGCATAATCCATATTCCGGCCATGGTATATGTTCCCATTGTTATCCTGAGCGATGATACTGGTGCAGAATCTGTGGGACAATAAAAGATCGTGGGGTGAAAAGGGACACTCCACATCTGGGATAGCTCAGTTGGTAGAGCATGAGAATGTCAATCTAAGGTCGTGGGTTCGAGCCCCACGTTGGACAAAAGATTCCTGCATTGCAAGGGGCGAGACTAGATGACTCTGGAAGTCCCTTCCAAGTTCCTACAATTCTATAATTCTATGGTTCTATATCCACACAAAGATTATGTGTTTCCCCTGATATTTCATCTAGAAAATAAGCAACACTGATCAAATGGACATCCTTCCCTTTTGGGGGGCACCTATTGCTGTGATAGCAACAGCTCTTGTGAGCGCTTGAAACCCCCCCGCCCCGCAAGGTCTCCCCCATTCACTTAAATGGACCTAAATGTGTAACACTCCCCCTCCATTGGAATGAATGGTGAAGTCTGTTTTACACAAGAACTGCGTACACCTATATCGGAGCTGTTATGATAACATATAAAAATGCTAATTACTTAAGATGCAATGTTGTGCAGTCAACTGGAAGTAAGCTCCCTTGAACACAGTGGGGCTTACTTCTGAGTAGCCAAGCCCAACATCGCCCCTAGTATAGCTGGGTCAATTTGCCTTGGCAAATTACGGCTGCTGAGATTTTGATTTATGTGGAAATTGTTTCCCATTTGGTTGTGTATTTTTTTTGGATGTGGTTTATTTATTGTTTATGACTTTTGTAATTATGTAAATCTTGTTATGCTGTCAGCCGCCTTGAGCATTGTTTTTTAACTGTGGAGAGGCAGCATACAAAAAAAAATGATGATGATGATGATGCATTTAAAGCACACAACCTCCAGCAAAGCATCTCAGGAACTGCAATTTGTTAAAGGCGCTGGGAAAAGTAGCTGTGTAAGGGGCAAACTACAGTTCGCAGGATTCTTGGAGAGGGGTGTTCTTTAAATGTGCATTGTGGAGACAGTGTTTTTAAAGATACCGTACAAGAAATTCCTTGCAGTAGTGAGCTCTTCCTTACCAACGTCAAGGACACTTACGCAGTAGATTCGTAGGCCAAATTGATGAGTAAGCCATCCCCAACGTTTAGCCCCAGTGCTTGGCAGAGTCCCCGGATCTCGCCTGCAAACGGCTGAGGGGCAAAGGATTCTAATTCTTCCGCCAGAGGCCGGATAATCGCATGAACCCACTTGGGAACCACTTCGCTGAAAAACAAAGAAAACACAGCAATAAACCGGGGTCACTGGCTTCGGAGGGGCTGCAGCTGAGCGACAGGAGAACCTCTGAATGCAGAACGATGGCAGTCAGGCTTTGAGACAATTGTGAGCAAGAAGACCTGCCTTGCTTTCAAATGGAACCGCTGAGAACCCAAACCATGGGAACCCAAGGAAAAAACAGCAGCTCAGATTGAGAAGTGAGGTGCCTCAGAGAGCAAGTGAGATCAGAGTGCTGCACCTGGGAAAGCAGGGTTCAAATTGCCACCTGGTAAGCAAAATGAAGGCTGCTTCCTCCTCCTTTTTTAGTTTTAAAACTATTTATTAAATGTCAAGTTGCATACACAGAGCTTTTATACACAGATTCTATTGGCAGAAACTCTGGCTTTATATAATGTGCTGCACCTTTAACTCAATTAAGGAGAAAACGGCGGGGAACAGGAGGCACACCCCCACAAAAAAATGCAGGTGTTAAAAGCTGCCTCAACTTGTTTAATGAAAGCGTGAACCCACATATGAATTAAGATTTTATCAATGTTTCATTGTTTTTTAATGACTGCGTTTCCCATGCTTTTAGCTTGTTTGTATCTGCAGGAGGAGCAGAAATAAGTTTATAATAAGAGGAATAATTTATAGCCAAACAAAAAAAGGAAACAGCTACTCAAACAGGCTTGGTCTTTTAGCGGCACTTGTTTTTATCAGCAGGAGGAGTAGAAATACAATAAGAGGAATAATTTGCAGCCAAACAAAATAGGAAACAGCTACTCAAACAGGCTTGCAGAAAGCACTTGCAGAAAGTTGTTTGGAGATGATGGAAAAGATATCCATATCCGTTTAAAAATAAAATAAAAATAACAGTAATTATAATTTCGAAGCGCTGATGTGGCCACCACCAATCCCTTTTCTCCCACTGCAAGTGGGAAAATTCCCACAACGGTATCTCCAGTGCGGACTCACTCGATGAGCTGGTAGAAAGCAGCTCGCAGGAACTCCGGGTCGAAGTGGCGCAGGACCGGCTTCCATCGCTCCTCGGGCGCGCTATCCAAGCTGACATTGCACAGCAAGGGCGCAGCCACAGCAGCAGCAGCCCCGGAGATGTGGGGGGCAGCAGCGCCCCTGCACAGCAGCCTCAGCAACAGCAGGAGGCAGAAGGAGCTCCAGGCAAGCCCGGGCAGCAGTGGCAGCCGCCGCTCCATGGCTGCGACCCAAAAGCAAACAGGAGCTCAAGCTAGGAGCCCGGATATGGGGAGGAAAGGCGGCGCGGAGGGAGGGAATGCAAACGAAAGGCGGAGCGCCGCTGTGCGCGCATCAGGGCTTATTGCAGGGCCAAAAATAGAAACGCCCCCCCCCCCTTTCCTTTCACCTCTCCCTGCGATTGGTCATGTTGTTTGGATGCCTGATTATCGTCTTCCAAAGCAACTCTTCTATTCCGAAGTTAAAAAAGGAAAGCGTAATGCTGGTGGTCAACGAAAGAGGTTTAAAGGCTCTCTCAAGGCAAATATTTAAAAATGAAGTATAAATACTGACAATTGGGAGTGCTCCCGTTGGAGAACAGCCTTTGCCAAAGGTGTCATGGGCTTTGAAGATGCTTGAACTCAGGATGAAAGTGAGAAAGTTGCTAAGAGGAAGGCATGTCTGGCAAACCCTCACCGTGATCAATTCCTGCCCGGAAACCTATGCCCCCACTGTGGAAGGACGTGTGGATCCAGAATTGGCCTCCACAGTCACTTACAGACTCACTATTAAGACTGTTTATGGAAGACAATCTTCCTCGGCTACGAGTGATTGCCAAAGAAGATGATTTAATAGCTGCAGAGCTGGCAGTAACCCGACAGGTGGTGCAGCAATAAAAGCCCGCAGGTTGAGATGAGGGTTGGACCAGATTACCCTCCAGCAACTCCTGCAGCCAAGCTGGTGACAAATGTATTGCTCCACTTTCCTTTGGACATCAGCAGGGCCATGGGGAGGGTGTCATCTGGGCAGCCCATGACCTCCATACATACAGACCAGGCTTGTGCCCCAGGAAGGCCACTTTGGTGCTGCTAACAAGGCAAAAACAACAGGAGAGGCAGCCATTAAGTGCTACCAGTCTCTGAAGCCACAGCAGGCGCTGCGATTCTCCAGTGGTTTGACTTCATTTCATTCTTTTTTTTATTATTTGTATACCGTCTTTCTATCTTACAATACTCAAGGCGGTTTACAAGCTGATGTTCTAGCAATCCAATGCAACACAAAAATGTGATAATAAAACAAAATTTTAAAATAAGCAACCTACATCAAAAAGTAACATTGAACAATTATTAGGTAAAGGTAAAGGGCCCCCTGACCATTAGATCCAGTCGTGACCGACTCTGGGGTTGCGGCGCTCATCTCGCTTTACTGGCCGAGGGAGCTGGCATACAGCTTCCGGGTCATGTGGCCAGCATGACTAAGCCGCTTCTGGCGAACCAGAGCAGTGCACAGAAACGCCGTTTACCTTCCCCGCCAGAGCGGTACCTATTTATCTACTTTGATGTGCTTTTGAACTGCTAGGTTGGCAGGAGCAGGGACCGAGCAATGGGAGCTCAACCCGTCGCAGGGATTCAATCCGCCAACCTTCTGATTGGCAAGTCCTAGGCTCTGTGGTTTAACCCACAGCGCCACCCACGTCCCTAGCAGTATAAAATATCAACATATAAAAGTTCAACAGAAATCTATTCAACAGTAACAATAAATAATTTCTTAACTATAATCAATAAAACAATGGCAAGCCACAGTACATAAAATAATACAATGCAAATTGAGAAGCAGAGACTAGAGGGTGGAGCAAGGCAGGTGGAAAGAGTCTCTTCCCTGATGGAGTCTCTCCCCTCCCTGATGGAGTCTCTCCCCTCACAGTTCTTCATCCAGGCAAAGCTCCCTCATGAGGACTCCTAGGGCCAGGGGGTGGGGTAAGGCAGGTGGAAAGAGGCTTCACCCCCAAAGGTGTAGTCTGTTGTCTCTCGAGAAAGACAGACGCCCACAACATTCTTATGTGATATGTATTAGTGGGACAATACGGTAGGGATCAAGTGCAGCTTCTCAGCCTCCCCCTAGGCAACACTGCTTACCACTGAGAGCTCTTGCCTAACCGGAATGTGTCCTTGAGCTATGATATCGTCTATTGCACTGCCAGGACGGATGGGGAGAGCTGGGTGTAGAAACCTCGGACTTTTGTGTGGTTGGTCATCCTACCAAGGCAATTGTGGCACCTGTTGCTCCACCTCCCTCTATCCCTGGGCCCACCCATTAGCATAATGCGGCCCCCAGACTGCAGTTTACCATAAGGCAGTGTGGCCCTCAGCCTGAAAATGAGTTATCCATCCTTGCTGCCTACCCTAGGAAGAGCAGTAGTGTCACAACACACACACAAACATCAAATGTTGTCCAATGAGACTCAGCCAAGTTAGTCGCCTTAATTTTACAATACAGTGGTACCTTGGTTCTCAAATGCCTTGGTACAGAAACAACTTGGAGCCCAAACACTGCAAATCCGGAAGTAAGTGTTCTGGTTTGTGAACTTTTTTTGGAAGCCAAACGTGCTCCATTTTGAGTGTTATGCTTCCATTTCGAGTGCCACGCTTTGGTTTTGAGTGTTACGCTGAGGTTTGTTTTTGCTATTATTTTGTGTTTTTGTGGCTTTTTTGTTTTGTTTTTGTGACTGTGTGGAACCCAGTTCAGCTACTGAATGATATTGTGATTGCAGTACATTGTTTATTGCTTTCACTTAATGGATCAATGGTCTTGTTAAATAGTAAAGTTCATGTTAAATTGATGTTTTGGGGATTGCTTTTAAAAGTCTGGAACAGATTAATCCATTCTGCATTACTTTCTATGGTAAAGCACACCTTGGTTTTGGAACACTTTGGTTTTGGAATGGACTTCCAGAACGGATTCTGTACTCAGAATAACATTCTTAACAAGTACCCATGGGAAGGATCTAAAATATATTTTACAGGAATACAGAAGTTACATCCTTCCATCTATGTAAAACATTTACAGATTTGTGTTCAGACACAGATTTATTCCCAAATCAATCCCATTGCTGCCCACAGGGTTTGCTCCTCTGAGCATGTAGGTCTAAGACCCAAGTAACTGTTCTTTCGTGAATAAGCAGTGATTCTAGACTCATTATTTTGCAGGTGGAATTGACCAACATACTGGCGGTTTTAGGTTGTGCAGTTAAAGTCGATTAGGCACCCTTGCCACAACAAGCTCACCCCTAAAACAATCTTTTTCCATACCGAAAATGCCTGATGAGCAAAAGTGACAATTGCTTGACTCAACTTAGTGTAACCTCTCTGCAAACAAGACCGAATGAATGCTCAACACAAAAGTCGTCTGGAAGCAGCCATAATTAGTCTTTAATCTGCCACCAGTTGGAAATATATTTTAAGTTAAGTTTCATCTTTGCATCAGAGGTCGAAACACCTTTCAGGTATTCTACCTGGTTCTCACCACCACAACCAATGGCCAGGTTTGGATGATCACCTCTTTGCTTACAAAGCTATAAATGAGCAGCCCCTTCGCTGCATCCTTCGTGGAAGGAACAACCAAGCTAGGAAGCCAGGAATTTACTATAATTTGCTACAATCCTCTGTTTTGTCTAAACTAGGGAATTGCGGTTCTGAACAAGTCAGCATGTTAAAGCACGGTTTGAAGTTGGTTTGATATACTGGCTTGCTCCAAAGGTGGCAAACATAATTTAACAGTTCAGGCAAAATGAAGTTAATTGCAGGTACGAGATGTCTTTGTCGGAGCTGGTTCATTCAGTACGATTAGTTAACACAGTCGGTTTTATTTCCGGGTCCTGGCATCACGCCAGTTATTTCACCAGCTTTTTCCTCTGCTTCAAGAGTGCCTCTCGTAACGCCAGCTGCAAAATCAGAAAGATAAACATCAGCACGCAATACTTGGGTAATGCTTATACTCCATCACCCAAGCCAGGCATGGGAAACCTTTCTCCATGCGGCACACCTTTCCCAGAATCAGACCTGCAGGCCAAATTTGGCAGGTGGGCAGGGCTACCTGCCTGCCAATTGCACAACAGCATTATTGTCACACGATTAACAGGTGTGGCCCGACCACCTATTAAGTGTGCAGCTCTGCAAGTCTCCAAAGCTTATGTGGGGAATGCAGGGAGATTTCAGAAGGCTGTAAGACAGCCCTGCACTCCTGTTTCAGCCTGAAAAGGCCAGGACTAGCCACCTGAGAAACAGTTTCTATTGCAAATGCAATTCTGGTTCTAAACGCAGCATAAGGGGTCTCTATAGTATAGTGTATTTTAAAATGGGGTTTTGGAGTTTTTATGGGTTTTTGAATGTTTTATGTAGTTTTTATGTAGTTTTATGGTAGTTTTATGTAGTTTTTCAATTTCATTGTTCTGCAAGGGACAATGACAATAAAGATATTGTAATCGTATCGTAATCATAATCATAATCGAAATGGGAGCAGCACAAGGGCTGCCTTAAAGGACTTCTCAAAAGCACACTTTGCAGCATCAGATGTTCTTCCTTTAAAGGAAAAGGGAGGTGCGTGCTTCAGACAGTGTTTCTCCTTTAAGATTGCCTGCTTGCTGACTTCAGGGGATTCCCCTGTGCTGACATTGTTTCCTAACTGCAGCTCCTTCTGAAAGGGGCTTCCCCAAAACGTGACTTCGCCAAACGGGAAGTCTCTGCCTGATGCCCTGGAAATCCCAGCTTCTGTGATTTCACAAGCCACTTCCTTTTCTCGGTTATCTCTATCCAGACACGAGGGACAGAGGCTCAGATTTAGAAAAGTGGAAAAGGTGGAAAATGAAGCTGGGGGTAAACACAGGTCTAAGTGGTGCTGAGAACTAGGGAGGCTAACCCATTCATCGCTCCACCTTCACCATGAAAACAGGCACACCTGCTGCACCTGTGCTCCTTGCAGCCTGTTGATGAGACACAATTCTCCTGTTTGCAATTAACTAGAAACCATTTCCAGCCTTCTCTTAAGGACAAGGTGCTCCTCTTACATAGTCACTGCAATTATTGGTTTCCAGTAAATCCCTTGCGGGTGGCGCTGTGGTCTAAACCACTGAGCCTCGGGCTTGCCAATCAAAAGGTCGGCGGTTCGAATCCCTGCGACAAGGTGAACTCCCGTTGCTCAGTTCCAGCTCCTGCCAATCTAGCAGTTTGAAAGCACGCCAAAAAGTGCAAGTACAGTGGGACCTCGGGTTACATACACTTCAGGTTACAGATGCCGCTAACCCAGAAATAGTACCTCGGGTTAAGAACTTTGTTTCAGGATGAGAATAGAAATCGTGCTCCGGCGGCACGGCAGTAACAGGAGGCCCCATTAGCTAAAGTGGTGCTTCAGGTTAAGAACAGTTTCAGGTTAAGAATGGACCTCCGGAACGAATTAAGTACTTAACCTGAGGTACCACTGTAGATTAATAGGTACCGCTCTGGTGGGAAGGTAAATGGCATTTCCGTGTGCTGCTCTGGTTTTGCCAGAAGCAGCTTAGTCATGCTGGCCACATGACCCGGAAAAACTGTCTGTGGACAAACGCCGGCTCCCTTGGCCTTTAAAGCAAGATGAGCGCCGCAACCCCAGAGTCGTTCACAACTGGACTTAACTGTCGGGGGTCCCTTTACCTTTTTAAACCCCTGAGCTTGTTTGCAAGAGGCAGTGCCACAAAATTAAAAAAGGAGGGGGAACCCCCTCATCTTCCAGACATGCCATTTGGAAACCTGACTTCTGCCCCTTGCACAGAACACATTATGCGAAGCAGGTTCAGAAGGGAACTGTAGATAAGCATCTATCTTTGCACATGGAGGTTTCTCCCTGTGTTCTGGAGCCCGGACTGTGCATGACTCCGGGATCTGGGGATGCTTAAGAGAGAGAGGAACATGCTGGTTTCAGGCATCTGCACATGGGCAGGGTTGGGAACAGACACATATTGTTAGGGTGGAAGTAGTGGTGTAGCCCTGCTGCTCCCTTCCACACACTCAGTAGCTCAGTTGGTGGAGCACGAGACTCTTAACCTCAGGGTTGTGGGTTCGAACCCCACGTTGCGTAAAAGATTCCCGCATTGCAGGGGGTTGGACTAGATGACCCTGGTGGTTCCCTTCCAACTCTACAATTCTGTGATTTTTAAGTAAGTAGTGCCCTAAGAGGCCTTTTGTACCCTGTTGAAATATGAAGTTGAACAACTTAACTATATAGCAAAGAAAGCAATTTCACCAATGTGGTAAACTGCCACTCCTAACTGGGGAAATCCCTCCTTTTGGGTCTTTGGCCAGATCTTTTCACAGGTGTGAGAAGCTTTCAAGGGGAGCAAAGCTGCGAGGAACTTGCCTGCTTCTCCCTGAATGAGCGCTTGTTTTTGGACCGGACGTTGTTGCTGTATCGCATCATCATGAAATTCTTCTGCTTCTTCTTCTCTTTGTTGGTGGAGCTGGCAAAAGGGTTCAGCTTAGATTTCTTCTTCACAAATTCTTTCCTGCCCGTCTTGCCAGCCTAAAAGCGAAAGGGGGAGGAAAGAAAAAACCCGCTAAAACTCACACACACAAACTGTTCTCTTACTTGTTTTAAAATATATGAAAAATAACACTTTGTAGCCAATGCACCATCATAAAAACAATTCAAGGTTGCTAGAATAGGCATGGCTTTAGGTCGGGGTTAACGTCTGGCAAGGCCACCGTTATGTGATTTCAATGGGAGAACTTGGGAGTTTCTTCCAGTTGCGAAGTGGAAATAGAAATCAGTTAGAAATGGGACTGAGAAGCTAGACATGAGCAACACTGGAAGGATAGGCCATTAAATACACCCGTGGACTTCCCTGTGTTTAGGGCTAAGAAGAATTTTATTTTTTTACAGCCAGGCAGTTTGGAGCTTCTGAGAAAGAGATGTTAAATTTAGCAATCAACACACAGTTATGACGCTTGATTAGAGTTGCGTAACACTTCCTCTTTCCCCCAATTCTGCTGCTTTGCATAATACTGGTCTTGCTCATCATGAGACTGGCATTGACCCTGAAGCCTCACTCTCCCAGCACCTAAAAAGCTCATCTTCCTGAACACAAGAAGAGTCTTGCTGGATCAGACCAAAAGCCCACTTAGTCTAGCTGTCATAGTTGATCCGGCGAGATCCTGTCCTCACAGTGGCCAAGCACATGTTAAATTAAAGCCCTTAAGCAGGGTTGCCTGAGAGCAACAACAAGCATCTCATTTGTGATTCCCAGCAACCGGTTTTCAAACAGCCATTTTTCTCTAGTAGCTACTTATTCCCCGTGAATTTGTCAGGAACCTCTTTTGAAACCACCCAAATTGGGGCCAGATCCGCCTGGCCATCATTTCAAGCATAAACAAAACTATTTGGACAGAACGCCTCACCATTGCTGTGGCCAGCCGCGTCTCTTTATCCGACTTGGGTTTCTTGTGAAGATGCTCGATGTCCCTGAGCGAAAGCAGCTCTCCCCTGAAAAGAGCAAATGCAATAATATGGCCTCATGCGTCGACTATTCCCCCCCCCCCCCTTTAGAAGAACAATGACTGGCCCACTGAGACTGCACAAACTTTAGGGGCTGGAGCAAATCATAGGAACTTTGTGCACAAGTTCCATGCACTGGCTACCAATTAATTCCTGGGCCCAATTCAAAGTGCTGGCTTTGACCTATAAAAGCTAAATGGCTCAGGACCACAATACCTCAAGGACCACCTCTTCCCAAATGAACCTACCCAGACCCTGAAATCATCTTCTGAGGCCCTCCTTCGTGCGCCTCCTCCTAAAGAGGTCCAGAGGGTGGCGCTGTGGGTTAAACCACAGAGCCTAGGACTTGCCAATCAGAGGGTCAGCGGTTTGAATCCCTGCGACAGGGTGAGCTCCCGTTGCTCAGTCCCTGCTCCTGCCAACCTAGCAGTTCGAAAGCACGTCAAAAGTGCAAGTAGATAAATAGGTACCGCTCCGGCGGGAAGGTAAACGGCATTTCTGTGTGCTGCTCTGGTTTGCCAGAAGCAGCTTAGTCATGCTGGCCACATGACCCGGAAGCTGTACGCCGGCTCCCTCGGCCAATAAAGCGAGATGAGCGCCGCAACCCCAGAGTCGGTCACGACTGGACCTAATGGTCAGGGGTCCCTTTATCTTGATTTTATTCTGTGAACCACCCTGAGACCCCCAGGTATAGGGCGGTATATAAATTCAATTAATAATAATAATAATAATAATAAATAATTTACCTGGACTCCTCCTCATTCTCTATTTCAATATTTTTCCTCTTTGCTGCCTTGCCAGGCGCAGACTTCAGTTCCTTGCTAAGCTGGGCCAGGCGGATTTTCTGGAATTCCTCCTGGGTGAGGAGTCTGCTGCTGCTGACAGCTGTCGCCTTGGCCTTCCGCTCTTCCACAGGCATGCTTTCGATTTGTTCTGCCTTTAAAGCAAAAGTGCACATGAAATCTGAGTATGTTGTTTTATTGCTAAGTGACTCCACCCTGTGGCAGTTATGCATTTGTACACCAGGTTCTGCAAGGACTCAGAATTTGGACCACAGAGGCCCCGCCGTGTCCGTATTTCCAGGGTTCTGGACTAGCACACTAGCCTCAGCAACACAGGCGTATGGATTTAAATCAGTTTCACCGCCAACACTTCCCAGCTTCTTGATGAAATGCTGTTATGCAAATGCACCCAACAAGCAACTCTGTGCATGGATTTTAAAGATGTTTTTGCTAAAATGCAGCAGAAGCAGAAGCAGCAGCAACTCACTAGCTTTTGCTGTTCCTCATCGGAGGAATGATGCATGTCAACCCATTCTCCATCCTCATCATCTTCCTCCTCAGCGGAACTGGCAGTCTCCCAGCCATCTGCAACGGAGGGGAAAAGATGTTGGAAGCTAGATATCACCCAGCCCTAATTGTAAGAGTCACACACAGATGATCACAGCCAAGCATACACATGTAAGGTACCCTCCCCATCTCTAAGAAATAATAATAATAATAATAATAATAATAATAATAATAATAATAATAATTTCTTATTTATACCCTGCCCATCTGGCTGAGTTTCCCCAGCCACTCTGGGCGGCTCCCAATCGAGTGTTAAAAACAATACAGCATTAAATATTAAAAACTTCCCTAAACAGGGCTGCCTTCAGATGTCTTTTAAAGATAAGATAACTACTTCTTTCCTTCACATCTGAAGGGAGGGTGTTCCAGAGGGTGGGTGCCACTACCGAGAAGGCCCTCTGTCTGGTTTTGTAACCTAACATCTCGCAATGAGGAAACCGCCAGAAGGCCCTCGGAGCTGGACCTCAGTGTCCGGGCTGAATGATGGGGGTGGAGACGCTCCTTCAGGTATACAGGACCAAGGCCATTTAGGGTTTTAAAGGTCAGCACCAACACTTCAAATTGTGCTCGGAAATGTACTGGGAGCCAATGCAGATCTTTCAGGACCGGTGTTATATGGTCCCAGAGGCCTCTCCCAGTCACCAGTCTAGCTGCCGCATTCTGAATTAATTGCAGTTTCCGGGTCACCTTCAAAGGTAGCCCCACGTAGAGCACATTGCAGTAGTCCAAGCGGGAGATAAGTAGAGCACGCACCACTCTGGCGAGACAGTCCGCAGGCATGAACTATGTAATACCCCGCTCCCATCTCTCACCTGCGAGGACCCAGTTATATCCCAGAGAGGCTCTCATGGAGGGTGGAAAGACAGGTATAAAACTACAGTGGTACCTCGGGTTACATACGCTTCAGGTTACAGACTCTGCTAACCCAGAAATAGTGCTTCAGGTTAAGAACTTTGCTTCAGGATGAGAACAGAAATCGGGCTCTGGCGTCGCAGCGGCAGCAGGAGGCCCCATTAGCTAAAGTGGTGCTTCAGGTTAAGAATAGTTTCAGGTTAAGAATGGACCTCCGGAACGAATTAAGTACTTAACCCGAGGTACCACTGTACTTCCATGCATCCAGACACTCACAACCACATAATGCCTTGAACAATACAGCCTCAGTTACCTATCAGCACTGGCAGCAAATGTAAACATGAGACATAGACAACTAAGCATTTCCTGTTTGCGAACGTACTTGCAGAAGTTTAGGAAATCTATCCTGAAAGGGACCACGCTGGCTTGGTCTCCCTCTAACACCAACATGGCACCTGCAGAGACCTTTCCTGGCACCCACGGGGTCTCTCTTCCCCCTGCTAAAATTTGACATGAAAGAAGCCAGCCAGAATAGGCCCCACAGTGTGTTGTGATGCCAGCATCGCTTTGCAAATGTGCCCGCAGGCCCAGAGCAGTGGGAGACCTCCAGAAACGCAAAAGCAAAACTAACCTCCTTCCAGATCCCCATCTCCTCCCTTATTCTCAAGTTCTAGGACTTCAGCTCCTGGGATGTAGTCTTTGGCATCCAACGCCCCGTATTCGTGGATTTTGGCCTCCGACGTGGCTTCTGTTGGTTTACCCTAAGAGCAATCCAAGCGTTCATGTTTTATTATTTATTTTTTTTAGAATAATATTTATTAAAGTTTCAAAAAAGTTACAAGAATGAAAGAAGAAAAAAAAACAAAAAAGAAGCAAAAAAAAGATACAAAATACAAAAAGTAAAAACAATTAAAAACAAATCAACCTTTTCATATCCTGACTTTCATTTGCTTGTTTCCCTGACCTCCTCGCACCTCCCTTTTTTGTATTCTAGTTCAATTAGTTGTTTCAGCAAATCCTTTCCATTTTTGCTTTTATCTTAATAATTTATCTTAATATGTTATAACTTTACATTCTCACCTGTTAACAATCCATCTTTAAATACTCCTTTATAACATTACTGCTAAAACCACATAACTTCATTCCAACATCCTTCTAACATTCCTTCCAAGCGTTCATGTTTTAAAAGGAGCAACACATTCTGGCTACAAACTGCACAGGAGTAATTTATTTGAGACAAAATATTGTAATCCACAAGGTGTAGTGACGGTCACAGACTTGGACGCCTTTGTGTGTTCTGTTGAGTGAGGCTCCTGTCAGTACGGGGTTTCCTTTTTTAAGTCAGCAGAGTCACCCAGAATGTCTCTCAGAATCTTCTTTCTCAGGTTATCTGTCAGTGAATTCCCATGTGGGAATAAACACCTCACCCATTCCAGCTCTGCTTAATGTATTTATTGAAGAATTAACACTACAACTTAAACAACTACAGTTGTACCTTGGAACCTGAACGCCCTGGAACTCGGACATTTTGGCCCCCGAACGCTGCAAACCCAGAAGTGATTGTTCCAGTTTGCGAACATTCTTTTGGAACCCGAACGTCCGACGGGGCTTCCGATTGGCTGCGGGAGCTTCCTGCAGCCAATCAGAAGCCGCAATTTGGTTTTGGAAGTCGAACGGACTTCTGGATCGGATTCCGTTTGACTTCCAAGGTATGACTGTACTGGTCTAAGGAAAAATGAAGTAAAATTAAGTATAGAGAATCATTCCTCCTCTCTGTTCTTCATTCACCTGGGCACAGTAACAGCCACGCTTCTCTCCTTCAGAGCATGTCTAATAAAGAAGTCGGTCCCCAAGGAAACCCTGTTGCTAGGGAAGACCTGTTGCTGGAAGAAAACGTGTTGCTAGGGGCAAAACTATGCAAGGATTGTTTCAAATCTATTTTTAGACTAACTCTAATAGCTCCTGTTTTCCAGGAAAAGCTCTCTGCCTTGCACTCCATGAAAGCAGACAGAATTTGCAGGTTGCAGAACAATCCCTTTCCCTAAAATGTCCAAAACAACATACAACCACATCCTACTATTTCATTCAGCCACGAGGAAGTTAATATTCCAGAGATGCACTTTATCAAGTGTTTAACAAACCAGTTATCGCACTAGCACTGAAAACTCAAGGCATGCTTTACCCGGAATTTTTTCTGCAACATCTTTGGATTGAGCGACCGGAACAAATGTATCAACGTTCTTGCCGACATCATTACATCTGCAGAGAAAAATGGGACTGAATCGAAGACGTTCTCAGGGCAGGGTTCACACTGACTATAAAGCACATTTCTCAATTAAACTAGCTTTTCTCCTGGAAGTCGCTTTCCATTTTTCACGGAAACAAATGAAAAGGGCACCCAAACTCTCGATACAATAAAAATGAACTAAAATATCATAGGCAAATAAAATATTCACGGAGTCAATGGAATCAAAGAAACCCAGCAATTCTTTGAATAAGCAGCCGGCACATGGGACAGAGCACAGCGTAGACTTAATAGGCTCCTAGTTCTCATGAACCAACAGGGAGAGAAACCCAAATATGTCCTTAAATCAAATACGTTCCCATGTAAAGTAGCAAACTTACTCTTGTTTTTATGGGATCTGTACTGTGCCAGGTCTTGCAGCAAGTCTTCCGTCATGGCTAGAGGGCATCTAGCAGATATCTCTTTAATAGCATTAATCCTGGAAAAATTAAAGATATTTAAAAATATCAAACGATGATAAAATTATGGTATGCTTGAAAAGTGTGGAAGCAACCAAAAATCTGCTCTAGAAAAAACTGGAATCTACAAGTTGCATAGGCAAATCCACTTCTTTTTCATTGTTTAAACTGCTTCGTGAGTAATGGCAAATTGCTATTCAGTGGAAGTTGTAGTACAAGATGAAAACTAAGAATCAAAACACACATTCCTAACAGGAAATAGAAGCACTTCCGCTCAGTCTAACCCAGGGTTTCCCCAACTCGGGTTTCCGGCTCTTTGGGGACTACAATTCCCATCATCCTTGTGAAGAAACCAGAGGCCTTTCTCCTGGGCATGGTCGGCCAATTGGTGCCAAAAAAGGATAGAACTTTCTTTATGTACGCCACAACAGCAGCAAGAATACTCATCGCAAAGTACTGGAAGACACAAGATCTACCCACCCTGGAAGAATGGCAGATGAAAGTAATGGACTATATGGAATTGGCGGAAATGACTGGCAGAATCCGAGACCAGGGAGAAGAGTCGGTGGAAGAATATTGGAAAAAATTCAAAGACTACTTGCAGAAATATTGTAAAATTAATGAAAGTTAAAATGATGTTGGATTGAAACGAACTGGTTTTAGCAATAAGGCTAGAATGAATTCGCAAAAATAGATTGATAATAGATGAAAATATAAAGTTATAATATATTAAGATATTGGATTAAGAATAAAACAAAGAGGGAAAGGATTTGCTGAACTAAATATGTGAATTGGAATACAGAAAAGGGAGGTGTGAGGGGGTCAGGGAAATAAGTAAATGACGTATAAGCTATGAAAAGATGGACTTGTTTTTAACTGTTTGTTTTCTCTATTTTGTATTCTGTAATTTTTTTTCTCTTGTATTTCTGTAATTCTGTACTTTCTCTTTTTATTTTTTCATTTTTTATTTTTCTTCTCTGTTGACATCTACTTTGTAACCCATTTATTTTTCTAAAATCTTAATAAACATATTATTTAAAAAAATACAATTGCCATCATCCTTGACCACTGGTCCTGCTAGCAAGGGATGATGGGAGTTGTAGTCCAAAAACAGCTGGAGACCCAAGTTTGGGAAACCCTTGTCTAGCCACTTCCCACCCATATTCACGCATATCCAAGCTCAGACGTCCCTGAGCTTTAGAGTTTTACTTACCCGACGGTCATCACTTCTGCAGAGTTCTTTTCCGTGACAAAGTTGTTGGCTATTGTCATCAGCACTGACTGGACAATCTGGCAATAAAGGAAGCCAAGAGGTAAGACAGATCCAGATTTGCCAACGCTGCTGTTTTAACTGCATTTGTCACCACCCACGAACATACACACAAGCGTACAAATGCACTTTAAAAGCTTAAACAGAGCATCTTCCCTTTAGCTCTGGGCCACTTCACACTAGAAAAGTTACTTCCACGCAGGAGACAAAAACAGGTCAAAGGCCACCACCGTCCTTTCCTGCAAATTTGCAAGAAACTCATTTGGCACACCCAGAACCACCTTGAAAAACGAATGATGTTATCGTACACATTGTGTGAGAAGTTAGGGTCAGTAGCAGCACTGCAGGTGTCTACACAATATCAAAGTAAGCACATCCATGGGCAATTGTCACACAAGGCTATTTGCACTTAGAGTACCCAGTTATTTACTGTGTAGAAGGTGTCTTCCAGATAGGGCTGGTTGTGGATGCAAGGTCAAAGCAAAGGGTAACGAGAATGAGCTGCTTTGAAGTTGGCAGGTTTCAGACAAAGCCAATTAACATCATTTAATGTGTCGATACGAATGGAAGTCGTTAAAAGGGATTGTTATTTTGATTGGAGCGTAATTGGAATTTATAAGATTTTGGAACACAGAAATGAAGTAAACCATCAAACCATCAATTCCAGAATGCGAGGGGCCACCTAAATTGTATTATTTGGCATCTCAGTGATTGGTATTATTGTTTTATAACTTGGCATTGTTATAATGAGGTTATAATTGGATTATTTTAACTGAAAACTGATAAAAATGATTATATATAAAAACGACAAAGACATTTGACAAGCGTTTGCCAGACTGGATGAAAATGGCTAGCTGTACAAGCAAAAGCTTGCTAACTTCACGCCGCAGCTATGACGAAGGAGGAAAGAGGTGTGGCAGAGAGGGAAGCGTGTGAGCTCAAGGCTCACTGTGGCTGGATCTTGCCACACTAAAAGGTGGCTTGGCGAGATACCCATCTCAACATGGCCACTGAAATCACAAAGGCTCAGGAGTTGCTTCCCTTTGCCCTTTCCCGGCCCTTGGAAAGATCCATGTGATTTGGAAAGCGTGTCTGACGAAGACCTGGGAGACCCCAGTTCAAATGCTAACTCAGTCACGAAGCTCGACTTGAGCTAGTTACTGTCTCTCTCAGGATGACCTGCCTCACAGGCTTGTTGTGAGGAGAAAGTAGAGAGGGGGGAGAACCACATACACTCCCGTGAGCTTCTTGGAGAGGCGAAATGTAATAAATAAATGAGCGAATAAATGAATTACACACCTCAGGCGGGACAAGTTGATGGGAGGACTGAGCAGCAAAGAGGAGAATCTTGGTAACTTCTAGAAGGGGAAAGCAAAAGAGAAATAGGCTGTTGTAGAGATGGGGAAAATACAGATACAATTTCAAATTGGGGTAGCCTACAAAACGGAGGGGATATTAGGAACAAAGGAAGCTGCCTACACAAAGCCAAGGTTATTATGACCATCTCAGTAAAGGCAAAGGGACCCCTGACCGTTAGGTCCAGTCGTGACCGACTCTGGGGTTGCAGCGCTCATCTCGCTTTATTGGCCGAGGGAACCGGCGTACAGCTTCCGGGTCATGTGGCCAGCATGACTAAGCCACTTCTGGCGAAGCAGAACAGTGCACGGAAACGCCATTTACCTTCCTGCCAGAGTGGTACCTATTTATCTACTTGCGCTCTGACGTGCTTTCGAACTGCACAGTACTGTCTACAATAGACAATATTTGTTTGACATGGTGCAAGACAGAATCTTGTCATTGCTACAGATGGCAAAGGTAAAGGACCCCTGGACAGTTTAGTCAAAGGTGACTATGGGGTTGCGGCGCTCATCTTGCTTTCAGGCCGAGGGAGCTGGCGTTTGTCCGCAGACAGCTTTCTGGGTCATGTGGCCAGCATGACTAAACCACTTCTGGCGCAACAGGACACCATGACAGAAACCAGACCGCATGGAAATGCCGTTTACCTTCCCACCAGAGTACCTATTTATCTACTTGCGCTGGCGTGCTTTTGAACTGCTAGGTTGACAGGAGGTAGTACAGAGCAACGGGAGCTCACTCTGTTGTGGGGATTCAAACCGCCAACCTTCTGATCGGCAAGCCCTAGGCTCAGTGGTTTCAACCACAGCGCCACCCGCGTGACCACTTACCTCTTTGGTGTGGCTGCAGGAATCGCTGCAGGAAAGGGTAGTAGTTGAAGAGGAAAAGCTGGGGAGACAAAGAGCACCCACAAGATGTCAAATGGGCACCTTCATTTCTCGCCCCGGGTGAACTACTAAATATCCAGATCTCTGGGGAATGGAGGGTGTGCCATTGGAAGAGGGACTTGGGGCAAAGCCAGCAGCTACAATGGCATCAGTAGCAGGTGGAAACCTTGATTTCAAGAATGTTGGAGCTACAGCACCAGCCCAGCCCAGTAAAGGGAAGATAAATAGAGCAAAAAGCAATCTTTGGTTGCTCAACACAGTGTAATGGTGTCCTTAGGTCTCAATCACGCCATACAGTTAAAGCACTTTGATGCCACTCTAAGCAGCCATGGCTTCCCCCAAAGAATTCTGGGAGTTGTAGTTTGTGAAGGGTGCTGAGAGTTGTTAGGAGACGCCCTATTCCCCCCTCAAAGAGTTACAATTCCCAGCTGCAGCTCAGGGGTGGGGGGTGGCGGGGAGAGGGACCGAATCTGGTTTTTCTAAGAACTGCTCTTTATCAAAGGAAAGACAGCCAGCAGGACCACTGACATCAGTTGTAACTTTAAGAACTTGTCCGTGAGCCTGCTGTTTTTCCTCCTCCCTCCCATTCCATTTTTCCTCACGTGCCATGCCTCCAATGTCATCCTTTTTGGATAAAGAATGGGGTTATAAATGTTCAAAAAGCGCTATTCATAATCACATCATGAAAGCATCCATAAAGTTTTCATATGTGAATATTCATAAATGAAAACATGCACACACTTTTAAGAAATGTGGTTGTATATACAGTACAGAGAATGCCTGATATTTTATGTATTCATCTACCAAAATTTACACACCACTTGACTCTACCAAAAAGCTTTTAGAATATCAAAGCTGTTCAGAACATGAAAATTATCAGTAAAAAAGATTTTTATAAATATATTAAAAATACTGTATGTAGATTAATACCATTTTTGTACTCTCAACAGCTTGAAGAAGCTTGTACCCCCGTCCCAAATATCTGACAGCTTTTCTACATGTGCTGAAAACTGTATTAAGCCTACAGATTTCTTCCTACCTCATGGATTCCAACGAGCCTAGAAATCAGATCCATAAGCATCATTTTCACTTCAAACCTCTCCTTTGAAGTTTCCAGCTGCTTCAAAAGTTTCTCTGAGAAGTCTAAAGAAAGTAAAAAAGGAACCAAGGAAGAAGGGAGGGGGGTAGAGTTAGAGGAGGAGAAGAAAACTCAGAAAAGAAATCCTTAAGTCACTAGCATCCTGTGGTTATCACTGAGGGCTTTTTAAGTGAGTGGTTGTCTCAGATCTCCATCCTCCGCTAATCTAAAAATGTGCGGCCACTGGCTGTGAGGAGCAACCACAAAATCAACAGGACCTTTTGCCATTCAGGGGCTCCTCCTCCCCACACAGCTTCTGTGAGAATGAAAAAAACCTGTCCAATAGGTGCATTTTTGCTGAGGAGCTACAGGAAAATTCTGCTCCCCCTTGGGGGCAGTTTTGTCACAGTGCAGGAGTCAGGGTACCCATTGGTTTTAGGTGGAATAACAATATCTTCCAGGTCAAGTGTCCCACTGACCCAATGGTAGAGCCGTATCCTGCTACACCCAGCACCTAAAACCCTTTAAGTTCTCAACTTTTCCTATTCTGCTTCAATATCATCCTCTGCAAAGAGCACAAGAACTTGCCTTGTGGGTCGTGGATTAAGTGAATCGCTGAGAAGTTGAACACCTCTGGCTTCCGCTTTTTCTTGTGTTTCTGTGTGACGGGGGGAAACAGAAGAGAGCAACGTTCAGCAGGAAATGAGAACTCAAAGGTAAAGGTACCCCTGACTGTTAGGTCCAGTTGCGGACGACTCTGGGGTTGTGGCGCTCATCTCGCTCTATAGGCTGAGGGAGCCGGTGTTTGTCCTCAGACAACTTACTTCTGGCGAACCAGAGCAGCACACGGAAACGCCGTTTACCTTCCCGCCAGAGTGGTACCTATTTATCTACTTGCACTTTGACATGCTTTCAAACAGCCAGGTGGGCAGGAGCAGGGACCAAACAATAGGAGCACACCGCCAACCTTCTGATCGTAAATAACTATACGACTTAGAAGACATCTGAAGGCAGATCTGTACAGTGGTGTTCCGCAAGACGAATGCCTCGCTAGATGAAAAACACGCAAGACGAAAGGGTTTTTCATTTCTTGAGTTGCTTCGCAAGACGAATTTCCCTATGAGCTTGCTTCGCAAGACGAAAACGTCTTGCGGGTTTGCTTCCTTTTTCTTAAAGCCGTTAATACCCGGGGAATCCGCGCTCCGCAAGACGAAAAAATCACAAGACGAAGCAACTCGCGGAACGAATTAATTTCGTCTTGTGAGGCACCACTGTATAGGGAAGTTTTTAATGTTCGATGTTTCATTATGCTTTTATATTTGTTGGAATCCGCCCAGAGTGGCTGGGGCAACCCAGTCAGATGGGCGGGTTACAAATAATAAAATTTTAATCGTTATCTATCTAATGAGCTTCAAAGCTGATTTGAGTCCAGGTCACTCTGGCAAACTTCCAAGCATCGACCTGCTGGACCGCTCTGCCTCTCGCTGCTCACCTTTAAGACTTGCATCGCTTTCTCCAGCTTCTTCTTGTTCTTGGTGGTCTTCCTTCCCGTGGAGTATCGCACCATTAAGTCCCTTGCTGTGGGGCCATCGTCCTTGGGAAGGAATATCAGAGACAGAAGAGTGGTTTAACTCTCAAAACAAAGCCTTGCGCTGGGGAAAGCATGTAGTCATATCCTGCTGAACTGTAAAGTAATTCTGTTTGTCACCCGGAATAATAATAATAATAATAATAATAATAATAATATTTTTTAAAAAATTGTATCCCGCCCTCCCCAACTGAAGCTCAGAGCGGCTAACAACAGTAAAAGTAACACAGTTTACATAAAATCGCAATCTATTAGTTGAAATACATTCTAAAATCAATTCAGAATTAAATCAATTCAGAATCAAATTAATGGCAACCATTGGGCTAGAGTTCTATGAGGAAGGGGTCAGACTGTGCCTTGGCCAAAGGCCTGGTGGAACAGCTCTGTCTTGCAGGCCCTGTGGAAAGATGTCAAGTCCTGCAGGGTCTCTTGTGATTGAGCGTTCCACCAGATCGGGGCCACAGCTGAAAAAGCCCTGGCTTTGGTTGAGGCCAGCCTAACCTCCCTATGGCCCAGGACATCCAAAATGTTTTTGTTTGAAAACCGTAAGGTCCTCCATGGGACATACCAGGAGAGGCGGTCCCGTAAGTACGAGGGTCCTAGGCCGTATAGGGCTTTAAAGGTTAAAACCATTCCATCAGGCTGCCTCAGTGGAAGAGATGGGGAGCAAGGCGCACTCCATCAAGCTCAGCTGAAAAAGTAGCTCCATCAGGCACCTCCTGCCCCAGAGCTGTATATATGCCATTTTAAGAACTACTACTTAAAAATTGGTGCCTGAGTTTGCTCCCGGCCCCTCCGCTCTGTCCCTTTGCCCTTGCATGCTGTGTTTCTGGTTTTTTGTTTTGATTATAAGCCTGCGAGCAGGGACTGTCTTGCTTTTAATTGAATGTAAGCCACTCTAGGGGGCTTTTCAGCACAGGGCACAAACAAAATGAAATAATTTTGTGCACCTTTCTTCCATCATGGAGTCCTTAACTTGCACAGCAGTGCAACATCAAAGTCAATGGAATTTAAATTATACAAAACACCCATAATCATTCATAAACATAATCATAATTCATTGCCCTGAAGAGTTCACTGTGCTTTCTACATTTGAACATATAGATTATGAGCATCCATATCTTTTAGACATACCCTGCGCATTTAAGTTAGGATCACTGGAATATTGTTATTGTTAAGGTCAGCAGAATTTTTTTTACTCCTTTAATCGTTGCAAGAATATAATAACAATAATAACAATAATAACAATAATAACAATAATAACAATAATAATAATAATAATAATAATAATAATAATAATAATAATAATAATAATAATTTAATATAGCATGTGGAGGGTTTCAATCAGTAAGAAAAGTCTGGATTTTAAAAAAACACACTAGCCCCCTCCATATAATGTCAGAAAGAAAAACCTTCTCCTTAATTCCTGGGTCCCCTGCCCCCAGAATTATTTTGTTTCTTAAACAGAGAAGCAATCGGAAAATGAGTTCTGAAAGAATACTGTCCAGGCATTTATACCTGTGGCGCATTCCTGGCATTACTTTTACTTCCTCCATGAGAAACTAGCACAAAGTCATCGCCCCAGATGCACTAACCTCTGATTCTGAATCACTGCCTCTTTTCTCATCTTCATCCTTTCCAAGGAAAAATTTCAAGCCAGCAACTAGTATCTGAATAGCCGCGAGATGCGTAGATTAGGGAGAGAAGTGCACAAGAAGGAGAAAATGATTATTTTTACAGCCAGCTTCTGGCATGTGAGGCTGGGTGGAGACTAGGCTCATTCTTGGAGCACTAAACCAGCCTTGGGTCTCGGGACCAAACACCGTTCTCCAAGTCGCTCTAACTGAACTTGGGATACAACTCAGGCCATTCCCTTTACTCTTCCCAGTTCACACCGTCATTGAATGTCGTTGCCTGGATGGGATGTGTACTTGAATTCTGATAAGGCCTCTTGCTCGCCCTAAATAAGAGCGGGATGTACAGTGGTACCTCAGGAAGTTTTAAGGACACGCTTGAAGACTAATTCACTCAACAAACAGGGTGTGCTGCATGGGTGATGAGAGAATAATTGCGGAGGAGACTTTTGTTTGGGTGTAGGGTGGGGCGAGATAAAGCAAGGTCATACATAACTAATATCAATGAGAAGAGTATATAAAGTACATTTTCAAGTTTACAAACTTAGGTTCAAGTTCAGATACAGTGGTACCTCGGGTTAAGTACTTAATTCGTTCTGGAGGTCCATACTTAACCTGAAACTGTTCTTAACCTGAAGACCACTTTAGCTAATGGGGCCTCCCATTGCGCAATTTCTGTTCTCATCCTGAAGCAAAGCTCTTAACCTGAGGTAATATTTCTGGGTTAGTGGAGTCTGTAACCCGAAGAGTATGTAACCTGAAGTGTATGTAACCTGTAATGTACCGTATTTTTTGCCCTATAGGACGCACTTTTCCCCCTCCAAAAATGAAGAGGAAATGTGTGTGCGTCCTATGGGGCGAATGCAGGCTTTGCTGAAGCCTGGAGAGCGTGAGGGGTCGGTGCGCTCTCGCTCTCCAGGCTTCAGGCAGCTCTGCGCAACCCTCGGGAGACCGGCTCCGAGGGTTGCGCAGAGCTGCCTGCAGTCCCAGGCTCAGCGCAGCTCTGCACGGCCATCGGGAGCCGGGTGCGAAGTCCCGCCCGGCTCCCGATGGCTGCGCAGAGCTGCCTGCAGTCCCGGGCTCAGCGCACTTCTCCCCATCGCCAGCCCCACAAGCTCGGGGGACAGCGGGGAGGCGGAGCATGCCTTCCCGCTGTTCCCTAACCTGGTTCTTCCAGCCCCGCACCTGGGAGGGAAATAATTTTTTTTTCTTTATTTCCCCCCAAAAAAACTAGGTGCGTCCTATGGGCCGGTGCGTCCTATGGGGCGCAAAATACGGTATATGTAATGTGTATAGAAACCAACCTACTGTACAAAGGTAAATTTAGTATTCATTGCTCCATCTGCTTTGGCCTGGCCACAACTGGGTCCCAGGTGGCTGCCCAGAAGGAAACGTGGTCCGTGGGCTGAAGAAGGCTCCCTGCCCTCAGTTTATACAGCCCTATGCCTAGAAAGGTGCCACGAAAATCTGCTGCTGGTTTTGCTGCAACAGACTAATAATTATTTACTGTAACTTATTTATTATACGCCACTTAAAGCCAGAATAAGCCCTAAGGGGTTTAACCATGTTGTGGAATTGGTTGCACTCAAGCCTCGGTTTTCTAACATCTTGACTGCCGAAAGTCTCAGAAGCTGAATGCTGAAAACCCGGAAGTGAATGCTTCCATTTTCGAATGCGCCTCAGAAGTCGAATGGCTTCCAAGTTGCATTTCTCAATTTTCTCCACAGAACTTTGTGTTGAATGGTTTCTTTAAATTTTGGGTTTCATTATTGTTTCACAAAATGTGTATGTCTTTAAGGGCCAGAGCAAATAACATGACCTAGTTTTACAGCTATGAAGCAGGATAGCAGATGCTGTTAAATTATGTTAATTAAGCTGTTGGGTATAGTATATAAAGAGCAGCATGTAGCTCTCTCAGTACCCTGGTGGATGGGTCATACTTACTGATATAATGTAATTTAGTGTAAAAGGAGTTTTTGTTTTTGTTACTAAAACCTAGCAAAAGTTACTTTTGCGTTTCTTGAAATCATTGTCTCTCCAGCACGCCTTCTGCAGCGCAACTAATCTGCAAAATAACCAACACTTTGATCCTCAGTTTTCGAACGTTTCGGAAGTCGAACCGATTTCTGGAACGGATTACGTTAGAAAACCGAGGTTCCACTGCAGGCTTCCTCAACCTCGGGCCTCCAGGTGTTTTTGGCCTACAACTCCCATGATCCCTAGCTAGCAGGACCAGTGGTCATGGACGATGGGAATTGTAGTCTCAAAACATCTGGAGGGCCGAGGTTGAGGAAGCCTGTTCCACTGTATCAGTTGTGGAATAAACTGTAAATGCACTGTAACTTAAATGCATGATAAAACAATCCAATTAAAACGCAATATGGCTACCCTGCTAGAATTTGTACGAAACAAAATAAAGCTAAAATAGTTTCTTACCTTTGTGACTTTGGAAAAGCAGGCTGTGGTGATGACATTCACGGTCTTGGCGTCATTCCTGGAGAAATAAATAAAGTGTTCACACCCTGGAATAATGAACAATGGCAACTTGAACGCATCACATTTTATCTTCTCTTGAAGTTCCTCACAGGATTCTTTCCCATCTCAGCCACCTACCAGATGTTCCTCCTGTATAGCTCTATCATCACATCCAGCGAGATCTTGGCTGCCGTTGGATTGCTGTCTTGCAGCATAGTGTACATAAAGTTCTGAAGGGCCTGGGGAGAAAAAAGAAGGGGAAAGGTTTCGCAAGAAAGAATTCTGTCCCGCACAAACCGGAATTCGAAGCAGAAACCCAAACCTACCGTGTTCAGCTTGTTGTTTTTGTGTTTTGCATTGATGTTCTTGATATCCGTCACAATGTGGGTGTACAGCGTCTGCCAAAAACAAGAACGTTCAGCAACAGCGGGAACAAAGTGCTGGAAATACCCAGAGCTCCTTCGAAGAAAATAATCTAGAGCAGAGAGAGAGATGGGCAAGTATGTGTGGTGGGCTGACTAGGCTCCACTGACCTTGGTGGCAGAGCTGTGATTTTAACCCAGGGCTCTCAGGGCTTTGCCCAGTACTCTGGCCACTGCTGGACAAAGGCTGCTCTTGCAAAGACCTGCCCAGTAGCAGCCTCTAGCCCAGGATGGGGAACCCTTTTCACTCAGAGATCCACATTCCTTCGTTGGCAACCTTCTGGGGGTTCCATGCCAGCAGTGAGTGAGCACAAGTGAGAAGAGCAATGGGTAAGACTTTTATCTGCATAGCATAGGCTACATTCCAGCCACACAAAAAGAAGAGGTCTGCATATTGAAGAGGGATCTTCACTGTTCAAGGTCCCATTTCAGTCGAGCCAAAGTACTCAAGGAGAACACAGAGCAGGGTGAGTTAGGGATGTGGACGAGGGAGAGTCCCGAGGGCCAGGTAGAGAGATTTGGAGGTTCTCATTTGGCCCCCAGGTTCCCCTCGTCTAGCTCTTCTGTCCAGAGTAGTGTAGTGGTTAAGAGCAGTAGACTCGTAATCTGGTGAACCGGGTTCGCGTCTCCGCTCCTCCACATGCAGCTGCTGGGTGACCTTGGGCTTAGTCACACTTCTCTGAAGTCTCTCAGCCTCACTCACCTCACAGAGTGTTTGTTGTGGGGGAGGAAGGGAAAGGAGATTGTTAGCCGCTTTGAGACTCCTTTGGGTAGTGATAAAGCAGGATAGCAAATCCAAACTCTTCTTCTTCTTCTTCTTCTTCTTCTTCTTCTTCTTCTTCTTCTTCTTCTGTCCATCCTTCCTGTCTCTCCAGCTATGGTTTCTGCTTCCCCTTCTAGAGTAATTCTCTTAGCAAGGACTGGCAGTGGACCCTCATCAGCCTTTGTGATTTGTTTGTGTTGGAACACTTCCATCAAACCCTCCTGGAGGATAAGCGATAAGGGGGGGGGGGGGAGACAGGGATGTTCTGCAGACTGCAGTTATCCCCCACCTCCAACCCCACACATATGGGTAAATGCAACAAACATGCCCCTGGCTAATGGGAGGAATGACAATTCACAGCAGGGAATTCACCCTCTTAAGAAGGGGTCCCAAGTCATGAAGGCAAGGTACAAGTGCGCCTACAGTCCATTATTTTAAAACTGCATATTATGAACAAACAAGAAAAGACCGACAGGGACAGTAACTTTGCTACTCACTTTTCGTAGAAATTTATCGTGGCAACGGAGGAGCTCAAAGAAAAGTTCCAGCAAGCTTGTGGGGTTGATAAGGTTCTTGTTTCTCAGCAGGATTAGAGCTTTGCAAAACGTCTGCAAATAAGGAAAGAAGTTACCACAGCCTGTGATCAGGATTTTTAATCTTTTTTCACACACCACAGAAACTGCTTCTATGATATACGTACAAACATGGAGTTTGGTGCTCAACAATTCAGCAGTCTCAGTTTATCATCTTTCAATTTATTTTTAAAGAAAGTTTCTAGTCCTTATGTTCATAGTGATAAGCTTGAAAATGCGTGTGTGACAAGTTCCTACATGCCTGCTCAACAGGACTTCTAGTGATCATTGAGCAGAACTTGAACACTCTCCATATGTCTTTGCTTGTCCGTTAGAAATTACGACATTATGCAAAATCTACATGTACTGCAAATGAAATTTGTATACTCTGTTCAACTTGCAAAACTGGCCATTTCTGGGAACTGAGCTTACACACAGCTGAGAATAACAACTGACAATCCTTGACCCGGTTTTAACAAAAAATGTTATATTGACAAACGTGCTGAGATTTTTGATTCAGTGATTTCTTTGTAGAGGTTTCCTTAAGGGAAGCTACAACATAGTAAGAACAATAATAAAACATACCAACATTGCCATTTCTTCCAGCTTCTAAACCCCAGTGTATCAAGTCTCCCTTTTCAACTGAACCCACATACACATGACCTTCAGTTGAACAACCGACCCCCCTCCCCATGTGCACTGGCATGGATTCTATGAGTTTGGAGCAAAATGTAAATTTTGTCATGCAGATGCAGAGAAAAAACATGGAGAAAGAATTGAAATGCATTGTACCACTGCAACCCCTTGGTACTGGAAAAGAAGAACTTGTTCCCAAATTGCAAGTGTCATGCCCTACAGAATTCCCTGCCCCAGATGAGGAAGTATTAGTATTTTAACATCAGAGTCACCATTCGAAGATCTGCATCCAAGACTGTGTGATTGTAAGAGAGCAGTTCCTTCAGCTGCTGCGGAAAGTCTGCCAGGTACTCAGGATAGCAGTGGCCAACCTGTATAGAAAGAAGAGAAGCTTGACATAAAGTGGAAAGCCTGTATGTGTCCCTCCAGATACTGCTGGACTCCCAACAGGGGTGCCATGTTTCCCTCTTGATTGTGGGTGCACTATGTGCAGGCGTGACCATGTGACGTCACACTTCCGCATTGCAGCAGCTCCACCTCCCCCTCCACTCCAGAGTCAGTGAGGCACCCTTTTCCACAAGGAAGGACTCAGAGGCAGAGGCAGAGAGACCCCTACCCACTGGGAAAGGGTGCCTCACTGGCTGGGTACAGAGGGCAGAGCTGAATTCGCTCTTGGACGCAGCACCACTGCCGCCTTTTCTCATTGACTTTGTAGGTGCCTGGTCCCACAGTTATATTATACATTGGTACCTTGGTTCTCAAACTTAATCTGTTCCGGAAGTCTGTTCCATAACCAAAGCGCTCCAAAACCAAGGTACGCTTTCCCATAGAAAGTAATGCAAAATGGATGAATCCATTCCAGATTTTCAATAACAATCCCCAAAACAGCAATTTAACATGAATTTTGCTATCTAACGAGACCATTGATCCATAAAATGAAAGCAATAAACATTGTACGGCAGTCACAAAATCAATCAGTAGCTGAACCGGGTTCCACACAGTCACACACAGACACAAAAGAGTCACAGAAACGCAAAATAAATAGCAAAAACAGACAGACCTCAGCGTAACACTCCAAAGGGAAGTCTGGCTCTCAAATCGGAAGCGTAACACTCAAAATGGAGCATGTTCGACTTCCGAAAAAGGTTCGCAAACTGAAACACTTATTTCCGGGTTTCAGTGTTTCTGTTCCAAGTTGTTTGAGAACCAAGGCGTTTGAGAACCAATATATCACTGTATTATAAACTCCAGCCCCCTGGAGTTGGCTCCTATGGACTCCAACTCCCATCAGTCCAAGTCAGCACGGCCAATGGTCAAAGGTGATGGGAGCCAGACATTGTTGAACAACTAGAGGGCCACAGGACCTCCTCAAGGTACACGTAAAGGAAGAAGGTAAAGGTAAAGGTACCCCTGCCCGTACGGGCCAGTCTTGACAGACTCTGGGGTTGTGCGCCCATCTCACTTAAGAGGCCAGGGGCCAGCGCTGTCCAGAGACACTTCCGGGTCACGTGGCCAGCGTGACATCGCTGCTCTGGCGAGCCAGAGCCGCACACGAAAACGCCGTTTACCTTCCCGCTGATAAGCGGTCCCTATTTATCTACTTGCACCCGGAGGTGCTTTCGAACTGCTAGGTTGGCAGGCGCTGGGACCGAGCAGCGGGAGCGCACCCCGCCGCAGGGATTCGAACCGCCGACCTTTCGATCGGCAAGTCCTAGGCGCTGAGGCTTTAACCCACGGCGCCTTAAAAAGCAATGCTGATGACGCAACAGATCTCAGAGGAAGAATGGAGAGCCTTTGATCCACAAGATGTTGGATATATTCTCTGACCACTGGGCATGCTGGCTGGAGCTGATGGGAGCTGAGAATTCCACAGCATCTGGTCTCCTATTCCTGCATTAGATTCATCATATCTGTTAGCACTCTTCCTCCGAGGGGTTTGTGGCAATGCATCTTTCATTTACCCTCGTGATAACCTTCTGAGTGAATTAGGTCAACCACCCAGAGAGTGGCAATACAAGAACAGGGCCTTTTCTGCAGTGACTCCCCATTTGTGGAATGCTCTTTCCAGGGAAGTTGGGCTGGTGCCTTTAGCTGCTGGGTGAAAATGTTCCTTTTCCACCAAGCCTTGGGCTGATTTTCATCCTATGCCCTTTTAAACGTGTTTGTAGGAGAAGGGAGTTATTGGGTTGTTGTTGTTGTTGTTGTTGTTGTTGTTGTTGTTGTTGTTTATACCCCACCCATCAGGCTGAGTTTCCCCAGACACTCTGGGCGGCTTCCAACAAAATATTAAAATACAGTAGTCCAAATATTAAAAGCTTCCCTAAACAGGGCTGTCTTCAGATGCCTTCTAAAAGTCTGGGAGTTATTGTTCTCTTTGACATCTGGTGGGAGGGTGTTCCACAGGGGGAGTTCTTCTTTTTATGGTGTATTTTGTGTTTTTTATCTTGTACTTTTATGTTGCGAACTGCCTTGTAATCTATGGCTGAAGGGTAGCATACAAATTTTATAAATAAATATAAAATAAATCAGAGCAAGGTCAAGCAATAAGCTTATTACAGACAGAGGAACATCAAAGCGACTGCTCTCTCTCTTTTTATTTTAGAGCAAACACATCATCAGTAAATAAAGTCTTCTCTAGCCGTTCTATTTCCTCCTGTCCGTAATAGTGGTTAAGGCTGAAAGGGAACTGAGAGCGACCTACACTAATCCAAGCAGAACTTCCCATACCAAACATAGATTCTGCCATTTTACCTGTGCCAAGAACATCACTAGTTCAGCCAAATCTTTACTGGGCTTTGCTGGCTGCAGTTTGAATATCTCCACATTGGACTGGTAATGGCGATACTGCTGAAGAAACTGAAACACAGACAAAAAAGCGTTACTTCCCTCGCAGCTTATTTCACTTAAATGCTTTAAGCATCTGCATTTGAGATGTTTTGTTTTTTAAAGACCTCATAGCACGAACCCAAAATGGTAAAAACAATTTGGTATTGGCATCCGTCTGTCTAGGGAGCCTATGGAGTGCGGCTCCGGGGATGATGTCAATAAAATCGAGAAAACCTTACTTTAAAAACATGCAAAAGTTAAATTCCTAAAACAGATCAAAATCGCCGCAGCTTTCTAAGCACCTGGGTTTGCTCGTCTAAACAATAATGCTTTTTTTTTTTTAGCCAGCGCCGCAAAGAGCACAGCGAAGGCGCCTGCCTGATCTCAAGAGGCAGGGAGTTCCAAAGGCGCAGGGAATGGGAATTATGTGACCCCTAGGCCTCACCTCCTCGGTATACGACGGCGGGTCCCGCTTGATCAGGTTCTGCAGCTGAGGCAGGTTGACGGGCAGCTTGTTGTTGTTGCGGCCGGCCATGGCTGCGGAGCGACGCGGACTCCGCCGGCTGCTGCCTCTAACCTTACCGGAAAAGCCGCGTGCCACGGCCACTGGGCGCCGCCATCTTGGATCACGTGGCTACAGCCGCTGCGGAGGCTCAAAAAACCTCCGAGCTCGATCGCTTATTGGAGAAGCAAGGATGGAGGCGGCGCCAGACGTTCTGTGCTGCAAAACTCTTTTAGTCTATTGGCTTTCAATCATTGCCTCCTTTTCTTTAGTTTACGGTTCTTTACTGCTTTCTTTCGTACGTTGCTGGCTGCTAAATCTTATTGCTAGACTCTAGAATCTAGAGTTGTGGGGGAACCCCAGAAACCATCTAGTCCAGCCCCCTGCAATGCAGGAATCTCGACTTCAGCACTCATGACAGGGGACCATCCAACCTCTGCTTAAAAACCTCCAGCGAGGGGAGAGCCCACTACCTCCCGAAGGAGCCCACTTATAATATTGTTTTGACACCTGTAGACATTTTTTTCTGTCTTGTTTTACAATTTAATGAAGATTATTTTTAAAAGAAGCTACCAGCATGAGTCTGACCAAACTGTGAGAGGCAGTGGAAGACAGGATTGCCTGGCGTGCTCTGGTCCAGGGGGTCACGAAGAGTCGGACACGACTAAACAACAACAACAAAAACATTTTTTTAAAAGAAGTAGTAGTTCTGGAACACTCTTCGCATTTAAAGCGTGATTAAATAAATGCTGAGGGGAAGTGTGTGTGTGCCTGTTGCTGACGATTTCAGGGCTACGTAAGGCTCCCCCGGGAATTTACCACTTTCTTAAAAAAACAAAACAAATGAAATAAAATAAAATGGAAAATGCAGGGGGAAGTGTGGAAAGTAGTGGTCTGGTTTATTTGTTTATTTTTACATTTATATCCACCTCAACAAGCTCAAGGTGGCGAGAACAAGTTTCTCCTGCCGCCCTGTTTTTGTACCAGTTTTTGTCTTGAATACAAAGCTTTGTAATAGGTACTAGTAACATAAGCAGACACACGAGGTGTCATCATCAACCCCCTCAATATTCCTTAGCAGGGGGCTCAGGAACACTGTCCGATTTACTCCAGACCGACGCCAAACTTTTGCAATAGTTTCAAACCCTTCTGCACCGCAAAACCCGCTCCCAAAATGAGGAATTGATACCTGGGTTTGAACTTAATGGCACTGCAGTTAACAGCACTCAAAATCCCACATTGTCAACCCCAAAATTTGAGATCCCCTCCAAACTGCTGCCAAAGTAAATGAAGCTAATATTCAGCTTCATTCAATGTCCCCAAGTCTGAGTATTATGTGAGAAGAAGAAAATTGTCTCTGTCCATTTTCTCCATGCCATACACCATTGTCATGTCCCTTCTTACTCACCCTGTTTTCTAACCAATGAAAACCCAAATGCTGCTATTTTTCCTCACAGCAGAATTGCTTCATTCCCTTGAGCATTTTTTGGAATAAGACGACCAGAACTGAAGAAGTATGCTTGCAGCATAGCACACCCTCCGATGTCCCACTGATCAAAATTAGGATGCTATTGTTTTGGTCCCAGGTTCTCATGGAAACCAGCTTATTCGTGCAAGAGCACGAGACCAAAATAGGAGCCTTTTTTTGGGGGGGGGGGTCTAGCACTCGGGTGCAAACCCCTTGACTTGATCCAGAGCACTGGATCAAAAACCAGGACATTCTGGCATCCAGTCAGAAGCCAGGATGGATTCTGTCCCCAGGGCCGTCTTATCCATTAGGCTTAGTGGCGCCCTGCACCAGGGCACCCACACATCAGGGGCACCCAGCAGCAGGAGTCTGGGACCGACGGGGAACAGCTGCGAGCAGCAGCGTAGCGTGGGTTGTCAGCACCCGGGGCAAGGCAAGTAATTTGCGCCCCCTAACCGGGGCAAGGCAAGTAATTTGCGCCCCTAACCCCTAACCTGCTGCCGCAGCCAGCTTCTTCTTGCTGCTGCCTGGGCTGGGGTATTTACAGTAAGGTAGCCACGGCGGCAGCGGCGGCGGGTCCGTGTCAGGTGATCTGAGGCGAGTTGCCGCTGGTGCTGCCACCCAAACGATGCCACTTGCCCGGAGGAGGACAGAGAGGCGAGGAAAATGCAACATGGCCCAGCAGCTGCAGTAGCAGCGGCGGCGCTGTGAGGAGGGGCTGTCTGGCGCGCCCTCCGCGGCCCTGACGCGCGGGGACAGCGGCGAGCGCTGAGAGCCGCTGCCTGCCGGATGCCTTCAGCCCGGACGCGCGCACAGCTCGTTGGTTCCGCGAGACATGGGGCTCTGCTACAGCCTGCGCCCAGGCTCTTCGGCGACTCCGGAGGCGATGAGCGCACCCCCCCCATGTTGCACCCGGTGCGGGCGGCCCCCCCTGCACCCCCCACGCTACGCCACTGGCTGCAAGGGCATGCTGGGCGGTGGCGGTGGCAGCTGTTCCTATGGCCAGTTGCGCTCTCTTGCTTCCTGCTTGGGAGAGGAGGCAGCAGTGGCGGCACTCAAAGCTATGCAGCACCCTTCTCCCTCCTGCCCACCCCGTGGCAGTAGCAGGACTGCTGAAGAAGCCCACACGGCAAGCCAGTCTCGAGCTGCCCAGCGCAGGGGGAAGGGGGAGCCGCCCCTTCTGTCAAGGAAAAAGGTGGAGGGATTCATTCAGATTTCGGGCGGTGGGAGGGGAAAGCTGAGGGGAGGCACACTACCATTAGGACTCAGTTCAGAGGTAAGGATGGACTCAAGACCGTGCTCTCAATGCAGTTAGTGGTTAAAAGCAAACACCAACAAAAAGTCCTTTAAAGACGGGGGCGGGTTTTTAGTGAGGCATAAGCTTTGGTGAGCTGCAGACCATTTCGTTCTCTTAAGCATGTGCAGAGTGCCTTGATCTACCCAGTCGCCCATGGTGAGAGTGGCCAGCCTCTATTGATTCAGCACCTCCCCGGAGATGCATAATTCCTCCATATTTTAATATCTATGAGCGTTGAGATGCAACCAGTTGTGTGGAAGGAGCTGGCTGCTGAGATTGTGTTGGGCTGACATAAGGCCTTTAAAACACAGGAGGTGGGACATTGTGGCACAAGAAAACTCTGGGAAACGGGGGGGGGGGGGGAGGGATACAGTGGTACCTCGGGTTAAGTACTTAATTCGTTCCGGAGGTCCGTTCTTAACCTGAAACTGTTCTTAACCTGAGGTACCACTTTAGCTAATGGGGCCTCCTGCTGCCGCCGCGCCGCTGGAGCACAATTTCTGTTCTCATCCTGAAGCAAAGTTCTTAACCTGAAGCACTATTTCTGGGTTAGCGGAGTCTGTAACCTGAAGCCTATGTAACCCGAGGTACCACTGTATTTGCACCACGGCGCTGGATATGCTTAAGACGTCCCTGTCTGTCCCACTCAAATTGAGACAGTTGAGGGATATGCCAAAGATTTCTATTAATGGCATTATGAGATTGACAATTTCCTAATGGTCCTTAGCACGGAATTTGTTGTTTTCCACAGCTGCTGCACACACTGAGTCAACAACTAGAGGGCACCACGTTGGAGAACGGTGTTGTAGAGAAATCAACCTCAAAACTGCAATGCGTGTCAACGTCATGGTAAAAGTGATTCTGCCGCAGGCAGAAGTTGAGCTAATTCCATGCTTTTCTGTTCTTCTTCCCTTTTCAAACTCAGGAAGCGGCCAAAGAAAGATTCTTCGCTTGCACTTTCATGACACTGAGAGTGAAACTTGGCTTTGTAGGAAGAAATCAATTGTAGGAAGAAAGGAAACAAACACACTGGCAGATGCATAGTTGAAGAGGCCAACCTTTGGACTGCAGCTGGAAGTGACTCAATTTCTGGGAAAGGATCCCAGTTCCCCAAACCCATCCATTGCATTTATGCAATCCAGCTGAACTGCAGTAAAGCAGAATGGCAACGAGAAAATAGGACGGCTCCTGCCGTGATGAAACTGTGCAGGTTGCTTCACTGCTGTGTGATGGGACTGGCCCTCATTCACCACATTGGTTCAACGTATGAAAACAAGCCTTCCCAACCTTCACATTGATTGTGGAGCCGGCCCACAACTGAGGCTGAGTGAAGCAGCTGCCTCTGGCAGCAGAAGCACACAAGGCCTGCTCCCAGCCTGCTCCAATGCTTCCCCCACTACTTTCCACTGAGTTTTGGTGAGCCTTCTCTCTCCTTCCTCCACCCTCTTCATTTCTCTGCATATTCTGGGAGACCAGAGGAGAGGGGAGCTGGTCGTAGCAGGAGGGGGAAGATTCCCTGGCTTCTTCCGCAGCCTGCCCTTCCTGCCCCATTCCTCTCCAGCCTCCTCTCCAGCCTCAGAGTCTGAACTGCTCCCTGTCCCAGACTCCTCCTCCTCACTAAACCCTGTTGCCTCTTCAGCTTCCAATACCTCCCAGTCTGGTCGTCCTTTGCCCTCTGAGTCGTCTTCTGGGGGGGGGGGGTCCCCCTTGGGGGTTCCCCAGCTGACTCCTCCCTCCACTCCTCTGCACCCAACCAGTCCACGATATGCTCAAACATCACTCTGATATCCACTCCCTTCCCTCAGCTGCTGCGCAAATCACCTGGAGTCTTGCTCACCTCGCCAGGTGGGGAAAGAGCTGGATGATAAAATTGGGTGGGGAAGGGAGGGAGGGAAGATGTAGGAATTTTGAAACACAGAAAGCTGCATTACACTGAGCTGAGCATTGGTCCATTTACCTCGGTATTGTCTACACTGGTGGGCAGCAGCTCTTCATGGTTTCAGGCAACTGACATTACCAGCACTATCTAGTAGAGTATGGGTAGGCAAACTAAGGCCCGGGGGCTGGATCTGGCCCAATCGCCTTCTCAATCCGGCCCATGGACGGTCTGGGAGTCAGCGTGTTTTTACATGAGTAGAATGTGTCCTTTCATTTAAAATGCATCTCTGGGTTATTTGTGGGGCCTGCCTGGTGTTTTTACATGAGTAGAATGTGTCCTTTTATTTAAAATGCATCTTAGGGTTATTTGTAGGGCATAGGAAGTGGTTCATATTTTTTTTTCAAAATATAGTCTAGCCCCCCACAAGGTCTGAGGGACAGTGGACCAGACCCTGCTGAAAAACTTTGCTGACCCCTGGAGCAACTATTTTACTTTTAAAAGACATCTGAAAGCAGCTCTGTTTAGGGAAGTTTTTAATGTTTAATGCTGTATTGTGTTTTTAATATTCGTTTGGGAGCCACCCAGAGTGGCTGGGGATAAATTATTATTATTATTATTATTATTATTATTAATTCTGGGGGTTGAAAGAGGGACCTTTTGCATGCAAGTCAGATGTTCTCCAACTGAGCTACAGCCCATCCTCTAAGATAGGGAGACTTTAAGTGTATTTTGCCCACCAACAGGGCATGCGAAGTCCAGTTATGTTGCTCCTCTTTCAACGCCCACATCCTTGACGAATTCATGGAGGATTCCGATCACAAGTGGGGAAATCTATGGCATGCCTGACATCGTGGGACTGCATCTCCCACCAGGCACAACCAGCATGGACAAGGGTCGGGGATGATGGGAGTTGTAGTCCAGACTCCAGCAGCACCCAAAGGGCCACAGGTCCCAATGTGGTTCTAGTTCTGTCAATGGCTATTGCCTTTAATTGCAAAGCAGAATCACCATCTCCAGAGGCAGAATGGCCTTGAATATTGGGACAGAGATAGCTTGTGGGCTTTCTGGGGGCATCTCTCTGGCAAAACAGGATGCTGCTTTGATCCAAAAGGCCTATTTTTCACATTTGCTATGGAAAAATCTAAGTGTGAAGCTGCTCAGTCACCCAGCTCGTCGGGCAGAGCCCGCGGGTCCCTGCGGAATAAAGGAAGGAGTCCAGCCACCAAACGGAGCAAATAGCTGTAGACCAAAGTTTATTGTGCAATAGGTTCAAAGAGCAAATTTGAACCCCGAGGATGGGGTGGCAAAGACATTTAAAACTTTCCCACCCTATCCTAGAATACAGTTCGTACAGCATCATTGCTACATCATTGCTACATCACTGACATGTCACAAAAGGGGAGGGGTTAACCTTGGCAAACATGTCCAGACAAGTCCTTGGTACAAGATTAGCATAGGCAGACATGGCAGGGCAAGACTCAGGTATAAGATTAGCATAGACAAATATGTCTTAAGTACCCACCACCCAAAAGTACAATAGAAGTTCCTTTGCATTTCTGGAGCCTGAGGCAAGTCAGGTGATAAGATTTGGCTAACAATCAGCCCAGCAATTGTCACCTCTGGACACTTTCTGGAGTCCTTTTTCAAGGGGAAAATAGCTTTGGAATGGAGGAAACTGGCAAAGGAGATGATTTTATATTATTTTTTAAAGCTAGGTAACTTCCCTGAGCTGTCAAGTTGAAAGGATACATTCAGGCATAATATGTGTAACATTTAACTTTAAAGATGTGCCCCCCCCCCCCCCCCGTAATTTGCGTAACACATTCCTCTAGGAAGCTCAGACATGGCTGAGAGAGAAAGAGGCTTAAGTGAGCTTCCTGGTTTGAAGGTTTGCATCTGGGTATCTCTACCCTAAGCCCAGCCATAACAACATGATGGCCCTATATAGAGTCATAGAATTGTAGAGTTGAAAGGGACCCCAAGGATCATCTAGTCCAACCCTCTGCAATTAAGGAATATTCAGCTGTCCCATATGGGGATCGAACCTGCAACCTTGTGTTATCAGCACCATGCTCTAACCCAGTGTTTCCCAACCTTGTGCCTCCAGATGTTTTTGGCCTACAACTCCCATCATCCCTAGCTAGCAAGACCAGTGGTCAGGGATGATGGGAGTTGTAGGCCAAAAACATCTGGAGGCACAAGGTTGGGAAACACTGCTCTAACCAACCAAGCTGTCCACCTCATATGTATATATATCAGTCAGGTTATATGGTGCTAACCTTCCTGAATACCAGGGCCTACTTTATTGCTTAGTAATTGCAATTAAAGACACGTGCCTTGCAGTTCAAAGCATATCATCTTAGTAGATGGGCTTTCCAGCCAAGTATGCATGGAACTGGGAATTAGAGGGATGTGGGTTTCTGGGACATAAACTGTATTTTGTCTGAAACACGAAGGAAATGAGTCCTTCCCTCTCCCCCACCCCACACCAAAATCCCCATTCCTGTGTTTGTAGGGAATTTGATGTCACAAATCCACGTCATTTAAAGCACAAAGTATCCTGATAACTGTAGTTTACCTTCACAAAGTTACAGTTCCCAAGACCTTTAGCAAGCCACAACTCCCAGCATTCTTTGGGGGAATCCATGTGTTTTAAATACAGTGGTACCTCGGGTTAAGTACTTAATTTGTTCTGGAGGTCCGTTCTTAACCTGAAACTGTTCTTAACCTGAAGCACCACTTTAGTTAATGGGGCCTCCTGCTGCTGCCGCGCCGCTGCTGCACGATTTCTGTTCTCATCCTGAAGCAAAGTTCTTAACCCGAGGTACTATTTCTGGGTTAGCGGAGTCTGTAACCTGAAGCGTATGTAACCTGAAGTGTATGTAACCCAAGGTACCACTGTACATGGTGTTGTAGCCTTTTTCTACCATCCGGCTGGTAGAAGGAGCAAGTGTGATAGATTCATAAAACAAGCACAAGTTCACAGCTATTTGCACAGAGCATATACAGTGGTGCCTCGCAAGACGAAAAGAATCCGGTCCGCGATTCTCTTCGTCTAGCGGTTTTTTCGTCTTGCGAAGCAAGCCCATTGACGGCTTAGCGGATTAGCGCTATTAGCGGCTTAGCGGCTTTTAGCGGCTTATCAGCTTAGCGGATAAGCGGCTTAGCGGCTTAGAAAAAGGGGGGGAAAGGGGGGAAAGTCAGAAAAACTCGCAAGACATTTCGTCTTGCGAAGCAAGCCCATAGGGAAATTCGTTTTGCGAAGCGCCTCCAAAACGGAAAACCCTTTCGTCTAGCGGGTTTTTCGTCTTGCGAGGCATTCGTCTTGCGGGGCACCACTGTATTCCCTCCAGTTCCCTCCCCTTTCTCCTCCTCCTCAAGAGTCCTGCCTCAGGAGTTCCCCTGAGCATGAACAGAAAGCTCCTGTCTTGGGACTCTTTTGGACTCTTGGCGCCCTTCCCAGGAAAGGGGGTGAGAAGCCAATGGGGGTCGAGGAGGCTTGCGTTCAGCATCTTCAAGATGTGTTACAACCGAATGAGATAAGAGTCAGTTCCCAGGCCTGAGTATTCTTGGCAATGACAGAGCCTATTCATTAGCCTTTTTGAAGCTCTCTCATACTAATAAAAGAATAACATTTTGCCTATGCATCTTGTGAGGAAAACTTTAGCTGTGGATTTTTAGAAGAGAGAAAAGGAATTTTGGACAGTTTTGAGGGCTAATTGGGGGGGTGACTTCGGGCCCAGGTGGGGTCACCTGTCCTCACCTCCTTCAGTGCGAATGTTACTTGTGTTGCCAAAGTTTGATTTGGGAGCTGAATGGCAGCTCCTGTAGGTTTACTTTCGAGGAGAGAGAGGACGAATGGACGAACACACACTGGCTGATTTGTTACAAAACAAAAATATTTTTATTTACAAATGTACAGGTGCTAAGCCTGTATTCAAGACTCGGCAAGGAGCAGAATACAACAACAAGATAGCAAGAAAACATTATTCTTTTAAGTTTAACAACGAAACAATGAGTACCAAATGTCTTCCACTCACATAGATTTTTTAGCCACTGGGTTATTGAGGGCTTTGCAATTTGAAATTATTTGTCCTCTAGATTTCTCAGTTTTTTTTGTTTCTTCCCGTGGTAACACATAATTATTGTCCTGAAAGTTGAGGGAAAGAAACTAAATTGGAAAAGCTCCTTTTCAAATTCCGGCAGCTTTATACTAGACCAAATCCTGCCAATTAAACACTTAGGTCAGGGAGTTTTCAAACTGTGTGGTCCACAGAACGTCAGTCTTTTAGAAGGTTGTCAGGAGATCCTCCTGAAGGAGAAATGGATGATGTCTTTGTCCAAAAGAAGCTTGAACCTCATGACTTCTCTACCTCAGTAACCAAATGCCCGCTTATATTTTCTTTGCCTTCTCCTCTCTCAGTCTCTAATAATCTTCATTTCCTCTTCTTCATAATTGCCTGTAAGGGAAGCACAGAAAAATACCTGGTGAGTACAAGACGCTTATCTGTGGCCAGAGTGGATGAGGTATCGGGAGCCCACCAACGCAACCACCCCGTTACCTTGTCTCATCCCAACCCACTGTACTTATTCTGGTCTCACTTACTTCCTTTATACGACGGCCTTGCTCCAAATTAATGTTCAGGCACCTCTTGCGCTCGTTTCTCTTGAAAGTGACTCTGCAAAGAAGCAATTGAGGGCAAATTAGAAACAGGACTACTATTATTATCCTTCCGTGGCAGTTGGACTGCTCCAAAATAAAAGGCATTTGCCCTGCCCTTCTAGATCAACACAACTTCCTTAGGGTTTTATATGGTGACTTGTACTGCATTGAGTAGCAAAATAGCATTGACCCCGAGTAGGAAACTTAACACAAATGTTAAGGCTTCTGGAGTAGAACCAACATCCACTACTTACACCAGTTCTTCCTGATCGCAGCTGCTGCTGGGCCGGTGAAATTCAACTTCAGCAACGCGTTGAATAGGGACAGAGCTCAGCATCATTCCTTTTGTTCGACAGAGGCAACGCCCTCTGCTGGTAGTTGGCATACCTGCAACAGAAGAATGTCACCCTTGTTACGCTCAGTCGTAATATAACTTTACAGGGTTGCGGGTGTGATGTGAGAGGGGAGGCTTTCCTTCGAAACCTTCTCTTCAGCGGGGCGTTTCAGACAGAGGAACGAATGCGAAAGTGGTAAGCCACAATCTTTTTAATGCTTGGAGATTTTCTTTGGGAGGAGGGGGGAGATGACATTGCTCCCCCCCCCAAAAAAACCGCTTTGTTTTCTATTGATTTAATTATATTTACAGTGGTACCTCGGGTTAAGTACTTAATTCGTTCCGGAGGTCCGTTCTTAACCTGAAACTGTTCTTAACCTGAAGCACCACTTTAGCTAATGGGGCCTCCCGCTGCCGCCGGAGCATGATTTCTGTTCTCATCCTGAAGCAAAGTTCTTAACCTGAGGTACTATTTCTGGGTTAGCGGAGTCTGTAACCTGAAGCGTCTGTAACCTGAAGCCTGAGGTACCACTGTATATCACACCTTTCTTCCTTGGCACTCAACGCAGCATATATTGTTTTCCTTGCCCCCATTTTATTATCACATGAACCCTGCCACACAATTTTAAAAAGATATTGACAAGCTGGAATGTGTGCAGAGGAGGGCCACCAGAACGATCAAGGGTTTGGAAACCAAACCTTACGAGGAACGATTGAGGGATTTGGGTATGTTTATCCTGGAAAAAAGGAGACTAAGTGGAGATATCTCAAGGGCTATCACATGGAAGCCTGTTTTCTGCTGCTCTGGAGGGCAGGACTCGAACCAATGGCTTCAAATTACCAGAAAGAGGGTTCCGACTAAACATGAGGAATAACTTTTTGATGGTAAGAGCTGTTCTGCAGTGGAAATGGACTCCCTCAGAAGGTGGTGGACTCTCCTTCCTTGGAGGTTTTTGAGCAAAGGTTGGGTGTCCATCTGTAATTGATTCCTGCACTACACGGGGTTGGAGTAGATGACCCTCAGGGTCCCTTCCATCTCTACAATTCTTTGATTCCACAGGTTAATTTGGTTGAGGGACAGACTGTCCCAAGGCTCCCCAATGCAGCGGGACCTTTCCCAGTTTGACAACACTATTGTGGTGATAGTCATTATTACATTGTACAGTGGTACCTCAGGTTAAGTACTTAATTCGTTCCGGAGGTCCGTTCTTAACCTGAAACTGTTCTTAACCTGAAGCACCACTTTAGCTAATGGAGCCTCCTGCTGCTGCCGCGCCGCCGGAGCACAATTTCTGTTCTCATCCTGAAGAAAAGTTCTTAACCTGAAGCACTATTTCGGGGTTAGCAGAGTCTGTAACCTGAAGCGTATGTAACCTGAAGCATATGTAACCTGAGGTACCACTGTACTATCCAATTTCCCTGCTTGAAAGCATTGTATGATATTCACCTACTCCAAACTGATCCACTGTAATCGATAAACTCAACTAAGTCAGGTCCATTAATTGCAACGGTAAAATAAATAGTTGAATACCACCCATTATCATTACTTTGTTGCTCTATTATTCTAGGAGCTTTCCTCATTAGTCAACATTATTGCCACATTGTGATTGCATTGCAAAATGTGGAAGCAGAGAAAATGCAATTAATGCAATGTTATATGGAAGAAAAGGAGGCAAATTAATGTAATATCATACGGAAGAAAAGAAGGCAAAAGAATATTACCTTGTATGAGAGCTGTGCAAAGGACAAGCATCAGGATTACGAGGCAGGACTTCTGGATCATCTTTGCTGCTCTTGCTGCGGCTGCTGTGAGAGGAGGAAATGTGCTGTGTGGTGGAGTCAGAGAGCTTTGGGGCCAGTATTTATTGGCTAGCTTCACCCACTTCTGACATCCCCTGGGGAAATTCCTGCTCCTTTCACTTTCCTTTCCCACGCCACTATAATTTCAAATAAATTATTTCCCATCTCCTAACTGCCAGAAAGGTGCCAGTGGAATAATGGAATGGGGTCTGTGTGTGTGTGTGTTTTTAACCATTCCAGACAAATTTTCCTTGAAAGCCATCACTTTTAGCTCCATACGTCTTCCCATGTTTACTTTTTGCTCTCCATTTTCTCAATAGTAATTAAGATGTCAAAGAGAAAAACAACTACCAGACTTTTAGAAGACATCTGAAGGCAGCCCTCTTTAGGGAAGCTTTTAATGTTTAATAGACTATTGTATTTTAATATTCTGTTGGAAGCCGCCCAGAGTGGCTGGGGAAACCCAGCCAGATGGGTAGGGTATAAATAAATTATTATTATTATTATTATTATTATTATTATTATTATTATTATTATTTTATTTACTTCCTGAAGTAAATCGAGCACTTAGCTCTATACCTTTCCTGCTTTTTATCCTCTAAATACTAATGTACTTGTTGATGTACCTTTTTTAGTGTTGCTTCTCCTTCATTCATCCATTTTCTCTTGCTGATTCTTGTTCATATATCACTACTGCCTTTCTAATACTTGGTTAGAATTTTAACTGTAAAGTGGCCTGAGAATTTTTTTTTTGAAGGGTGTTCTATAAATATTCTGGCCAGAGAAGAAATATTAATTTAGCTACTTCATAGAGTTCCCCCCCCCAGCAAGTTTTCATTATTATAATTCTATAGCAAGTATGTAAAAAATATAAATGAACACAGGAATCTGCAGAATACCTAATAATGTAACTGCAAAGAGGGAAAATAATCACATCAAATAAAAACTCATTATTACAACTAGTCTTCATGTCATCAACATAGGCGCCGACTCCATGGGGCCTGAGGGGGCCCGAGCCCCCTCAAAAATTTGTTTGGGGGGGCTCCGCCCCCCCAATAATTTAAGAAAATTATTAGTTATATTATGCTTTGTAAAATCACAAAATTATGTTGGTATTTTTTATTTTCCTTGTTTGACGATAGTTACCTTTTAAAATACATTCAGTAATGAGTTAAAACAAAGCCACTCCTGATCTAGAGAGGGGGTGGGGTTGCGGGCTCTCGATCCATCAACAATCTTGCGGGGCTGGCGTCAGCCCCGCGAGAAGCGGGGATTCCCCCTAGCTCATTAATATTCACCGCCCATGGCAGCAGCCAATCGGCTGCCGCAAAGGGCGGGCCCTCACAGGTTCACCTAAGGTCGGGGCAGCCTGGGGCTCGCCCCTTTCGTTCCCCCAGCAGCAGCGGTTTGGAGGTCTTGGGCCCCCCCAATATTTTTTATGTCGGTATGGGCCCCCCCAATATTTTTTATAAGTCGGCGCCCCTGGTCATCAATAAAAGGTCTTGAGTGCTGTTTACCATCTGACAAATAAACAGTGTTTCAACATTTCAGCTACTTTCTGTTTATTCATGTAAAAAGAGAGGAGTTTACAACCAGGAGGTAGAAATGCACTTTAAATGAAGACAGTCTAAGCCAGGGGTCAGCAAACTTTTTCAGCAGGGGGCCGGTCCATTGTCCCTCAGACCTTGTGGGGGGCCAGACTACCGTATTTTTTGCTCTATAAGACTCACTTTTTCCCTCCTAAAAAGTAAGGGGAAATGTGTGTGCGTCTTATGGAGCGAATACAGCCTGCACAGCTATTCCAGAAGCCAGAACAGCAAGAAGGATTGCTGCTTTCACTGCGCAGCGATCCCTCTTGCTGTTCTGGCTTCTGAGATTCAGAATTATTATTTTTTCTTGTTTTCCTCCTCCAAAAACTAGGTGCGTCTTGTGGTCTGGTGCGTCTTATAGAGCGAAAAATACGGTATATTTTTTTGGGGGGATTGAACGAATTCTTATGCCCCACAAGTAACCCAGAGATGCATTTTAAATGAAAGCACACATTAAAAACACCAGGCAGGCCCCACAAATAACCCAGAGATGCATTTTAAATAAAAGGGCACATTCTACTCATGTAAAAACACGCTGATTCCCAGACCGCCGGCGGGCTGGATTTAGAAGGCGATTGTGCCAGATCCAGCCCTGGGCCTTAGTTTGCCTACCCATGGTCTAAGCACATAGACCCACGCACATCGAATCTGGTGCCCTGGAAAACAGAGGGCCACTGTTTGCATGTACAGAAGCCTATACACAATTTAGGTGTGGATGGAAAGGTGTGTCTCTATGCAAACATGAACTCTGAACGTGCAGAGGTTGGGTAGGAACAGCACATGCAGCCCTTATCAGCCCCTCTCAATATATTTATTGTTATCAAGCAATTGCCTGAAGAGAGCATTTTTTTTCTTTTACAATAAATGTGCTTCTTAATCTGAAAGGAAACGGGACAGTTAAATAGGGAAATTCCTGGCTGAATGTGTCCTTAAACTCTGGTTAATGTCTCTAGGACAGAGAAGGATGTGTGAAACAAGGGGATTTTCCCCTTTGGCGCCCTGCCAAGTCTTGCCTGTTGCCCTGCTAGGGATGGACAAATCTGTCAGTTTCAATTTCAGTTTCCATTTCCCATTTTTCCAATCTTGAGTTCAGTTTTACACATTTCCACATCAAGTCTGCAATCTTGGAAGGGGTTTTTATGGTGAGGGGAGCAGTAAAAAAAAAAAAGTCCCCGCGAAGATTTGTTAGCATTTTGGTTCAAATTTTGCTTACTGTGCACATTTTGAATTAATTTTGCCTGATATACACAATTTTTTGGCAAAGTAAATTTCATGTAATGTACTGCATTTTACGTTATTTTCACATTTATGTGCATTTTAAATGCAGGCTTTACCCTAATACAGGCGTCTCCTCACACAACTAGGTTATGTTTCCAGGTACCCTGCGAATGCATGAAATTGTGAATAGTGGGGAACACTGTCTAAGAAGCTTGTAGACACCCTCGAAACTTCTGAAAACCCTTGAAAACCATAATAATAATAATAATAATAATAAGCCCTTTGTTATTGTTGTTTAGTCATTTAGTCATGTCCGACTCTTCATGACCCCATGGACCAGAGCACGCCAGGCACTCCTGTCTTCCACTGCCTCCCGCAGTTTAGTCAAACTCATGCTGGTAGCTTCGAGAACACTCCCTCCAGCTGTGATTGCTCCCTCCAGCTATGATTTTGTTGTTGTTGTTTAGTCATTTAGTCATGCTGGTAGCTTCGAGAACACTATCCAGCCATCTCGTCCTCTGTTGTCCCCTTCTCCTTGTGCCCTCCATCTTTCCCAACATCAGGGTCTTTTCCAGGGAGTCTTCTCTTCTCATGAGGTGGCCAAAGTCTTGGAGCCTCAGCTTCAGGATCTGTCCTTCCAGTGAGCACTCAGGGCTGATTTCCTTAAGAATGGATAGGTTTGATCTTCTTGCAGTCCATGGGACTCTCAAGAGTCTCCTCCAGTACCATAATTCAAAAGCATCCATTCTTTGGCGATCAGGCTTCTTCATGGTCCAGCTCTCACTTCCATACATCACTACTGGGAAAACCATGGCTTTTACTATACGGACCTTTGTTGGCAAGGTGATGTCTCTGCTTTTTAAGATGCTGTCTAGGTTTGGCATTGATTCCCTTACCAGATGGAAATGAATGGTGGCAATAGTGGCTTTTGGTATTGGTGACTTAGGGGCTGTCAGTACCTCTTAGCCTAGTCTACCTCACAGGGTTGTTGTGGGGATTAAATGAGGAGGGGGAGAACCATGTATGCCACCTTGAGGTCCTTGAATAAAAAAGATTGAATATAAATGCCATAAATAAATACTCAGGCCTACTAATGTGACGAACTTGGGTTCATCAATTTCAGTGGCGCCAGATCTGATGGCAGTTGGAAGCAACAAATTATACTCCCCCCCCCCCCCAAATAATAATCCATCTCCCTGAGAGCCTGGAGAACAAAGCAGACAGCCAGGACCAGAAGGCATCAGCAATGTCTAGGCAACACGATGACCATATACATACGTCATAGACAATCTTTATAGAATTCCTTCAAACCATAACAAGCACAAAATGAAAGCTTTAGTCTCAAAGTCTCTGAAAATCTTTAAATGAAGCAAGGTACCAAACTTTGTATGATGAAATACAAGCTGTGAAGCTTTGTGTATTCAGCAAATATGATGTCCAATACTGAACAGTGATTCCGGATATTGACAACTGTTTCGTAGAATTCTTCATCAGCGTGGTGGGAGGATATAGAATTGCTTCATAAACCCATCTTATTTCTAATGAATGTATGTAAATGAAAATATCAAATGCTGTGGAACAGTGCTCGTGTAAAACATTCATTCGAAATAAGATGGGTTTATGAAGTAGTCAATATCCGGAATCACTGTTCGCTGAATACACAAAGCTTCACAGCTGGTCTTGCATCGTACGAAGTTTGGTACCTCGCTTCATTTAAAGATTTTCAGAGACTTTGAGACTAAAGATTTCATTTTGTACTTGTTATGGTTTGAAGGAATTCTATAAAGATTGTCTATTATGTATGTATATGGTCATTGTGTTTCCTAGACATTGCTGACGTTCTCTTTGCAACACAGGGGTTGGTTGGTTGGTTGGTTTGGTTACTTATTGCAGGACCAGAAGGCAGGCAGGTGGACTTGGAGGAAACAAGATGTGGTGGGGCAATGCCCCACTTTCCCTGACAGATCAGATTCCACCGGCCCATTTGCAAAGTCAACCCTATATGGGTATATGGAAATCGTTATTAGATATTAATCAGATTAGTTATCAGATAGTTAAAAATTTGACCTTTTCCTGTTAGGCAAAGATCGTAAGACGACCCGGATGCTCACCAGATTCTGTGTACAGATCTGTAGGTGCAGACCATCCCCCAAACAAAATAGTTTGTTAAGAAAATCCCCAAACTCGTTTCCATGGTTGACTCTGGGTCATCTCTCTGCGGTAGCTTATCTTAAGGTTTTAAGTGTCTATATGCTTATCGCACTTATAAATTTATTGTTGTACATGGTTTTTAATGTTTGTTTTCCTTCTGGGATTGTACCCCCAAGTGTGTTTTATAAGCTGGTCTCCGACCGTAATAAATTATCTATCATCTATCTATATCTATCTATCTATCTATCTATCTATCTATCTATCTATCATCCATCTATCATCTATCTATCTATCTATCTATCTATCTATCTATCATCTATCTATCTATCTATCTATCTATCTATATCTATCTATATCTATCTATCTATCTATCTATCTATCTATCTATCTATCTATCTATCATCTATCTATATCTATCTATCTATATATCTATCTATCTATCTATCTATCTATCTATCTATCTATCTATCTATCTATCTATATCTATCATCTATCTATCTATCTATCATCTATCATCTATCATCTATCTATCTACCTATCTATCTATCATCTATCTATCTATCATCAGATAGTTATTAGTATTAGCTTAGTGTTGTACACAGCCCGTAACTTCTGTTCTTCTTTGCAATCTGAGTAATCCAGATTTGCCAGATTACGTGATTGCTTCCATGCAACAACTGTTTTTGGAACAAGGAAGTCCGAGTCCTTGTGAAAACTGGTTGTCATTGCAGCAGAGGCAGAAGCTGGATTTTAAAAAGCTGGGGGTAGGAAGGAGGCGTAGGAATTTCGGGGTCCGCCTACACACAAACGTAAGGGCTGATTCCTCTTTCTAGCGACCTCATTTTCAAATTTGGCCAGAAAAGGCATTAATAAGAACAAAACGCACCCACAGGAATTGCATCTTCCTGTTCTTAGATTTGCAGTCTGTGTCTTACGCAACTACTTGCACATATGTTTCAGCACCCAGGAAAACATAACAGGTGCAGTTTTTAAATGTAGGGCTTTTTCTCTTCGAACGGGGAAGGAATTACCCCCCCCCAAACAAATCCTGGGATAGGATTGCAGCCTTAGAGTCAATTTACACATGAGCTGAGTCTTGAATCCCCCCCAAGGTAGGGATTTTAATGCCCAAGTGCATACCTTCCAACATTTCTCTGATGAAAATGGGGACGACCCATTCCATAATGGTAATTTTAATATTTATACCCAACACATCTTACTGGGTCTCCCCAGCCACTCTGGGCAGCTTCCAACATATATAAAAGCATAATGAAACATTAAACATTAAAACAACTTCCCTATACAGCGGGTTACAGATGCTTCAGGTTACATACCCTTCAGGTTACAGACTCCGCTAACCCAGAAATAGTACCTCGGGTTAAGAACTTTGCTTCAGGATGAGAACAGAAATCATGTGGCAGCGGCGGCACAGCAGCAGCGGGAGGCCCCATTAGCTAAAGTGGTGCTTCAGGTTAAGAACAGTTTCAGGCTAAGAACGCACCTCTGGAACGTATTAAGTACTTAACCCGAGGTACCACTGCACAACATTTGATTCAGAATATTTCTCTGTGTGTTTTCCTCCTTTAAAAACTAGGTGTGTCTTACGGGGCGAAAAATACGGTACTTTTGCCTGATATACACATTTTTGGCAAAGTAAATTTCATGTCATGCACTGCATTTTAAAATAACTTCCCTACACAGGATTGCCTTCAGATGGCTCGGGGGTCGGATAACTCCATACCCTCCAACATTCCTCCAATGAAAATAGGGACATCCTAAGGAAAAGTGGGACATTCCAGGATCAGATCAGAAACCGAGACGGCTACTCTAAATTGAGGCATCTAGTCATAAGCCTGCATTTTTTATCAGAGCTTCTATATTTTATCAAGGCTTGTATTTAAAAATGAGCTTAAAAGATTTTCAAATGTTTCATGCCAGGCAGAGAAAACCTTGGCAATGTTTATCCTCCTAAGACAAGGGGGGCCCCTGATTTATAGCAGAAAAACAATAATCAAAGTCATAAAAAAGGGGGAATTACAGACAACTGACCTTGCAGATTGCAAAACACAATTAGGAATGGGCAAATAGTAAAATGATGCCATGGGCCTCTCGTTAAACCTTGAGCTGTATTTTCAAAGGCCAGGAGCAAATGGGGAAAAACATCTAGCTGACAGAAAAGAGAACATTTTTGAAAAGTCTTTTCTAAAGCTGTTTCTTTCTTAAACTGAGAGAGTTAAAAAGGTTAAATGTTGGGAAAGGCAACTGGCTTGGCTGGAGAAGAAGCTTCTTTCTATTTTATTTTGAGGCTGGAAAGGAGGGTGAAAGGGGGGGTGTAAACTGAAGAGGCTTCTTTTTAAAAGCTGTTTTTACTGAGTTCCTTCCTTTTTACTTTGAGAAGCTTTATTTTTTTAAGAGGCTACCTATGATAATGTATGAAATATATTAGCTTAAATATATTGGCTTAAATGTAATTATGCAAAGGATTTAAGAAATGCTAGATTCTTATTTCATAGAGTCATATTGCAATAGGAGACCAGAGGGGCAAATGAGCCCAGCCTCCTGCCAGACAGGAGACGCCATCACACTCTTGATATATAGTTGTCAGGCATTTGTTTAAAAGACCCTCAAATGAAGGAGATCTTTAAATGATGATTAACTCAAGATCCTTGAAGATAAAAATGTAAGATTAACTGAAATATACTCAGAGTCGCAAAGTGATTTCATGCTCTTTATTCAGCTCATAGTGGTGAGGAGGAATGAATGAAAGTCCCCTCAAGGTATCTGCTTTATATACATTATTTACACAATGGGCTGCACATGATTGGCTAATTCCGGAATTCTACTGTAAGCCAATCAGGTTGTGGATTCACTTAAATCTGGAGCATGATTGGGTGGTTCCTGCCAACCAATCATACTGCTGCATTGTTCTAGGACCAATCCGACTGCTGCATTCTGAATCCTATTGTTCTAGGACCAATCAGACTGCTGCCTTTGGATCCTATTGTTCTAGGACCAATCAGACTGCTGCAGTTTGGATCCTATTCGACTCAGTACATAACATTAACCATTTGTTTTGGAAGGCAATAGGGCAAGGAGGGCAAGAGGTGAGCTGGTAATTAAGATTCCTTGTTGAGACACATGTAAGATATATTACTACTTATTTGTCATTTATAGATGGAAGAATATATAGCTCTTTGTGTTCCATAAAAGGACAGAAGGAAGTGGGTGTATCTTTTGTGATTGGTTCTAGCAAACAGCCAATAGGAATTTCAACCAGGCTGATTGGACAGAGGCAGCCACAGGAGGAGCAAGGGGGCTGGATTAAGGAAATATAAGTGCTGGCCAGAATGGCAGGAGGCCAGGCCAGAGCTTGGTAACCATACCACTGTGCCTCTCATTTATTTGTCTGACAAATAAATTATTATTTTAATTTCTCTATTGCTGCGTTGAATATTTCATTCCAGCTAAGCGTTAACCACAAGCAGGGTGCTACAAAATCAGGGACGTCCCTGGAAAATAGGGACACTTAGAAGGTCTGCAAGTGTCTGTGGAAAGCTACAGTCTTGGATAAAATGGCTGCCTCTGCTGGCCTGTACAGTGGTACCTTGGTTCTCGAACCTAATTCGTTCCAGGAGTCCAAGGCGCGACTTCCAATTGGCTGAAGGAGCTTTCTGCACTCAAGCAGAAGCTGCGTCGGACATTTGGCTTCCCAAAAATGTTCACAAACCAGAACACTTACTTCCGGGTTTGTGGAGTTTGGGAGCCGATTTGGTCGACAACTAAGCCGTTCAAGAACCAAGGTACCACTGTACTCTTAAACTCTTCAGTGTAAGTTTCCTGCTACGCTATAGAGAAAGGGTCTGCTCAGTGCTGGCACCACATCTATGGGCTCCTCCTTCCACTGAGCTTTGCCTGGTGAAGTTTCTGTGTCAGGAAAACACTAACCCCCACCTCCCCCAGGTCCTCTATACATTGCTTTTACACTTCTTGGTGCTAAATCTTAATTTTGTACTAACTGCTATTATACAACACTTTTATATGCTGCAGTGTTTAAATGCTTTTATTTCCATTCTGTATGGTCATTCGCCTCATTGGCTGACACAGACCAAACATTAACAGAAACTGATGCTAAATTCTTCTTTTCTGCTGCAAGGACCTGTAAAGCAATTTTGCAAATTTTTATTGTATCTTGGCTTGTTCCTGTCCTTAGTTTATGTCAGCAGCACATGTTGTCTTTAGATGTGGGCACCATGTTTCACCTCAGGCTGTAAGTGTGCATACCCTCCAACATTTCGCCGGTAAAAATAGGGACATCCTATTCCATAATTAGAATAATTTTATCATTTATACCCCGCCCATCTGACTGATTTGCCCCAACCACTCTTGACAGCATATATAACACATATAAAAACATTAAACACGTTTTTAAAGCTTCTCTATACAGGGTTGCCTTCAGATGTCTTCTAAAGGTTGTGTAATCACTTATCTTCTTGGCACTGGGGTCGCATAACTCCAATTCCTACCAACATTTCTCTGATGAAAATAGGAACGTACTTAGGAAAAGCAGGGATGCGGGTGGCACTGTGGGTTAAACCACAGAGCCTAGGACTTGCCAATCAGAAGGTCGGTGGTTCGAATCTTTGTGACGGGGTGAGCTCCCGTTGCTCGGTCCCTGCTCCTGCCAACCTAGCAGTTCGAAAGCATGTCAAAGTGCAAGTAGATAAATAGGTACCACTCCAGCAGGAAGGTAAATGGAGTTTCCGTGCGCTGCTCTGGTTCGCCAGAAGCGGCTTAGTCATGCTGGCCACATGACCCGGAAGCTGTACGCCGGCTTCCTCGGCCAATAAAGCGAGATCAGCGCCACAACCCCAGAGTCGGCCATGACTGGACCTAATGGTCAGGGGTCCCTTTACCTTTACCTTTAAGGAAAAGCAGGGCATTCCAGGATCAGTTCAGAAACCGGGACGGCTTCTGTAAATCCTGGACTGTACCTGGAAAATAGGGGCGCTTGGAGGGTCTGAGTGTGTGTTAGAGATTCAAGGTTTCGGTGTTTTATTTACTTGTGTCAGGTCTGTGCCTGTGTAATAAAAATGTCTATTTTTTTAATTTGCTTTATTGAATTTTTAAATGTTCCCTTTTGCGAGCTGTGCCGGAAACCTGATGACGGGTGGGAAGTGAATAAACAAAGAGAAAAGCAAGCTGACATTTGGGTGGGCAGGAAGAGATTCTGCTCTCTCTCTTTGGTGCACATAGCTCCTTAGCCAAAATAGCCCCTCTCACATTTTTTCCTGAGGGAAAAAATCATGTGCGTGGAGCATCCAGGTCCAGAACTTCCTGCAGCTGCTTTGGGTAAGTTCCACTGCCGGCTCACTGACACCCTCATATAATGGGGAAAAGAGAGACATTATGTAACGGAGCAGCAGAAATCTCTCTCAGGACCAACTGATACATCACAGTTGTTTTTCCTCCAGAGTTTGCAAACACTTCCACTTCCTTATCTGGCTATTTCCTTGAGCTAGTGTTGCATATCAAAGTGCAGTTGTGTGGTAGGCAGTGACCCTTGTGGTTAGCTGTGAATTTCAGTATCAGCTGGCCTCTGGGTCCGCTGGCGTGGGGGACGGGACTTTCCCAACAGCCTGTGTGTTCTGCTAAACAGTGGTGTTATTAGAAGCCAGGGCCGCAGGGCCTTTCCAGATGATGCCATTCAAAAACCAATTTTTCATCACGTTAATTCGTTACCACTTTCAGTAGCCTCTGCAGCTGGCTGTCCCCATCTCAAATTATAGGTTATTTTCACTGATGAATCTTTTCCCACGAGGCCCCCCAAAGTGGTTTACAATAGAATAAAAACCATATACAGTGGATGGTCGGGTTGTGAACGTGATCTGTGCGGGAGGCACGTTCGCAATCCGCAGTGTTCGCAACCCGCAACCTGCGCGTCTGCACACACGCGGGTCACGATTTGGCGCTTCTGTGCATGTGCCCGGAAGTAACCCATTCCGGTACGTCCGGGTTTGGCACAGTGTGCAACCTGAAGTGTCTGTAACCTGAGGTATGACTGTATAAAGCAGTTACGTATACAGTGGTACCTCAGGTTACATACACTTCAGGTTATATACGCTTCAGGTTACAGACTCTGCTAACCCAGAAATAGTGCTTCAGGTTAAGAACTTTGCTTCAGGATGAGAACACAAATCGTGCTCTGGTGGCACGGCAGCAGCGGGAGGCCCCATTAGCTAAAGTGGTGCTTCAGGTTAAGAACAGTTTCAGGTTAAGAACGGACCTCCGGAACGAATTAAGTACTTAACCACTGTATAAAAACAGTTAACTGCATGCATGAAAGCAATTTTAAAAACTCTCAAATATTACCTGTAGCTCTCTGTCTATGTTTAAACCAACCATGGCTTAAACATAAAAGCAATTCAAAACCAAGACAGATGGCTCCTGGGATAAAGATCTCCGTTCAGAAAGCTTGTTGAAAGGGGAATAACTTTAGCAAGTGCTGGAAAGGCAATAGGGAAGGTGCCCCTCTGATATATGGTGGGATGGAGTTCCACAGGAAAGGTACCAGCACTCTAAAGGCCCAATTCTGCTATTGTGTGGAACCGACCTCTGTTGCAGATATTAAATATTGCGCAGTTTGAAGCAACCGGGAGCATAAGAACTGGTCAGAGATGAATGGATGGAGGCAAGATCCATTGAAAGCAAGGCAGATCTTTATTTTTCAACAGAGTTCCCTCCCCTCCTTGCAAGGAGGTAGAAGAGACCCAGAACGATGGTGCGTAAGCCCCTATAAAGACATTTGAAATTGCCCACCTTGTACCCCAAGACACCCCCCCGCCCCGAACATCATACATACATCACAGAAGGAGGCAGTCTTCAGCAGAAATTTGAGTGTGTTGCTTCTCTCCTGTCTGCCAGGATACCTGATCATGCCTTACTTGACTGCATTTTCTGGGTAGCCTGGCCATGAGATAGTAAATACTTAGTTCCTGGATCTCTTACACCTATTGATAGTTTGCTCAGCTTAACAGATACTTTCCAGACTGTATTTGCAGGGAGATGTAGGCCCCTACACTCCAAAGACAACTGAAAAGCTTTTCTCATTCCCGCCAAGGCCCGAAAAAGACCCAATATGGAGGCCAAATGGCCAAAATATTGGGAAATATTAGAAAAAGACGGTGACAATTGGAAATTGCAGAGTTTGGAGAAAATGGAAGGTAAAGTGCGAGACTGGTTACATTACGCCCAGATTAAAGAAGTTTTTAAAAATGACAAAAAACTAGGGTTCCAGGTGGAGAAATCGAAGTTGTTGACAGAACTGTTAGAACCAAAGACTAAGGTACTATCAAGAATGTATAACTTGCTGTTAAAATGGAATACACAAGACGAACTGGTTAAATCTGCTATGATAAAGTGGGCACAGGATATTGGGCATAACATCATGTTTGAGGACTGGGAAAGGTTGTGGACCACTGGGCTGAACTTCACTGCATGTAATGCTTTGAAGGAAAATGTAATGAAAATGATATATAGATGGTACATGACCCCAGTTAAACTTGCCAAAATATACCATTCGTCTGATAATAAATGTTGGAAATGTAAGGAAAATGAAGGAACATTCTTTCACCTCTGGTGGACCTGCCCTAAAGTGAAGGCCTTCTGGGAAATGATATATAATGAGCTGAAAAAGGTATTTAAGTATACCTTCACCAAGAAACCAGAGGCCTTCCTCTTGGGTATTGTCGGCCAGAGGGTGTTAAAGAAGGACCGAACATTTTTTATGTATGCAACAACAGCAGCAAGGATACTCATTGCCAAGAATTGGAAGACTCAAGATCTACCCACACTGGAAGAATGGCAGATGCAGCTGATAGACTATATGCAACTGGCAGAGATGACCGGCAGAATCCAAGACCTGGGAGAAGAAAGGATGGAAGAAGATTGGAAGAAATTTAAAACTTATTTACAAAAATATTGTAATTTGATTGAATGTTAAGAAGGATGCTTGATCATAAATAATTGGCCACCACTAAACTAGATTGAAATTAGATGATAAGTGAGATTAAGGAAAAGACAAATCCTTTGGGAGAACTATCAGATTATATTTAAACGAGTGGATATAAGATTGTAAACAAGATGATAATTTGCTTGAAAAAACTTTTTAACAATGTAAGTGGGAGCAGGAGACGTGAGGAAGTCCAAACAGGTTATGAAATTTTGTGTATGATATAAGCAATGTTGTTTGTTATTTATGCTTTTCTCTTATAAAAATTCTTAATAAATTTTTTTTTTAAAAAAAAACTTTTCTCATTTCCTTCTCCTTGCAGAGAAATATTTGAGGTCAATTTGGGAAAGTCAAAATGACTTCAGGATTGCACTCCTGTACTATTTCAGACATGTGGTTTATATGTGTATGTGTTTGCCTTCTACATTTATGGACATTTATTCTATAGAGTGGTACCTCAAGTTAAGAACTTAATTCGTTCTGGAGGTCCATTCTTAACCTGAAACTGTACTTAACCTGAAGCACCACTTTAGCTAATGGGGCCACCCGCTGCCACCGTGCCACCAGAGCCCGATTTCTGTTCTCATCCTGAAGCAAAGTTCTTAACCCGAGGTACTATTTCTGGGTTAGCAGAGTCTGTAACCTGAAGCATCTGTAACCCGAGGTACCACTGTATTTGGGACCTAAGAATTATTGTAACACACCCTCCAAGCTGCATGTTCCTTTAGTGCAGAAATGGAGAATGTGAGGCCTCTCTCTCTCTGACTCTCCCTGCTCTGGGTCCTCCTCTCCTCATTTTACATGGCTGAAATGCAGTCTTGAGCTCTGACAATGTCTTGCTTGCTAGGATGGAGAGCAGTGCCTGTCTGGCCGCCCACATCTGTGCTTGCCACACACACACACACACACACACACACACACCAATGGTTTGAGGCCCCTGCAATGCTGCCCGCAAGGGTATGTGGCCCTCAGTCTGACCTAGCATGCTATGAGTGGAGCTCTCTGGATCGAGACCTTCAAGGTTTCCTCTGCTGGTGTTGCAGGAATTTATGTATAGGTTGGGGTGGGGGGGTTGCCGCTCCAGCAGATATCAAGCACATGCAGCCCACTACCAAAACCAGCACAATCACAAAATTTACCCACCCGAGAAGAATGGCAGATGAAGTTGATGGACTACATGGAACTGGCGGAAATGACTGGCAGAATCCGAGACCAGGGAGAAGAGTCGGTGGAAGAAGATTGGAAGAAATTTAAAGACTATTTACAGAAATACTGTAAAATTAAGGAATGTTAGAGGGATGCTGGAATGAAGTTAAGTGGTTTTAGCAATAATGTTACAAAGGGGTATGTAAAAATGGATTGTCAACAGGTGAAAATGTAAAGTTACAATATATTAAGATACTATATCAAGATAAATGCAAAAAGGGTAAGGACTTGCTGAAACAACTACTGAACTAGAATACAAAAAGGGAGGTGTGAGGAGGTCAGGGAAACAAGCAAATGAAAGACAAGACATGGAAAGACCGATTTGTTTTTAATTGCTTTTTATTTTTTCTGTATTTTTTCTGTATTTTTTGTCTTTTTTCTTTTCTTCTCTTTTCTTCTTTCTATTTTTTGTAATTTCCTTGAAACTTTAATAAATATTATTCAAAAAAACAACAACACAAAACCAGCACAATCACTTTTGTGACTTTTGTGATTTGACCCCACTAAACACTTCATCACAGTTTCTTTCTATTTATTCAAAGGGCCTTTGCTACTCGATACCAAATGTAACAATTCACTGATAAATGTACCTATGCACTGGCTCACTGGGAAAACTTCAGAAATTCATATAGAGATGTGAGCTCAGCTACTCAGCAGCCCCTCTGCCTGAGTGATAATTCTTGGCATCCTGATACCTGAGTGCCAGACAGGTAGCCATTCCAGAAATAACAAACCCAGAAAAGGGTGTGATGAACTTGGCTGGGAAACAGGGAAATGTAAATATCTTTTTTCTTACACTTGATGGGTGTTTGGTGGAGGGCAAGGAGAACCATGGGGCAGGGTCCAGGATGCTCATATTACTGCCACCAGACCTCCCCTTTCATGATGTAACTGTGATGTATTAGTGATGAAGTTTGGGGGGGTGTAACATGGGGATTAGCAGCTAATAAAAGTTTGGGGGCTCTTTTGTAATAAAATAATAAAAGTTTGGGGGCTTCCATCTTGTTCCACCTTGTGGCAGGTGGGAATCCTGTCACAACTTCAATAAAGACCAAGCCTACTGGCTGCTGTTTTGCTCTGGTATTCCTGGCTGGTGTCCTTGTTTTTTGTCCAAGGGAGCCCTCAGATTTCTCCGTTAACACTGGTGTTCTCAGGTTACTTCCTTACAGCATAAAAGGCGGGCAAATCCTCTTCGGCCCTGCCTGTAGAAAATTTGCTGCCATGAATGAACCAGCTCGGCAGAGTTCGGTTGCCACAACAACCAGCCCAAACACACCAAGCGCACATGCTTAACGCTGCTCAGTTGTGTCCTTTCTACCGGGAGGCAAAGATTTGCTGCTTTGTGAAAACACTGAAGCCAGCCAGCCAACGTTTGATGCAATATTTGCACACGTCTTAGGTGCCAGATTTTGTGTGGAATTTTGCTACTTTCACCTGCTCGTATGTATTCTTCCAATTGCAATTTTAGCTAAGAACAGTTGTAGTTCTGAGAAAACATACACGGGTCTAAGCCCCATAGAAATATGGCTTGGGGTTGTGTGGTAAATCCCATCTTTTTACAGTGTAAAGATAAGCTACAAACTTCAGTTTGATTCTGCAAGTTTGGTGGTTGGAACCATGTATTTATTTATTTATTTATTTATTTATTTATTTATATTATTATTATTATTATTATTATTATTATTATTATTATTAACATAGTGTTGTTGTTTTCCAGATGCAAGGAGAAAATGCCCTTTAAATGCTTTCAAAAGCGTTCCCTTAACAAATCCAGGCTTTTGGATTCCTTAAATGGCCAGCGCTGGCGTTTCCTGAAAAATGGCTTGGACGATTTCAGGGACGGTTTCCCTCCTCCTTGTGACAACATTGTCATCCAACGCCCAAAGGAGCTCAACCCTATTATTCTCCCTAGTAAACCTGAGGACCTGGGCAAAATGCAACAGAGGGCCAAAAGGATGCTAACCAAGCCCCAGACGAAGACCTCCAAAATCAGCCCAAATCTGCAAGCCAGAAGGGACTACATTGCTCAGATTGAGTACTGCCTTAGCCAGCACCCCTTAGCTCTCTATCCTCATCTGGAAGAAAGCATTCCCCCAGAGGTAAGGTTTAGCATTTGTGTAAAAATTATTTCAGCTAATGCTGAAACAAATCTAAAGGGTTGTCATATGAAGATATGATAGCCATCTTCAAATATCTTAAGGGCTGTCACATGGAAGATGGAGGAAACTTCTTTTCTCCTGGTTAGGACTCGAACCAATGGCTTCAAGTTACAAGAAAGGAGACCCCCACTAAACAACAGGACGAATGGGGGAGGATTTTGTTTCAGGTCACATAGAAAGGCAAATCTACCTAATGCACATTTCCTGCAGCAACACATGAAATGAAACTCACTTTGACATTCACACAACACATGGTAAAACTACCATTCTCTTAATTTTTAAAGGCAATTTTCTGAACAAGCAATGTGTAGAAAAATGCATGTACAGTGGTACCTCGGGTTACAGACGCTTCAGGTTACAGACTCCGCTAACCCAGAAATAGTACCTCGGGTTAAGAACTTTGCTTCATGAGGAGAACAGAAATTGTGCGGCGGCAGCGGGAGGCCCTATTAGCTAAAGTGGTACCTCAGGTTAAGAACAGTTTCAGGTTAAGAACGGACCTCCAAAACAAATTATGTTCTTAACCTGAGGTACCACTGCACTAAATGCATGCATAAAGTGGGTCTATTAATTAAAACGGCATGCAAAAATGCATTACATTAGGCAAAATTGCGTAGAAAATTTAAAGCAAGCTGCTGACAAATATTAATGAGGACTCTTTTTAAAAAAATGCAAATAGATGTGGAAATGTGAAGACTGGAAACATAAGAAACAGAGAGAAAATAAGCTTGACAGATTTGCCTATCCCTAATTGTGACACAGGCTGTTTCTGGCTCACTTGTTTATTGAGCATGCACCCTGATCAGTTTGTGGGCAACTTAAATGACATTGCGTCTAATCAGGCACTATCCACACTTTCCATTGCCTTTTTCTATCACTTTCCTTCTTGCAAACAGTCTAGTCCTTTGGGGAAGGGGGATTGTTTGCAAGAGCTACAGATCACATTTAATTGCACAGCTTAAATTTGCTGGTATTTGATTTGGATGATGATATTATAAAGTTATATTCCCTCCTTCCACCGCTGCACAGGGCAGCGAATGAGAAAACGTCTAACCACAATTTGCATGCAAAGCAGATGCTCTAACATTGAGATTTCACCACTGAAGGGGAGTTAGTGAAAGGAATAATCTGCTGTGCACCAGCGACATTGTTTGCTATATCTCTCACACGATACCGACAGGGGATTCTCTGTAAAATACAAATGAGAGGAACTTCCCTTTTCGGGCTCTCACACCTCACAAATACGGTGGGGGAACTGGGTTCTTACTGCAGGGGACTTTTACTGGTGTTGCAAGGGGCATCAAAGAAGCATGCTCATAACAGACTGAAGCCAACCCGAAACTGAAGCCATCACTCCCTTGGTGCAGTTTGTGGTCCAAACTGAAAGGCCATCATTATTCCCATGCATTTTCCTGAATTTTGTTTATAAGGATCATAGGCCCAGCTCACAATGAGCTCCATTATTTCTAATGCATTTCTGAGACGTTTCCTTACATATACGCTTGTTTGTAGAAAGAAATTTTGGCTGCTTCCAAATGGGATTTTCTTGTGGTCCTGCTCACAGATGCAAATATTCCCCCCCCCGCCAGCAACTGTAGAATGTTGTTGGCATCAAGATGCCAGCCTGTATTCCAACCCTCATCTAATCAAGGTTTACCATTTCCTTGGAAAATCCCTTAAATTTCTTTTTTAAAAACACCATACTCACAATATCCAAACAACCCTTGCATATATCAAGTCTAATGACAGTCCCGTGGCAGAACATCAATGTTTGGCAATTACTAGGCCCGCAGCGACTAGAATAAAGATTAGGCACTCCCTGTTGCGTATTTGCTGGTTTGATTGATCTATATTCCCCAGCAGAACTAAGAGAGGGGATTGTACAATTTTCATACTACAAACTGATTCTATTTCTTAAAAGACAACCGACCAAAATTCATACACCATGCTGATGGCTGGATCTTACATTAGATAGGGATGGGAGAGTCTGTCAGTTTTGGTGTCTCATTTTTCCAATCTTCACTTTTCCACATTTCCGTATCACTTCGTGAATTTTAAAAAAAGAAATCCTCATGAAAATTCAACAGCATTTAGTGCAAATGTCTCCTGACATCCACATGTTCTCTGCTGTTTCCTCTAATCTGAGACAGAATAGCAAAATATGTCCCTCAGTCACCCCAAGCCAGCTAAAGTGGTATATATATCACCAGAGGCAAAAAAAATCCCTTCCTCCTGAGATAGGGTTACCAGATGTCCCCGTTTCCCAGGGACAGTCCCTGGATTTGCAAATAAGTCCCTGGACAAATTCCATCCCCGGATTTCATCTAATGTCCCCGGGAAACGCAGCAGCGGCAGCCTCAGCAGCCCAGAGCAGTTGGCTCTGGCTGGCTTCAGGAGCTGCTCGGAAGTCCCCATATGATGGTGGTGCAGGGGCTCTCAGATGCAGCTTCCAGGCTGCTTCCACCTTCCCTGACCCCAGCAACTAAGCTGTGAAGGGAGGCTTCATGCTGCCTATCGGAGCAGCCTCCCAACTCCTACTGGCGTGCAAGCAGGAGCAGGGCAGGGATCTCTCAGTCAGGCAACAGGAAGCCTCCCTTCCCAGCTGAGGGATTCCTGATGAGAAATGTAGGAAAAAGAATCATAGAATCATAGAGTTGGAAGAGACCACAAGGGCCATCGAGTCCAACCCCCTGCCAAGCAGGAAACACCATCAGAGCACTCCTGACATATGGTTGTCAAGCCTCTGCTTAAAGACCTCCAAAGAAGGAGACTCCACCACACTCCTTGGCAGCAAATTCCACTGTCGAACAGCTCTTACTGTCAGGAAGTTCTTCCTAATGTTTAGGTGGAATCTTCTTTCTTGTAGTTTGGAACCATTGCTCCATGTCCGCTTCTCTGGAGCAGCAGAAAACAACCTTTCTCCCTCCTCTATGTGACATCCTTTGAACATGGCTATCATATCACCCCTTAACCTCCTCTTCTCCAGGCTAAACATGCCCAGCTCCCTTAGCCGTTCCTCATAAGGCATCATTTCCAGGCCTTTGACCAGAAACAAGAGCTTCTCCGCCTTAGCAAGGCAGACTAGACAATTGGGAAATGAAATATGGGTAATAATGGTGCAACAAGGAAGGAAAGACAAACAATTGCTAAAAGTAAAAAAAGTGCTTTGTTGCAAACAACTTTGCCAAGAACTGGAACAGGCTGCAGTTGGGAGCGATACGGTTAAATTCTGGGCCTTAGTAGCATAAAAATCTGAGCAATGGAAAGCTGAGGTTGATGTACATATTCTGGCTGGTAAGTGGAAGGTTTCTTTTAAACAAGTTTATAATTCATAATTTCTTAATGGTGAAGTATATTCTAACGTCTATTCCCCAAAATTGAATGAAACTGATCTGTGAACTCCTTTCAAGGTCAAATAACTGATAAATGCATTCAAATTGTCTTACTAGGTACAAAACTGAAACATCCCGTTCATCAAGCAGAAAACATTGCTATGCATTAGAAGTGCCACTTAATTTCCATATCGTGGTTCCCAGGTCAATCAGCATCCCTGGGACTGTCCCCACATGTCCTTGGTCCAATGCATGTAGGAGGTCACACTCCAGGCTTGCTGTTCTCATCTGTCCCAGGAGAGAGTGATCTAGCATTGATGACTCATTCTCATGACTCATCATAATAGTGTCATGCTTGGACCATTTACTCTGGTAAGGTTCATACTGCCTTCATCATCCATCCCTGCATTGGTGGTGAACTTCTAGAAAATATTTCCTATGGTGATCTCCACATTTCCTATGATTGTGCCATAGTGCAATCAATTTATCCTTAATTTTTAAAAAGAGTTGTCCCCCAGGGGTGCCAACTTGGAAAAATATTGGGTTGGGCACATAATGATGAATGGCAATGCCCAATAAACAGCAACGTCCTACAACCTGTGTACAAATTTTGTGCAAATAAACCAAGATGAATGTAATGCATCACAGACGAAAATATTTTTTTTCCAAATTTTAAGGGGTATATGAATGCTTTTAAATAAATAAAAGCAAAATAAAAGCCAGTGACTGATACCTCAACGAGGGCTGGCTCAAATGTTGTCCAAGGAAGCCATACTCTTGTTCCATTTACACTGAGAAATTATTTCTGGCTTGTTTTATTCTTAGCTTTTCAAGGAAGTTCTAAGCATCCTGGACCCAGAGATGCTTCCGATGAATGAAGATGTTGTTGCTGATGCTGACATTACACAGGAGCACCCAGTTCCCTCTGCAGTTCCGTCTCGGTTGGAGGACAAAAGAAAGAAGCAGCCAGGGGCCATGCTCATTGGCTGGTGAGTGTCAGGGATCACACAGCAAAAGAGCATGATGGGTTGCTTCTGAAAGGATGAAGGCACTGGTGGTAAGGAAAATATAGGTACCATATATAAACCAGAATTCCCTGAATGCCAAGATCCATGTTTGGGGCAGGTTCTCTCACCAAAGGAGAACTCCAGTAGAGAATTAAAATCATGAAATAAGTGGCAAAGTAAAGTGGGGAAATATAGGCTGTTAGTCCTTTAAAATATGTCCTTGTGAGTTCCAAAACTTCCCTCTTCCCCTAGCATAGAAAAAAACCACGTTAGGTAGGTTAAAATTTGTTTACTTACAACTTCTTCCAATATTAGTTTCAAATGCTTTTCCTTACAGAATTCAGGAAAAGCTGCATAAGCAGTAAAACTTTGCTTAGTTACAGTGGTGAAAGTTCCTAAATTATTGGATAGGAACTCAAGAGTGGCTTGTAAGAGCCATGTCCTTCACATGCTGAGCTCCTCAGGCTGACTGAAGGGAAGCAAAGGCTTGATTGCTTAGTCCCTCCTAAGGTGAATAAAGCTTGGCAGGACAGCTTGCTCTATGGTATTAACTCCTTCATGCATTAATTAGACTTAAGCTTGTTGGTTAAATGAGGTTTGTTATCCCATAGCTGCAGCACCTAATAATGTGGACAGCAAAAAACAAGGGCCCTGTGATACTTGACAGACTATGGGCTCCTCTAAATATCATGATGATTTGTGCCCAAGTTGTAGTTACAGATAGGTAGCCGTGTTGGTCTGCCATAGTCAAAACAAAAAAAATTCCTTCCAGTAGCACCTTAAAGACCAACTAAGTCAGTTCTTGGTATGAGCTTTTGTGTGCATGCACACTTCTTCAGATACACAAGTTGCTATGTGATTCCACTTCCTTCCTATCTATCTATCTATCTATCTATCTATCTATCTATCTATCTATATCTATCTTGTATACCACTTCATATTTCAAGAGAAATCTCTAAGCAGTTTACACATCCCAATGAAAAAATATGTACAAATTCCACATACAATACAAAACAATACTCTTTGTCGTCCTCCTCCTATAGTTGCGCTATAAGAAACATGATTAAGCAACAAAGATATCTGAAAACAATGTACATAGGTAACATAAATAAGAGCCACAAATTCAAATTGTACACAAAGCATCAAGATACAATTATGAAAAGGGAACATAATTACAATATATGTATCATCTGGAAAATCAAATATTACCCCAAAGCGCACATATAATAATAACACAATCACCAAAACCATTCACATGCACTCTACTCAAAACTAATCTGAACACAAAAACCCCCACATACCCTATTATTATTCAACAGTTGCACTCTCCTTACACTGACAAGACCCATTTGCTTCCCATCTTGCTCAAATAAAAGTAAGAAAACCTGAAACCTTGCCATATTAAGTGATAGTCAACTCTGTCTCTGTTGCACACCCAACACCTGGAACAAGACCCTGAGGGACTGCTGGGAACTATGAAGCAGCTTACAGGGTTAGGCCTTGTGATGGCCTGGGACTTGGGCTTGGACTCGGAACCAGAGGAGTCTCAGTCTGCACCGGATCCTTTGCAGCAGGCATCATCTGAACCAAGTCTGGGGCCTGATCCTGAAGAGTCCCAGTCTGCACAGGTGCCCCTGCAGCAAACACCAGCTGGGACAAGTCAGGGGCCTGAGCCTGCCCTGGCTCCAGATGCGGGGATGACCTCGTTGCCTTCAGCTGGGCAATCACTTACAGCTGCTCCACTACCGGTTGGGTCAGGGGAGGCTGAGGTGGCCCCTGGGTCTAGTAACCCACCGACGTCCCCCGAGCTGCAGAGACTCTCCTTCTCTCAGACCTGCAGAGCTGCAGGTCTGAGAGAAGGAGAGACCTGAGTACTTGCAGGAGGAGTGCTCGCCTTCGGGCGAAACAGGGAGGTGAGTTGCCAGGGGATCAGGACCAGCCGCTACCCTGACAAAGATAAAAGGCTGTCGGACCCTGCCCCAGGTTGCGGGAGCAACGTTGTTGTATGCTAGATCCTGCCCCTGCCTGGTTTCCTGCCTGACTGACTCCCAGCAGAACCTTTGGATTCTGGTCCGGTCCTGGACAGCGTTTCACGGGTTACCCCCGGACCCAGCACAGGCCTTATCTATTTTTTCCCTCATAGGGGCAGTTTGCATGTGCCAGAGTTCTGGGGGTGGTCCATTTCCAGTAATTGCACACCCCACAACTTCCTGCTGAAATCCCACGACTTTTTCTACGATAAATGTTCTGGCTTATTTTTGTTCCACTTTATGGACAACCATAATGTGGCAGATAATATGGAGCTATATGGACCAGTGGTCCGACATGGTAGAAGGCATCTGCAGATGTTTCTGTTCACGTTCCTCTGCCTGATTTCCCCTGAAATTGTTTCACCCCAAAGGTAGTTTCTCCTGTCAAGGATTACTTCTGGTCTCAGAACCATATTAAGAGAAAAACACCAGGGGCAAAGCACTTGTGGGGCGATGGGCAGTGAGGTGCAGGGAAGGTTCCTCTGCCCACTTGAAGTTGCCCTTGGTCACCTGCTTTATAGCACAAGGACATACATTTTACACATTGATCTTCTGCAGTGTGTAATTTTGCCTTGCTTAAGGTTGGTTCAGCCTGTCTGAAGGCCAGTGTAAAACTTGAACCACATATGCACTGCTTGGCTCTTGAATGCCACCTTGTGGGGTTCAATGGGTCCAGTGCTTGCAGAGCCTTTGGAGAAAGAGAAAATGGTAGCCTCTGAGAAGAAGAGCCTGCTAGATCAGGCCAATGATCCATCTACTTCAGCATCCTCTTCTCACAATGACCAACAAGATGAGAAACCCTCAAGAAGGATCTGAGGACTCTACCCCCTACTTTGGTTTCCAGCAACTGGTCTTCAGAAGCATTGCTCCCTCCAGCTGTGATTTTGTTGTTGTTGTTTAGTCGTTTAGTCGTGTCCGACTCTTTGTGACCCCATGGACCAGAGCATGCCAGGCACTCCTGTCTTCCACTGCCTCCCGCAGTTTGGTCAAACTCATGCTGGTAGCTTTGAGAACACGGTTCAACCATCTTGTCCTCCGTCGTCCCCTTCTCCTTGTGCCCTCCATCTTTCCCAACATCAGGGTCTTTTCCAGGGAGTCTTCTCTTCTCATGAGGTGGCCTCTTGGAGCCTCAGCTTCACGATCTGTCCTTCCAGAGAGCACTCAGGGCTGATTTCCTTCAGAATGGATAGGCTTGATCTTCTTGCAGTCCATGGGACTCTCAAGAGTCTCCTCCAGCACCATAATTCAAAAGCATCAATTCTTCGGCGATCAGCCTTCTTTATGGTCCAGCTCTCACTTCCATACATCACTACTGGGAAAACTGGTAGCTGTGATAACTGGTAGGAAACATTTTTCCAGCAGAGGAAGCTTCTAGGCAGGTGTTCAGTATTGGAGAGGTCATTTAGACTGTGGAGGAAGAACATAGATAGATAGATAGATAGATAGATAGATAGATAGATAGATAGATAGATTCTTTATTGTCATTACACAAGTGCAACATTGCACAAGTGCAACGAAATTGGATGCCATCCCTTAAAAACAACAAAAGCAAAACAACAACAACAACCAAACAAACCACATTCCAGCCACACCCACACCCACACCCATCAAACTCCCAGGTCACACTATCGAGTTACTGCATTTAAGAAGGCCACAGCTCTTGGATAGAAACTATTTTTCAGTCTATTTGTCCTTGACTTGATGTTTCTGTATCTCCTGCCAGAAGGCAGTAGTACAAACAGACTGTGTCCCGGGTGAGATGCATCCTGCAGGATATTGTTTGCTTTCCTAAGACAACGGGAACCGTACAGTTCTTCCAAAGATGGGAGGGGATGACCAATAATCCTTTGGGCTGTGGTTATGACCTTCTGGAGCACCTTCCTCTTCCTAGCTGTACAGCTGGAGAACCAGGCACAAATACAGTATGTGAGAATGCTCTCTATGGAGCCTCGGTAGAAGGACACCAGCAGTCTCTCACTCAGATTGTTCTTCTTTAAAAGTCTGAGGAAATAAATTCTCTGCTGGGCCTTCTTCACCAGAGCAGTGGTATTTGCGCTCCAAGTCATGCCCTGATCGATAGTCACTCCCAAAAACCTGAATTCCGCCACCCTCTCCACCCGTTCCCCGTTGATATACAAGGGCTGAATGTCCGCCTTTTTTTTCCTGTAATCCACCACCAATTCCTTGGTCTTAGTCGTATTAAGAGCCAGATTGTTCTCTCCACACCAAGCACAAAGCCGCTCCACCTCGTCCCGATAGGCGGACTCATCCCCTCCTGAAATGAGCCCCACCACCGTAGTGTCATCAGCAAACTTGATGATTTTGTTGCTGGAATAAATGGCTGTACAATCATACGTATAGAGAGTATAGAGCAGGGGACTCAACACACAACCCTGTGGTGAGCCGGTGTTAAGGCTAAGGGCTGTGGACATATGTGACCCTACTCTAACCCTCTGAGAACGTTCTGACAAAAAGTCCAAAACCCAGAGACAGGTGGAGTTGGAGAGTCCAATCGCCTCTAGCTTGGACACCAGTCTATGGGGGAGGATAGTGTTAAAAGCAGAGCTAAAATCCACAAACAGCAGCCTCACATAACTCCCCGGCTGCTCCAGATGGAACAGAGCAGCATGGAGAGTGGTAGTGATAGCGTCTTCCGTGGATCTATTTGCCCTGTATGCAAACTGGTAGTTGTCAAAAGTTGATGGAAGACAGGAAATAATGTGACGGCGCACCAGTTTCTCAAAACACTTCATGATGATTGGAGTCAGTGCAACTGGTCTGTAGTCGTTCAGACTACTGATTGTGGATTTTTTAGGCAGAGGAACAATAGTTGACGACTTCAGGCAGGGTGGGACAATAGACTGGTGTAAGGACTTGTTGAAGATCTTAGTAAAGACCCTCGCCAGCTGATCCGCACAGCCCTTCAACACCTTTCCCGTGATGCCATCCGGTCCAGCAGCCTTCCTCGGATTCACCATCCTCAATACCTGTCTCACCTCATGCTCCTCTACAGTGAATGAGGGGCCCCTATGGGCTGGTGGCTGTAATACCGGCGTCTCAGGTGGCTCCTTCTCGAAGCGAGCAAAGAAGAAGTTAAGCTCCTCCGCCAGCAAAGGGTCACCGTCGACAGCACCAAGGTTAGGTTTGTAGTTGGTAATATGCTGAATCCCCTGCCACATCTGTCTTGTGTTGTTACTCCTTAAATTATCCTCAATCCTCTGCCTATAGACCAGTTTTGCCCGTCGAATACCCCTCTTCAAGTTTGCTCTTGCCACACTGTAAAGCTGCACCTCGCCCGACCTAAAAGCCCTGTTCCTTTCCCGCAACAGGCACTGGACCTCTCTATTCATCCAGGGTTTCTGATTGGGGTAAAACCGGATGGATTTATTTACTGTGACAGTGTCTGTGCAGTGATTGATATAGCACAGAACTGCCGCCGTGTGCTCCTCCAGGTCTGAACGATCGAAAATGTCCCAATTGGTTCTCTCAAAACAGTCCTGCAGCTGATGGATAGCACCTTCAGGCCAGATTTTAACAGTCCTTGATATTGTGGGAGCCCGTTTCCTGAGTGGGATATATGCTGGTACCAGGAACAGAGACATATGGTCGGACTGGCCCAAATGTGGCAGCTGTAAAGCCCTATAGCCGTGATTTACATTCGAATAAACTTTGTCCAGTGTCTTGTCCCCTCTTGTGGGACATTTCACATGCTGATAGAGCGTTGGGAGCACTTTTTTAAGTTCAACATGATTAAAGTCTCCCGCAATGATGTGCACAGCTTCAGGATGCTTGTCTTGCTGGCTGCTGATAAGGCTCTGCAGGCATCCCAGCGCCAAGTTGGCATTGGCATCTGGTGGCACGTACACACCAGTTAGCATAACAGCTGTAAACTCCCTAGGGAGATAGGCTGGTCTACATTTAACAGCCACATATTCCAAATCCGGTGAACAGTAACTGCCAACGGTCTTAGAATTATTGGACCAGCATTTGTTCACATATACACACAGCCCCCCTCCTCTGGTTTTTCCGAAGTCCATGCCTCGGTCATGACGATGTACCACACAGCCTTCCAACTGAATAGCCGTGTCTGGTATGGACGGTTGAAGCCATGTCTCAATGACAAATAAAACGCAGCAAACATAAACATAGATTTGATTTCCTTCCGCAGGGCCTGTAAGACAGAGCTATTCCCTGGAAAGCTGTCGGTGGATAAACGCCGGCTCCCTCAGCCTGAAGCGAGATGAGCGCCACAACCCCATAGTCACCATTGACTGGACTTAACCCTCCAGGGGTCTTTTACCTCCTCCCCCTTTTAAAAAAAAGTTCTAGTGTTATGAGAGAGGGAGAAAAACTTCTCTCTATCCGTTTTCTCCACGCGATGTATATTTATTTTTTTATAAATTTCTATCATCTCGCTTCTTACCTGCCTTTTCTCTAAATTAAAATGCTATGAGGACATGTGACTGTTTTATGCTTTTAAATATATATTTTTAGATGTTTTACATTTTATTTTAAATGGTATTCTTTCACCGCTTTGGTATTTGCTGCCTTGCCCTTTCTCCTTGACAGGAAAGGATAATGAAAATTAAACAAACAAACAGGGGAATGGGTTGCACCATTAATGGTTTCATTCTGCCATTGCTTCCAACAGCAAGGATCCCAAAGGCAAGGACCCTTACAAGTGGCTCACTAAAACGGAAATAGCAGCAAGAGAAAGAGAGGCCAGGATGAATTATGTCCCTCCCGTCGGTGAGAATGTGAAACAAGCTGCGAAGGAGTTCTGCAGATGGTTTGATTCTCTGGTGAGCAAAATAATCCCCGCATGCAATCTTGCTGAAAGACCAGAATTAGGTTTTATGCTACAGATTAATGTCTCAATGTTGCATGTGGGGAACTGCAAAAGCAAGGACTGACTTGTCCGGTAGGTCTGTAACTCTGTGGCAGAACATTGCAGAAGATCCAAAATTACCGTATTTTTCGCTCTATAGGACGCACTTTTCCCCCTCCAAAAATTAAGGGGAAATGTGTGTGTGTCCTATGGAGCGAATGCAGGCTCCTTGGCTTCAGTGATAGCAACGTGAAGCCTCCGAAGCACAGAGGGAGCGCTTCCTCTGTGCTCCGCAGGCTTTGGGTTCCTTTTGCAGAAGCCGGGAGCGCAAGACTCTCCTGGCTTCAGCAGAGAGGGAGTTGCGCAGCGCCCCTTCAGCGAAGCGGGAGGAGAAATGGAAGGGTCTCCGTTTCTCCTGCCGCTTCGCTGAAGGGGTGCTGAGCAGAGAGGGAGAGAATTTTTTTTCTTGTTTTCCCCCTTTAAACAAGGTGCGTCCTATGGTCGGGTGCATCCTATAGAGCGAAAAATACGGTAAATTCCCAACATCTCCAGGTAACACTGAGAAATACCTCCCTCTCTGAAACCCTGGAGAGCTACTGCTGGTCAGTGCAGACAGTATTGAGTTAGATGGACCAATGGTCTGACTCAGTATAAGGCAATTTCCTCTCTTTCCTGTTGTGATTCTGCACTGGGGATCGGTGAATCTGACCATTTCTGTTCCGTATTATTTTCAGACCTTTTCATTCCATTTTCACATTAATCTGTGCGTTTTAAAATTACTCCCAAATGTGTATTTTCTCTCAGAATATGCAGTGTTTGTATTTGTACTTCCTGTCATGTTTTCCTGTCAGAACTGATGCATTTCAACTTTAGCAAAATCCAGAACAGTTAAACTCCAGTCTGAGAGGTGTCGCTTATCAAGTCATATCAGTTGGAGGAGGAAGAGAGGATGGGGGGGGGGTGAGGAAAAAGATGTGAGTGGAGGGGCCCCTCTTCCCACCCTTTGGAGCCCCTGGGAAGCTCAACAAACCTGCTGTAACTGGACCTGGGTGTGGAGAGAGCATCTGAATGGGACACAATTGTGGGCAGCTGAGGAAGCAGCATCCCCCCTGGGCCTGCCCATAGAAAACAAGTCAAGAGTTTCAAATTAGTGTGATGTCCACCGTTTCCAGCAACTCTTCTTGTCATGAGACTTTTGTGGATGAAATATACTCAGAGTCGCAAAGTGATTTCATGCTCTATATTCAGCTCATAGTGGTGAGGAGGAATGAATGAATGTCCCCTCAAAGTATCTGCTTTATATACATTATTTACACAATGGGCTGCACATGATTGGCTAATTCTGGAATTCAACTGTAAGCCAATCAGGTTGTGGATTCACTTATATCTGGAGCATGATTGGGTGGTTCCTGCCAACCAATCATATTGCTGCATTGTTCTAGGACCAATCAGACTGCTGCATTCTGAATCCTATTGTTCTAGGACCAATCAGACTGCTGCAATTTGGATCCTATTGTTCTAGGACCAATCAGACTGCTGCAGTTTGGATCCTATTCAACTCAGTACATAACAGTGGATGAGCTAAGAGTTTGTTTGGACCTTGGCAAGAACCTAGAGGCTGAGTGGGAGGCTGTGTCAAAAGGAAAATGAATCGATACTGATTTTTATATATCAGTAACTTTGTATTGGGACGCGGGTGGCGCTGTGGTCTAAACCACAGAGCCTAGGACTTGCCGATCAGAAGGTTGGCGGTTTGAATCCCCATGACAGGGTGAGCTCCTGTTGCTCGGTCCCTGCTGCTGCCAACCTAGGAGTTCGAAAGCACAAAGTGCAAGTAGATAAATAGGTACCGCTCCAGCGGGAAAGTAAATGGCGTTTCCGTGCGCTGCTCTAGTTTGCCAGAAGCAGCTTAGTCATGCTGGCCACATGACCTGGAAGCTGTATGCTGGCTCCTTCGGCCAGTAACGTGAGATGAGCCCCATAGATCTGAATCCAAACTGGACCTGCAAGCAGCCAGTGTGGGGCTTGCTATCGGTCTCAATCAGCTGATCAATAGGGAACTCCTTAGGTGCAGCTGATCCTTGATTGGTTATGTTCTGAATCACTAGAAGCCCGAGCTTTTTGTAAGTCGCCCTCCTTGCAAGATTTCATGCTGTTAAGACCTAAAACTGATTCTTAAGTTTACTAAAATAAAGATAAAAATCAAATGATTTTTTTATCAAGGGGTATTTACCAAGGCTAATCTGCAATTGTGAATGGCGAAAGTATACTCGAGTTAATAAATATCCCTTTTGTTGGAATATATTTCTAAATAATATAAATATAAATATATACCTGTTTTAATTGAATTACCATTCCAGGGTGGAGAGAAATACGACATTGATGAAGCCACCATTATAAGCCTCTTTGATACAAATTACAAAACCAAGCCCCCGTTGTCTGGCCCAATACACGTTGAGGAGCTGAACTATTTGCCTGCTGAGTTGCGGAAGTATGTAGGGATGCCATCTCCCCAGACAAGCCTGAGAAGCGATGCTCAGCAAGGTAGCCATTCCAAGGTAAGCAACCCTCGGGTCCCCAGGTTTAGTCATCTTGTACTTGCTATGCTGTTCTTTGGGATAAAGCAAAGAGCTCGGGCAAAGGAGTGCTTTAATCTGCTTCAGTTGCATAGAACTGAAGTGCTCTAATCCCTCTTGCAAAAGGGTGACTGTTATGTACTGAAGTTCTCACCCTGGGCCAGCAGGGGGATACTGCAGATAGTTCAGGTCCACATATGCAAATAAGGGATCGAAAGTGACGTTCAGTGATTGGATAGTTACAGAAAGTTGTTACAGTTACGTTGTACTGGAGCTCTATATAAGCAGGCTGGCTGAACCCTTCAGTTCAGTTCTGTTCTGGCCTGTGAATAAACAAGAGCTGTTTGAAGAATCGCTGTGTCGTCTGATATGTTCACCCACAACTTAACAGTGACAGTCTGGACGCAGGGGTCAGCAAACTTTTTCAGCAGGGGGCCGGTCCACTGTCCTTCAGACCATGTGGTGAGTCAGACTATATTTTTGAGGGAAAAATGAATGGATTCCTATGCCCCACAAATAGCCCAGAGATGAGTTTTAAATAAAAGGACACATTCTTTTGAAGGCGGTGAAGGTCCTGTGTGAGTGCCTGGAGGCGGTTGGAGGTTGGATGGCGGCTAACAGATTGAGGTTGAATCCTGACAAGACAGAAGTACTGTTTTTGGGGGACAGGAGGCGGGCAGGTGTGGAGGATTCCCTGGTCCTGAATGGGGTAACTGTGCCCCTGAAGGACCAGGTGCGCAGCCTGGGAGTCATTTTGGACTCACAGCTGTCCATGGAGGCGCAGATTAACTCTGTGTCCAGGGCAGCTGTCTACCAGCTCCACCTGGTACGCAGGCTGAGACCCTACCTCCCCTCGGACTGTCTCGCCAGAGTGGTGCATGCTCTGGTTATCTCACGCTTGGACTACTGCAACGTGCTCTACGTGGGGCTACCTTTGAAGGTGACCCGGAAACTGCAATTAATCCAGAATGCGGCAGCGAGACTGGTGACTGGGAGTGGCCGCCGGGACCACATAACACCGGTTCTGAGAGATCTGCATTGGCTCCCAGTACGTTTCCGAGCACGATTCAAAGTGTTGGTGCTGACCTTTAAAGCCCTAAACGGCCTCGGTCCTGTATACCTGAAGGAGCGTCTCCACCCCCATCGTTCAGCCCGGACTCTGAGATCCAGCGCCGAGGGCCTTCTGGCGGTTCCCTCATTGCGAGAAGTGAGGCTACAGGGAACCAGACAGAGGGCCTTCTCGGTAGCGGCGCCCGCCCTGTGGAACGCCCTCCCATCAGATGTCAAAGAGATAAAGAATTACCTGACGTTCAGAAGACATCTTAAGGCAGCCCTGTTCAGGGAAGTTTTTAATATGTAATGCTGTACGGTTTTTAACACTGATTGGGAGCCGCCCAGAGTGGCTGGGGAAAACTCAGCCAGATGGGCGGGGTATAAATAATAAATTATTATTATTATTATTATTATTATTATTATTATTATTATTCTACTCATGTGAAAACACGCTGATCCCCAGACCGTCCGTGGGCCGGATTGAGAAGGCGATTGGGCTGGATCTGGCCCCTGGGCCTTAGTTTGCCTACCCATGGTCTGGAGGCACCCAGTGTTTGAGATGCAGTTTTAAAAAATGCAATTAGAGATGATATTATTATAATATTATTATTATCATTCAGGAATCTTGTCAATCCAAGTCTGAGAAGATCAGGTATGGTGCCTGGTACCTGGACCCAAAGACATGGAAGAAACAAAACCCTTTAGAAGATCCAAAAGCAAGAGACAGAAGCTCCAGGAATTCAAAGAGGGCATTGGGTGAAAAGGTATTGCCAAATATTTGGGTGTGTGTGTGTGCATATGTGTGTGTGTGTGTGTGTCTTTTTCCGAATGAAAGACTCCACATCAGTCATGCAGTCAATGAGAGAGTGACATTGGGATGTATAATAATAATAATAATAATAATAATAATAATAATAATAATTATACCCTGCCCATCTGGCTGGGTTCCCCCAGCCACTCTGGGTGGCTCCCAACAGAATTAAAAGCACAATAAAACACCAAACATTAAAAACTTCTCTAAACAGGGCTGCCTCCAGATGTCTTCTAAAAGTCAGATAGTTGTTTATTTCCTTGACATCTGAAGGGTTCCCCAGGGAGGGTGTCAGTACCGAGAAGGCCCTCTGCCTGGTTCCCTGTAACTTGGCTTCTCGCAGTGAGGAAACCACCAGAAGGCCCTCAGAGGAGGACTTCTGTGTCCAGGCTGAGTTATATATATCACGTATGTAGATAAGCACGGTCAAACCAGGGACCTACAGTTAGCTGTCACAAGATGTATGAATACTGGGACCTTAGGATGAAAGGTGGGTAAAAATGATGATGATGGCAAAATGGTACCAGAAAAGTGAATGCAAAGGCAGCGGCAGCATCTCAGCTGCCTTCAATAGTATATCTTGGTCTGATCTGTGCTCACATACATATTACCCCCTCCTGCAGAATCCCTAACAATTGTAGTTAAGGCTCTCCCCCTAGTGGACTTAATTTGCACATCTGTTGGCTGAAGCCACTCCAGGAGGACCTCAACAGATTAATGGCTCTGTAGTGCTCTGTAGATCCAAGTTGTTTAGGGCTTTGTAAAGGTAAAGGGACCATTAGGTCCAGTCGTGGACGACTCTGGGGTTGCGGCGCTCATCTCGCTTTATTGGCCGAGGGAGCTGGCGTACAGCGTCCTGGTCATGTGGCCAGCATGACTAAGCCGCTTCTGGCGAACCAGAGCAGCACACGAAAATGCCATTTACCTTCCCGCCGGAGCGGTACCTATTTATCTACTTGCACTTTGACATGCTTTCGAAGTGCTAGGTTGGCAGGAGCAGGGACCGAGCAACGGGAGCTCACCCCGTCGTCGTGGGGATTCGAACTGCCGACCTTCTGATAGGCAAGCCCTAGGCTCTGACCCACAGTGCCACCCGCGTCCCTAGGGCTTTGTAGGTCAAGATAAAATCCTTGTGCCTGGTTTGCTAGCTTATATTGGCATCCGAGGCACTTAATGCCATTGAACTTAATGGGGGCTGTTGCGAATCATGTTTGCTCTGACTGCATAGCCCTGCTCATATTGAATGCTTAGCCCCATCAGGCCAGTGTTCCACTTTTTGGGACCCTGGAAACACAGATAATACATTTGTGTGTGTTTGCCCTCAAGTCGAGGGGTGAGGGAAAGGGAGAGACGCAGAGGGGATGAATAAGAAGAAGAGAGCTGGGGTGAGGGAAGGGAGGGAGGAAATGGTCCCTCAATGTGCATCTTAACATGGTTTGGTTTTGAATGACTTTCCAGGACATGGAGATCACGCAGCTTCATGGAACGTATGCTTTTAAGGAATTCCTTGAAGGAAAAGGCTACCGGATCCCAGATGTAAGGCTTAAATGCACACATTTGTTATCAGTGATCAAGAACAAGTTTGGTTGCTCGCTTTCTAAATACTGAGGCATTTTTGGGGGGCAAGAAAATGCTTCTGAAAACCGGTCACTGGGAATCCCAAGTCAGGACAGCAGTATTTATATTGTGTTCATTAAATTCGTATACCGCCCTTCATCCATAGATCTCAGAGCGGATCACAACATATAGAGCCTAGGACCCTCTCGTACCTACGGGACCGCCTCTCCTGGTACGCCCCACGGAGGACCTTACGGTCTACAAATAATAACACTTTGTAGATCCCAGACCTCAGAGAGATTAGGCTCGCCTCAACCAGGGCCAGGGCCTTTTCAGCCTTGGCCCCAGCCTGGTGGAAAGCTCTGCCACAAGAGACCAGGGCCCTGTGGGATTTGACATCTTTCCGCAGGGCCTGCAAGACGGAGTTGTTCCGCCAGGCCTTTGGTCAGGGCTCACCCTGACTCCCCTCTTCTTTTTGTATAAGAACTAATATGAAAGAATCCTCCCAGAATTCTCACAGGCCCAATGTAAACAGTTGGGCCAATGAGCACTTACTGTTCCCAATCCTAACTCTGCGGAAAGCCTTCTAATTAGAATTTGATTTTGACCTGCTTTTAGGAGGTAATTTAATTATTGTTTGATTTTATAATGTTATATGCTTGATGTTAGCCGCCCTGAGCCAGACTTTGGCCAGGGAGGGCAGGATATAAAAAAAGTTTATTTTTATTTTTATTATACTACAATATGAAAAACACAAAATATGTAATAATGTTAAAAATTGTGCTCATCTCCTGCTTAAGGGCTTCTCATAAGCATCTGGTTCCATACTGGGACAACAGGATGTTGGAATAGATGATATTTTGGTCCAGCAGAGCTCTTTCTTATGAGGAAGAGGGCCTCCTCATGAGTCAGACCTTTGGTCCATCTAATGCAGTATTGTCAACATCAGGTCAGGGGTAGTCAACAAGGTGGCCTCCAGATGTTGATGGACTCCAGTTCCCACCATCCCTGGCCATTAGCCATGCTGGCTGGCTCTGCTGGGAATTGTATTCTGGGATGCAACACGTTGGCACTTGCTGGCCTATACTTAGCAGGAGTGCCAACCTGGCCCCATGACCGTGGGTGCTATGCAGCATGCATGGCCCTGGCGCTGAAATTTGTGGGTGCCCAGCTCCCTCATGGGGAATTTTGTGGGCACTCAGAACACCAGGGAGTCGGCACCTATGGCTCTTAGGGTTTCAAGGGCAGAGGATATACCATCTTGGATTAGAGCAGGTGTTTCTCAAACTTGGGTCCCCAGCTGTTGTTGGACTACAGCTCCCATCACCCCTGACCACTGGTTCGTCTAGGGGTGATGGGAGTTGTAGTTCAACAACAGCTGCAGACTCAAGTTAGAGAAACACAGGATTAGATTGCAGTCACTGGAGTGGCCTTCAGCAACCTGGTGCCCTCCATAGGTTTTAGACTACAGCCCCACCAGCCCCTTCCAGGTGGGAGTTGTAGTCGAGAGGTGTGACAGATGCACTACAGAAAATAGTGAAGAGCTCCATTTTTAAAAAAACAAACCAAAGTCTGTGTGTTTTGATCCAGTTCTTGCAGCAGATGCTGGCTGTAGAAGAAGCAGCTGGACCAAGAGTGGGGGCCCTGAGACGCTCCAAGAATGAACTTCAGAGGTGTGAAGAGCCCGGAGAAGATTTTGCATCAACAATGGGGAATTAATATAAAATAACTTATCAAGAAGAGGCCTAAGTGAGCGTTGGTCTACTGCAGGCCAGCCTAGTGGTTGGAGCGATTGCCTGGCTGGGTTGAGGGAGGTGTGGGGGTGAGCAAGCTGGTTTTGAGGGGGGGGACTGGAATTGAAATTGAGGTTGAATAGCAGGGAGCCAGAGGTCCTAGGGGGGGGGAGTGGAATTGGGGAGGGAAGAAGGAACCAGGCAGAAGATGTGGGGTGTCGTTTTGAGGGTTTTCACAACAGCACTTAAAATGAAAGTGTTTTCGTACTAATTCTTTTTTTAAAAAAAGGAATCCTCCTATTGGATAGGTTACTACCATTTTACTAAAATTTTAATTATGCTCTTCCCCCAAATCTTTCAGCAAAATTCTTTCTGAACACTTTAGAATAGATAGATATAGATAGATAGATAGATAGATAGATAGATAGATAGATAGATAGATAGATGATAGATAGATAGATGATAGATGGATACGTAGAAAAATAGATAAATAGATAGATATAGATAGATAGATGATAATATAGATAGATGATACGTAGATAAATAGACAGATAGATAGATATATCTAGATGATAGACAGGTAGATGATAGATAGATAGATAGATAGATAGATAGATAGATAGATAGACAGATAGATTAGATAGATGATAGATAGATAGATAGATAGATAGATAGATAGATAGATAGATAGATGATAGATAGATTAGATAGATAGATAGATAGATAGAAATAGATAGATGATAGATAGATAGATGATAGATGGATACGTAGAAAAATAGATAAATAGATAGATATAGATAGATAGATGATAATATAGATAGATGATACGTAGATAAATAGACAGATAGATAGATATATCTAGATGATAGACAGGTAGATGATAGACAGATAGATAGATAGATAGATAGATAGATAGATAGATAGATAGATAGACAGATAGACTAGATAGATAGATAGATAGATAGATAGATAGATGATAGATAGATTAGATAGATAGATAGATAGATAGATAGATAGATAGATAGATAGATAGATAGATAGATGATAGATAGATAGAATTACTAATTGACAGTAGTGCTTAAATAACAAAAGCACTTCAGCACAAATTTAAAAAGTGATGAAAAGGATTGAGAGTTGGGGAAAAGACCCCAGAAATGGTGCATTTTAGGTGAACAGACCCTTCCCAACCCACATGGCTGCATCAAGCCTGCTTGTTTGGGCGAAAATGCAGCAGGCTGTACATGCAGGCAAAATGCAGTAGTCCCGCTATAGTGTTGAAAAACCAGTTGCAATTCTGTTTTGCATTTTAAGGCAGAAACGACAGTGATTAGGTAACCGCAGGAAACTACTGCTAAGGTCTACTACTGCCAAGGAGCTCAAGGTAGAGTATACAGTATTCCCTTTCTTCATTTCATCCTCACAAAGGTAGGTTAGGTAGGTAGGTTAGGCCAAGCAACGACTGCTCCTAAGTCACCAAGTGAGCTTCATGACCGAGAAGGGATTTGAATCCTGGCCTCCCAGCTTCAAAGTGAATGGCAGATTAGGCATTTATGCGTAACTCGTGGTGCAAAAGGGACGCAGGTGGTGCTGTGGTCTAAACCACTGAGCCTCTTGGGCTTGCTGTTCAGAAGGTCGGCGGCTCGAATCCCTGTGACCGGGTGAGCTGCCGTTGCTCAGTCCCAGCTCCTGCCAACCTAGCAGTTCGAAAGCACATCAAAGTGCAAGTAAATACAGTATTTTTTGCGCTATAAGACTCACTTTTTCCCTCCTAAAAAGTAAAGGGAAATGTGTGTGCATCTTATGGAGCGAATGCAGGCTGTGCACCTATCCCAGAAGCTAGAACAGCAAGAGGGATTGCTGCTTTCACTGCGCAGCGATCCCTCTTGCTGTTCTGGGTTCTAAGATTCAGAATTTTTTTTTTCTTGTTTTCCTCCTCCAAAAACTAGGTGCGTCTTGTGGTCTGGTGCATCTTATAGAGCGAAAAATACGGTAGGTACCGCTCTGGCAGGAAGGTAAATGGTGTTTCCATGCACTTCCATGCACTGTTTTTGTCACAGTGTCCCATTGCACCAGAAGCGGTTTATTCATGCTGGCCACATGACCCAGAAAAACTGTCTGTGGACAAACACTGGCTCCCTCGTCCTGTAAAGCGAGATGAGCGCCGCAACCGCAGAGTCGTCTGCGACTGGACTTAATGTCAGGGTCCTTTACCTTTAACTTTTACATGGTGCAAAACAGTGTAGCTGCAACAAAGAGGACTAATTGAGCATGTCAAAAAGTGTAAACTGCTAGTTGCTTAGTGTCCCCAAAATGTTTTAAGGCTGTAACGAAGGGGTGGTTTGCTATAGCTATGCTTGTATTGCAGTTTGGATCCTTTGTAGTGACTTCTGCATTGGGGTGGCCACTTTGCACATGCAAAATAAATGTTTATTGGTTTATTACCTTGTTATTATTGACCTCCGATAAGGGAACACAATAATTCCACTTGTCCAGCACCCTAACTACTATACCACACTCCCTCCCAGCTGTGCCCCAGAAGTAATTTGATGTAGCGCCAGTACTTCCAAGGAATTATGCTAGCTTTTTGCCTGTCAAAGATGTCGAACGCACAATGTGGAACCGGCAGCGTTTAGTCCCAATAAAATGACTGTGGAGATAATGAAAGGCAATATTTATTGTTGACAACATGTAGGGGCTGCAGATGGGGGGGGGATTCTATAAACTGCAAGAAATTATGGGGAGGAAATAGTAAGAGATCATTCTGCTGATACAGATAAAGACATATTTTTAATTTCTAGCATGCAGGGCAATGTGAGTATGTCTCTACACCACAAACTTCATATGGTTATTTCCCTCAACCAAGAGACCTGTCCTTCTGTGAGGGGCATTCGGAATCCCTTGAGATGGACAAATGTTGTTGTTTTCTCCAATTCTCATTTTTGCAATCTGAAGCTCATTTCTGCACAATTCCACACCAGTTTGCAATTTTAAAAAAGAATCCTCATAAAGCAAATTGGATTTCTGAATGAAGTGCTCCAACTATACATGTTTTCTTTTAATCCAGTTTCTTTTCGATCCGGTTTCTCAAAAGCAACTTTCCAAGCATAAATTTGTATGCTATTTTCACTAAAAGGTACATTTATACGTAGATTTTTGCACAGGCCATGCATTTCTGTACGCGTCAGATTTGGAGACACACAAATTTAGAAGGGGAGCTTTTTCGGTGGTTCACATTATGGGAAATGTGAATTGGGGGAAGTTTGCCTTTAGGTGAGAACCCTATCAATTTTCTCCACCTCAAAGCATCCCTAATGGTGAACCCTCACCAAACTACAGTTCCCAGGATCCCTTGAGGGAAGCTGTAACTGGTACTATGAAGCCGAGATAAGTCTCTGTGGTGGCGTAGATCTGCCCCACCGTGCCCTGCACGACGATTCAGCTCTATGATCTAATCAGCATAGCAGGATTCGGGAGTCAAGGCTGTCTGGATGACCTCCGTCTTCCCACCGTTCGAGAACAGGCAGGAGGCCGTGTAGCACTTATTTCTGTCGTAGGTGTAGCAGGGTTGGTCGGGGTCGTTGCACATACTGCTCTCCCCAGGCGCAGGGTGGTCGTTCGTGGCTTCGCCCTCTGCTGCAGCACATTTATCACAGCTAGAAGACAGGTGGCAGAGGAGGAGAAAGGTTAGCCAACAGATCCGTACAAAGAGATTCCACAGGAGGAATAGCCAATGCTCTGCCTTCCAGTTGTTGTTGGACTACAACTCCCATCACCCCTGCCAGAGCAGACACGCCGATGCATGCTGCCCAGATCTGTTTTGGAGGGTAGGTAGGGGGGGGGCCCTCTAGAACAGCCTTTTTCAACCTGTGGGTCCCCAGACGTTGTTGGACTACAACTCCCATCACCCCTAGCTAGCAAGGCCAGAGCTCAGGGGTGATGGGAGTTGTAGTCCAACAACGTCTGGGGATCCAGAGGTTGAGAACCACTGCTCTAGAACATGCTTAGGAGGTGGAGGAAGTTCTGTTGTGCAAGTATAAATCCTAGTGCCCATGGGATGCATTAGTTCGGGGTTCCCTAAACTAGGGTCTCCAGCTGTTTTTTATGGACTGACTGACTGATTGATGGATTAGATTTATATACCACCTTATACCTGGGGGTTTCAGGATGGTTCACAGAATAAAATCAAGATATAGAACCATAAAATACATAATAAAAATAAAAACAGCAACCCAATAGCCCCCCGCCCCCCAAAAAACACATTTTAAAAGGGCAAAGGATGTAAATCAGATCAACCAAAGGCCTGGTTAAAAAGGAACGTTTTCACTTGGCGCCTAAAGGTTTATAATGAAGGCACCAGGTGAACTTCCCTGGGGAGAGCATTCCACAGATGGGGAGCCACTGCAGAGAAGGCCCTGTTCTCGTGTTGCCACCCTCCGGACCTCTCAAGGAGGTGCACATAGGAGGGCCTCAAAAGGTGAGGTTCATATGGAAAGAGGCGGTCCTTGAGGTATTGCGGTCCTGGGCCGTTTAAGGCTTTATAGGTCAAAACCAGCACTTTGAAACTAATTGGTAACCAGTGCAGTCGGCTGGGGGTTTTTGGACTACAATTCCCATCATCCCTAGCTAGCAGGATCAGTGGTCAGGGATGATGGGAATTGTAGTCTGAAAACAGCTGGAAATCCAAGTTTGGGAAACCCTGCATTGCTGGATACTGCCCTTACTGCCCAAGGCAAGTGTTGGAGGTGTGTGCAGGGCTGATAGCGCTACATTCTGGATATGACCCAAAGCCAATATAGCCGAGTTGGCACAAGGCACAGTTGGTGCCATCTCGGTTATATGCTTTGTTGCAACTATAACACACTTTTCAGTGACCTCAACTCTTTTAGTGCTACTTGAGCTTATTGAGATAAGTGCAATCAAGGGAAGCCCTTACAGCTTGGAGAAGTTGTAGACAAATCTGGTTCTCACTGGCGAGGTGGGGTCAGAGATGTTCTCTCTGGTCATCAGGGGAACTCTGGAGAAGGCAAAGAGGAAGAGGAAGTTACAAGCCACATGAAATGCAGGAATGGAAACACAACTGTCATCGCTCTGGACCAGGAGTCAGCAAACCTTTTCAGCAGGGGGCCGGTCGACTGTCCCTCAGACCTTGTGGGGGGCCGGAGTATACAGTGGAACCTCGGATTGTGAACGTGATCTCTGTGGGAGGCACGTTCGCAACCCACAGCGCCACGTCTGCGCACACGCGTGGCACGATTTGGCGCTCCTGCGCATGCGCAAAGCGCAATTTAGCACTTCTGTGCATGCATGAGCACCGAAACCCGGAGGTAACCCATTCTGGTACTTCCGGGTTTCGGCACATCCATAACCCGAAAACACACAACCTGCAGGGATCGGAACCTGAGGTATGACTGTATTTTGAAAGGGGGGGGGGGGGGGAATGAATGAATTCCTATGCCCCACAAATAACCCAGAGATGCATTTTAAATAAAAGGACACATTCTACTCATGTAAAAACACACTGATTCCCAGACCGTCTGCGGGCTGGATTGAGAAGGCGATTGGGCCAGATCCGGCCCCCAGGCCTTAGTTTGCCTACCCACGCTCTGGGCTGACAAGTTCTTTCCCACTGTTGGTTGCGGCAAGATAAAAACACTAGCAAGGGTCACAGTGCCATCATGCCAGCTTCTGTGAAAACCAATTGGCTCGCAGAGGAGTGACGCCTATCCAAGCCGAGTGGTGGACATGAGTCTGAGCAGCACCAGGGTTACTATCAATCATTCTTTATTATTACTATTGCAGATCTGCCATTACGTTGCAATCAAACACTTTTGAAGTTTGCAAGCCAGCAGAAAGATTTTTGGAATTGACAGAGCAGCAAAGGGCTAGGAAGTGTCTACCCACATTGTGGCACATTCACTCTAGAATGGATCACTGACTACTGGCGTGGTAAGTTAGATTTAACCACCTGGTTCTTAGAAATACATGCTGATGCGTAGAATTTTGCTGCTTTAATAGTCACTAGTGCCCGAGTTCCCTGCAAAACCAGTTCCTCTAGACCAAATCCTGGATGAACCAATTCGTCTGGGCCATTCCGTAGATCAGTGGTGGGGAACCTCTAGGCTCTGGGCCGAATATGACCCATGAGGTCTCCCTGTTTGACCTGCGAGTTCATTCTGGCAAAGCCATGTCTACCTGCTGTCTACCTGACACCATATATAATATCAGCCATGAGGCAGGTACAGGCATAGCTGGGACAAAAAGGATTAGCAGGCACAGCTGATCAGTGGACTGGCAAAGCCCAATGCACAGCACCACGTATGGCTCTCTGCACATAGCTGCATGCGGTGCTTTGAAGTCCCGACAATTACCTGATCGTTGGGGCTGCAAAGCACCGCACACAGGATTCTTGCCTGCATACAGTTTACTTTAAAACTGTGCTACTGAAAATGGGTCAACAGGTGATTGAAAGGTGGGCAACCCCACACGTCTGTCAAACGTGGCCTGCAGTGTGTGTGTGTGTGTGTGTGTGTGTGTGTGTGTGTGTGTGTGTGTGAAACAAGATGGACCACTTCCTTCAGGCCAGTCCTCACACCTGGTGGGCTGTGGCAGCTTGGTGGGATTGCCACTGCACCAGTGTAAGCTCTGCTGTGTTGAGGGAGGAAATCACAATTTTGATTTGGCAAGGCGCGTCAGTGAGCCCTGATGCTCAGTGAGCGCATCAGTGAGCATATAGTTTTATTTACACATATATGCAACGAAGGTCTGTATAGTTAAAGCTATGGTTTTCCCAATAGTGATGTATGGAAGTGAGAGCTGGACCATAAAGAAGGCTGTTCGCTGAAGAATTGATGCTTTGGAATTATGGTGCTGGAGGAGACTCTTGAGAGTCCCATGGACTGCAAGAAGATCAAGCCTATCCATTCTAAAGGAAATTAGCCCTGAGTGCTCACTGGAAGGACAGATCCTGAAGCTGAGGCTCCAATACTTTGGCCACCTCATGAGAAGAAAAGACTCCCTGGAAAAGACCCTGATGTTGGGAAAGATGGAGGGCACAAGGAGAAGGGGACAATAGAGGATGAGAAGGTTGGACAGTGTTCTGGAAGCTACCAGCATGAGTTTGACCAAACTGTGGGAGGCAGTGGAAAACAGAAGTGCCTGGCGTGCTCTGGTCCATGGGGTCACGAAGAGTCAGATACAGTGGTGCCTCGCAAGACGAAATTAATTCGTTCCACAAGTCTTTTCGTCTTGCGAGTTTTTCGTCTTGCGAAGCACGGTTTCCCATAGGAATGCATTGAAAATCAATCAATGTGTTCCTATGGAAACCGCCTTCAGACCAGGTCCGGGGACAGTCTGTCCCCCGACCTCTTCTTAAGGCCGCCGGGGGGGGGGGGGGCAAAAGTCTTTGCTCCCCCCCCCCGCCTGCCTTCCCGGGACAGCGAAGCCTTCGCTGCTGCCCGCCAGCATTTTAAAATCGCCCCGGGACAGCGGAGGAATTCTCCGCTGTCCCGGGGCGATTTAAAAGCCCCCGGGAAGGAAGGCAGCGCTGCGTTTCTCCGCTCTCCTGGGAAGGCAGGCAGGGGGGAGCAAAGACTTTTGCCCCCCGCCAGCCTTCAGAAGAGGTCCAGGACCTCTTCTGAAGGCGGGCGGGGGGGGCAAAAGTCTTTGCTCCCCCCCCGCCTGCCTTCAAAAGCCGTCCGGGACAGCAGCGCGTTTCTCCGCTCTCCCGGAAAGGCAGGCAGGGGGGAGCAAAGACTTTTGCCCCCGCCGGCCTTCAGAAGAGGTCCAGAGGGCTCTCCAAGCTGCGGATAGCAGCCTGCTGCCCCGCGCGAGGGGCACTCTGCTTAAGAGCGCCCCTCGCGCGGGGCAGCAGGCTGCTATCCGTAGCCTAGGCGGGAACTCTTCTGAAGGCTGGCGGGGGAGAAGGGCTTTTCTTCCCACCGCCCACCTTCAGAACAGCCTTCTGAATGTTGGCGGTGGGGAGGAAAACCTTCCTCCCACCACAAGTCTTCAAGACAGGTCCGGGAACAGAGGAGAAGCGCTGTTCCCGGACCTGTCCTGAAGGCTTGCGGTGGGAGGAGGGCTTTCCTCCCCACCGCCAACATTCAGAATGCTGTTCTGAATGTTGGCAGTGGGGAGGAAAACCCCTCCTCCCACCGCAAGCCCCGGGAACAGAGGAGAAGCCCTTCGCGGCTTGTCCTCTGTTCCCGGACCTCCCACCGCAAGCCTTAGGACAGGTCCGGGAACAGAGGAGAAGGCGCGCTGCTCTTCCCCGCTGTCCCCGGAGATTTCCCTATGGGCTTTCGTCTTGCGAAGCAAGCCCATAGGGAAATTCGTCTTGCGAAGCCGCTAAAAATCGGAAAACCCTTTCGTCTTGCGGGTTTTTCGTTTAGCGAGTCATTCGTCTTGCGGGGCACCACTGTACCACTAAACGACTAAACAACAACAATCAGTGAGCCTGTGCAGATGGCTGAGCTCTCTCTCTCTGCAGCAGCTAGGTCATCTGTATGATGTTGTCAAGCCATTGGAAGGGTTTTATGGCTGCCAATAACAGAGGTCAAGTGCAGTACAGGCATTTCTCCACTTACGCATTACAGTGTGATGCCGGGAAATAAATAAATATGTTTAAATGGCAAAAGGGGTGCAGGAAAAGCAGGAAAACTGCAAAAATGGTGGGGAAAGAGTTGGCAAATGGCTAGCAATTCCAGGAGCCTTTGCACCGACCTCTGAGGCCTGTGGAGAGTTGGAGCTTGAGAAAGGAGGGTGTTCACAGGCTTTAAAGATTGTGTTCCCCACTATACACAATTTCATGTATACGTGTGGTACCCAGCAATGGGGAGATGCCTGTAGTTGAATGTGTAGTGAGAGGGTCTTCCAGGATGTTCTCAGAGTCGAAGGAGGATTGGATGTGAGGAACCACCAGAGAGTCTTGTGGCATCTTGGGAGTTCACCCACCACAAATCTGTTGGTGCCACAAGATTTTTCATGGTTTTCATTGCAAAAAGACTTAACTGGGCTACCTGTGAAACTGACAAAGTGATTGAGGTGGCGGAAGAGGGAGATACTAGAGGGCTGTACAGTATTGGTGTCCTGCTTGCTCCTCCATTTTCACCACAGAAGCTGCATGAGGAGTGAGATAATCCTGCTCCCCAAACTATAGAAAGGCTATGCAGCATTTATTCCGTCCCATTCGGTGGTTATGGCTTTGACTGTTATATATATGTCTCAGGAAAAGGAGAAACTTTATATGAAGCACCACTTACATGATGCGGATGTTTCTCTCCAGTACTTCCTCTTGTGGGTTGTCTTTGGAAGGGATGAATTTCGATGTCACCTTCACACACTGGCACTTGTTATCAACCAGGACCTTCTCTTCATCTTCACCCAGGCCATAATAAGCTGCCCATAAAACACAAGGTTTTTTAGACTGAGGAAGAAAAACGAGAACATTCTCTGGTGCCGATCTGCCAGATGTTTAGGGCGCACCTATTTTATCACGTGCACATGTCCCAAAAAACAAAGCCAACGTAACAATGAGATGCAAAGGGTGGGTTACTGAGTCATACTGAGATTTGCAGCTGAAAGATCCTGGAAGCCAAATTTAGGCTGCTAGGGAGGAAGCTGAAACCCAAGGCTTCAACGTGGCATTTTCAGACTCAGAGGTCTACGTATCTCAGGTTCATCATTGGGTTACAGGCTTGGGCTGGTTAATAATAATAATAATAAATTTTATTTGTATCCCGCTCTCCCCAGCCAACGCCGGGCTCAGAGCGGCTAACATCATATAAATAAGACAATATGCATAATACAACATACAACATGCATATAAAATAGCATTCAACATTCATTAAAATAATGTAGAATATTAAATATTAGCATTTCAAAATTAAACAGAAATCCACTCAACAGTTACAATAATTTCTAAACTCCAATCAATAAAACAACAGCAAACCACAGTGCACAACATAATACAATACAAAATGAGAAGCAGAGACTGGAGGGTGGGGCAAGGCAAGGGGAAAGAGGCCTTGCCTGATGGAGTCTCTCCCCTTACAACAACCCTAAGAGGTAGGTTAGGCTGCAAGGAAGTGACTAGCCCACCATGACACAGTAAGCTTCATGGTCACTCAACAAGCTTCTCTATCACAAGCCCCTCCCCAGTTGCTGCACTGCCTTCGAACAAATAAAGGTAACAGATGGTTGGCATCTTACCAACACTGCACTTTGTGGCATGCTCAGTTGCCCTATAAGCAAAGTCCGCTATTTATTTATTTTTTACTTTACTTTATTTAAATTTTTTTTTAGAGCATCTGCAGGGCACCAGGTTGGGAAAGCCTGGATTAGTTGATAATATATGAATTTATATATGATTTACGCTGGATCAGAACACTGGTCCAATATTTTTTTATTCCAGCTGGTGACACAGCTCCCCTGGCCTCGGGGCATTAATTGTTGCAATGCATCCCCAACTTTTATTATTGCATAATTATACAATTGTGGTATTATAATAAAAAGAGGCGCTGCTGTGAGGGGGCATGGCTGCGACAGTCATGAAGAGAACCTGCACTTTTGACTTTGCCACTGCACTACTTTTGCCACCCACTGCTTGGGGTCTCTTCTTTTTGCTCTATCCAGTCGCAATCGGCCCCAGCCTCCCTCAAGCATAAACAGCACAGGAGCCCTGCCAGAAAAAAGTAGCAATCCTGCACTGGCCACAATCCTCTCTACTACACTTCCTCTTCCTCCTACATTACTATGGGTCACCCCTGGGGCCATTCTGGATTCTTTTTCTTTTATATGTCAGTCTGTATTCCTTCCCTTTCCCCTATCTTAACCCCTTAATTCCATCTTACTTTCTGAATTTAATAAGTGGTTTCTACCATGAAGCTGCCATTATTATTATTATTATTATTATTATCATCATCATCATCATTATCATTATCAACAACAACTACAACCATTAGAGCAGAGTCAGTAGGGATGCAGGCAAACTCCAAGACATATTAAGATTCATATAATAATAATAATAAATCTTTATTTATACCCCACCCTTCCCGGTTCAGAAAACCGGGCTCAGGGTGGCTAACAACAAATTTAAAACTCTTAATTGATGCAATAAAAAACAGCATAAAAGACCATATAAAACGTGAATAATAATAAATTCAGAATTCAAAAATCAATTGGGGGGGGGGGAATCCATCCAATAAACATTAGATGATCACCAGGGCTAGCTGGCTAAATTAGTCCTATTTGGGCCAGTGAGGAGACCAGGGGAGAATTATAGAAAGCAATGCACTTCTGGTTCGGAGGGATCACTCAAGCCAACCCCAAAAACTGGGAAAAAATGGATACTTTAGCATTATTGAACACCTGGTGATCACCATTTCAAAACACAGCTCTGATATTCTAAGTATATCTAATGCACATTGTAGATTACCTTAATCCTGATTTCAGAACAGCCCAGTAGGATAAAATAAGCATCCCTTTGACTTTTAAAATTTTCACTCTAGATAAAGTACCACATTCTAGGTAAGAATTTTAGAGCCAATTAAAATAGTGACAATTCTTCCCGGCACAAAAGCACTTTCTTTGCTTAAAACCTTGTATCTGAGTTGCTTCCAATGGACAAATGTTGCATACCTGTTCCAAGAATAGCTCCCCAAAAGACAGCCAGGGTTCCACAGAGGATCCAGTAATTCTTCATTCTCTCTGCCTGCCTTCAAACACTCTCAGAGTTGTGCCTCTCTGCCAAAAAGCAGTCTGTGTGGCGGTGGCAGCCTGAGTTTCCTAAAAACGCCTGCCTAGATTGCAGTCAAGTTGTGCTAATGGTGGTGCAAAACACATCCGGACAGAATGAAACCACAAACTAATGGTGGTTTACTAATAAGGGAGGAAAACCCTGTTCTTCGAAAACTCTACTGGTGGGCAGGATTACAACATCTCTCTCTCTTTGAACTTGGGTTTGCAATACACATAAAACACATACAGTGGTACCCCGGGTTACATATGCTTCAGGTTACAGATGCTTCAGGTTACAGGCTCCGCAACCCCAGAAATAGTACCTCGGGTTGAGAACTTTACTTCAGGATGAGAACAGAAATCGTGCGGTGGCAGCAGCGGGAGGCCCCATTAGCTAAAGTGGTGCTTCAGGTTAAGAACAGTTTCAGGTTAAGAACAGACCTCCAGAATGAATTACGTACTTAACCTGAGGTACCACTGTATAGACATAAAACACACATATGCAGGGAGATTAGAGAACTAAAACAGATTAGACTGCAAGAGTATTCTAAGAAGTATGATGCTTAGGTTGTTTGCCTCTGGGTTAAGAAACTATCAATAAATTGTCTGGCAGTGATCTGATGTCACAAATGCTTCTGAGAAAGGAACACAAGTGAACAGCACAAGCAACGCTGACACGAAACCCTACATACATTAAGAATAATAGAAACATCGCCACCCGACCCCACCCATCTTTCCCCCCATCCACCCGTTTTTTCCCTCCACCTAATGTCTCAACAAATGAAACGGATTTGTAAAAATGTTACATGGAAAAAATACGAGAGACATTACACATACTTCTGTAAAACAAGAAAATCTTTAATTAAAAAAAAAAAGCTAAAAAAACAAATGCTTCTGAGGTGATGCTGTGTGGCATAGAATGAATTTGGCTTCACTCTACTCCTGGCAAACTTCTTATTATTTTATATCAGGGTTAGGGAATCTCAGGCCTGAGGGCAAAATATCTGGCCCCTGGGACACTTTGTTGGGCCCCTGAGAGTCTCCCCAGCCACACTCTCTCCCCAGCCACACCCTTTACCAGCCTCTCTTGAGCATTTTTGGATTTATTCGCCCGGGCATTTTAAGTTTTGTAACCAGAATCAGGCTGCTAATTTAGGATTCCCCCCACCTCACTGGGACTCTTGCTGCTGGCAGAGTCAGCAATGTTTGGCATCTTATCCCGGCAGCAAACTATTGGAACAGGCTTTTACGGCTGTGTTACTGTTAACTCTGGATCCTCTGGAGCTCACCTTAGCCAAAATCCACATCTATCCTGAAGTTTCTTGAGAAATTCTCCTGCCTGATGCTTTCCCCCTCAAACCACCTCATGTCTAATTTATAAACATAAGCCACATTCACTTGGCAGCTAAGCTGAGGCGTGCATATTTGAGCAGATGACAGCTTCATGGATAAGTGTTCAGGGTGTGTGTGTTGCAGACACGGGGAAACTAAATAGAAAATGTACATCAGGTATCCCCATCCCCTCTCTGGTATGTACAGCAACATGCAAAAGCATGGGATTGCTCATGTGTAGGGACCCTAAAGGGTGGGGATGTTTAACACCTCAAAGTTCATGTTCTTTCAGAGCCAAACATTCCTTGGTTTGGCCAAAGGCAAAACTAGGAACAGGCAAGACTTTAACCTTTGTGGAAAGAGGCAGCAAAGGAAGACTGGATACAATAACTTATGGAATATGCAGAAATGGCAAAACTTACCAGAAGAATAAGAAATCAAGATAACTTCTTTATATATATACAGTGGTATCTGGGTTTAAGAACAGCATAGCTTTTGAACAACTTGGATTAAGAACGCTGCAAACCAGGAAATAGGTGTTTTGGTTTGTGAACTTTGCCTTGGAATAAGAACATGTTTCACTTCCTGTTGAGTGTGTTCCATTTGTAAATTGAGTCCCCCGCTGCTATGGGAAAGCATGCCTTGGTTTAAGAACAGACAGAATCAGAATTCAGAATGACCTTAACAGATTGGAAAAGCTAACAAAATGCATTTCAATAGGTACAAATGTAAGATTTTGCATTTAGGCAGAAAGAACCAGATGTACAAATATAGGATGGGGGACACCTGACTTACTAGCAGTGCATGTGAAAAGGATCTGGGGGTCTTGGTGGACCACAAACTTAACACGAGTCAACAGTGTGGTGCAGCAGCAAAAAAGCTAATGCTATTCTAGGCTGCATCAACAGAAGTACAGTGTCCAGATCAAGGAAAGCAAAAGTACCACTCTATTCTGACTTGGTCAGGCCACACTTGGAATATTGTGCCCAATTCTGGGCACTGCAATTTAAGAAGGATGTTGACAAGCTGTATGTAGAAGAGGGCAACCAAGATGATCAAGGGCTGGAAACTAAGCCTTATGAGGAGTGCTTGAAGGAGCTGGGTATGTTTAGCCTGGAAAAGAGGAGACTGAGAGGAGATACGATAACCACCTTCAAATACCTTAAGGGCTGTCACATGGCGGAGAGAGCATGCTTGTTTTCTCCTGCTATGGAGGGTAGGACTTGAACCAATGGCTTCAAGCTGCAAGAAAGGAGATTCTAGCTAAACATTTGGAAAAACTTTCTGACAGTAAGAGCTGTTTAGAAGTGGAACAGTCTCCCATGAGAGGTTGTGGACTCTCCTTCCTTAGAGGTTTTTAAACAGAGGTTGGATGGCCATTTGTCATGGATGCTTGAGCTGAGATTCCTGCATTGCAGGGGGTTGGACTAGATGACCCGTGGGGTCCCTTCCAACTCTTAAGATTCTGTGATTCCATATACAGTATGTTTTACATTATTCGGCTCCTAACTTCGGTTTAATTTTGCCCCCAAACTCAAGATCCACGCCTTTAAACCAGCAAACTCGCGTGCCTGAAAGAGTAAAGTTATTTTACTGAAGTCACTTGCCTCTAGATCACATGGCTCTTTGCTTTCCACGGACCAGCTGCAGAGCTCCTTATATCAGTCTCTGTGCACATGATTAAAAATACACACCTTAGGACCACAGGAAGAGTTTCAGTTACTTTTTCAGTCACCAAGTACATGTTTGACAAAACCGGTAGGGGAAAATCAATAACAGGAAAAAGTTACAGAGGTGGTTGATTCACTCTCTGGACTTAATTTATCCAAGGATTTTGTGTGTCAGGACTCACACCTACTATGCCAATAGGATTAGCTGTAACTTATTTCACGCGGAGGACAATGCCTTGGGCTTGAAGCATGTGCAGAGTGCCTGTTGATCACCAGTGAGTAACCACAGCCTGTCCCAAAGCATCTTGCATTACGGGGTTGGCAGGAGTCCTGTGTCAGGTGTTATGTTTAGAGCAGGGGTCAGCAACCTAAGGACCATGGGCCAGAAGCGGCCCGCAGAGGTCGTTTGACTGGCCCACGAGCCACCCCCAAATCGAGCTGCCCACTCGCGCGCTGCACTAAATCAGTGCAGCACAGCACATGGACTCGCTTCCGTGGCGCTATAAATTGTGTCTTCGCATGCAGAGACACCAAAAACTGCGGGTGCACACATGCAGATGCCAAAAATTGCGGGTGCGCCTCATGTGCGCACGTGATCCGGCCCACAGAGGGATCTCTGCGGGACTGATCCGGCCCAGGCAAGATAAACCTTGCTGACCCCTGGGTTCGAGTTCAAATCTCTGCTCAGCCATGAAGCTCCCTGGGTGACTTTCGGCTAGTTACTACATCCCAGCGTTACCTGGGATAAAGCAAGGAGGAGGGAGAACCACGTATGCCACCTTGAGCTCCTTCAAATAAAAAGATATGCAAATTCATATTTTAATGAAGCCATTGAATTATATACATGGTATCTGAAGATTTAAGCATCTTTACTTGGTTAAGCGCCCTAATAGTTGCATTTCCTTTCCTTTAGAGAGCTGCAACTCTTAATTCCAGTTTAACTGGCCCTGCTGCACCTGCTCTGTGGTTTTCTTAAGAAGAAACTGGCACCTGCACATATTTTGCATAGAACGGCTCTTGGGTTTGGTATCGGTCAGCCTGCTTGTTTCAGAGGCAAGAGTTATTTTCAGCACCATTACTTCACTCTGAGTGATTACAATGCCTTGCTGCACATCCCTTTGCTGATGTACAGAGGGCACTAAGAAACAGCAGTCCAGCCCGACAGAACATATTGACTGTGGTAACTTAAGGTGGAAGGATAGCCCGAAAAGCAGCTTGAAAGCCTCCACAAGTAGATCAAAAATGGAATTGTTCAGGAAGCACAACTGGAAAGGTGGGAGGAACTGGTTGTATTTAACTTAGAGAAGACAGAGGAGGGACATGACAGCACTCTTCAAATCCCTGAAAGGCTGACACGTAGGTCAAATACACTTTGGGACAGAGCTTTCCAAACTGTGTGTCGTGACACATTAGTGTGTGTCGTGACACATTAGTGTTGGCTGCAGTGTGTAGGTGTGTCGCTGAAAGGGGTTAGTTTAACCTCTGGTTTGGTAGTAAAACTGAATGTGTTGCGAAATGATGCATGTCTAAAAAGTGTGTCACCAGCATGAAAAGCTTGGAAAGCTCTGCTTTAGCACCTTAAAACACAGCAAGGCCGCCTCTTCCCAGATTTCATCACTCAAAGCACAATTGCTTTTTCCACACCTGCAACCTTTCCAACTTTTGTTCAGAAAACCGTCATCTGGGAATATGCAACAACTGTCTTGAGTGCACACACCTCAGCTTAACTGCAAATTGAATGTGGCTGACATTTTTCAAATCGGATGGAAGCTGGTTTGAGGAGAAATGCACTGAACAGCAGGATTTCTCAAGAATTACAGGACAGTTATGGGATTGTGCCTAACATCACGTGTACATTGTTTCAAATACCAGCGATGGGAGTACACTGGAGAAAGAGTAAAGGGTGATGCATACACAGTCATTGAAGAGTGCAAAAAAATGTTTTCTGGTGCCCTAGAAGACACTACTATATCTCATGGACTTAAGCTACAGGCAGGTAGGTGTCATTTCAATATTAGGAGGAAACCACTTGACAGTAAGAGTGGGTTAACAAAAGAACCTGTTACTTAGAGGGGTGGTGGAATCACCCACACAGGAAGTCTTTAAGCAGAGTCTGGACAGGAAAAGTCATCTGTTGGGGAGAAGCCTCCGGCCTTCTTGCATGAAGCAGGTTAGACTAAACCAGTGGGTCCCAATTAGCTAAGGACTGCAGACCTGTTTTTCAAAAGTGAAGCCATGGACTTGCTACTTTGAAAAACTTGATATCTCTATGGTAGTTTTTGTTATGTGAATGGTGCCACGGACTCTGCACCAATTCTTGCCTATTAACACCCTCCTATGTCATTTGGGAGGGACGCAGGTGGCGCTGTGGGTTAAAGCCTCAGCGCCTAGGACTTGCCGATCGAAAGGTCGGCGGTTCGAATCCCTGCGGCGGGGTGCGCTCCCGCTGCTCAGTCCCAGCGCCAGCCAACCTAGCAGTTCGAAAGCACCTCCGGGTGCAAGTAGATAAATAGGGACCGCTTACCAGCGGGAAGGTAAACGGCGTTTCCGTGTGCGGCTCTGGCTCGCCAGAGCAGCGATGTCACGCTGGCCACGTGACCCGGAAGTGTCTCCGGACAGCGCTGGCCCCTGGCCTCTTGAGTGAGATGGGCGCACAACCCCAGAGTCTGTCAAGACTGGCCCGTACGGGCAGGGATACCTTTACCTTTACCTTATGTCATTTGGGGCTGTGGTGTTTACTCAGTTAACCAGTGATCAAAAGCCTTTTAATGGCCTAAAAACGTGCTTGCAAAACTCATGGAAGTGTTTATTAAACTTACAAGAACGGTAGGTGGAAGGTGTCCTCTCAGAAAAAGCACCCTGTCTTCTACATTAATTACTAAGGCAGTCCCTGCTGTTGCAGGTACATGAATTATCTAGAAACGAAAAAAGAATGTTCATTTAGATACAAGCCAATTGTTTTTATTAATATGCAAATTAATTTGGATTTAATATATTACCAGCAGCACAAGCCTATGTAGGCCTGCTCAGAAGTATATTCCATGTATAGACTTGTATAGGGCTGCAGATTTACTTTGCTTAAACTGATATATTTATCGATTCTGTTAATACATTGGCAATCCTGAAGATGCAAAAATGTCAAGACTTGCCTTTCTGGATTAATCAAAGACCTACGAAGCCCAGGATTTTGTTTCTGATGGCAACTAGCAGATTATTCTGGGGAAAGTCGCATGTGGTGGTCCATCTTTTGATATTCACATGTGGTGATCCATCTTTTGATATTCCAATGTACGCTTCAGTAATTGGATGTACAGTGGCCAGCATCCATCAATAAACCTGCCTTCTATGGCAGGAACTGCTAATGTGTGGTACCCTCCAGCTGTTGTTGGACTCAAACTCCCACAATCCCTGACCATTAGCCATTCCGGCTGAGGCTGATGGGAGATGGAGTCCAACATCTGGAAGGCATCATGTTACCTGCTTCCACCCTAACATACATTTTATCCTTTGGAAAAGCTAAAAGTCGGCATCTGTCTCCAACCTGTGGCAACAAAAATGATCTCACAACATGAGCAGAAACACCATTGCTTGTTCTGAATCAGGATTCATCCAGAGAACCCAGGTCCGAGCAGTGAGAGCAGGGAGAGAAGAACAACACTATCATTTCACACTTTCTACCACTCCTTCTGTTGCTAAAGCAGGGTGTCTGTGTGAGAGGCCTCAGGAAAAAAAATCCAGGAGGTCTGTTCTTTCTTTAAGGGAAGGTCCACCGTAGCTCAGTGGCTGCCTTGCAAGCAGACAACACCAAATTTAGGGTGGTGTGGAGCAGACAGGGAGCATAGCAACAATAGGTAAATGTAAAGGGACCCCTGACTATTAGGTCTAGTCGTGACTGACTCTGGGGTTGCAGCGCTCATCTCGCTTTACTGGACGAGGGAGCTGGCGTACAGCTTCTGGGTCATGTGGCCAGTATGACTAAACCGCTTCTGGCAAACCAGAGCAGCACACGGAAATGCTGTTTACCTTCCCGCCAGAGCGGTACCTATTTATCCACTTGCACTTTGACGTGCTTTCGAACTGCTAGGTTGGCAGGAGCAGGGACTGAGCAACGGGAGCTCACCCCGTCACGGGGATTCAAACCGCCGACATTCTGATCGGCAAGCCCTAGGCTCTGTGGTTTAACCCACAGCGCCACCTGCGTCCTGCATAACAACAATACTGAGATAACCCATTTAAAAAGCAACTGTACCAAAATGAAATACTGTGGAAAATAATAATAATAATAATAATAATAATAATAATAATAATAATTTGTTATTTGTACCCCGCCCATCTGGCTGGGTTTCCCCAGCCACTCTGGGTGGCTTCCAACAAAGATGAAAAATACACTAAAATAATAAAGATTTAGGGGGAAGGGGCGCCCAATCTTGGTCTTGTTCAGGGAGCCATATTACCAAACTCCACCCCTGATGCAGCTGGTCCCTGCAGGCATCTTCAGGTTGAGTTGTGAGACTGCTGCCTAGAAAGCCGCTGCCAGTCAGTGTCGACAACACTAACCCAGATGGACCAAAAGTCTGACTCAGCATAAAGCAGATTCCTAAGGAGAAATAAAAAGACATCTATCTGTCTATCGAGATGAGTGAACAGTGCATTGCTATTAACTGGCATCGATTAATATGTATCTTGGACCTGTGTGGAGGCTCGTTCTAGTGAATAGAAGCAGCAGCAAAGGCTGAGATGCACCCGCTTGGCAGTCCATTACGCCGCACGCTTTACGTCGGCCACGCGTCCCGCTGCGGTTCTCGCATGCGCACTTCATCGGCCGAACGCCTCGCCTCGCCTCCGGCGCGCATCACCTCTTTATGCTTCTTACGGAAACCAGAGCGTCCACAAGTGAGGCGGAAGGTATAAAGCAGGGCGCCAACCGACCGGATGTAGAATTTACTCGCTTACTCCAGGCCGGAAGTAAAGCACCTGGAAAGCAAGGTCGCTGTACAGTTCGGAATCTACCGGAGACGCGTAGATTAAGGACGGCAAGCGGGAGGCTTACGGCCGTCCGGTTATTTCCTGAAGAACAAAATGACAATTGGGAATTAGTTAGGTGGAGGCGGCGGCTTACCCAGTTTCTTGTGAGCCGGAAGTGAAAGCCTGTTTCCAAGGGGCACCGACCTTCGACCCGGAAGTAGTGTCGTGCGTTGGCAGCCACACAGCAGCAGTACCGCACGCTGGTCTGCCGACTGCCGATCCGTCCGCGCTGCCGGCAACATGGGGAAGCCACGGCGGAGAATAGCCCCGGGCCTGAGGGCCTCGCAGCCGCGGGAGGAAAAGATGGAGGAGCCGGAGCCGGGAGCCCCGATCTTCACGGAGGAGGCAGACGATTTCCACCAGCGGCGTCTGGAGGAGGCAGTGCTGGCGGCGCTGGGCAGCGAGGAGGAGGAGGAGGAGGACGATGGCGAGGAGGAGGTCCTGGGACTAGAGCTCTCTGAGGAGAGTGAGACGGAGGAGGATGGAGGAGGAGGAGATGAGGGCGCGGACGACGACGAGGATGGAGGCGAAGGCGAGCCCCTGGATATGGACAGCGACCTGGAGGAGCAGCGGGGCGGCAGCGGAGACCTCGGCCTCCCCCATGAGTTCGCCTGGGGCCAGCGGAAACAGCTCTATTACGGCACCGACTACGGCAAGGCTGCGGCTCGCTCCAAAGCAGCCAAGCAGAGCCAGGAGGAAGCCGAAGCCGAGGAGCTGGAGGAAGAGGAGGAGGCCCAAGCCATTCAGAAAAGGCTGGTGCAGAATCTGGGGGAGGATGACTACGGCCTGGACCTGATAGAGGCCTACGCTGCAGCAGCCCAGGAGCCAGGTCGAAAAGAGACCGGGTCGAAAATTGCCAAGGACTTGCAGTCTCTCTCTAAAAAAGAGAAGTTGAAGCTGTTGAAAAAGGAATCCCCGGAGTTGCTGGAGCTGATTCAGGACTTTGAAGCCAAGTTAACTGAGCTCAGAGATGAACTGGAGCCTCTCATGCAAATGGTAAAAGATGGGGTCATCCCAGAGGGAAAGGGCAGCCAGTATTTGCAGACCAAATACCATCTTTATTTGAACTATTGCTGCAACATTAGTTTTTACTTGGTGCTGAAAGCCAAAAGGATTCCAGTCCACGGTCACCCCGTCATTGAAAGACTTGTAAGTTACAGAAATCTAATAAATGACTTGGCGATTGTGGACCAAAAACTGTCACCGGAGATTCGTCTGCTTCTTAATGAATTCCATAGTAGTGACACAGGTGATGTGGAAGGTAGGAAGAAGCTTATCGTGTCTGCTAGAAAGCCTGTTAATAAAATCAAACCTAAAGCTCTTGGTGAGCTTTCTAATGGTAATGATCCTGAAGAACCTACAGATGATTCAGATTTGGATGAGGAGGCTGCCCTGAATTATTATAAGGAGATGGAAGAAAAGATAAAGCTTAAGAAAAAGAGGAAACGAGAAGAAACAGAATGTGTGGAAGACCTGATTATGGAAGAGGAAGCAGGAGATCAAAAGAGAGGTGCAACATACCAGATTGTCAAGAATAAAGGTCTCACACCCAGAAGGAAAAAGATTGACCGTAACCCAAGAGTCAAGCACCGTGAGAAATTCAGGCGAGCCAAGATTCGTAGGAAGGGGCAGGTTCGTGAGGTCCGAAGAGAAGAACAAAGATACGGAGGCGAACTGTCTGGCATTCGTGCTGGAGTTAAGAAAAGTGTTAAGCTTAAGTGATTCTCTTTGTATAATTCTTTTTTTACTGGCTGAATGCAGTGAATGTCAGCTCAATAAATGTTCATTTTGGGGTAAATAAATGCAATATGTATTTATTTTAACATGGAGAAAGCAGCATTGTTCATAGAATGCAAAGTTCAGGGCAACTGCCTTTCCCAGTTGTTTCATTTGTCCAGCGGCTCATCTTTGTGGTCATCCTCAGTAACCAGGCACTATGTTTAAATGTAAATCCCAATCACTGCATTGAGAGCATAGCAGGTCAACAATCCTCTCACCTTCCACCACCTTTTGACCTGCTAGGTTGTATTTCTGTGCAATTTTGACTTTCAGTAACTGCACTGAGCTCAATGGGAATTCTCAGTAAATATGCCCAGGATTGAGTTCCAGATACTTTGGCCTGACCCAATAAGGCTCTCCTTAGTTAAGGGATCCGAGGAATATTTAATCTGCATTAAGCTATCTTGAGCATACAATTAGGGCTAGGCTGATCAGATCCAATGCAAAAGTGGAGATGGTCCTGTATGTTGTGGAAGATAAGAGCTTTGGCAGGTAAAGCTTATAATGCATAAGTTTTATTTAATTTGCTTCATTCAGACTCACAAAAACTTTCTATGTACTTTCTATACCTTCTAAGTTACCTGTGTGCTCTACATTAATACAGCATAAATATTTGAAGCCACAGCTTAGCATATGGTGCATCAGTACCTTGGCTGAGTGAAACCAAAACCAACCACTTACTGATTTTAAAATGTTAGCAGGTATGTTTAACATAATGACTAGAAACCATTCAGAAATGAACTGTGAAGGGATGCCTATAAGTAGTTTTTAAGGGATATTAGCCCTGGAGCATAGAGGCACATGCTGTGATGATTTGTTTTTAGTGGTGGGCACCAACATTGTAATTAAAATTGTGAGGGTTTTTTGGGGAGGGCGTTTAAGGCCACAGAAAATAGTGATTGGAAGTTACTTTGCAGAAAAGCTGATAATTGTTGCAGGTGGGGAGAGGTCAGTCTTTTTGTAGAGCAAGCCATGATTTTGAGATGTGGTTTTAAGGACAGACATGTGGGACGAACTCTTGCAATGTAGAGTGCTTTTTTGCTGCAAAGCTTCATGATACTCCATCTATCTTCCTTTCTATAGCCTGTGCCCCCAAACAGCATAGTGGTCAGTAATCATGGTTGGTCCTCAGTAGGCTGTTTTTGCACACCCCTTTAGTTCCCACCCCCAAAAATAATATTGCACTTTTGAAAATCTTAGCATTCCCCCAAGCCTATTGGATGGTGTCTTTGGTTTGATGCACATGCTAGGGCATCAAAAATAAGAGTGAACCATGGTGTTTATTTGAAATGTTTGTAAATTCTCTGTAATGTTTGAGACATCATTTTGTAAAGGGAATAAAGTGGTGAAATGGAAGATTAGGGTAAGCTTTTTAAATGGGCTGCAGTTTGAGTATTTATCTTTTACAGGGAAAGTGCCCCTGTGTAGAAATTAGCAAACAGACCATGTCTGGATCATTTGAGGTAAGCAAATATAGGCATATTCTTCTGTGTGCATTTATGAGGAGAGGCCATGCTTCACAATGGCTTCTCAATATGCTTGCAGTAAAAGCCAAGCAAGTGTGTTTGATTAAGGAACCATAGGTTTGTATTTCTGCCTGGCCATAAATGGGTGATGGGGCAGTCAAGGGGTAGAGTGGGGAAAGGGAACAATACGTTGATCCTTTGGGAGTAATAATAACCGCAATATCAGTGATTATTTGGCCTTGTAAATAGGCTATCACAAACACCGTTACAGATTTTTTACATCAAAATAATGTATGAAGCTACTTTGTACAAAATCTCAAGTGCTCTCGTGTTCATTCCCTGGCAGGAAGCAGGCAAGAATGAAGCCCACAGTGAACTTTAAGAAGGAATGGGAAAACTTTATAATTAAGAGAACACTGTAAACAACTAAAAACTTTGGCAGGATTTGCGTAACGCATGTAATGCATTAAAAACGAAGGTAAAGATGGACTATTGAAAGAAAAATAAGAGAAATTAAGTGATGGCAGCAGGAAAAGTTTGATAATGGAAACCATGAAGGGGGGTGGGAAGTCTAAGGATTCAGGGAATACTGAATGGGGATGATGCTGATGGATGTTTGAATTCAAATGAAGAATGTAAAATTGAATAATTTATATATATATATATATATATTTTGGTGTCCTCGGGTGTCTTCCCGTGTAAAAGTTGGGGTGTCTAGGCGACGTTTCGACGAGGTCTCACTCGTCATCTTCAGGCTGGAGATGACGAGTGAGACCTCGTCGAAACGTCGCCTAGACACCCCAACTTTTACACGGGAAGACACCCGAGGACACCAAAACCTGCATTCCTGTACCCGTGAAAATCTACGAAAGCAAATATATATATATATATATACACACACACACACACACACATGTGTGTGTGTGTGTGTGTGTGTGTGTGTGTGTATATATATATATATGTGTGTGTGTGTGTGTGTGTGTGTGTATACCCCACAGTGGCAAAAACTGACCAGCAAAGTGGTCTCTTCCCACACAGCCAGTCAAAGGGCAATAATGGTACACACACACGCCATATTTCAGAAGCGGGAAGGGCACGAACTGACCCCAAAGGGGTCGCCCTTCCCAGGGGGCAGGAACTGTGTCCACTCCTGAGGCAGAAAGGGTCAAAACGGATCCCCCCCCCCAAAGAAAGGGGTCAGAGCTGACCCCTACCGAAGTGGCCCCTCTTCTGAGGGAAAAGGAGAGGGGCCAGAACCTTCCCCTCCCCCACCATCACAAAGCGGCGGGAAAGCGCCAGAGCGGAGCCCACAGCGGCCGTGAGGGGAGAAAGAAGAGCCAGGCAAGACGGGGGCGGAGCTCCACGCGAGGCCGGGACGGCCCATCTCAACCTCCGGTCGGCCTGGGCCCAGTCAGGGCTTAGGAAGGGGGCTGGTCTAGGCGGGAGAAGGAGGCGCCGCCGCTGCCGCCGCTTTCTTTCGCCCGCCCGCCCTGTGGAAAAAGTTGCCCGCTCACTCTCGCCGCCGTCCAGGAGGAGGAGGAAGAAGGGAGAGAAAAAGAGGGAGCCGCCGCCGCCGCCACCCTCAGCCTCTGAGGGAGTATGGAGGGAGCGGGGAAGAGAGAGGCGGGCGACGGCGAGGGGGAAGCGGAGCGCGAGGAGGAGGAGGAGGGCAAAGCCGCCTCCGCCACCACGGAGGAGGAAGAAGAAGAAGAAGAGGCGCCCCCCGACTCGCCCCCTTTCTTCCTCCTCTACCCGGGCCGTGGAGGCGCCGCCGCGCCGGGCTTGCAGCCCCAGAGCGCCTGGAGAGCCGCCCCGCCGGGCCCTTGCGGGGTCCCCTTGCCCGTCCTGCTCAGCTACATCGGGCCCGAGACCGGGCAGCAGCAGCACCGAGCCGGCGGCGCCCGTGAGTAGTAGGCAGCGCCGCTCCTCCCTTCCCGTCCCCCGGCAGAAGCTGCTGCTCCCGCCCTGGTTTCTCTCCTCTCTCCCCGAACCGCGCCCTGTGTGTCCGCCGCACATGGTGTGCTCGGCTGTCATCCGCCCCTCAACGTTGTGTAATGTTACGGGCAACTCTTGTCCCAGGGAGGGAGGGAGGGAGGGGAAGCTTCCTCCCTTCGCTTTCCTCCTCCTTCTTCCTTTTTTTTTTAGGGGGGTGGGCTTCTTCTCCGACACCCCTAGGGTCCTAGGGGCTGTAAAGCAAGCCAGATCGTTTAGCACCGACCCCATTCATTTCAGCAGCTGACCATCACCAGCTCAGTCCAAGCCTTGCGAAAAACATCACTATTATTATTATTATTATTATTATTATTATTATTATTATTGCTGCCCCACACCCATAGATATCAGGGCGGCTCACAACATGGAACTACTAAGCCCCTGCTAAAAACTAGAACAAAGGCAAACCGAACTAAGCCCGCAACCCTCCCTCCCCCTTATTTATGAAACAAGCCTGTTAATCGTCTATCCGACTAAAAAAAAAAGGCACTGGGGGTTATTGAGATCAATGCAAGCTAAAAAGCATTGCAGGGGGTTGGGCTAGATGACCCTCAGGGTCCCTTCCAAGTCTACGTTTTTCTGAAAAACACACACACACACACATGCAAGACCCAACTAGGATCCCTCTGCAGTCCTCTCCCCAAGCAACTGTGTGTGAGATTTGCTCTCCAGAAAGTGTGCCTTGTCTTTCTAGCTGTGGTTTTTGGTCTCTCCTCAGCCCCCCCCCCATCAATTCATATTCCTTTCTCCCTAATCTCCAATATTATATTTTCTTCTGGCTGAGACGTTAAAACACTAATTCCCAGCTGTGTTTCTTGCTGCAGTCCTACTGTCTACTCAGAAGTAAGGTCCTTTTTGTTTTAGCAGGGCTTACTCTCAGGTAAGTGCAGTTAGGGCTGCAGCCTTAGTGACCCAAGTTTTGGGTCCTTTTTAGGTTCAGGATATCACTGCTTTACACCATCCCACCCCACCCCGCAATATTTGAAAACATCAGCTTTGTACTTAAACACAAATTGGCTGGGAACTTCATTCTCTGTGTCTTTAGTAATTTAGTTAAAGAACAACGAACTGGTGATTGCTTTAACTTTTTGATACGTGGTGATTTGAATCATGAGGCTGAATTAGAAAAACTGCTGAGTCGTGAATGAGACTTGCTTTGGAAATGAGGACTTTATTAGATTTTCTTCTGCCGGTTCATTTTATTTTGTTCTAAGGGCTTGTTTTAACAAAGAATTAACTCTGGAACTTCTGATGAAATGATAAGGAGGTCTTTCTTTCTCCTTCCACAATGCCATTTGTCTTTTCAATAGGTATAATAGCGTCACTGGGGTGAGAAGATTTTGAGCGAATGAAAGAGTCAAGCTGATTGTTTTAAGTGTTAGTAACTGCATTGTGTTAAGATTCTAGCAGCCTTGGGTGTTCAAGAGTTTTGTCTTATTAAACTGATCATCATTATTACTACTGTAATAATGATTTATATCGCACATAGAGGCTTCCAACACTGTGGTGGTGATGGCTCCCTAATGCAAGAAGGGAAAATGTTATGTGACTCCTAAGAGAAAGGGATATTTGGGTATGTCTCCCAGTTAAAACGTTGCAGGTTTCTGAGTTGTACTCTTGCAGTTGTAAAGCTGTTTATAAGAATAAAGCATGGAAGTGTGGGGCACTATTAGAATGTGTGTAAAAATGGATTGACAGAACTGCAAAGATTGTTTCCCCCCCCCTAAAAATGTATACCCTGTCCCCTCGTGGTTTATCATTCTCATAATTGCTTACTTGTGCAACCAAAAAATACAAAATAATAGCACAGCACATGATGTAAGCTCCAATCAATTAAAAACTCATAGCTGCTTACCGGTAAATGTTAAAAGTTTGCAATGTTCACCTGGAGAAATAGGAAGTTCTTTGCCATGTGGTACCAGTCCATGAAATGTTGGGAGGGCATTTCACAATGTTGGGAGGGCATTTCACAGGCTGGATACCAACACCAAAAGGGCAGGCAGGTTTTCCCTGTTTGCCACCTGCCTGCTTCCAATGGTGGGGACATGTGGAGAACTGCCTCAGATGTAGATCCCAGCATGAGGGCACATCAGTGTTATAAACAGAGGTAGAAAAGCTAGGAGTCAAATGGCTCCAGGAACCTGGGTTTCAGGCACAAAATAATATAATAATAATAAATTTTATTTATATCCCACCCTCCCCAGCTGAAGCTGGGCTCAGGGCGGCTAACAACAATAAAACAGTACAAAAGTACAACACAAAAACAGGATAGCTAGTCGCCACCCCCACCCCCCAATGCAGCAGCACTTACTATTTATTTATTTTTTGAAACGCATGAACTAATACACAATTCACATCAGTGACACATTGTCAACACCACATTTTTAATAGATACAAGAGAAGATTGTCCAGCAGATACCTAGGCCCTAAGCCATGCAAACCTTTAAATGTGAGCATCTGCTCTTTGAAGTGAACCTGAAAGCAGACCAAATAATTATCAGTGATCCCAGTGTTGAAGAAGAATGTTTGACTGTGATGCCGAGGTACCAGTTTAACCTGCCTGGTGTGATATACACTGGCTTGTTTAGAAATTACTGAAGAGTTAGTGACGTGTCAAGCTAATGAACCAAACCTTTTTGAGTTAGGCATTTGTGGATTTTTTAAAGCAGAGGAGGAAACTCTGGCAGAGAGCTTATTTTCTCTGGCTGAGGCAATAGAGAGAGGCAGTAGTAGTCCTAGACCTGGTAGTATTTATGTGATTTCCCTTTCTGCTAGGAATAGCATTGGGATAATGTGAATTGGGGTTCTTTTGAGGTACTTTTACCGCCCTTTGATGATGATGAAGAAGAAGAAGAAGAAGAAGAAGAAGAAGAAGAGTTTGGATTTGATATCCCGCCTTTCACTCCCCTTCAGGAGTCTCAAAGCGGCTAACAACCTCCTTTCCCTTCCTCCCCCACAACAAACACTCTGTGAGGTGAGTGGGGCTGAGAGACTTCACAGAAGTGTGACTGGCCCAAGGTCACCCAGCAGCTGCATGTGGAGGAGCGGAGACACGAACCCGGTTCCCCAGATTATGTGACTGCCGCTCTTAACCACTACACCACACTGTCTATCGTTCCATGATCACCTACCATCTTCTGTTTTTAAATACTTTTTAAAAATCTGTCACAAAATTGAACTTAGCATCTGTGTTGGATAATAAGGGAACAATGTTGCACTGCATAAAACACACTTACAAAGTGTTTGCATATTCATGCTGTTGTTGTTGTTGTAATAATAATAATAATGTTTATTACCTGCCCTTCACCAACTGGTCCCAGAGTTGGTTACAACAATTTAAAATTCAGTGTTAAAAACCGTTAGTATGGACCCTAGAACACAGATTTCAGATGCCAAAGGCCAGAGCAAAGAGATGTGTCTTCAGGAACAGTCAGGTTTACTTTGAATGTGCTGATCCAAAGCTACACGTGTATATACCTGAGCTTTAAAAGCAAATTACTACAAAGTCTAAATAATCAATATAAACCACAATCAGTTTATACACATCACATTTTTGATCTCCCAGTACTGTTGTCTCATTAGGAAGACCACTAAAACCAGTACAACAACTGTTTGCAATAACTTGTGCGGAAAAAGGTGATAGGAGGCATTCTGTTTTCTGGGATAACAAAGGAAATCTTTCCACTGTACTCTTGGCTCTAGCCTCCAATTCAAGGCCTCATAACAGCTTCAAAATAAAACCAGTTCAGGTTTTCTCTGTATTCCCAAACCTGTATATAAATTAGGTCCACAGCCCAATCCTACCTCATATACCTTGAAGCAAGATTCAACAACTTTCAAATAGTATGTTTAGGTAAGGTAAAGATAAAGGGACCCCTGACCATTAGGTCCAGTCGTGGCCGACTCTGGGGTTGCGGCGCTCATGTCGCTTTATTGGCCGAGGGAGCTGCCATTCAGCTTCCGGGTCATGTGGCCAGTATGGCAAGCTGCTTCTGGTGAGCAGCGCACGGAAACGCCGTTTACCTTCCCGCCAGAGCGGTACCTATTTATCTACTTGCCCTTTGATGTGCTTTCAAACTGCTAGGTTGGCAGGAGCAGGGAGCGAGCAACGGAAGCTCACCCTGTCACGGGGATTCGAACCGCTGACCTTCTGACCGGCAAGTCCTAGGCTCTGTGGTTTAACCCACAGCATGCAAAATCCTGCAAATAATTTTTTTGTATCTTCACAGTGACTCCAAAGTTGCGTATGCATTACAGACTTAGAAGTTTTTTTTCTCATATTGAAGCAGTTTTGGCGGGGGGTGGGGTGGGATTGAATCAAAACTCAATATTTCATAAGGAACAGCAGATTAGGTATGGCTAATGTGTGTATACCACTTCCCAAACCAGCAGTGAGAGTGCACTTCATGCAGAGTAAACATGAATGTGTACACAGCCTTATAATTTGCCTACAAGACCATACTGTCAATGTTTTTCCCCCTGTTGGTGTTTCTGGAATCATAAAATCATTGAGTGCATGGTATGGTTGAGTTATCAACTCAAAGTTTACCCTTCTCTTCCATTGGCTTATACAGTGTCATCAGTTGCTATGTTGTACCTGTGTGGCTGATGATGGGTGCTGCACTTGTCTTGAAGTTGACATTTAGCAATGCAGTAAAAAGTTATATTTTTGACTTGGGTATAGCATGGGTTGAACACACAGGAAAGTTCAAGCACCCATATCAACTTATAGCAGTGTGTGGTATTAAAGGCTCTTTTACCAGGATACTTCCATCATTGCTGGCAGTTTTTTTTTTATTTTTAGTGAAGACATTTCAGGCTGCTTTTATGATTACACAGCCTCTTTGCAGACACCTTGGTAGTACATGAGAGCCCCTGCTATGGTTGCGGCTAGGCAGTGCTCAGTCTGAGGTGAACACTGGCATCCCTGTGCTGGGGCTATACATATGGGTGCTTGGAAGTGCATGTTTATTTTGGTTCCAAAAAGAGCTGTTAACGGTTGTACAAGTGGTAGCTGTTAGGTGTGTTTCCCCCACATAAAGGCACTTGTTATCACAAATGACACTTCTTTGTGAGCTTTTTGCCTAGTTGTGAGCCTCATGGGTGCTTCTGTAAGTTCCAACCAGCCCTTTTACTCTGAGCAGTGTGGAAGATAATTTCTTTTCTTTTCTAGTAGTATAAATGCAGGACAGATTACATATGCTTGTCTCTAAGAGTCTGCTTATCTCAAGGCTTACCTCCCGATCAGTTCCTATTCTTGCGATGTATCCACGAGGACTATTTTCAGTTTATCTTCCAGTTCAAGTAACTCATGCTGGAAAACAGTGATTTTGTGTGTATGCTATTCCTAAAATGGAAGAGATTCTTATCCTGTTTGATTTAATTTTGATTTCTATAAATGTCTCCTATTCTCAGTTGCTTCTCTCTTGATGTAGGGAATAACCTTCCGGGCTTCTAATTTCATGTGGCTTCCAATTTCCCAAGGAGCTGATTGGCACTTTCTATAGCATTGTATAAGGGATGCGGGTGGCGCTGTGGGTAAAACCTCAGTGCCTAGGGCTTGCTGATCGCATGGTCGGCAGTTCGAATCCCCGCAGTGGGGTGAGCTCCCGTCTTTCAGTCCCAGCTCCTGCCCACCTAGCAGTTCGAAAGCACCCCTAAGTGCAAGCAGATAAATAGGGACCGCTTTATAGCGGGAAGGTAAACGGCGTTTCCGTGTGCTGCGGTGGTGCTGGCTCGCCGGAGCAGCTTCGTCACGCTAGCCACGTGACCCGGAAGTGTCTCCGGACAGCGCTGGCCCCCAGCCTCTTAAGTGAGATGGGCGCACAACCCTAGAGTCAGACACGACTGGCCCATACGGGCAGGGGTACCTTTACCTTTATTATAGCATTGTATGTACTGCTGAACAAGTATGTTAGAGCAAGCTTTCAGACTGTGACAGTAGCAAAGCATGCACAGATGGCCACTGTGTTTCTGTATGTACTTTCTTTGATATGTTAGCCATAATTTGGTCAGCAACCTCATGATAGTGCTGTGTCCTTTGAATTTGTATCCATCTGAGAGTTTGCATTCACACTACTCTTAATGTGGCAATTTCAATCTATGCAGTATTTTGGCACAGTTCTGTGAATATAACATTTCTGCTGCAATAGGAGTGGGACAGTTTTACTGTAATAATTGTTTTAATGCAAAATTGAATGGTATTGCCTTATTCAAACTTGGTTTATGCGTCTTAGACTTTCTACTGTCATATATCCTTTATCTGTTGCTTGTGTATAGAATTTTATGCACAGTTTTAAATATTTGTCCTTTGTGCATTTTGGTTTTTTGGCAGAGCAACTCTTACATTTAGAGCCATCTGAAAGTTCATTTAAGGTTTTAAAATGTGCACAATTCTCCCCAGGTTTTTTTTTATCTGATAAGTATATGGTTCCTTTATTCACTCTTTACAGCAAATTCTTAATGAAGATTTTAAACAAGAGCCAGGGCAGAGACATGATTGATACAGTACTGCTTTCCTGTAACATATGGATGTAACTTCATATTCTTCTCAGTATGGAGTACGTTTTGGTCATTAGATATCCACCCAATAGTAATTCCCTCTTGGACTCATGTCTCAAGCTTTCTCAATAGCACTAGGTTTAAAGATACACTTATGTCTAGGCATCAAATGATAGCCATAAGTAAAACAGATGGGGCCTGTGTCCAAGAACTGAAAAAGTGTCCCTCTTCACTTATCAGTCTGGTGAGAAATTGTGAGGTTAATGAATAAATTAGAAACCTGTACATATTGGGTTACAGATTGGAAAGATAGCTTTGCTGAAGGGTGACTATGATCTTCTATAGAGATTTTGGGCATGCATTGACCTTGCGGTTCTTCTGGTGTATTTACCAGACCTTATCAATAGAATACAGCTTTGCAAATAAGCAGTGCTCCAGCAGCCATCTGCATTTCGATGCTGGATGTGGAAAAGGGAACTTCTGTCCCCTGGCAGCTTGCTTGATCTCTATTGTTCATGCAGAAGAGGGATGCAGTGCTCTGTACTTTTCCACCAGTCCTCTCCCCCCCCCCCATGCAATTCTTCATTGCCTATGGCTAGCAGGAGAGTGGTTAAATCCAAAGCTGATAAAATATATTGTCATCTTTGTTCTTCTTATTATCTTCATTAATAAAAACATTAATGTTCTTATTGGAAACTGACACACTTTCTAAGAAGTTACAACATTTAACGTATTTGCTAATACTCAGCTTGTGCTTAATTTTTGTTGCAGTTCCATGACCCCAACTACTGTATACGATTCTTACTTTTGACTGCTAATGGGCATGTTTTACATCTCTTTGTACCGTAAGGCAGGCTGAGGAGAAAAGCATGCATTGTGTTATGTCTGTGATCGCAGATTGACTAGCACAGTCTGAAAAGAGGCTGTGGATGCTGAGAGCAAGATCAGCTTCATTGCTCTTCCTACATCAGCAGCAGCAGCAGCATCTATAAAGCATCCTGGGAATTGCCTGCTCTACGTTCAGTGCAAGCTGGTCACATGAGTCTGAATTTTCAGTTCAGTTCATTAGTCAGCCATTTTGGTCAACACCCTGCTTACTGCGCACAACCAATCCTATTATCACTCTGTATCTTGGCTTGTCTGGAGGGGTGAGAGAGCAAGAGAGCCTCGTCGATTTCTGCAATTCTGGATGTGTTTTCTTCAATGCATTTTACCATTTTGGATATATATTTTTTTTAAGCATCTTTAGCAAATAGTAAACAGAGCTTCTCCTACCCTCTGAAGGCCAAATTTGCTGTGGTCATTTACCAGTACGCTGCTTAGAGTCAAATTGAAGAAAAGAGTGTGTCTTGCGGAAGAAAACAGAGGAAGAGACCACAGAGGAGAAGAGGCATCTTTTCTTCCCTTTGCACTGTGCCTTGCCTTTCTCAGACTTGTGCAGCTGCGTGATTTTTCAGCAGCTCTTTTTTGACTTAGCAAGGTATTTCCCCCCCCCCATCATCAGAAAGCCTTCCCCCCCTTTTAGCCTATATATTTTATTTTATTGTTGTACCAGCTGAGTCATCATGTCTGCTCTGACGCCTCAAAGCGATATGCCAACCCCCACCACAGACAAGATCACACAAGCTGCCATGGAGACCATCTATCTTTGCAAATTCCGAGTGTCCATGGATGGGGAATGGCTCTGCTTGCGAGAGCTGGATGACATCTCTCTTACGCCCGACCCTGAACCTACCCATGAAGGTATGGTTGCATTTTTTATGTAGGGAGGCCTGCAGGTCTTGTTTTGGGTTAAAGAGGCTGGTAAGGAGGGTGCTGGTCTTCACCACCCCATAACTTTATGTAGGAATATGGGAAACTTGACATATTTTAATTGCTTCATTGCAGTATAACTTAATTTGATACAGATTTCCAAAACAGCTGCTGGTCTTTTAAGATGACTCACCTGCATCCTAAACAACTCCTGTGCTCATTTGCTTTGTTTTTCTTAGACCCCACCCCTAGCAACCAAGATATATCTCTGTGAGGTGAAGTTGTGTATTTATGTGCAACACTTCAAATAAAGAAAACTTGATGTTTCAATAGTAGCATTTTGATCTGTGTTTTCTTCTTTAAATATTGCTTTTGAAAAAGCTTTTGTTTTATAAATGGAGCTGAATTTAGAATATTATATTTATGAGGTTGGGAAACTCCTGCGTACTTTCAAAGCCAGAGATTGTAGCAGGTGACTCTTTCAAAAATCACAAAGTATATTTACATGGACTTGCTGTCGTTTATAGTGTTCTAAAGTCTGGATGACATAGGCAGAAAATACAGTTTATTTGGGAATTAAAAATGATACCTCATGGCAGTCTATTTTGTAAGAAGGGCAATTTAGATGGTAGGAGATGCTATTGGAATTAGGAAATTGAATAATATAAAGGCTTGTCCTTCAACTCTCCTACATCTCTTCATTTGAAACAGTAAGGCACCTGGAGCTGGCAGATATAGCTATGTCTCTTAAAACCCAAAGTTACTCACTGGATTCCTGCTTTGATGGTTGCTGTGAACTAAAGGTGAGAGCACAGCCCATTTTGTAGCATCATGCCCCAGTTTAGTCATGTCTGCAAAACCTGTACCACTTGGCATTGTCACTGCCAACAGCCTTTAACCACACTGAGTTTGTTTCAAGGTGAGTGTTGTTTTTCATTTTGTAGTGTACAAAAGTAACCAAGGCTGGCTCCCAAGCATTTTAGCTGGGAGACTTGCCAGTGCAGTCCCCCCCCCCCTTTGTTCACATGTTGGTTCCCATCTCTGACCCGGAAATGAAACAGAGCTTCTTTGTGCTGCATTGTCTTCATAACCCACTGCCAGCGGCTTGTGAAAATATTCAGAAGGCTTTTTTCACTCACCAGCTGGTTCTAGCCCTCCCTGTGGGAGCTGGTAGCAATAAGTAGCAGCTTTAAAATTAAAGTGGTAGCAGTTCAAAAGTCAAAGCAAGCATCCTTTTTATCATATCTTGGTATATGGACAGTACCGTTGTCAGTACATCATGTGGAATAAAACAAGCAGTTGATATGGCAAGCATCAAATGACTTCAAAGTCCTGATTAAAAGGATGCAGCCATAGACTCCTATGGTTTGTATTCCGTTTAAATGAGCAAATAATGAGGTGCTTACGTTTGAGGAAATTACTTGGAAATAACAAGCTTAGCGTGAATTAGAAGTGTCCACGTACTTCCTGTCTTGCTGTGCTTACTACAGGAGAGTCTTGGTGTTGATTGGGTAGAATGTCTTCATTCTTTCTCTGAGGGTTTTCCAATTTCTTTTGATATTACTTATTATGCTGTGATAGACCCTGCTACAAATGTAGGACAAGCGATCTAAGTATGGCAAATGAGATTTTGCTGTTGCCAAATTATCTAACTCTTGGAAAAAAGATACATACTATTTTTTTGCAATTTCCTCACCCTATTTCCTCACCTAAGTAAATCGATAGTAAGTCCAAGTCTGATAAAATACTTACAGGCTTATTATGATTTATTGTGATGTAGGTGTCTTGACCTTAGGGAACACACACACACACACACACACACACACACACACACACAAATCCCATCAGTGGCATTTTTTCCCATTAGTTACGAAGTCTTGTTCCATCTAAGATTACCACTACTGATAATCAGAAAACTATTTCTTTAACAGAATTATGGTCAATGTTAGCTGTAATTGTTTGCATTTCTGGCATTGTACTCTTCCCAGTGTTATGTGAGCACCTTTGTTCATTGACATTCTTTCGCCTACAGCACAGTAGTTAAAATTTCTGCTAATGATAGCAGTTTCGGTACTGACTAATTAGTCCAAAACTAATCAAAAATAAGTGCAAGAAGTGTATGAAAAACACTGTTCAGATTTTTACAGCTTGCCCCAGCTTGGTGCCCTCCAGATGTTTTGGACTATTAACTTCAGCCAGCATGGCTAATGGTAAGGAATGATAGGAATTGTAGTCAAAACCTCCTGGAGGGCACCAGGTTGGGCAAGGCTGCCTCAAATCATTGCATTTTGATAATGTGTTTGGGATTGCATGAGGCTGTAGCTCATTGGTAGAGCATGTGCCTTGAATGCAGACGGTCCCAGGTTCAATCCCCCCCAAGTCCAGGTAGGGTTAGGAGAGAATCCTGTCTGAAACCTGAATAGCTTCTGTCAGTGTAGACAATACTGAGCTAGATGGTCTGACTCAGTTTAAGGCAGCTTCCTACTTTACCATAACTATTAAGAGTTTCAAGATTCTAATGCACAGTGGTATTTATTTTAGAAGTACAGTACTCTCAAATGATGGTGCAGATTTGTAAGGCGTGGGGTTTTGCAAGATGCAGCTGCCTAAAGAGAAACCTGGAGCCTCTTTGGATTTTTAAAGGCAATAAATATATTTAAATATATTTATACTAGACGGGCATATGGTCTGATCCAGAAGGGCTCTTCCTGTGGTTTTCTTGCCACATTTCCAAACTAGGGTCCAACAGTTAAAACTGGTATCATTGGAGAAGCGTCACACAAAGGCAGCTTGAAGAAAAGTGTTCAAGAGACAAGGGGTGCAGGTTTGGGGATCAAAGTTTATCTCTCAGCATCGCTTCCTATGGACCGATGAAAGTAAGATGAAACTGTTCAACATTCTAGCAGAATATAGCTGTGACAAGTTTTCTGATGATAAGGTTTGATATAAAATATCAGCCATTTTGACATGGGCAACGTGGCTGCATGTAGCCATGAAGAAATGGACTTGAGGAAAATTTATCTGCATGTGAGTTGCTGCTCCTGCTGCTGAGGCTAGACAAGAAATCTGATTAGGACTGTTTGGTTCTGATGTTGTTGTTGTTGTTTAGTTGTTTAGTCGTGTCCGACTCTTCGTGACCGCATGGACCAGAGCATGCCAGGCACTTCTGTCTTCCACTGCCTGCCGCAGTTTGGTCAAACTCATGCTGGTAGCTTCAATAATACCATCCAACCATCTCATCTTCTGTCGTCCCCTTCTCCTTGTGCCCTCCATCTTTCCCAACATCAGGGTCTTTTCCAGGGAGTCTTCTCTTCTCATGAGGTGGCCAAAATACTGGAGCCTCAGCTTCACTATCTGTCCTTCCAGTGAGCACTCAGGGCTGATTTCCTTAAGAATGGATACATTTGATCTTCTTGCAGTCCATGGGACTCTCAAGAGTCTCCTCCAGCACCATAATTCAAAAGCATCAATTCTTCGGCGATCAGCCTTCTTTATGGTCCAGCTCTCATTTCCATACATCACTACTGGGAAAACCATAGCTTTTAGTATATGGACCTTTGTTGGCAAGGTGATGTCTCTACTTTTTAAGATGCTGTCTAGGTTTGTCATTGCTTTTCTCCCAAGAAGCAGGCGTCTTTTAATTTCGTGACTGCTGTCACCATCTGCAGTGATCATGGAGCCCAAGAAAGTAAAATCTCTTACTGCCTCCATTTCTTCCCCTTCTATTTGCCAGGAGGTGATGGGACCAATGGCCATGATCTTCGTTTTTTTGATGTTGAGCTTCAGAGCATATTTTGCGCTCTCCTCTTTCACCCTCAATAAAAGGTTCTTTAATTCCTCCTCACTTTCTGCCATCAAGGTTGTGTCATCTGCATATCTAAGGTTGTTGATATTTCTTCCGGCAATCTTAATTCCGGCTTCGGATTCATCCAGCCCAGCCTTTCGCATGATGAATTCTGTATATAAGTTAAATAAGCAGGGAGACAATATACAGCCTTGTCGTACTCCTTTCCCAATTTTGAACCAATCAGTTGTTCCATATCCAGTTCTAACTGTAGCTTCTTGTCCCACATAGAGATTTCTCAGGAGACAGATGAGGTGATTAGGCACTCCCATTTCTTTAAGAACTTGCCATAGTTTGCTGTGGTGGACACAGTCAAAGGCTTTTGCATAGTCAATGAAGCAGAAATAGATGTCTTTCTGGAACTCTCTAGCTTTCTCCATAATCCAGCGCATGTTTGCAATAGGTCTCTGGTTCCTCTGCCTCTTCTAAATCCAGCTTGCACTTCTGGGAGTTCTCGGTCCACATACTGCTTGAGCCTTCCTTGTAGAATTTTGAGCATAACCTTGCTAGCATGTGAAATGAGTGAAATTGTGCGGTAGTTGGAGCATTCTTTGGCACTGCCCTTCTTTGGGATTGGGATGTAGACTGATCTTCTCCAATCCTCTGGCCACTGCTGAGTTTTCCAAACTTGCTGGCATATTGAGTGTAGCACCTTAACAGCATCATCTTTTAAAATTTTAAATAGTTCAGCTGGAATACCATCACTTCCACTGGCCTTGTTATATGCAGTGCTTTCTAAGGCCCATTTGACTTCACTCACCAGGATGTCTGGCTCAAGGTCAGCAACCACACTACCTGGGGTGTACGAGACATCCATATCTTTCTGGTATAATTCCTCAGTGTATTCTTGCCACCTCTTCTTGATGTCTTCTGCTTCTGTTAGGTCCTTACCACTTTTGTCCTTTATTATGGTAATCTTTGTACGAAATGTTCCTTTCATATTTCCGGAACAGATCTCTGGTTCTTCCCATTCTGTTGTTTTGAACAGATCTCTGGTTCTTCCCATTCTGTTGTTTTCCTCTATTTCTTTGCATTGCTCGTTTAAGAAGGCCTTCTTGTCTCTCCTTGCTATTCTTTGGAAATCTGCATTCAATTTCCTGTATCTTTCACCTATCTCCCTTGCATTTTGCTTGCCTTCTCTCCCCCGCTATTTGTAAGGCCTCGTTGGACAGCCACTTTGCTTTCTTGCATTTCTTTTTCATTGGGATGGTTTTAGTTGCTGCCTCCTGTATAATGTTGCGAGCCTCCACCCATAGTTCTTCAGGCACTCTGTCCAGCAAATCTAAATCCTTAAACCTGTTCCTCACTTCCACTGTGTATTCATAAGGGATTTGGTATAGATTGTATCTTACCGGCCCAGTGGTTTTTCCTACTTTCTCCAGTTTAAGCTTGAATTTTGCTATAAGAAGCTGATGATCTGAGCCACAGTCAGCTCCAGGTCTTGTTTTTGCTGACTGTATAGAGCTTCTCCATCTTTGGCTGCAGAGAATATAATCAATCTGATTTCGATGTTGCCCATCTGGTGATGTCCATGTGTAGGGTCGTCTCTTGTGTTGTTGGAAAAGCGTGTTTGTGATGACCAGCTTGTTCTCTTGACAGAACTCTATTAGCCATCACCATTTCATGCTTTCCACAGATTCCCACTGAGCAATCTGGTTAAGTGAAGGGTGCAATCTGGTTAAGTGAAGGCAAGCACAATGCACATATCTACCTTGTCACCATATCAGCATACCAACATGTGCCTAAAAAGCGACATGTGTTTGTATGGATGTAAAGAACCAAGCAGTTGCGTGCTCATGGAACAATAAAAAGCACAGTAAATGGTTTGCCTCCCTTTGCATGATGAAAACTTACAAAACCACCCAATGCTATTTGGTGCTGAATCCTGCAAGTATTTTATTGTAGGAGGGCGAAAGAATAGGGCTCTGGTGGCAGGACTTTGCCTAATACTGACAGCCTGAGCTGAAGGAGCTTTTGTGGCATAGTGGTTAAAAGAATGAGTTATGAGCCCGAAAAGCTATGTGCAGATCTTGTTTCAGCCAGGAGTTCACTAGGTGACTAAGTAAACCCAGGGCTATTTGATGGGTGAAATTCCTGGTTGACACTGATTATTTGGGTCCACCTCAACCTGAGCTCAGGCCTGGTTTTGGGACTGAATCGGACTTGGTCACCCTGCCCCATTATCAAGAGAGATACAGAGGAGTGTGAACCTGTTACTCTTAATCTCTCAGTGGTCATTAGGAGTTTTGGAGCATGGTGCCATCAGTACACTGATGAGAGACAGCTCTTTTTCTCCATAGCTTCTGAAGTGGCTGTGCAAGCCCTGGACCACCTAAATGCAATGGTGGAGTGGATGAGGGCCAGTAAACTGTGTTTGAATCCTGGGAAGATGGAGGCTTTGTGGGTAGGTCATTCATGTTTCTGGAAAGCCGGACACTTTCCTGTTCAGAATGGGCTTGGAGTCCCCATAAAGGTGTACTCCTGGATGCACCTTTGTTATTTTAGTTCCCAATAACCTCTTTGGTTAGGGATGCCTTTTACCAGCTTCATTTGGTATGCCAGCTATGTTTTTAATCTGTATTGGGATTGCCTATTAATGTAGTCCATGTATTGGTAACCTTGAGACAGGATTACTGCAATGCACTCTTATGTGGGGTTGCCCATGAGCCTGGTATGGCGGGTCTAGGTGGTGTGAAATTCAAGAATTAGACTGCTGATGGGGGGCAGACAGTCAACAGCATGTAACACCTCTGCTAAAACATCTGCACTGGCGGCCAGTATACTGTCAGTTCAAGTCTCTTGTGCGAATATACAAAGCTTGAACAACTTAGGTCCAGAATACCTGAAGGTTCACCTTAGCCCTTATATTCCAGCTTTGATCACTGGGATCATCTATAGGAGCACTGTTAATTGACCATTGCATTATATAGGTCTGACTGACTTAAACCTGAAGTTGGGCACTTAGTGTCTTTGGTCCAATGCTGCGGAATACTTTTCCATCAGATATTTGACAAGGAGTTCAACCTTTTCTGGCTGCAGAAATATTCTTGGAAGTGTGTGGACAGTGCCTGGTGAATTTTGTAAGCCAGAGGAGTTAATGAATAACATTTTTAGTGTTCAAATGGCAAAGTCTCATGTAGTTCCTAGTCCCTCTACATAGTCCCTTGTAGCAAAAACAAGAGGAACAAATGCAAGTTAAGGGGTAAGAAATAAAGAATGTTTTGCTGAATTCAGTTTTGATTGCATAATTTAAATGACCTTGTTCAGATTTATTTGTGTTTAATTTTTTAAAAGGTAAAGGTAAAGGTACCCCTGCCCGTACGGGCCAGTCTTGACAGACTCTGGGGTTGTGCGCCCATCTCACTTAAGAGGCCAGGGGCCAGCGCTGTCCAGAGACACTTCTGGGTCACGTGGCCAGCGTGACAAAGCTGCATCTGGCGAGCCAGAGCTGCACACGGAAACACCGTTTACCTTCCCGCTGGTAAGCGGTCCCTATTTATCTACTTGCACCCGGAGGTGCTTTCGAACTGCTAGGTTGGCAGGCGCTGGGACCGAGCAGCGGGAGCGCACCCCGCCACAGGGATTCGAACCACCGACCTTTCGATCAGCAAGTCCTAGGCGCTGAGGCTTTAACCCACAGCGCCACCTGCGTCCCGTTTAATTTTTTACACAGTATAAATCTAGCCCTGGGCAACTTGTTGCCTCTGAGTCTCAAGCTCCTCTTTCATTTGTAGTATGGAGACAAAACCTCCCTTAATTTCTCAAAGTGTTGTGCAAATAACTTTTGTTGCATCCCAAGATTAGTGAACTTAAGGGAGTTCATGGAAGGATAGTTTCCAGCAAACATTGCATCCTCTAAAAGCTTCTTTGGAAAGCTGGGGTGGCTGTTCAGTGTGGTGTGGTGTGCGGGAGGTCTCTGGGGGAGGGGGGTCTAGCCCAAAATTGGGCTTGCCCCCTAAGAAGTTCGCTTAAGGAAGATCACAGAAGGAAAGTTTTTGGCCCCTCCCTTCCTTCCTTCCTTCCCCCAGGCAGCCATCCTAACCCATTCCAAATTGCTCAATACAGCACCGTAACCCTCTGGAGATGCTTTTTGGGGGTTGCCAGTGCCTATAGGGGATGGCAAACTTTTCTTCTGTCAGTTTCCATAAATTAAGCTGCCTTAGGATCCAAATAGATGTTTCATAACAGCATCTGCTACATCAACAAGTCTTTCCATTGCAAAAAAATGAAAGATAAGAGCAGGTTTCTTCTGGGTTCTAGTGTATGTGAGCACAGGAAAATACACACACACTAATAAAATGTTGAGGGACAGTGTCTATTAATATATGTATTTACATTAAAATACAAAAATACTACTGCTACTAATAATATTCAACATACAAAAGCTTTTAAAAGAATACAACTAAATATATATTAAGATACAAATGGTTAAGCATACCTCCAGAATTATGACCACCTTTGTAGTTCATGTTACTATGTTTAATGGGCTTGCAGAATATAAAAACACGAAGTAGGACATCAGTTCTGAGATACAGGGGTCTTTTGTGCGTTGAATTATTGGGATCACTTTAAAATGTATGCTGTTTTCATACTCAAGTTTCTCTGCTACTCACAAGTTAATACAGGAGAGCACAAGATTATAGCTCTCTTGTGGGAAGAAAGCCACAATGGGTGTGTCATTTGCTTGCTCCAGTAATCCTAGTATAGGCAGATTACTGAAGCTCTCTGCCTCTACTAGGAAGCAATGCTTTTGCTCAGGTTTACGGCTCTGCCTTTAGGCCTTTACGGAGGGAAAGAAAATGTAAGTATGAACCTAGAATGATAACTGATTTCAGAACTGGTTCCTGTTTGACAAGATATTGAAATGATTGTGCGTGTGAGTCAAGCTGCGTCCTTTGTTTTCTCAGGACATTTCTCTCCCTGCCCCCACTTACCTAACAGCTCTGCTGAAGTCCAGCGCACAGTGGTTAATTTTTGTTTAATGGAAGGGGTGCTATTCGTGCATTGCTAGAGTACTGAACATGGTACTACCAATAAATTTGGCTGTATTTAAGTGCAAGCAATATCTTAAGATTTGTTTTAACCTAGTGCCTTACCCCAACCTTGGTTCAAAACAAGGGAACAGATTTCTTCCTTTTATTTGGAGGGATTTATTTCTGAGCTGGTTCTGGAAAGTACCATAAAACTTCTTGGGTAGATTTTTATACCTAGTCAGGCAGGTTATAAATCCAGTTTAAGCATATCCATGCCACTTGATTTAAAATCAATGTGTTTGTATGACTTTGAAAGCTTTTAAAAATGATCCTCTCATTGTGTTTAATAAATTCAATCTGTTGCTTTATGCAGACTATACTAACTTATGAATTTTAAAATCTTTAACCCCTTTGGTACGTATCTGGTATACCAACCCCCCTTTGTGTTCCTTTTCTTATCTTGATTTTTTAGTCTTTTCTTTGAATCATGGCTTGCATGACATTTTTCTTTCTTTTCCTTTTTCGCTGTTTGCAAAGACTCTTGGGAGGATTTGACAGATTTGGTGGAGCAATTGCGCGATGATACAGAAGGTGCGTGCCACACCAACATCTTTCAGCTATTATTTCCATTTCATTTTCAACTGGCTTTTCTTGTCTGTCTTTGAGCTGGATCACCAGGTACACTCCAGTGATAGCAACTGGATCATACATGTTTGTAACTATATTGTGCTGACCTTTCCTTTGTTAAAATGTTTGTTTTTCCTTTTGAAAAACCAGTTGCATGTATTATTTTCTCAGAATGCATCCATACTGATATTTATTTTGGGGAGTGAGAGGTAGCACAGCCCACATCAAGTTCCATAGCTTGTTCACTGTATAGCGGTCTACTTCTGAAGTTTTGGGGTGTCTTTATACATGGGCACAAAAGATCTCATAAAGGACCATACAATTTCCTACATGTGGTTGGAAGACCACACCTTCACTCTCTTACTTCCCAATCATTGTTCTACACCACTTCCTTCCTTATTGCCAACTTCTAAAACTTGTGCGGAATTCGAGTCGTTGTACCTGTTCACCATAGATATCTTGCTGGTTTCTTCTGATAATTTTATGCAGCAGAAGCATAGTGTGGTGCTTTATGATCCCATGTCTGTTTCGTTTTTCCTGGCACACTACCTCAGAATTATTGTAGTGCAAATGGATGCACAGAGTGCATGTGTGGGATTGTGCAAATTCATTATCGCTGTAGAACAAAATACTGTGAGGAGGGAATGTGTATATTCGGGAAATGTGTCCATGATACCAATAAGTGTGCCTCTGCAAGACAAATACAGTGGAACCTCAGTTTTTGACCATAATCCATTCCAGAAGACCATTCGACTTCTGAAACGTTCAAAAACCGAAGATCAAAGGGTAGTCGGGAAAATCCATTGAAAAATGGAGAAACGCGCCTTGGAAGCTGTTTGACTTCCAAGACACGTTCGAAAACGGAAGCAATTACTTCTGGGTTGTTGGCGTTTGGGTTCTGAATTACAGATAGGTAGCCGTGTTGGTCTGCCATAGTCAAAACAAAATAAAAAAATTCCTTCCAGTAGCACCTTAAAGACCAACTAAGTTAGTTCTTGGTATGAGCTTTCGTGTGCATGCACACTTCTTCAGATACACAATGGAGACGTTTGAGAACGTCTCTCAAACGTCAATGGAGACGTTTGAGAGCTGAGGTTTGACTGTAATCCTTTATAGAGGGTGGGGATTAAATGGAGGAAATGGCACCAGGGGAAGGGGATCTACTCCTTGTGTTGAGATCCTGATTGGATTTCCTCCCCTTGTGTTGTTGTTTTCAATGTGGGAGATTCTACCACAACCATGAGTCTCCCACCTTGTGTCTAGTTGTGCCCTAAGGCGTACTTTATTGCTGTCTTAAGAGTTCTGTTTTCACCTAACCTTGTTGTACATATGGTGTAGTTGCTCATGTTTTGTTTAGCATTTAGAGCTACACTTGCTTTGGTTGACAGGAAGAATGGGGATGTACAGAGGAAGCAAAATCCCAGAAAGAGGAAGGATGGCAAACATGACCTTTAGACCCTTCTCACAAGATATGTTCTATAGAACAGCAAAACACACATTCAGTGGAGTTGTAAAAACATTGTTTAAGTTGGGTCACCTTGAAGTGAGAAATTCTTAGGTTGTAATCCTGCACATGCGTACCCTGGAGTGAACTCCATTAACTTCTATGGGGCTTTCTTCAGAATAGGATTGTGCTGTTAAGAAGATTGAAAAAATGTTCATCTATGTGTTACACATTTGAAAGCAATAACATTAAACGGTGCTGAAGTAAGCAAAGAATAATGGTACAGTCTAGCGCAGAAAAGCTGATGAATTGTTATGCAGACTTTTTAAAAATTGCAAACTGATATGGAAATGGGAGGAACTGAACTTTAGATTGGAAAATGAGAAACCAAAATTGACAGATTTGCCCGTCTATAACTTGCCCTGGCCCAAACCTTTGCCATAGATTTTGTCAGGCGAGTTTCAGGTTTTTCCTGTGGAAATTGGGGAGAATCTGTTGCCAAGTTTATGAATCCACTCCGCTAACAGAGGACATTGTCTAAACAAGGTGAGGTAGTGGTTCAAAGAGCTTTGAGTTCAGATTTTGAGCTTTTTAGAACCAGTTGCAATGGTTGTTTTAGTCAGGCAGATGTTTTTATCTGTTCCTGTGTGCCTCACTGCAGAACTAAGATCAGGCTTCCTCAAACTTGGCCCTCCATATGTTTTTTGGCCTACAACTCCCATGATCCTTAGCTAGCAGGACCAGTTGTCAGGGATGATGGGAATTGTAGTCTCAAAACATCTGGAGGGCCGAGGTTGAGGAAACCTGACTAAGATAATTATAGCATCCTAATCAACAGAGGAGGGATGCGGGTGGTGCTGTGGGTTAAACCACAGAGCCTAGGACTTGCCGATCAGAAGGTCGGCGGTTCGAATCCCCACGACGGGGTGAGCTCCTGTTGCTTGGTCCCTGCTCCTGCCAACCTAGCAGTTCGAAAGTACGTCAAAGTGCAAGTAGATAAATAGGTACCGCTCCAGTGGGAAGGTAAACGGTGTTTCTGTGCACTGCTCTGGTTCGCCAGAAGTGGCTTAGTCATGCTGGCTACATAACCCGGAAGCTGTACGCCGCCTCCCTCGGCCAATAAAGCGAGATGAGCGCTGCAGCCCCAGAGTTGGCCACGACTGGACCTAATGGTCAGGCGTCCCTTTACTTTTACCTAATCGACAGAGGATATGATTCATGGGGACAATGCCCCGTGTTGCCTGCTCAAAATGTTAGGGAAGCATTTGCAATTTGATTACAGTTTATACATGCTTTGCAGTGAAAAGAATCCATTTTAAATCTGCTTTCTGCTTTGACTCATTTAAAACAAATGCATTCATGTCAGTGTATTAAATTATGTTGCTTTTCCATTCCAGAGTCCTCACTGTCTGTCCTTGTAGTGATTGCAACACAGTGTACTTTCAAGTGGGTTTATATTAACAAAGTAGTTAGCCAGCTTCATTCAGCAGCCTTGTTAGTTAGCTGAGAAACTTGTTACTGTTGCAGTTTTGACTTTCTCTCTCACATGTATGCATGTATGCATTTATATGTTGATACGATCTTTGGAGTTGGTTAGGAATACAATGTCTGCTTTGTATCTAGACATCCTCCTTTGAAAAATATGTCAGGGAAATCCTCTTTTGGAATGCAGTTTCATTGTGGCTGACATCACTCTTTCAAGACAGATAAGTTGTTTTACAAATCCCAAGGCCTATATTGCTACAGTAAAATTGTACAATAAAAGTAGAGAGAATGTCAATATGGGAATGTCAGTAAATAGGCAGATTCAAATTATATGTGATTAGTTTGTCTTTTCTTCGGAGGCAGAGGAGATGATTCATTGGGATATACGTATATCATATATTTGATAAATGAGATCAACTACACTTCTGCAGATCTCATTCCTCCAATGATAAACTGTTGTGTTTCTGTTTAAAAGCATGCACACGTTTGAGCTTCATCTTGCCATTCAAATTTGACCTCAGTGCATGCATTTGTAGTACAAGACGAAATCTGCTTTCCATCTATACCCTTTTGTCCTTATTCCCACCTCCCAATGCATTGATTCATATATTTTAATTTCGCACGAACAGGCCATGCATGCAGGAGTCAGCTGACCGACGTGTGCCTTTCTTTTAATGCATCCACCCAGGAATTGCATAATAGCAAACATCCAAGAATTCTCTATTCACTACAAGCTTGTGTGTGCATACTGTACTTTATGTTCAGTCCTAAAGTGACAGGCTTTCCCCACTCAAAAATAGGAAGATGGTTGTGGGAGAAATCAGTACAGTGACATACAGTGAAATCAACGGGGGGGGGGGCGGGTGATTATGCCAATAAAGGCTGAATGAGTGAGTGAGTGAATGAATGAATGAAGAGGGGGAAATGAAGCAGGGAGATCTGCAAAAATAATTGTTCTTCAGTTTTCCAGTATTGCAGAAACATTTTTTTTTTTTTTTTTTTTTAAAAACACACACACATGGCTGTAGTAGTGATTTCTGGAGCTTGCTGGAAATCAGCACGACACAACTGGAATTAAGAGTGATGTAGATCATTGTGGAAGAAATTGAAACAAAACAGTAATATACACTGAGATCAAATTTTTAAAAGCTTTGGAGAAATAATTGTTTTTCCATTTTTCCATTGTCAATATTTCACAAATCTGTCCCCCCCCCAATGTAAGAAAATGCCCAAACCAACAGGGCTGTGGAAGCTCACCAGAAATAGGCGCTACTGCTGTCCGAGCAGTACTGGTTTTAGGAGGATTTAGGAGAGCAGTGCTTCCCCACCTTTTTTTGGCCATGCCTCACCTAAGCATCTCTAAAATCCTGTTGCCCCTCCTCCATGATACAATTCTTATTATTCAAAAAACGAACTCCTATTCACATGGAGGAAGTCTAAAAGGCTATTCATTGTTAATAACTCATTCTCAAACTGCCCCCCTTAAAAATCAGATTGCCCCCCTGTGGGGCGTGTGCCCCACGTTGGGAATCACGGATCTAGAGGGCATAGAAAGGGGAACAGCAAAAATGGATGCTTGAGCCACTTCCAGGAAAAAAACTGTCTGCCATTTCAAGTTGTGTGGTTTGGAGTTGTGTTTTCCAAAACTCAATGGATTATCTCTAGTTTGAAGAAATCCAAAATTTCACAGGAAAGTTATCAGGACAGGAACTATTTGGGTGGGGTGCCATGTGGATGACCTTACATAAGAAGGACTGCTAATTGCTTCAAATGTATATTAAACTCAAGTGTGGACAAACCCTTGGTTAATTTTGGAGCTCACACATATTGCTTTTAATTGCTCATGAAACAGAATTCTGGGCAGAAATCCTGTTGATATCTTTTTTTGGATTAATTTGTTAAATACTGCTTGCATGAAATTTGTACATATACTTTGTTTGTACATACACTTTCTCCAAATTTAATTGCTTACATAATTGGCTTGACTGACCGTTTCCTGAGACATTTATAATCTAATTGTGAATGTGTGAGTTAGCATTACATGCAAAGGCATTTTCTTGTGTAAAACAGGCTTAATTTAGAACATAAATACAGATTTTTAAAAACTTGCTTTAAAAAATGTAAAACAGATGTTAGGGATTTTAAAAAGGATGCTCAATAAAATATCTAAAACAGCCTAATTTGAGGTGCTTTGGAGACTGTCTAGTTTGGTTTGGGTCCAAGTCTGAATCCTGATATGAAAAAAAGGAAGCTATTGGACCAAGTTTGGAGATAAAGAGGTACAACAGTATCAGTTAGGGATTTATTTTTAATGTTTTTCAAAAAGCATTGTCTATAATTTTGACAGACATGGATGACACTTTCAGGCTTGTTACCCCTTCTGAGGGGATGAATCCTGCCAAATTTCAAATGGATACCTACAGTTGTTTTCCTACTAGGGCAAGATTTAGAATTTTGAGGTGGATAAAGAAAATGACTTGATTTCTCCTATTGTTTTGTGGGCAATTTTGTAGGAAAATAGCACCCGCCAGAGAGGTGCTGCTAGATAAGAAACCTGCCAAATTACAGATGAATATACAGTATATGGGAGGGTTGGGGTTTTTTTTTATGTGCTAGGTGTCTTTAAAGTTGGGTGGGGTTTTTTTGTGGGGTGAGGATTCACTTCCTCTCTGCTGTTTTACAGGCAAAAACGTTATCATGAAAATGGTATGCATTGTAGAGGTGTCCCTAAGAAAGCAGTCTGCAGCTTTTCCAGAAGAATGGGTGTAAGGGCTATGGAGTTATGATGAATAGGGTTGAGGGGAAGCCTTAGGCTTCTGTTCTGCCCCATTGGCACTAAAAGTCATAGGAACTGAAAGCAAAACTGATTTGACAGGAGTGGATGTGTGAGTATGTGACTAAGATGCAAAAGGACCTTAGTATCCCACATTTTCCCAGCTTGCAGTACTAGTAGGACCAGCAAAGAGCACAGATAAGAACAAGATGATACAAGATACAAGGTGATAATTGCAGCATCCCTTTCCCAAAACACTGTGATAGGAGAGCTCTGGAAAAACCATTCCTTCTGATTAGAAGCTAGATCTGTCAGTCACCAAAAAGCTGTTTCCTCCTCCCTCTGCCCATTCTGCTGTTTTCCTTATGGCTAATTTCTCTAGAAATTCCCTGCCACAAGTCTCTTAAACCTTTCCCCCAGAGACACTTAGTTTTTCTTTGTTTACTAATTAATTTAAATATTCCAGTAACTGAATCACTTTCGGCTCTGTCTGATGTGCTGCTGTTGCCATAGTTTAAAAAAGACCTAAAGCTTTGGTTCCTACTGCCTTTCAGTATCCATAGTGTCCCTTATGTTAAAAATAACAGTTACCCATTGAAAATGATTTTCCATCAAGGCATTTTTCTGACCAAATCTTGTCTGTGTGTTTTGTTGCAGATCCCAACTATCTCATGGCTAATGAACGCATGAACCTGATGAACATGGCTAAGCTGAGCATAAAGGGCTTGATTGAATCTGCTCTTAATCTTGGGAGAACTTTGGACTCTGACTATGCACCCCTCCAGCAGTTTTTTGTAGTGATGGAACATTGTCTCAAACATGGCTTAAAAGGTGGGTGATTGTGATGGCAAACCTACTTGAGGGATTAGGTCCACAATGTTAAATTGCTATTCCACCTCTGCATGTGGTCACCTTTTTTTTTTGTCCTATGCACAAAGCTGCCCACAGAAATAATACTTATGTGGGTGTTATTTTATTTAGCATATTTTTATTCTGCCCTTCTACTATTTAGGTCTTCAAGGCAGCTTACAAAGATGTTAGAATAAAGTTGTTTTCAGTCAAATTTGGCAGGGGCAGGTTTCTACGTGAAGGTGTTCCCACCCCTTAATTCTCTTAGGGCCTAGAAGAAATCAGCAGACTTTCTTACACAGTACTTGCTGTCTGTTCTGGAGGTCCAGTCTATGCCCTGGTATTGCCTTCCAGCAATGCCACAGTGGCAGTAGCAGGACAAAGAGAGACGTCTCTGTAAAGTGTGTCACCCCAGAACAATATGGGAGCAAAACAGATAAGTGTCCTGGTCACAGCCATTCCTGGCACACAGTTCTCTCTGTAAGCAACTGACCTTATTGCACTTAAGAGCCAATCACAAGAGGAGAGAGAGAATTGCCCTCCTGCCTGCTGATAATCAGGTTCTTCAGAAAATTGAGGTTCTGGAGCCAAACCCAGCCCCTGAACGGATGCCAGTTGGCTCACCAGTTGCAGCCTAAAAGGGGGTGAGCGTGTAAGTGTTGACTCACAACTCCTCCCTCACTTCTCACAGGTGGAAAAATAGTTCCTGTCTCATCGTGCATACTGTAGCAGAGACTTCTGTACTGGTTGCTATAGAGCAGTATTTTTCCATTTCAGGCTTAAGCAAACTTTTCTTTTATAATCTGAATCCTGGGACCGGAACTATTTTTCCACCTGTGACAAGTGAGGGAGAGATTGTGGGTCAACACTTGCATGCTCACCCCCTAAAGTGGCTTTCTAGCAAGTTCTGTTATCAAAGATGCCTCTTCCTGCACAACTCTTATACTTTTAGTACTCACCATGAAATTGTTACAGTAAGTGCCACACTTTTTAACAACAACAAAAAAGAGGTGCTGGTATTGCGTACCCTTGAGTACCCTCCGGAAAAAAAGGACTGCATAACACTATTTGCTGAAAAACTGCACTGGAGAGACACTCAAGTCTGAAAACACAAAATGAGAAAAGGGGGAAGAGGAAATGAACTGCTTCTTTCTTCCCGTAATTGCATACCTGCTGCCATCTGCATGGCTCCTTGTCTGAAATAATTACACTGTTCGCAGAAGGATTATAGAGCACAACAGAGCATAGGATAAAGGTGAAGGAGCAGTGTAAACGGATTAATATTTTGGGTGGGCTGTTGTATATGATTTGTATTTCTAAGGCAATTCACATGATCCCATTGTAATTTTAAGATGCTGATTCAGATATAAAGAGTAACAATGCTTTTATCTAGCCAAGAAGACTTTCCTGGGCCAAAACAAGTCATTTTGGGGACCTCTGGAGTTGGTAGAGAAGTTTGTCCCTGAAGCTGGAGAAATCACAGCAAGTGTTAAAGATCTGCCAGGGTTGAAGTAAGTGAAGACTTTTGTCTACCCTTTCAACAAGAAGCTGGTTAGGCATTTGCCAGGGATGCTGTAGGGCAGTGGCCATCAACCAGAAGTCTATTCATCACACAAATAGTTAGCAACTTGCCCAGCTTTCCACAGCTTCTCTGCCTTCAGTTTAGCTGCCTGTTTTCTGTCATGTCTGAACCGGACTAAAATGTCAACTCTGTGTGCAACAACAATGAAACAGGCAAATTCAGCATTGCAAATGAAGAGATTTGAAAGCAATAGCAAATTTTAGAAATCTGTTGGGCCATATTTGGAATATTATGGTTCTGATTCCCCCAACTAAAAACTAATTTTCTTGCATGGAGCAAGAAAATATCAACTTAGTGAGCTACAGTCTGCATCACTAAAATAAAACATTGTCTCAATTTTACTATTTATTTTGGGTGTGGAAGTTGGAATGTAGATTATATAACAGCATATATATTTTTGTCTCTGGTATTGATAGGACGCCTGTGGGTAGAGGAAGGGCATGGCTTCGCCTAGCTCTCATGCAGAAGAAGCTTTCTGAGTACATGAAAGCCTTGATAAACAGAAGGGAAATTCTCAGGTTAGTGGTTTGCTGTTTCTTGACCCAGAGAAGCCTTGCTTTCAATAAAAGGGGATTTATTACATAAGCAAATTGTTCTCTGTGGGTATCTTCTCTGTGCGCCTCTGTATTCATAATTTGACTCATTGTTGTTCTGGCACTTCCAGAGGTTGTTTTGATAGCAGCATGGGTGGAATGTATAATCTTGTTTGGAGACTTGCTAAATTGTCATAATTTCTTTGAATACCTACCTGCCTGCCAGCATTGAGGGCTCTAGAAAGAAACTCAAAGGTTTCCCGTAGACATGACTTCACAGTACACCGAGAAAAAAAATGTGTACACTATCACAAATTTATGAAAGCACTTAAAATTTTACTAGACATTTTACTGTAGAAAAATAAGATAAATAGGTTCCTATCCGCAGGCTAACTTTGCATATGAAATGAAGTGAGAATTAATCTTGCTGGCAGCAAATGGATTGCAGTTCAGGAGAGTGGGAATGCACAGCAGATGCCCATTCTAAACTCTGTGGGTGTGTTTGTGCATGCACACATACACATTCTCTCTGTTTGCTCTTGAGCCACTATAAGTCAGAAATAGACGTATAGAATCATAGAGTTGGAAGGGACCACGAGGATCATCTAGTCCAACCCCCTGCCAATGCAGAAATCTTTCACCCAACTTGGGGCTTGAACCCATGGCCATGAGATTAAGAGTCTCGTGCTCTACCATCTGAGCTATAGAGCATGGACTATAGACAGATTCAATGTAAATAATGCATGCGGTGCTTGCCTTCTGTTTTCTTTTAAAATAATATAGTTATGGAAAACCATTTCCTTGCTCTTAATGTTTTTGGAATTTTGATTTTTCTCTGTTTTTACATGCCTTTTGATTATTCACAATGACCTTGATGCAAGCAAGCCATTCAGACTTCTAACATGGGCCTCCTCTTGCACATGTGTCATAATCCCATCCTGTACATGCGGTCTCATGAGCCATGAAAGAAAAGTTTCAGTTTTAATCCTGAAATGACGCCATGGCAAATACTGGAGCTTTTCTACCATGACCCCCAGTACCGCATTTTTCGCTCTATAGGACGCACCGGACCATAGGAGGGGGAGAACAGGGGGGGGGGGAAATCTCCCCCTCTCTGCCCAGCGCCCCTTCAGCGAAGCGGTAGGAGAAATGGAGCCCCTTCCATTTCTCCTCCCGCTTCGCTGAAGGGGCGCTGTGCAGAGAGGGAAAACTGTGCAGCACCTCTCCAGTGAAGCGAAGCCTGGAGAGCAAGAGGGATCAGTGTGCACCGACCCCTCTCGCTCTCCAGGCTTCAGGCGGCTATCCGCAAGCCTTCGGAGCGCAGCGGGAACTCCTGCTGCGCTCCGAAGGCTTGCGGATAGCTGCCTGAAGCCTGGAGAGCACAGCGGGAGTTCCTGCTGCGCTCCGGGGGCTTCAGGCGGCTTCAGCGAAAGCAATGCGAAGCCTCCAGAGTGCAGGGGGAGCTCTCCCTCTGCGCTTCGGAGGCGTCGTGTTGCTATCGCTGAAGCGAAGGAGCCTGCATTCGCTCCATAAGACGTACACACATTTCCCCTTAATTTTTGAAGGGGAAGAAGTGTGTCTTATAGAGCGAAAAATACGGTACTTCCCGCACTTACTGCTATTTTATTTTAATATAACATCCAGGATGAAGAAGAGCCCTATAAAACTTGCTGACTACTTTCATAGAATCATGGAACTATAGAGTTGAAAGGGACCCTGAGGGTCATCTAGTCCAACCCCCACAATGAAGGAATTTTGTCTACAACTGTCCCAGGGTGGGCGCCAACCACCAACTGTCTGGCTTACAGACAGACACACTGACTCATTGCGCCATTTCTGAGCCAGTGTTGTAAAGTTTTGATTGGTTGACATTTTGATTTATTTATTTTTTAAAATTCTGAAGGCCTATAAATGATATATTTATAAAATTCACTTTATTTTGCAATGAAAGTGGACAGGAAAATAAAACTTTAATCAGTTATCTTCCCTTTTGCAAGTTCTCAGTGGACAAAAGATGGGGCAGCCATTATTTTTCCCATATAGTGCCACATAGCATCATTCCCGGGGAGAGGCATTTTTGTTCAGCCACTCTCAAAGTGCAGAGTAGTGACCAGGGAGAAGAGACGGTGGAGGAAGATTGGAAGAAATTTAAAGACTATTTACAAAAGTATTGTAAGATCAATGAATGTTAGAATGATGTTGGAATGAATTTATGTAACAAATAACAATTTATGTAACAGAAATGTAACAAAGATTTAAGAAAAATAGACTGTTAATTGCTGAAGGGAAGGGAAGTAAACTTATATTAGTATCAAGAAAAATTCTCAGGACAAAAATTTGAAAAGAGGGAAAGGATTTGCTGAAATGGATAATTGACTTAGAATACAAGAAAGGGAGGTGTGAGGAGGTCAGGGAAACAAGCTAATGAAAGGAAAGTAATGGGAAGATTTGTTGTATTGTTTCCTTTTTCTTTTTTCTTCTTCTTGATTCTTCTTTTGCTTACTGATTTTTCTTTTTTCCTTTTTGTATTTTATTTTTTCTTGTTTAAAAGGATGTTTTTTTTATTTCTCTTTTTGTACTTCTAAAACTTTAATAAATATCTTATACAAAAAAAGGGGAAAAAAGCAAAGTGCAGAGTAGCCAGGAGAGTGTAACTAAGCCGCTTAGTGAATGAATAATGTTTTTAGAAGGAAAGAAGGCATTCCTGGCCACCTTGTGTAATTGTTTGCAATAGAATAACACCCCCTCCAAAAGCAAGGTATATTCATGCCCCTCTGAAGTTATCAAAAGTGCCCCACAAATCTCTCTGCATGTATTGGGGGATGGAGGATCTGTATCGAACCCTAATTGTCCTCTGCCCCATTCCCCTAGCCTTGTTTTAAAAGTTGGAATCCCTGCTTCCTGTGATTGAATAATGTAGATAATTGAGCAAGGATTCTCTTGCAGAGTGACTGGCTTGGCTTCCACTGCCTCCTGGCTAATCAGCACAAACTACAGTAAAACTTAAAAGCTTTCTTATCAACTCATCCACTAGGCTGAGCAGTAAATAACCACGTGTAGATTTGTTGAAGTCTTGAATATAGGGATTTGACAAGCTTTATCTCAACTTGTTTTGCAGTGAGTTTTATGAACCTAACGCGCTAATGATGGAAGAAGAAGGTGCCATAATTGCTGGTCTTTTAGTAGGTCTGAATGTAATTGATGCAAACTTTTGCATGAAGGGTGAAGACTTGGATTCACAGGTGATGGATATTTTGTTCCCCTAAATACGCTCTTTAGTTGTTTCCGTTTGGCTCTTGAAAAAGTATTTAAAAAGGGGGGGGGCATAACTGGGATGCAGTTTGGCTAGTCAGTGGCTGCTACACAAATCAAGATTTACTGAACTCTAAATAAAGGATTTTCCTTCTGGTTGAGGTTTTTTTGGCTTAGGGAACTAAGATACTTTGTGGTATGGTTTTCTATTTTCTTGGCATTTATCAGTGAAGAGGGTTTTAGTTTTTTTAGGTTTTACTATATGTGTTTCCATTTGAAACAATATAGCTGTTCTCTACACATCTCTAAGCAGCCGTTTCTTCATTCTTGTTACTAGTTACTTTAAACTAGTAAAATAGCCTGTTAGTTACTTTTCCTTTGTTCTGATTTGAAGTGAAAGCAGAAAAAGGAAGTTGTCTCAGAACCAGGTGAAAGCATCCTCAAGGGAAAATCTGAACTTTGTGCTTTAAAAAAAAAAATTCTGTTGTGTTGAGCAAACACACATTTTTCTGTACAGAATTACAGTTTTGAAAATTTTGAAAATTTAAAATATTGACTTGCTCAGTGTTCATGGTTTATTCTTGGACTTCTGAGAAAGTATGATAGGAGGGAGAGAAGTGAGGGTAAGTGAGGGGCATTCAAAACATCTATCTGTACGGACAGCTGACTGTGAAGATGCCAAGCTAAGCTGCCCTCCTCAAGCAGTGTGCAAGTTCTTCCATACCATGGGGCCTAGAAACCTGCATGTTTAAGAAAGTTTATGGTATCCATACTCTTTGCTGGCTTCTAGATTTATGGACATAGAATTGTAGAGCAGGAGTCACCAACATTTTTAAGCCTGTGGGTGCTTTTTCAAATTAGAGAAAGTGTTGTGAGCACCACAAAGGCACTGCATCCAAGTACACATCACAGCTTATTCTGTTAGCTACAAAATAATGCTTTTTCAAGTCTAATTTCTGAAGAGTAAGCATTCCCTGTGGGTGTCAGGAAAGTGATATGTGCACCTGCAGGTGTTACGCTGGTGACCTTTGTTGTAGAGGTCTGATAACCGTGTCTATTTTTGAACAGAAGTAGATCTCATTTGCATTTTCTGTTCATATATATTTGGTTGTGGCCTGGGAAAAAGTGTGTCGGCTATGATCTGTTGTCCTACCCTACTTCTAAGATGCTGTCTGCAGAAGAACTGGACTGATATTGATTTAAATATAGTTCCCATCTTCTTTGGGTAGCTGGGTTTCATTCTTAGTAGGAAGAAACACACTGATGGCACACTGTGGCCATGATCCAGTGAGATGAATTATTCACTTGCATGCAGTAGGGTGCTTTCACTGGGGTTTCCCCCATATGTTTTCATTTCAAACAGCTGTTTAAAAGACCATTGGTGATGTCAGAGCTGCTGCTGAAAAAGTAGAAAATAGGAAGATCTGAGCACGCAAAGCTGGCTCATCTACCTGATTATTGCCCATGTAATCATAAGGCAGTCAATTTTTCATGCAAGAAGAAATATAGTTGTGTTTTGACCTGAAGCATTACTGACTTCTCTTGTAGGTTGGAGTTATCGATTTTTCAATGTACTTAAAGGATGGGAACAGCAGCAAGGGAAGTGAGGGGTAGGTAATCTTTCTCTGGACTAGTGCGTCAGAATGTTCTGTGAAACTATATATTAGTTTGAACTTAACAATTATGCTGCTTTGTACTTTCCCTCCTAATAATAGCCCCAGCATTCAATTACAGGCTTAACACAATCTCATTAACCTTTTGGGAGACATTGTAACCAGTATATAAATTCAAAACTGTTTTGGGGTGGGATCTGCTAATATTAGTGTTAATATTGAAGCCTTGAAGGTTTACTTCTTTCCTGAAATAGGCTGTACTAAAGTGATCTGAATGCCAAAATATTTAGCTCTGAAGTACAGATATGGAGCCTGAAAAAACGTGTGCTTATATTCTCTTTTGTTAAAGAAATTTAATACAGCAGCTGTGACTTAACTTACACAGATGCAAGATACTGTATGAGAAGGTGTTGACAGAAATACTAGCACAGTTATTAAATTAATGTCCCCATTGGTTACTACTCCTGTCACTTTATTGTTTGGTTTTTTAAATAAATTATCTTTTGCTTTTGTCATGTTTGCTATTCATCATTCTCACTCATACATACTTGGAAATCAAGGTTTTGCTTTCAGTGGTTCAACTCAAGTCTTGTTGGAGCTTCTAAACTTACAACATGCAAACCATGGTTTGGAGCTACTTGTCAGCTTTTGAGTTTTCTCAGCACTCAGCTTGACGAATTCACTTCTGTCCTTGTGGTACAGCACTCTCTGGATTTTGAATGCTGGACGATGAATGAGGATCGTAGGCTTGTTAATTGAGACATCATACCAAACAATAGCTAACAGAAACTTTGGTTTGCAAACACACTTCAAACCATGTTTTTAAATTCTGGTTTGCTACCTGGTTATAAGCCATTGTTTGTCTATTCAGATATCACACCAAACTATACTTAAGCTTCTCTAATCATAGTTTGGAATAATGTTGGAATTAAGTCCAGTTTGTCTGATTGTTATGGAATGGTGTTATAATGTTTGCTAAACTACAGTTGCTTTCAGTCTTTTTTCTTTTCATAAGTACAACAACAATAGAACGAGTCCCCCACCTCCCCATCTGGTTCATATGTATTTGATATATAATATTGAGCTGCTATTGCTTATTATTAATTGTGTCCCAATTCCAGAGATGGTCAAATTACTGCAATTCTGGACCAGAAAAATTATGTGGAAGAGCTGAACAGACATTTAAGGTAATGTGTAGTTTTCCTATATAATTATGAACTGTAAAAGACTTGGTTTGTTAATGTTGAGTTCTTTCATTTCAGTATAATTACTGCAGGTCTCTTAATTTCACAGTGCCACAGTCAATAATCTGCAGGCGAAAGTTGATGCTTTAGAAAAATCCAATACTAAACTTACTGAGGAGGTAGGTAGAAATCAAAGAAATGTGCTTTTTGTTCATGTTTGGGAGGGAAATATGTTTCAGACATTAAGTTAATTAGGGCTGAATGTTTGATAATTTTTCTCACATGGATGGAATACCTCTTTTGTACTGGAGCATGATGAGGCAGATATAAAGGTAAAGGTAAAGGACCCCTGACAGTTAAGTCCAGTCGCAAACAACTCTGGGGTTGCGGTGCTCATCTTGCTTTACTGGCCGAGGGAGCTGACGTTTGTCTGTAGAGTTTTTCCGGGTCTTGTGGCCAGCATGACTAAGCCTCTTCTGGTGAAACCAGAGCAGCGCACGGAAACGCCGTTTACCTTCCTGCCGTAGCAGTACCTATTTATCTACTTGCACTTTGACGTGCTTTTGAACTGCTAGGTTGGCAGGAGCAGGGACCGAGCAACGGGAGCTCACTCCATCGCGGGGATTCAAACCGCTGAACTTCCGATCGGCAAGTCCTAGGCTCATTGGTTTAGACCACAGCGTCACCTGCGTCCCAAGGCAGATATGGAACCCTGTAAAAACAAAAACAGGCATTTTCCTTCAAAACTCCTGTGTGTATGCAAGTTAATGCAGGATGGTTGACCAGCTAAAAGCCCAATCCTATTTGTATTTACTCAGAAGTAATTCTCAAACATTTTACTAGTACAAACCAAACAAATAACATTATGGCCTGGAGATGTCAGGTAAAGGACTATTTTGGTACAAGACTGGCAGACACCTACCCCAAGGAAGGCATATTTTGTTAAGGACAGGAATCATGAACATGGAATGGTAGGTTAGAGGAAGCAGGACTATGAAGTTGTGGGCAGAGTGGTTCAAAAGGCCTGATCAGGGAGTCTGGCACAAGTTTAGGGAACATGAAAGCCTGGGTAGCTTTGGTTCTTCTTTGGTCTTGGTTTGAGGCCATTAAGAACTGTCAGGACCAGAGGTTGCTACACCTTTCTTGAGCAACCCATCACAGCTATCTTCCACTGGCCAACTTTCGCATATGTAAGATTTCTCATGATTTGTCTTGGCATGCAGCAATAGGAGTTCTGCAGTTGCCCTAGTCCAAGTTCATTTTACATTTTAACTCTTGGCCAAGAAAGCATCTGTAGAAGTCACAAAAAGTGTTGTTTTTTTACTTGTTGCATTGTTCTCATTGACACACACAGCTTGCTGTTGCGAACAACAGAATAATAACACTGCAAGAGGACATGGAGCGAGTCAAAGAAGAAAGTTCATATATTTTGGAATCCAACAGAAAGGTCAGTGTGTGAGAGTGTGTTTGTGTGTGTCTAGCAACTGCAGGTAGATCATGTCCCACTGCGTCACTGCCATGGAGTTGCCTGTATGTAGTGCAACTTACTTTTCTAGGACCTGAAGGCATTTTACTGCAAAGCACCTTATTTCTCCTGTTCTCTGCCCCTGTCCGGTATGTGTTTTGACATGCCAAATTATAGAGCTACCCTTGGAGAACTTGGGTCCAGTTCTTGCAGAAGGGTCCTCGTGCTGTCATTTGCTTGCATGCATTAGAAGAAGAAGAAGAGTTTGGATTTGGTATCCCGCCTTTCACTCCCTTTAAGGAGTCTCAAAGCGGCTAACATTCTCCTTTCCCTTCCTCCCCCATAACAAACACTCTGTGAGGTGAGTGGGGCTGAGAGACTTCAAAGAAGTGTGACTGACCCAAGGTCACCCAGCAGCTGCATGTGGAGGAGCAGAGACGCGAACCCGGTTCCCCAGATTATGAGACTACCGCTCTTAACCACTACACCACACTGACAGACATTAAGATCTGAATGTACGCTATCCATTGCGAACACACACTGATGTTTAAATAATTAGTGTGGCCTTAGGTATCCTAGTAGCTACACAGATTAATTAACAAAGATGATGTTTTTGCATGAACTTAGCCAAAAGAGAAAAATCAGAAGTGACATCATTTAATCATTGTGATATTTTTTGAGTACCAAAAACACAACAACAAACCCCCATTGCTTTTCTGATTTAACAGCAGGTACCCAAGCAAGACAGAACTGCAGATGGACATGCCCTTAGTGAAGCACGGAAACACTTAAAGGAAGAAACACAGCTGCGGCTGGTAGGTGGCACAGCTCAACGCTCAGGTCTAAGAGACTGTTACAAGCCCTGGATCTCATGCTGTACTGACATTTTCCCATATTAATGGAGAAGTAGCATTCATGGTACGGAACGCGGGTGGCGCTGTGAGTTAAACCACAGAGCCTAGGACTTGCCGATCAGAAGGTCGGTGGTTCAAATCCCCACGACGGGCTGAGCTCCCGTTGCTCGGTCCCTGCTCCTGCCAACCTAGCAGTTCGAAAGCACGTCAAAGTGCAAGTAGATAAATAGGTACCGCTCCAGCAGGAAGGTAAACGGCGTTTCTGGTTCGCCAGAAGCGGCTTAGTCATGCTGGTCACATGACCCGGAAGCTGTACGCCGGCTCCCTTGGCCAGTAAAGCGAGATGAGCTCCGCAACCCCAGAGTCGGCCACGACTGGACCTAATGGTCAGGGGTCCCTTTACCTTTACCTTTATCATCCATGGTAAGCTGGATTCTACTTAATCAGATGTGAGAAACATCACTTTGATAAAGTAGAGCGGAGCCTAGAAAGGCTCCTCTCAAAATAAATTCAGTAGCATTCAGTGTGCTAAACTAGCACTGCTGCTCTTCTGGATTTGTATAGAAAATTCACCTTTCATTTTCTGTGCTGGAGGAATGGACAATGTGGGTAGATTTTTCACATTCCAGATTTCATATGCTGTAAATGTATATGTGTGTGTGTGTGATTTAGGATGTGGAAAAAGAGCTTGAGGTGCAGATTGGAATGAGACAAGAGATGGAACTGGCCATGAAGATGCTGGAAAAAGATGTCTGCGAGAAGCAAGATGCACTGGTGGCACTCAGGCAGCAGCTTGATGATCTCAGGGCCCTAAAACTCGAACTTTCCTTCAAGCTGCAGGTAAGCAAGCAAGACCAGGTTGGCTGCTAGGTAATGACTCACTCCTCCAGTGGCGTAGCGTGGGGAGTGCAGGGGGGGCCGGCCGCACCGGGCGCAACATCTGGGGGTTAGGGTTAGGGGGCGCAAATCCATGGGTTAGGGGGGGCGCAAATTACTTGCCTTGCCCCGGGTGCTGACAACCCACGCTACGCCACTGCACTCCTCTTAGCTTTATGGTGGAAAATATGCAGGGTTTGGATATGAGACACCAAGGTTCAAATGCTTGGTCAGCCTGAAGTTCAAGAAGAGGACTCTCGGCATTCTCAACCTCACTTGGCTTGCATAATTAAATGTTATTACCTCCCCTGAACTCTTGCGGCATTGTATGCATAAGAAAGAAACATAGTGCTGTAGTGTAGGACAGCAGTCATCTTGGGCCCTGCTCTGTAGGGTAATTTAAGTGTGTTTCTCTGTGAAAGGACACTTAACATCATCTCTGTACTGCACTGTGCTCCTTTTACAATTTCTCCACATGGAACTATCTGGGCTGCAGCAGATATCACAACAGCTACACCTTACCTCTGAGTAAGAGGTTGGGAAAGGGCTGTGGGATTTGCATCTTTCCTCTGTCTGTATGTCTCTCTCCCCCCTCAATCTCTCTTGCTAATTTTTCCCTGCCATGGTTCAGTGTTGCACATGGAGTGCTTATAACTCAGCATTTGAATTCAGGGCCTGTTGCTTCTCCCTATTTGGTTAATCATAGTTATAGTGATACCATTTAGTCTTGCACAAGCTTTAAATAGATAAGCCTTGAAGTAAACCTTGTGTCGAGAATCTTAAATCCTTCAAATTTCATTTATTGTATTTTAGCCATATACAATACTTTTAATGTTCAAAGTGTATTTACAATAATGTAAATTGTTAGGGATGCGGGTGGCGCTGTGGGTTAAACCACTGAGCCTAGGACTTGCCGATCAGAAGGTCGGCAGTTCGAATCCCCGCGACGGGCTGAGCTCCCGTTGCTCGGTCCCTGCTCCTGCCAACCTAGCAGTTCAAAAGCACGTCAAAGTGCAAGTAGATACATTATGTTTACATAATGTAAACATTATTTACAATAATGTTTGGTCCCAGCTCCTGCCCACCTAGCAGTTTGATAGCACGTCAAATGCAAGTAGATAAAGTACTGCTCCGGCGGGAAGGTAAACGGCGTTTCCGTGCGCTGCTCTGGTTCACCGGAAGCGGCTTAGCTTAGTCATGCTGGCCACATGATGCGGAAGCTGTCTGTGGACAAACGTCGGCTCCCTTGGCCAGTAAAGCAAGATGAGCGTTGCAACCCCAGAGTCATTTGTGACTGGACTTAACTGTCAGGGGTACCTTTACCTTTACCTTTACCTTTAGGCCACTTCAGCACAGCTTTGTGAAGCTGGTCGTTGCAATTCCAATTCTGTAGCGAGGCACTGAGGCCAGTAGTGTGATTCGCAAAGACCATGCACTCAGCCTATGCTTGAAATAGGACTTGAACTCGTGTCTCCCTTTTTATTGTCCTCTGGGCTTTCCAGGTCTTCCACTGCAACTATTCAGTGTTTGTGCATTTTTCTCTCAGTTTGGTACTTCAGCATCAACAATACTCAGTCAACAGCAAGATGCAGGTGACTGCTGCATAAATAAATAAGGATGGTGTTGTGATTTTTTGCCTTTCTAGAGTTCTGACCTGGGAGTGAAACAAAAGAGTGAACTAAACAGCCGCTTGGAGGAGAAGACAAATCAGATGGCTGCTACCATTAAACAGCTCGAACAAAGGTAAGATTGAAACTTGCTTAGTAAGCAAAACACAAAGTTGGCCTTCAGTTGGGTGTGTTTTTTAAAGATACTCTTAATGTACATATTTTTAGGATATTTGAAAATGGAGGTTAAGCATTTTCAACATGGTGCACTACAAAGCATTACCCTGAAGCAGCAGGCACAAGTAATTTCCTCCATCTCCTTTGCGTATAGTGAGAAGTTAGTTAAAGTGGGCTGATTATCCAATACGTAACCTGGAAAAAGGAATTTGGCCTAGTGAGGACTGCATGGCAGTCATGGGTATGGTCACATCACACAAACATGCACGGTTTCTCTCACACACATACATACACAAGATACGAAGCTCCTCCTCCTTCAAATGATCGATCTGATGACTGGGGAGGGGGTGATTCGCATTCCCATCAGGCTGCTGGACTTGGCAGAAAGGTTTAAATCATTCCTTCTTTCATCCCCCCTCCTTTTTTTTTTTTTTTACCACTGCTGCCAAAATTGAGGACTTCTTGATGAGACCAGAGAACTTGTTTGGAAGGGCCACCCCAAACCAGGGTGTAGCTGCCCCTGTTTGAGCGCTGAACCTTGCAAATACACCAGATTTAGCCGTACTGAAATATCTATCGCTATATCCACTGCTGTTACTGAATGGAAATCAAGACCGGTTTCTTAACACATAAAATAGTTGTTGTTTGTATTTTCAAGAAAAGCATTGACATTGAATTATATTGTCAGATACCTGTTGAATTAACTGGTGTTTTCTTCTGCTGTCAATTTCCTCCTCTTCTTTCCCTCCATTTCCCCCTTATCATCTCCTTATCATTATATAGTGAAAAGGATTTGGTGAAACAGGCAAAAACCTTAAATAGTGCAGCAAACAAACTGATTCAGAAGCCCCATTAGGCATTTTTTTTGCAGCTGGTCGCCTCACAACTCTTGACATCTCAGCTCAGTTATGAGGGGAAAGCAAAAAGAGATTGAGAATTTAGATGTCAGACTTAAATGTTGTCACCTAAAGTTGACTTGGAATTTGGTGGATTTCTTTTTCTTTTCTTTTTTTAAGCATCTGTTTTGTTTGGAAATAGAAAAGGTAGCCTATAATCTTCCTTCCCTTAGTTATTTGTTGCTTAAACTTTACTAAACTACAAATGATTTGACCAGAACCTACTCCATAAAATCATAAGTAAAAACAGATTTGTGGGTCTGTACATACAATTGATACCAAGTGTATACAGCACAAGCTTTTTACTCTTGACAGGATATTGGAAAAGTGTGAAGCTTTCCCCTTGAAAATTCTCAGATTCGCGGGAAGCTGAGGTAGTTCCCTCTGTTTCCCTGTTGTGAAGTGTATGAAGAAAATACACACATGAAAGTTAAAGCAGTTGGGTGCCTGCTGCAAGCCATGAACGTTTAGCTTTTCTGTCCCATTTGATCTCAAGACCAGGACAAGCTCACGTCGAAAGAACTTCCCATTAGAAGGGCCTAGTCCTTGTTTACCAAAGGCTTGTCTGCATTGCACGTTTCCCACCCCCACCCCAACTGTGCATTTATCACAAATTTATGTAGACGGAAAGTGGGTCTGATATGCACAGTGTGCTCAGCACACAACTCAAAGGATGCACCAGTTCACAGATATTGTGCGTCCAACCACCCCAGCTGAAATGGGGCGAGATTACACTGTTTTGCTTTATAGCAGAACAAAATGTGTTTCTGCTTGGACTTGCTCTTTTCACCTTTTCTCAATTGCATTTAGATACAATTGTCTTGTTCGGTGTCTTTTCCCACCTGCCCATTCCAATGATCCCACAACCCCATTATTTTGATATAATCCACTGTACATGGACGTAAAGAAATATCCAGAGGAGGGCAGTAATAATACAAAACAAATAATGCAAACCAAAATTGTAACGAACTGTAACCAGAATATTTTGCAGTGCAAGGACGCACTAAGACAATGCGCCAATGCCAACCCTTTTGCATTAGAGAAAGGCATATTCATTCAACCCCCTCCAGTGACATGGATGTAATGCCTAGTCGCTAGCTATATTTTAAAATGGAAAGCCCTTTTCGTTTCTGCATTGCCTTCTACCTCTGCCTTCATTTCCCTAAAAAATAAACAGTGGTTCTCTTTTCTAGAAGGACTCTCATAATAGGTGTGTGTTATCTTCTCTTCCTCTTTTAGGAAAGATGGAATAATGTATTTTGCAGAACAGTTCATTATGGTTCTTACCTTGTTTAAGAGGATGAATGGAACTGGTAGTGTTTTACTGCTGGTCAGTCATTGACTCAGAGTAGCTACAGCATACGATAACTAGATCGTTATTGCTTAAAGTTGCCTTTTGATCTTGTTAACTTTTGATTCTAAGTGTTTGGTTCAAACAGGGGACTTACCGAAAGACCGACTAAAACCTAGAAAGCATAGGAAAACACCTTGCTGGAACTCAAAATAACATCATTTTTTGTTTTGGGATTAAATTAGGGGTCTTTCTCGTGACTGCAAGAGTTCACTGTGTTAGTCCCTAAACAGCCTTTAGTGTGTAGAGTCATTATCAATACTCGTCCAGCTGTCCAAATTAGTTTTATAGTTTTAAATAGTCTGTTGTTCTTTTTTCAGTTCCCTCCCATGGAAATCTCGTTTTGTGTTCAAGCAAAATGGGGAAAATTGACTTTTTAAAAGATGGGGGAGGGGAATAATTGGCTGATTTTAGAATCTAGGGGGCTGAATTTTACTCTTGTGTTCCTTGTAAAACTGGCAGAGCAGATGTTTTGCTCTTTTCCTTTAAAGTAAGAATCCTTAAGAATTACACTTTGGTGTGGCATGTTTGTAATTGTACCCAGTTAATTTGGAGCAATGTCTATTTAGGCACCAATTTAAATTCCATCCTAAAGTAAACATGTTTCATTAAAATATCTAATTTGGTGGCGAGGATTATTACGATGCCACACCCCTCTTGTAGTTAGGATTTCGCTTTCACATGAGCAAAAGAGACTTGGCTGGCTTCACATAGGCTGCACTATGATTATCATGCTTAGAGAGGACAAGGGAACAAATACACAGCTTCCGAATTCTAGCCCATAATTCCTTCTGTTTAAAATGTCCTTTGAAGTGATGCTTCAGAGTCATACCTGGTTCCTGCTAGTTGGCTTTAGGATGCCTTAGTTTGAGTGAGAACAGAGGATGGTAGCTTAGAATAATGGTTGGAAGCGGAAGCTGTCGCCATCTTAGCCCTTCAGAGAATGGTCTGGTGGACTTTCTTCTGCTTAAGGAAGAGAAAATGTTATTTTGCTGATTGATCTTGACGGTGATTTGCTAATGAGTCAGTCCCCTCTGTCCCTCTCTTCTCCACACTGTTGGCTTGAATTGCTGTGCATCTGCCAGCCACTCACCAAGAAAGGGGCAGGATGTCGAACTGGGCACATGATACAGTTCTTCATACTGTTGAGAGTTTGTGACAGTGGGATTCTTTCAAGGAAGTGATGCCCTGTCAGCATCCTGAGCTGGTAAATGGAGGACTGTGCCATATGCCTGATTAAATCACGTTTGAGTCTGTTGGAAGATGGTATTTCAGAGGTGGACTGGAATATGTGATAACTCCATTATTTTTGCTGAGTGACCGCCTCTATTTGTCCACCCTACAGTTAGGCCACTGTGCTGAGTATATGCCACATAGCTGGTGAAAACATGCAGTCTGAAATCAGCCCCTCTGTTGTGAAAGTGCGTTTCTCTCCCTGCCCCCCCCCCCCCAATTGCAGTGATGCCTCAAGTAGATTGGGAAGCCTAAATACTTCTCCACGACTTTGTATCCACTTGGATCCGTGTGTGTTTAACCTGATGTAACAGTTGTGGAAGAGACCAGACAAATGCACTAATTTCTTAATATAGTAGGTAACCCATGATGCAAGTTCTAATTACTTGTATAAAGCTGCAATGTAACGTAAATTTAAAAGAAATGACTTACAAATACTGTGTAATTGAGATTTGCTTTGACTATGGATAAAAGTGATGTTTTATGTTTATCATCTAATGACTGTAAACTGTAGTTATAGAATAAAAAAAAATGAAAATAGAAGTTTCTTCTGCCTGGTTCACCTCCATTTTGATTTTTCTTTAGATTTCTTTTGGTTCCCCCTCTCACTTCCTGTTCCCATACGTTTCCTCTCATCTTTCATTGGGCTCAGTTTTTTCTTTAATTTATTGTTTAACCTCAGTCTTCCTCCCCACCATGGCTTTTGTTTTTTATCACAAGTTCATGTGGCTCAAATCCAGATTGCAACATGCAGAGAAGGAGCGTCAGTCCCTGGAGGAAGACAATCGGCTCTTCAAGCAGGAGTTTGGGGATAAGATCAACAGCCTTCAGATGGAGGTGGAACAGCTCACCAAGCAGCGGTGAACAGAACTGATTTATTTGTGTGTGATTTTATTGAGCAGCCTTTTTCCAGCTCTGCTGGAACATTTTGCATGTTCTGCGCATTTTGCAGGATTCCTCACAGGTTGTCATAGCAAGCCTCTCCAAAACAAGGGTGACATTTTGAAATTTCCAAACTGTTAAGTTCTTGTTTGTGTAAGTCCATATACATCTTTCAGTAGAATCGTAGAGCTGTAGAGTTGGAAGGGAAAACTAGGATCATCTCGTCCCACCCCTGCAATGCGGGAATCTTTTGCCCAACGTGGGGCTCAAACCCACAACCCTGAGATTAAGAGTTTCATGCTCTGCCAACTGAGCTATCTCAAAGCTTAAGGCTGAAGAAGAGCTTCTTTCCATTTGTGTAGCCAGCCAATGTAAGTCAGTACAGACGGACCTTGGAAGTAGAACGGAATCCATTCTGGAAGCCCTTTCGACTTCCGAAAGGTTCGGAAACCAAGGTGAAGCTTCCAATTGGTTCCTGATTGCACAGGCATGCCAGAAACAATAGCAGAAGCCATACCGGTTGTTGAGCTTCCAAAAAAAGAAAAGAAAACCGGAACACTTCCGGTTTTTGATCGTTTGGGAGCCAGAAAGTTCGACTCCCAAGGCATTTGGGAGCCGAGATATGACTGTAAGTCATATGGCTTTTAAGAGTTGTCTCCTCCATCTTCGGCAGCAGCCTGTGTGCTGTGTGCCTAGAGATTTGCCTGGATTGTCACCCATGTGTGCAAATCTGTGGGCCACTTTAGAAGAACCACAAGTGAATGTATTAAACGATGCCCACACAAACGGGCATACTCATTCACCACGCCTTATGTTCTTGGCCTTTGTGATACTCGTGCACAGCTAATATTGATCCTCTACCTGTTCATGCAGGAGACATGAGAAATCATAAGCTGTGCATAGAACCTGCAAGTCTCCATGCAGGGGAAGTGCTGTTGATGCACACTGTTCTTGTGTGCAGTGGTGAATCATGGCTCATGTGCCTCCGGGTTTACCCATGTCTTTCTGTGTTCACACTGAGTACATAATGATGTATTCTGTCATGGATGCGTTAGTTGAGATTCCTGCATTGCAGGGCGTTGGACCAGATGACCCCCGGAACCTCTACAATTCTATGATTTTATGTGCTCTGGCAAAAATGAAATGAAATTGGTCAATGCAGGAACATAGGAAGTTGTCTTATACTGAGTCCGACCATTGGGCCATCTGACTTAGCGTTGTCTCCAGTGGCTGTCTAGGGCTTCAGGCAGGAGCCATTTCCAGCCCCACCTAGAGACGGTGGGGATTGAATCTGCGAACCTGATGCCACACTGCTTAGCTGGGTACCAGCAAGGCTAGCAGAGTCAGAGGAGGGCAAGGCATTTACATGCCTAAGGGAGGGGTTACAAAGTTTGGCATTGGGATGGGCCAAGGGTGCGACTTGGAGGCAGTGCAGTTTTCTTCAGAGGGGTCGTTTTTGAAATTCTCAATCTGGAGCATAAAAAATAGGAAACCTTTCCTTCTTTCAGTGGCCTTTTTTATCGGGTCAGTAAACTACAGCTTGTCCTTAACACACTTTCTCTCCACGCTGCTACTGCAGGGGTCAGCTGGAACTGGAACTGAAACTGGAGCGAGAGCGATGGTCACATTTCCACCCTGGAATTCAAGAGAACAGAAGCTTGCACAGCCAAAGCAAAGGATTCCAGAAGGCCGGATTGAAAACAGTAATGTTCTTCTTCTGCTTCTTGGTGCTTAACTGTAGCTTTAATTCAGTTACTCTTGTTAACCTGTTAGGATTCTTCTTATTTTACTGTTGCTGTTGTTGAGGTTTGTGTTTCCTGTTGGTCACAGTGAAGCATAAGTACAGTGGTGCCTCACAAGACGAAAATAATCCGTTCCGCAAGTCTCTTCGTCTAGCGGTTTTTTCGTCTTGCGAAGCAACCCTATTAGCGGCTTAGCGCTATTAGCGGTTTAGCGGCTTAGCAGCTAAAAGGCTATTAGCGGCTTAGAAAAGGGGGGGGGAGCGAAAAAAAACGCAAGACTCGCAAGACGTTTTCGTCTTGTGAAGCAAGCCCATAGGGAAATTCGTCTTGCAAAGCACATCGAAAAACGGAAAACCCTTTCGTCTAGCGGGTTTTTCGTCTTGCGAGGCATTCGTCTTGCGGGGCACCACTGTATACTGTAACAGCTTGAGGTGATTCAAAGCTGGTGAATTTCCTGCAAGGACATTGCTAGGTTATTTAAAAGGGCACAGACCCAGAGCACAAACATGCATTAGCTAATTTGTAGGTCTAAATGTAAATTTAGGACTTTGAGTATACTTATTTGTTTATTTATAAGCTCTTTATATACCGCCCTTAAAAATTAAAAAATCAGGGTGGTGTACAGCAATATAGAAACACTAAAGGAATATTAAAAGCAGTAGAGAAAAAGAATTACCATTACTGGCTGCTCAAGAATATTTTAAACAACTATATCGAGAGATGTCTTTAAGTCAAAAGTGAGGGTGCCGGAAAAGTGTCCCACAGCATGGGACCTGCAACGTTTAATGCCTGACTTCCGGTTGATTAAGATGGTGAGTGGCTAGCACCGTGGCAAGTTGTGTGGGTTTTTTTAAGTTAAAAAAACAGACGGGGGAAGGGGCAGGTGACCTGGAGGTTGGCCCCTGAACTCCTGCAGATAAAATTCCCCCGTGCACGTGCAATTTGCATGTAGAAAAAAGTTAAAAAGGTAAAAGCAGCCTGCAAATCGTCCATCGATCCTCATGTGTGATGATAGGTGCCTGTTTTGTTGCATGCATAAGAGTAGCTGCTGCTTTTCTGCATTTGTGCTTACAGCAAAAAAAAGAAAGAAAGGAGAGTGGTGAGTGGTATATGCGGGTGTACAATTGTTGTGTGCATGCCCCTGCCTCCTGGCCTGCTATTAAGACTCTACACTGCTTACAGAAATTTTAATATAAGCTGCTCTGTGAATTTCCAAAAATTTTAAATAAATCAAGATCAGTTCAATTCGTGAGAACTAGAGGACAGAGCCTGCTCATTAATGGCCTGTATTCTGTGAAACTCCCTCCTTTTAATTGATGTAATTTTATTTGATATGCTGTGAAGGGAGGGTGGGGTGTACTGCCTGAATCATATTTAAAAACACCACTGTTTACTTAAAAAGAGAGATTTAAATAGAAGGACATTTTATTGTAATCTTAAGTTTATCATTGTTCATCTTATTGGGAGGACTTTTTCCAGAAAGGCATAGATTTTCAGTAATAGTCTGGCAGCTGAATGGACACTAATCTGCCAAGATGGTTGGGGACCCCCTGAAACTGATTTGGGGGAGTCACAGCAAAGAAGAAAGGGATGTTGCCCATTTTAAATAAGTGTGCAAGTGATCCTTCAAATAAACTGGTCTGAAATCATTCAGGGCTTTAAAAGTTAGTACCAGCACATTAAATCAAGCCAGTAAATGAAGGATAACCACATGCTTCTTCAAATATCCCTAGAGTAACACACGCACATGGCAATTTCTGTTACCACAATTCTCGTTATTTTCTCTTAAGTGATCTCTAGTTCTTCTAGTAGTAGTAGGTAGTTTCATGGTGGCCAAAAGTTTGTAGATTCTGGCCGTTCAGGAAACTAATAGCTATTGCTGAGGGGAGGGGAAATGGACACAGCACATATTATTTCTTCTGTGTTCTTCTTTGATCCTTCAGTATCTGTTTGTTCTGGCAGGATGCAGGAAGCAAACACCTGGAAGGAGAGTCTCCGTGGAGAACACCAATAAAAGAGGGGCAGACAGTTCTTCCAAGCAAGTATGGACCATATATTCAATCCATATTCTCTTTGATCATACAGGTGTTGGTGGTTATGATTCAGTGGCCAGTTTTTCAGCTAAGATGACTTCTTGTAGACTCACACACATGAAATTTTATCTGATGTTTGTGCGGGACATCCTAGCAAACAATGGCTGAATTTAGACAATTGTCATCCAGACATTTTTCAATTATACTATATTTGCACACCATTTTCAGCATGTGTTCCAGCTATGATAAGTACTCTAGGGAGGATAGTTAACATCCCATGATAAGTTATGCTGAAGGTGGCATATCTGGAGAGTGAGCTTTGCTGTGAGCTTACAGTTGCTTTCTTGCAGGGCATGGGATGCCCAGATTCAGGATGCCACATTCCCTCCAAATTGCTTGGCCATTGCAGTGGTTTTTAGTGGCCAAACAGAAGCTTATGGAAATTGTTGGGTCTGTTCAGGTAGCATAGATATCATAGATAAAGGTAAAGGGACCCCTGACCATTAGGTCCAGTCGTGACCAACTCTGGGGTTGCGCGCTCATCTCACTCTATAGGCCGAGGGAGCCGGCGTTTGTCCACACGGAAACACTGTTTACCTCCCCGCCAGAGCGGTACCTATTTATCTACTTGCACTTTGATGTGCTTTCGAACTGCTAGGTTGGCAGGAGCAGGGACCGAGCAACGGGAGCTCACCCCGTCGTGGGGATTCGAACCGCCGACCTTCTGATCGGCAAGTCCTAGGCTCTGTGGTTTAACCCACAGCGCCACCCGTGTCCCATAGAGGCATATAATACAAAACTCCACATTGTGGTGGCTCTTCTAGGGAAGTGTTATTTGAACTATTGGCTTCTGCTGAAGTGTGAAACAAGCAACTTTCATGTAGATGTGCTCATCAATGTGGTTTATGTGTCTTAGTTTTGACAATTGTAGAAAGCACATCTTAGTTTCTGGGTCCAAGATGTGGGCAAGCAGAGCTCCCTTGTAAATCTAATCAGATGCTTACAAAGTAGCTTGAGGGCCTTGTGTTTGGATTCTGAGAGTTCATTGCATGGTGGGCTGGTAAAAACCTGGGAGTTCATAACTTTAATTTTATGGATTGTATTCTACCTTTCACAAGCTTGGTATGAGGCACGGACAACCAACCCTACTTTATGTTTAGAGCATCTATTATTATGAATGTGCGTGGCCACATTACCATTATGACAAATCAGAACAAACCTAATGGCTAGCTTGCATTAGTTAAGATGTGGATGAAATAACATTCAAAGTTAATGTCTTATTTCTCTTCCAGGGCACCTCCTATCTTGCAAGAGGAGCATGTAAGTCATCTATGTTGCTTATTTTAGAACAGTCAATAGCCAAGAGCCTTTAATATGCAGGCAAATATTTAAAATGATGAATTGCTAAAGAGGCTGAGTAGCTTGAGTGGTGTGCAGATGGTTTTGGGATGCTGACATGTAATTTTGTCTTTGACTTACTTGTCAAAAATCAATAAGTTGGTTTTAGAATGTTGGCTTATAGATTTGAAGTTTTACTTTTGTTTTTGTAAATTTCCAAATATTTGTGTATAAATATTTTGAGCATTAAGTGAAATGTTAAAATGTTGTATTCTGGACCCCTGCCTGCTGTAAGCATGTACCCTCCAATGAGAACAGAAGCGTTGTTAGAAAATTATTTTGATAAACCATAAAATTAATGAAGAAACTCCAGTCCGCACAAAATTCCTGTTGTTGGAACTTTTGGCCCTGGTGTCCAAGCTCATATTTGTATTATTTGTAGCCCATCCATCTGACTGGGTTGCCCTAGCAGTACTGAATTTAGTTTTGTAGTAAGTAGTCTGGGAATTGCCAGCTTAAAGGGACTGAGTCTGAATTCTGTGTATTTTAATATGGGGGAATAATACTGACTTATGGTACTTTATGGGATTGTTGATAAGGATTATACAACTAGCCAACGCATATGAAGTGCTCTGACCACTTCAGAGTACTATACAAATATTACTATAAAATGGTAAATTCAAATGAGTTCTGCTTCAATGTTCAAAGCGCACAAACTCAGAAGGGGAAGTAGTGAGTTTGGAGCCTACTCAGCTCATCTGAGATTTAAGTCCAAGTGGGAGGGCTTCAGCAAATTGTAAGCAAAACATTCACATGAGAAATCAAAAGGCTAGCAAAAAAAAAAAAAAGCATAACTGTATGTTTAAATAACATGTTTTTCAATTATTTAGGAGACGCTCCTTGGACCTGGCAAATTAGAGTTGTGCCAGCTGTGTCAAGAAGAAAGTACACAGAGCAAAAGAAAGGTAAAATTAAACAGAGTGGCTCACCTGCTTAACTTGGGGAATCCATCTTCTGCCCCAGTAGTGTACTCAGCCTTTTGTAGGAATAACAGATGCAAACTTTTTGACCACTCTCATAACCTGCTTTAAGGGGGTTGTGTGTGCAGCAATGAGAGGAAGTTGTTGAATGGTCTCTTTAAATTTGAAGGTTCGTTATTGTTCCACAAGATGTGTATGTCTTTAAGGGCCAGAGCAAATAACACGACCTAGTTTTACAGCTGTGAAGCAGTATAGCAGGTGCTGTTAAGTTGTGTTAATTAAGCTGTGTCAGCAATTGGGTGTAGTATATAAAGAGCAGCACCTAGCTCTCTCAGTACCCTGGTGGTTGGGTCATGCTTATTGATATATTATAATGAATGTAAAAGGAGTTTTTGTTTTTGTTATTAAAACCGAGCTAAAGTTATTTTGCATTCCTTGTAATTTGTGGTCTCCCCAGCACGCTTTCTGCAGTGCAACTAGTCTGCAAATAGTGAACAGAAGTAACTGCCCAACCTGAGCCCGAAGGACAGGACAAGCTATTAACCTGAAACAAACACAAGGCAACTTGAGATTCTCTCCTCCTGCTCCCTTAAGGAGGAAATGTAATGCTGGTTTTAACTTCCATTTGTTTTTCTCCCCTCTTCAGAACACCTGCAAGAACTGTGGCGGGGTGTTCTGTGAAGACTGTTCAGCAAATGAACTGCCCCTTCCTTCCAGCATTTACCCAGAGCGGGTCTGTAACCTGTGCCACAAGCATTTGATGCAGCAATATTCGGCAAGCCCTTCGTAGGACTCCAACGGTGATAGGCAGCGGTCCTGTCAAAGGCAGCTTATTTCCACCAGACGTAAGCTTCTGAACGCTGCAACATCTTGGAGAGTTACTCAAAAGAACACCTTTGTCTGCTTTTGCAGAATCAGAGTACGTGTTGGGTTGGGGGCTGTGAATTGACCAATCAGCCCTAACTTCTAAACCTTTAAAAGACTTGGGTGAACACTTCCGAGTTCTACCCAGATTCTGACATGCACTGATGTTACAGATGCTTAAGAGATGAAAAAGCATTAGAAGCAGGTTCTGTAAATCTTGAGATGTTTAGTTTTTGAAGACACAGAAGATATTGGTGGAGGTGTATCTAGACACTGCTCCCTGGGGGATAGCAGTGCAACCTGAGCATGGGTGCCCATAAGGATAAATAGGACTCTTCCTACCTTGGCACTCTTTTTACTTCTCTAGTGCTTGTAGGGCCCCTGTCAGCTATGCAAACTAGGCATGTGTCTTGCCTAAGCCACTTCATCCTTTATTTTCAGCCTAGGGCAAGGACACTGAGCCACTCTCAGTCTGATTTCCTAAGAGCAAGCTATGCAGATGTACTCTGCCTTGCCAGCAGACCTGTGCGACCTGCAATTTGAGTCCTCGCTTTGAATTGCAAAACCCTCTAGAGGACTTGGTGGTGCATTCTACCCATGTTTTATAGCCTACAGAATTGCACATGTGTGCGCAAAAATGTAGCAGTTGAATAGGCTCCACAAGTCTTTGGCACTAAATTAGGTGATCTGTAAAAACAAACTACAACTGGTTGTCTGGCCAAAGATGAAAATACCACAAATAAGTTTATTTTTTGCCTGAACTTGTGTTTTCTTTAGGGTTGTGCTTTATACATGCTGCTGCTTTAAAAAATGCATTGTATGTAACCAAAATATCTGAAAGAGAATGTACTGTGTACAAAAAATATTTTGACTGCACAAAAACTCACATGTCTGGTGGCCTCTCAACTTGGGAGTCTATATTTTTGCAGAATACCCACAAGGACAGCAACCGATTGTAAATGACTTGACAATTTATTTTATTTGCAAAGCTGCTTATTCAAGCTGTAGATGTGATTGACACAATAGGACTATGTGGGCAGTACTCCCTATTTATGTAAATGTAAATTTAAGAAGGCATATATTGCAATACTGCTGCTTACCCATAAAACAATGGATTTTTGAAAACCTGTCAAGTATGATATAGAATATACCTTGATCTGCAAAGATTACTCGGCAGCAGAGGTTGACTCTTACAGTGGTGGCTGCTTTCTTGAACCGTAGACCACACAAAGTGTGTTGTGTGAAGAGACCTACTTGTACTGGAAATTAAATCAAAACTGCACAATGTATTTGAATCCGTACAAAACTGCTGTATATTTTGTTTGCTATGTTTTGTTCTGTGCAGACAATCTTTACTATAAACATACTGAAGTTTTACATGGCTTATTTTATGATACGTTATATGGAGTAGAAGGGTATGTGGCTTTAAGTCATGACTGATCTGAAGTTCCAGCTATAACACTACAATTAGTTACTGAAATTTAATAGTTTAGCCTTCCCAAGCGGTGGCCCTCAAGGTCTACATTGGCTCCCAATACGTTTCCAAGCACAATTCGAAGTGTTGGTGCTGACCTTTAAAGCCCTAAATGGCCTTAGCCCAGTATACCTGAATGAGCATCTCCACCTCCATCGTTGTGCCCGGACACTGAGGTCCAGCGCCAAGGGCCTTTTGGTGGTTCCCTCATTGCGAGAAGCAAAGCTACAGGAAACCAGGCAGAGGGCCTCGGTAGTGGCACCCTCCCATCAGATGTCAAAGAGATAAACAATTACCTGACATTTAGAAGACATCTGAAGGCAGCCCTGTTTAGGGAAGTTTTTAATGTGTGACATTTTAATGTATTTTTAATCTTTGTTGGAAGCTGCCCAGAGTGGTGGGGTACAAAATAATAATAATAATAATAATAATAATAAATAATATACTTAGTGTAAACCCATTGAAATAAATCAAAATGGCTCTTAGGTCCATTAATTCTCATATGACTTAAACTAAAGCATGTAACACAGTCAACATGTTGATGTACACAACAACTGCCTGTTCCCCTTTATTTTAACACGGGAGCTTTTCACACTGCATTTTAAAGTGCCTAGTCCTTGGCTGCTTTTGTATTTCAAGTGATACCAAGAGTATTAAAAACACAGGGATTGGCAAACCACTTTTGATGGAAGGCTCTTGTGCTTAACAACTCAATGACACAGTACCTTATATTGTGGCAAACTTGCCTTGTAGACGAAACTATTTTTATGGAACTTTTTGTATCTTCTAGTTTTCTATAAACCCTAGCTGCACTTCTGATCGTACACAAAACTGACCAACACATTTACTTTTGAAAATAGCTTCTATGTACAATCAGAAGAAAGGTGTGGTTCTTAGAGGTCTTATGGTTAATGGACGGGTATTGCCTTTGAAAGCTGTGTTGAAATGTGTCAAAACCAGATAAAGAACCCTGAAGCACAGTGTCTGCATTAAGAAAAAAAACTTTCATTTATTAAGAGTAATACATCGACTTGATCAGACAGGCAAAACTAATAAGCAGTGTTTAACACCTACTTGTCTAACACCTACTTGTCACTATACTTAGCGGTAGCAGCAGCAGTTGGGCACAGCTTCACCTATCAAACTTGCTGGTCTCTACTATGAAAAGAACAGATTTATACAGAGGGGCCTAAAGCACCTGGCAATCTTTAATCACCCATCTGAAAATCCTTTCATTGCCTAGCTAGTTTAGTTGAAAAGCTGAGGTATGGGCACTAGCATTTTTAAACTTTCTGCATATGTTAGCAACCATACACTTCATATTCATCTGGGATTTGGCTGCACAAGTATAATGCTGGCAACGGTATTATCAGTCCTCTCGCATGTCCTGGCAGAACCAAGCAAGGTAATGGTAAATTCAAACCATTCACATGGTAAAAATCAGTTTTCATGTAAGGAATTAGTTGGATCCAAGGGCTGTTGCATCAACCTAACCATCTTACTAGGATGAAGACTGAAAGCATTAAGTCTTTACCACACACATGACAATCTGCTAACTTCTGAGTTAAATGTTAATACAGCTGAAGCTACTTATGGAGAAATAGCAGTTTCTTTATAGCCAGTATTCAGCACCCTATCTAACATCTGACCCAAAAGCCCCATGTGTGCTCGGCTGCGCATATGCTGCCATTCAGCTTCCCTCTCCTAGTCAATATTAAGGGACTTTCTTTGGGCAATTATCTCTCCTATGGGGCATTTCAGTCTTCTGGTGACCCACAGAATTCCTACCATGAATTACTGTATCAGAGCAGTTCTGGCATTAAGTTCCATGCAACAGACTGGTGCAGATGTAACACTGTTCTACCTACCACCGATAAGCAATTGGCAGCAGGCTACAGAATCTCACACGTCTCCCCCTAACTTTGTTTAACGGTTGAGTTGGGATTGAAATCAGAGCCCACATCTATCTTGCTTAACCACAGTGAAACAATCAGCAACGCATCTGAACCATCCGTGGTTTAGAAACTGACATTTACGTAACCCTGTGTGCATCATAGCTTGGCCCCCAGTCTACCAGGACATGTAACAAGAAGCTTAAGGACAGTTCAACTTTAATTTTGGTTTTAAACAGATCCTACACAAACCATTTGTAGGGTTGCAGCTGCAGCTGCTAGATTTACTTTGAAAGGCAATTCAGGAGAAAAAGTGTCCTTTAGAATTTATCCTTGCTGGTTATGGGGACGCCTATATTCCAGCTCTAGGAAAATGTGCAAATGAAATGCATCTTGATTTATCCTGTTGGGAAAGAGGGTGTTGAATTAACAAATATGAATGCAAGTCATCCTGGCCCAATACCCTCCTCTTTCTTTAGCTCTCAAATGTAACACAACAGTAACATGCTGGGTGTCATTAGCATTTGGAGAATCTCAACAGTCCTTATGCCTGCAAATACAGGCTTAAAAGACTATGAGAGCTATAATTAGCAGCAATCTTAGCCCAGGGAGGTTTCCAGTTGTCAAAGAGCAAAGCTCTCTCCTTTCCAGGATCAGCAAAATTATACAAAAGAATATGTATGCAGAATTTAGTTTTTAACTTTCTTTTAGCAACGCAGACTTAAATCCCGAATATGAGATCTCTTATTAGTGCTGCTCTAAATTTGGTTGACTGCTTTTTTTATTATAGCCAACTCTACCACAAGGTATTTAAATAGAGACAATGTTCCAAAAAGTCACAATTTACGTAAGAACAGAGAAGAGATTACAAAAGAAAAACAGAAAAAGAATTACTGCTTCCACTAGAAAATACCTTTTCAATTTTCATCCTGAATGCATGAGTATAAGTGGGGAAAAGCTTCCAGTAACCTGATCAGAGAACAGCATGCACAACTTGTTCCTGTATAGGCTTCTCAAAGCCATTTCACATGGTTACCTCATGAAAATCCCATAATAGCCACCAGCTCCCCACTACCTTACTTCTCTAATATTGCACCATTATTTGCTGTTTGCATTAAAAGCCTTGAATTAAATGGAATAACACCCCATAGAAAGAGAATTTGCACCTTAAACCAAAAGTTTTAAGCCTGAAATTGCCTACTGTAATGGAGAAAAAGATTTGGCAGTGGTTACACATCATCATGGCTGCATGAATGTCTGTTACTGGGGAGCTGGATACCCTCATGACCTCCAGAAGCATCTGATTGGCCACTCTGAGAAGTTTTAATTCACTGCAGCTATAGATTGGATTATCTCTACAGATGCTTACTTGACAAACAGTCTGGTTTCCTAGATAAATTCAAGTTTGCCTTAACACTCACCTATACTTTGGGAATTATGCCATCATCACTGGCAACCATTTTTTCTGCTTGGCGATGAATTCAGGAATAATTCAATGTATCTATGCTCTGTAGGAGAGAAGAACAGCTTTAACTTTCCGTTCATGCTTTAAAATGTTTGTGCAGGAAAAGTTTATGCAGCAATGCATATCACTTATCAAGCACTACATGCCCCCATTACCTGATACCTACATTACTGACCTCAGTTTTTCCAGAAAGCCAGTTTACAGCAGGCACAGCTGCTTAAAGTGGTCCCTCCACAGCTGTGTGGTGACTTCTGGAACTGCAAATGAAGAAGACCTGCCTGCTTTTGGAAACTGCTAGACATATACTGATGTGCAATGTCATCAGGTAAGGATTCCTCACTTGTCATCAGTGGCCTTGCAACTAAATACGAACCATGATTTTCTAGGCTCAAAAGGCACACACAATGCATCTAATAATTCAAAATGCAGTATTGTGTTAGGTTTTGTTAGGTTTTGTTGCAGTATTGTGTTAGAACAGGTTCAGGCATTATGCTGCAGAAATGGTTTTCTCTACATCCACTCACCCCGGCAAAGCAGCTTGCAACTGGGATGATCAAAAGCGCAATCAAAACGTTTTTTCCCATTCGCCCCACTGCAAGACCTCTTGCTCTCTCTATTTGCGCAACCGGATCATCTGAACGCTTCTGGAATCTTTTCTTATACTGACTCAAGGCAGGTGTGGGAAGGGCAAAATAGAGAACCTGTCATCTTTCTGTTCCCGGCAGTTTACATCAGAGGAGGACATCTTCGCAAGGAATTTTTAAAGGAAAAAATATGTACCTTCTCAAAGGGCTCTTGCTATATACTCCTCCTGCTTTTGAATTGACACTGCTGTGTTTCAGCAGTCCCCTTCTAATCCTGTGTCCCCAGGGAAAATACAGACATTCCACTTACGCACGTTCGACCTGTTCTTGGCCATGGCTGCAATCGCATCTTCGTGTGTCTCAAAGTGAACATCTGCTTCTCCCGTTGCTTTCCCGCTTGAATTATATTCCATAGTGATCCTCACCGGTTTCAGGGGAGCAAAGAACTTTAAAGAAAGGCATGTGGGGTGAAAGTCAAGATTTAATTATCAAAATCTGAAAACCAAGACCGAGCAGAAGCAGTGGAATTACTGTTCTATATTTGAGACTAGCAGTAATGTGTTAAAAGGTCTTAGCTGCTGTCCAGACATAATAAGCCAAATTGCTTGTTGCCCAGAGCTGGACCTGTTCCACAACTGAAGCTTACACACTTTGCATTGTCATCAAAAAGCTAATTTGGACAAGTCCTGCTGAAATTTTACTTGTTTTCTTTAAAAGTGCAGACCATGCCATACTCAAAACTGCTTTTGAAAAGGTCCTCAGTTCAGAAGCTGTTCATCGTGTGAGATTGATGTTAAAGTAAGATCATTTCCGCTCTCTTTTCATGCACAACTAAGTGGTTCTGAGCATTTTCCTAAAGGCCAGGAATCAGTCACAATCAAGATGGGGAGCCTAATTAGTACTGAAGGAGTAACAGACCAATAAGCCCAATCTTCAGGGCTGTTGAATGTGAATATTAAGCTGTTACCATTCACTGTCTCAATCCTCTCCAAGACTTAAAAGTTGAAATAATACTCTAATGTGCTCTTGATTTTCCTGGCGGCACAAGCTTATTGGGAACAGGTCAGAAGTAGTGGCATTCAGGAGAGAAGTGCAGGGATGAATGAGTTTTAGCAAACTGCTTGCAAACTGCTTCTGGCCAATCAGGACTTGTAAGTTTCAGTGACTGTCAAAAGCTAAAATTCCCATTTAGAAGGATAAATACAGTAGTTCCTAATAAAATTGTTCAGGATATTTTAAATGATCTTACCCCTACGTACATTTATAATATCTTGTGCAGTTGCTTGAAATGGCAGACCCCTCAAATGAACAAAGTGAAGCGAGGAGAAACTCCCAGACTCTGACACATCCCGAGTCTTTTCAAATGCTTGCTTAAAAACTTCTGTAAAGTGAACAAGGCCAGAATGAATGTGTGCAAATTACATCTGTGTCTTGTCTGCCTCTCTCCAACACGTGGAGGACATAAAGAGGCAGGTCAAAGATGTCTCAAATGATAAGTATTGTATGGACTTACCATTTTCTTTATCACTTTCATACGTAGCAATCGGTCTTAAGGCCTCATTCAACTCACTTTCGTCAAAAACAGATTCGGAATCTTGTTTCAGAGTGGGATAGCCCATCATCTTGCCCCGGAAAAAGCCATTGTGTGTTCGAATTTCACTCTTTTGGCTTGGGAATATTTCTATGTATCTATAATGGGGTTGTTTTTTTTTAAGTGAGAAGAGTTAGATCAGGATTGATATTTACCAAATACGCAAAGGCTCAGTTCAGACAACAAGCTCCTGGCACTCCTACTTTTGTAAAAACCAGAAACAGAGAGAGGAATGTATTCAAATCTACGTAAGAACTAAACCAGAATGTAAAGCCAGGTCTGTCACATCCAAACCACAATTAACCTATGTTTTGAAATTATGGCTTACAGGGAAAGTTCAAGCCTTCGTTTGCCGGCTCAGATGTAAGAGCAAATAGTTAAATGCAAATGCAGGGAAAACTGGAGTGTACGAGGGGATGAGGGAGTATACAAGCTCAAGGTTCATTCATGTAATGCAAAACCATTATTTATTACATGTGAACCAATTCAGAGTATTTTCTCTCCCTCATTTATTTTCTTGACAAGCTTATAAAGCGAGTCAATATTATTATTCTCATTTAAAATGACAACTGGAGCAGAAGACAAGGCCCTGTTGAAATCTACCATGTGAAATCCATGACTGACACCAGAATTCAAACCCAGGTTTCTCTAGTCCAATATCCACTGCTAGCTACTTAAACACACAATACTGGAATGTATATATGTTGTTGTTGTTTAGTTGTGTCCGACTCTTCGTGACCCCATGGACCAGAACAAGCCATGTATATATGTAGGTACATACAATCACCCTCTCTCAAGTCCCATCCCTTCTCACAACAACCAATCCAGCATAAATGTTTTGATTAGAGGAGACAGCATACATCCAACTTCCACCTGCTTTTTTTTGTTTTAAAAATATATATCCACCACTCCTCTCATGGATCCAGTAGCAACATACCGGCTCCCAATTTCCTCTTTATGCTTCAACAAGGCTTGATTAGCCATCTCAGGGGTAGCAAACACCACAAATGCTTCTCCCGTTTTCCTTCTTCCCCTCTGGTCCATGACAAATGTTATGTCGACTATAGTCAAACCTGCAAGAGAAGGCATTACAGTAGCAGCAGGGCACATTTTGCTCTGTTCTTCCTAAGAGGAGCAAAATGTGAACCCACGCTCCATGATAAAATTGCACATCAAAGGCTGCCTTAAATATAGCGGCACTAACACTTTAGCACTTGGTTCTTGTACAATTTACAAACTGATGCAAAAATGTTATGGATCAGTCTCAAGAGCCTGAAGCTAAACATACAATACATGAAACAAAAGACTCTCCTGTTTCTACCTGCATCCCTTTTGACCTGCTCCCATTCAATTTAAATACACACACACACACGAGATATGCAGGAGGCCCCCTAGGGCACTTGTTCATACAGCACAAAATTAGATAAAGCAGATTCACTATGATGGTATGTTCAGCTTTGGTTCACTGCCAGGTGTCAGATTAAACCTAAATGTGAAACAATGTGTCCATTTAATTCTACCCTGTGTGACAAAATATCGCCACCACTAAAAACTATTTTCTGAATTATTCTGTTACTTGACCCTTCTGGGAAAGAACAATTCCAGTAACGCTATCAGATGATCCTTGTATCCTCTTTATCAGAATTCTTCCTGATCTGGAAAAAAAAATTACTCATAATTCTTCCTGATCTGAAAACAAGGAGTTTCTAGTCATATCTAAACCTGCTTCTGCACCCCCTCCCCCACTTTGAGTTAACTTTTCCTGCTCACCCTAGAAACCCCATTTGACATCTCCATACCAGGTGTACAACAAACAAGATTTTTCCAAGGTGATTTTTTTTTAAAAAATCCCCATTTCGTTAGATGACACAGGCTCACAATCACTTGCTCACAGAATCGCTACTCCACGCAGAATCACCTGAGAAGAACTCAGAAATATCCATTTCATTGCAGCTGTAGGGAAGGCCTCTCAGTCTCACCACTCCATCGTTTGTCACAGATGTTGAACTGGAGTGCAAGCTCTTCATGATGGCATCAACATCCTCATTATGTATTTCAAAAACTGCAGTGGGGAAAAAACCAACAAGAGTTTTTTTGAATAGTGCGATGACTAGCTGAATAGTGCGATGAGTTCTTAAATCATACTTAATCCCGAGCAAAAAAAGAAGCTTACCTTCCACATAACGCTGACCCAGATATCTTCTGTGCTTCTCCAAGGCGTTTTGCACATCCTGTTCTGACTCCAGTTCAACCAAAGCATCTCCTCTGCGTTTGCCATCTCGGTTTAAGAGGAAGTGGATGCCATTCACACCATTTCGAATCTTGCTGCCTACAAGTAGGCAGATGAAGGAACGTCAGGTGCCTTCTTTTCTGATTCAGATGCAATGGGACATTTTGATGTTTCATACCAGAATGCCACTAAATTCCCCTACACCAAAGGGACAAGGCCTGAATGAGGTAGCCCTATTTGGACGACTGTCCAGTATCTCCAGGGTTGTATTAAAAGCTCCAAGGATTCAACAACTCCACTCAGCTACAGAACTGGGAATTCAGTATGTTGGCACATTACTGCTACTTTTAAAGATGCTCTTCCACGGTGTGCCAAGTTACTTATAAACCCTCTGCGCTTATTAAAACATACAACAGTGATTAATTGCTTTAGCCAATGAGTACGCCTAGGGAATTGTGAGCTTCTGAAAATAGCCATTTTACAGGCTCCACAACCAGGAGCAGCTCTACAGAAATGTAGGCGATCAATACAGTTCTGAACAGATTCAACAGAAGTACACAGTCCCAGACATATTGTGCCAGCATGGAAATCTAAACTTAATTAATTGGTTAGCCAGAACTCTTGCATAGTTCAATTCAGCATATGTGTCTCACATTAGTGTATGTAGCCTTATTTACTGGAAACATTTTTATCCTGCTCTACAGCTGGAAAGGCTCTCAGAGCTGCTGAGAGATCAATACAAACAAATATGTTCCCCGCCCTCTCGTGGGTGTGGGGGAAGCTGCCTCCTCCTAAATCAAGTAAATAAATAAAAATACTGAACTAAAAGTAGAAATTGTAGAAAGATTTTGACAGATTTTTCTGAGCACTTGGGGTCAAAGGAAAGTAATTTAAAACAACTGTTGTTGAGACATTTCATTCTGAATCTGCTAGACAGAGCCAGACAGAGGATGATGACAGGTGGGGGTCCTGCCCCCCACAACATAAATCCTGGCTGTGCCCATGCGCCCTCCAGCTGAAAGAGAGAAGCTGCTTTAAGCGCATTGCCTCTCCCTCCTGGCAGCCCCAGTTTGGACCAGCCTCCCTGCCCCCCAATAAAAAACCCAACATGCAACTTTAAAGCATGCATTTTATGTGATTTGTAGTCCAGACCCTTAGCCACGTCGCCATGTGGGTTGGTCGGGGGGGGGGGGAATGAAATTACCTGAAAAAAAGTTGAGAACATCTTCCTCGGTGCAGGAGTAAGGCAGACCCTGGGCCCGAATAAGATACACATCATCTTCCTCGCCACGTGACTTAGTTGGAGATGGGTCATACTCTGAGAGAGGCGGATATTCATCATGAAATGGAGGGCTGTGCTCCTTCAAAGAGAGAGTTGTCGTTTCAACATTATATTTGTAACTAAACATATAATCAGGGCACAATTTATGAGTCAGGAATATAGGTATCTGCCTCGTGCCGAGTCAAACTATTGGTCCATTTAGTTCTGTATTATCTAGACAAGGGTGGGACCCATGGACCTATTTAGGCCTGTGAGGCCATTTCAGCCAAGCCATGCCCACCTTCCCTACACCTGACGCCATACACTGGAGGAGCACTACTTGCAGGGCTTCGTCTGCACTTGAAATCAGCCGATTGCTTGCAAGGTTTGTTTTCAAATCACATGGGCAAAAATAGGTCACCTGACATCACTGCAATGTGACAAGTGGACTGAAGCATCCTGTGCATGTCCCATGCAGGGACCAGATTGCTTAAAAAGCACATGTGATACTCTAACATAGCTCTGAGGGATGTCCTCAATGTCACAAGTGTGTCTCTTCAATGGAATGGGAAATTTTCTTAGCACCAAGGTGAAAACACATTATGATCTGGATGATGAAAAGAGTTTATGTTACATATTTGCTGAGAGCATATAATAAATAAATAGATTATTATTATTAATATAATTTGAAAGGAAAGCAGAAGTGAAGGAACAAGGGCGGCATTCTTGATTACTTCAAATGACTCTCAATCAAGAATGGATTACAATTGCTGCTTTAATCTTAAATATGCACAAAGAGTGGGGGGGAAAAACCTCTCCTCAGTTACTAGGACCACGTGGTGAAGCAATGGGTACCTAGCTGAATTTGGATGTTTCCGCTTAAACATCTGAGGGCCAGGGTTAGTCAACAATTAGGTGAGATTGAGGACTCAGCTATATAGCTGCAAATAAAATGTTTTAAGCGTGTCTGAAGTACAATATGCAATGTGGCATTAGATGGTGAGCCTTATGGAAAATTCAATGTATTTCTAAAAACGCTTTTTTAAAAAAGCATTTTCAGAACGGTATTTCTATGTGTGCAGATTCCACCTCACTCACATACTGGCAAATCTAGGCTGCCCAGTTATAGCTGATTGGGAAGTCTTGTGCAACAAACCCACTTCTCCAAAATATCTGATTTTTGGTGATAAGCAAAAAACTGAAAAAATGCACTGGAAAGTGCTGGATAACACTTGCTTTGATGCAACTGCATCTAACTTTCCCACAAACAAGTCAGAATGAATGCCCATTCAATGATCATGTCTTCTGGCTTTCTCCAGAATTTGGAATATTATAGTTAGAGATGTGGGTAGGGAACTGGGATCTATTACTTATTTAGTTATTAATTTATATGCCATTCTTCCTTCCAAAGGTGTTCAGGGTAGCACCCTCACATTAGGGGGTCACAGCTAGGCAGCCAGCAGTGCTGTTTTTTGCATGGCCAGCACCATACTTCCAGGTGTCCAGCCACTGAAACCCTAAGGCTTCTCCTTCACCTGCCATGCCAGGTCAGAAGTAGGACTCCAGTACTCAAGGTCCCTTTCCTATCCAGCAGATCCCCTCTCCCCACCTCACCCCAAATGTAAGAATGCTCAAGAAGCTTCTGTCATATCACAGAAGCTGTTGTCTTCTCGTTGCACTAGAAAGGGCAATGGGGCGACCTGAAAACCCAGCAAACAGCACCCAGGTTTCCTTCCCATCTGGTCAGCTCCAGGAGAGAAAGAACACAGAATACCATGGTCAGAAGGACCGCCCTCAAGCAGCTTGGTTGGGGAGAGAATCCCCAAACTTGCTCTGACTACATAATCCCGTGGCCCCTGCAGCTGCAGTTTAGGAAGACAAGTGGTTTCTTCCTAGTCCTTCAGAATACAGCTTCGCCCTGGGAAATAGGGGGTGGGGAGCTTCTTTAGAGACTGTTGGGAAGAGCAGGCAATAGCTCAGGGGTCAGCAACCTTTTTCAGCCGAGGTCCGGTCCATCTCAGACCATGTGGTGGGCCAGACTATATTTTGAGGGGGGAAATGAACAAATTCCTATCCCCACAAATAACCCAGAGATGCATTTTAAATAAAAGAACACATTCCACTCATGTAAAAACACCAGGCAGGCCCCGCAAAAAACCCAGAGATGCATTTTAAATAAAAGGACACATTCTACTCATGTAAAAACACGTTGATTCCCAGACCATCAGTGGGCCAGACTGAGAAGGCGATTGGACCGCATCCCCCCCCCCCCCCCGTTACAAGGCCTCTACACCAACGTGAGTCTTTATTTATGTTCCTGTGCTTTTAACTTCTTGTATGTTTCAAATTCTGGCTGTGTCCTTTTTTCCTTTTTAGTGACGGTATCACTCTTTCATCCTTCAAGATGCAAGATCTTGTGCAAACCGCTTTTGAGGGTTTTTCGTCGTACAGCCAAGCGGCATATAAATCTCAGGAAATGACCCAACCAATAACATCAGTTTGGGGGAGCAGTATTTTAGCTTTCCCTGTGTTGTGTATGAATATATGTATATGTGTACACACACACGTGTGTTTGTGTGCGCACGTGTGTGTAAGTGAGCAAAAGGAAGAAGCCATGCCGTCCAGAGAGCCCGTCCCAATTCCCACTCAGCCATAAGCAGTGGCGTAGCGTGGGGGGGTGCAGGGGGGGCCAGCCGCAACATCTGGGGGTTAGGGTTAGGGGGCGCAAATCCACGGGTTAGGGGGTGCAAATTACTTGCCTTGCCCCGGGTGCTGACAACCCACGCTTCGCCACTGGCCATAAGGTACGTGGGGTGACCTTGGGCCAGGGTCTGTCTCCGTCACACACACACACCCAGCCCACCTCCAAAGGGCAGTCGCGAGGATAAAAAAAGGCACCACCCGCCCTGCACTCCTCGGGAGCAAAGGCACGAACACGATCCCCTGTCGAAGGCGGGGTGGGGAGAGAAAAACACCACAAAGCGGTACAGAAACGAAATAAACAGCATTTCTCTCACGCGCCCACTTTTGGGAGGCTGTGTGTGTGGAGACCCATTTCCCAAAGGCGCCCCCAAGTATTGGGGGTGGCAGTTCCCCGTTTCCCCTCCCCTCAGGAGGGCCCTTACCTGGCTGTAGCATCTCCCCGCGAGGGCCGGAGGCAGCAGCGAGCTCCTCAGGGCGCCGAAGCCGGGCAGAGGCCCGGCGGAGCCGGCGAACCCGCGGCTCTGCGTGGCTGCCCCGAGCAAGAACAGGAGGCGGCGGCGGCCGGAAAGGCCGAGGGAACCGGCGGAGGCGGAGGGGACGGCTGAGGAGGAGACTGAGGCGGCGTGGCGCAGCGGCAGGCAGGCCGCGCCGGTCTGGCGGCAACTGCTGCAGCTACAGCCGCAGCCCCGGAGCAGCGCGCCCAGCACCCAGCGCGTCCCGGCCATGGGAGGAGGCGGAAGCCCCGGCGTCGTCGTGGTGGTCTCCGCGGCTGCCGCTGTCGTCGCCGCTACGAAAGCCTGAGGCACATGCGCGGAGGAGGAGGCGGCGGCAAGCGGCCTGCAGCGGAGCCACGGCGGGCAGGGAGGAGCTGCGTCAGGAGGCGGCATCCCAGGAGGCCTCTCGCTCGCTCGCTCGGCCCGCCCCTCACGCCGAGGCCGAGGCCTGGGCCTCGCGTGAGGGAACGTGGGAGGCGGGAGGGCCTTGCTTCTGGCAGGCGCAGCGCGGCGGCGGCCGGGGGCTGAAGCGAGGCCTAGCGCTGTGAAGGGGACTCGGTTCTCCTCAGAGCGGGTTTATTTGGGGGGTGGGCTCAGGAGACAACTTCCCCCGCAGCTTTGGGTAAGGGGGTCGACGACTAGAAGGCCCTGTTGGGCCCCAACACCTGAAGGAATCGTGCAATGGTATTTTGGAAGTAGGAGAGCAAATGCAGGCTGAGACCCTACCTGCCTGCGGACTGTCTTGCCATAGTGGTGCATGCTCTGGTTATCTCTCGCTTGGACTACTGCAATGTGCTCTATGTGGGGCTACCTTTGAAGGTGACCCGGAAACTGCAACTAATCCAGAATGCGGCAGCTAGACTGGTGACTGGGAGCAGCCACCAAGACCACATAACACCGCTCTTGAAAGACCTACATTGGCTCCTAGTACGTTTCCCAGCACAATTCAAAGTGTTGGTGCTGACCTTGAAAGCCCTAAACGGCCTCGGTCCAGTATATCTGAAGGAGTGTCTCCATCGTTCTGCACTGAGGTCCAGCGCCGAAGGCCTTCTGGCGGTTCCCTCGCTGCGAGAAGCCAAGTTACAGGGAACCAGGCAGAGGGCCTTCTCGGTGGTGGCACCCGCCCTGCGGAACGCCCTCCCACCAGATGTCAAAGAGAAAAATACCTACCAAACTTTTAGAAGGCATCTGAAGGCAGCCCTGTTTAGGGAAGCTTTTAATGTTGAATAGGTTATTGTATTTTAGTGTTTTGTTGGAAGCCGCCCAGAGTGGCTGGGGAAACCCAGCCAGATGGGCGGGGTATAAATAATAAATTATTATTATGATTATTATTAGGGGCCAAGGTCCCTTCGCGATCCCCCCTCAATAAAATATTTGAGGGGGCCGGGCCCCCACCCCAGAGTTGATGGGCATTGCCATTCAAAGTATGTGTGTATCTTGTGATGGATTATGTGGTATGGGGCTTACCTGCCTCCCCCAATATTTTACTCAAGTTGGCACCCCTGGTTGGAAAGGACCTCAAGGGTCACTTAGCTAACCCCCCCCCCCCCCAAGATAATGCAGGTTTGTTTGTAGGCTGCTGAAGGGGCTTTGCTTGACTGATGCTGGATTAGAAGGTGCATTTCTGTTTGAGGACGCCTCCGATTTGGGTAGTCGTTTGAAAAGTTTAAACTGCCAAGTAGATCAGTACTTCCGCTAAAGCGAAAAGCAAATGACAACCTTGGATATACAATTCCAAAAACATGAAATGAGCTATATATTAATGCTGGTGGTCAACAAAAGAGGTTTAAAGACTGTCTCAAGGCAAATCTAAAAAAAAAATGTAGTATAAACACCGACAACTGGGAAACACTGGCTTGTGAGCGCTCCAGTTGGAGAACAGCCTTTACCAAAGGTGTCATGGGCTTTGAAGACATTCGAACTCAGGACACAAGGGAGAAACGTGCTAAGAGGAAGGCACACTTGGCAAATCCACACTGTGATCCACTCCTGTCTGGAAACCAATGTCCCCACTGTGGAATGACATGTTGGTCCAGAATTGGACTCCACAGTCACTTACGGACTTACTGTTAAAACCATGTTTATGGAAGACAATCTTAGTCAGCTATGAGTGATCGCCAAAGAAGATGATTCTCTTAACAAGTCATCTCCCCCCCAATCTCAAAATAGAACTTAAAAGAGTACATACCAAATCTGTAATTGCACATTTTTACAGTTTTTATGCTACCATGTGTGACTGTCTAATAATCAACTTTTTATTGGTTCACAAAGCCTGAAAAAGACATCTCGCAGCCAAAGGGTTTTGTGAATGTTCAGCTGTATGGCCATTCCAGAGTAATTCATTATGCCCATTTGGTAGAGTAAAGGTAAAGGTAAAGGTACCCCTGCCCGTACGGGCCAGTCTTGACAGACTCTGGGGTTGTGCGCCCATCTCACTCAAGAGGCCAGGGGCCAGCGCTGTCCGGAGACACTTCCGGGTCACGTGGCCAGCGTGACATTGCTGCTCTGGCGAGCCAGAGCCGCACACGGAAACGCCGTTTACCTTCCCGCTGGTAAGCGGTCCCTATTTATCTACTTGCACCCGGAGGTGCTTTCGAACTGCTAGGTTGGCAGGCACTGGGACCAAGCAGCGGGAGCGCACCCCGCCACAGGGATTCGAACCGCCGACCTTTCGATCGGCAAGTCCTAGGCGCTGAGGCTTTAACCCACAGCGCCACCTGCGTCCCAACATTTGGTAGAGTAGATAACCTCAAATGACAGATCTGATTTAGCGTGTCTTAACAGTTTGTGGTTATGTAACACTGCAGTAGACTACCAGAGCTTCCCATACTAGAGTAAGCATCTCAACTGACCCGTAACCCTTTTCAGTATGACAATAACCATACGGTAGAAACAGAATAATATAATTATCTCACAAGGCAGTTACTGAGCCAAAATAATACTGCTGGCTTGCTGCAGTAACAATTGGAATTTAATATATACTGAAATACAAAATATTTTGAAGAGAATAATAGGTCTGAATTTTTAGGCTATGTTTTATTATGCTTCACTGTGGTTCTCTGCATTTATTGTATTTATCTAATTTTACATTCCAGTCCTAAGCACACTTATTTGGAGGTCAGGCTTATTGATGTCAGTGGAACACTTTTAAGAAAATGTGCTTATGTTTGCATTAAAGGGGCATACCCACACAAAGAAAAAGCAGTGTTTCCATAGAACTCGTTGTGGAATGCCAGATCTCAGGGCATTTCACTTCTTCAAGGCTTGGTTAGGTATCTAATCTCTGCTTTGATATACATTATTCTCATGTGTAATAAAGGCAACATATCTTATTCAGGTATCTGAAGAAATGTGCATGCACACGAAAGCTCATACCAAGAACTAACTTAGTTGGTCTTTAAGGTGCTACTGGAAGGAATTATTCAGGTTCAAGATAGTGATGTGAAAATTAATTTGCTTCATAGTTCGTTCCCAGGTGGGAAAGTTTTACCTGAAATAAAGAGGCAAATGCTGGAAATTAAACCAAAGGCCCGACAAAAATGCAGATCCTTAATACTGCTGTAGTAGAACCAATTAACAGGCAAAGAACAGTGGCTTCACGGTACAAAGGTACAGGTTTTTCTGCTACCAGGGAGGTTCCTTGACTTTAATTTCATGTTAATATCTAAAACAATCAGCTACCTTTACAAAAAGAACATTTCTTGGATTAATTCAAAAACATCTGATAATCTAGTTCAGAAAATAAAGTATTTAAAACAATTTTATTTACAAAAGATATGTATGACTAGCATTTGACTTTCCTGATATTTCTCAAGGTAAGGAAATAACCAGTGGCTTCCCAGTGATTGATTCTTTTTTTAAAAAAATATTTATTTATTTATTATTATTAATGCACAATGAAAAAAGCCATACATCAAAACTGAACAAAAAACAAGTAGAAATAATAATAAGTTAAAAAACAAAACAAAAACAGCATTATAAGAAAAAAGGTCTTTTGACTACAGACCTGACCTCTCGTTTACTCCTTAATTCAATTACATATAACTTATTGCCGGTAAAAAATTAGCATGGTTTAACTGATTCTTGGTTTTTCTTTTATCTCACATCATTCTTGAAACTACTACTGAAATTAGTTAAATGCTGCAACAGAGTTTAAACTTCTGTAATTATTTTTCAAATATATTTTAAAGACTTACCATTTTGAAAGAAATACCTGTTTTGGTTTATTCTGACAGGTTATCCAGCTCCGCATATTCAGTCAAATTTTGGATCCAGTCTTGCATAGATGGAAGTTTGTCAGATTTCCAATTTGGAAACCCCATTGATTGATTCATTCTCCTGTCAATTTAACATACAGTAATCGTTCCTGCCAATAAGATTCAAAACAATCCATTTGACTAGTCTACATTTATAAGTGAAATAATCAAAATACATTTGGCTTTCCTGGCCAAAGATGGGAGACATAGGCGTTTTTATTTTTTTTTACATAATAAAATTTAGCTGCTTTGATGTGTTGACTGAAGATGGTGTGTACATGCGTTCAAGGAGCAATGTGGGTCTGTTCAATCACCAGAGGTACTACCCACCACACCCCTTCAGGCACTAAACAAGATATATTTAGCATACAAAAAGTCAGTACAACAGATGCCAAACACACACACACAGTCCCACCTCTACATGAGTAAATATTTTTCTATATACAGTATTTGAACAGTGTTGCAGAACTATGAATACCCAGCTGAGGGCAAGGCATTGAATACACTGGGATTTACTTCCGAAATTGGGGCTATAAAGCAAAATGTAAGTTTATAAATAAAAAAGGTGAGAGAGCCTGACCATGTTGCTTAATTGGCAGACAGAACATGCAAATGTGCTGCCACTGTGCGTGCAGTAGTTTCAGTGGACCTCTTCACCTCGCCTAAATTCCCAGCTATGGGAATGGGTCCATGACAAAGGTAGAGAAAGCAAAGGAGAATCTATATCATGGGTAGGCAAACTAAGGCCTGGGGGCCGTATCCAGCCCAATTGCCTTCTCAATCCGGCCTGTGGAGGGTCTGGGAATCTGCGTGTTTTTACATGAGTAGAATGTGCATTTATTTAAAATGCGTCTCTGGGTTATTTGTGGGGCATTTTTTCTCTCTTCAAAATAAAGTCCGGCCGCCCACAAGGTCTGAGGGACTGTGGACCGGCCCCCTGCTAAAAATGTTTGCTAACCCCTGTTCTATATAAAATAAACCACCTACACTGCAGGTTCCCTTCAGCTACTCTCAGGAGTAAGGCCCTATTCATGAGGAAAGCAGGAAGCAGCAGAGGCTGGACAGCTGCATATGGAGCAAAAGGAACCGGAATGCAAGTAACCCAGGCGTTGCACCCCCTTTTCACACACACATGCACACACTGCATATGGCAGTTAAGATGACACGAAATGCAATAGGCTGACATAAGTCTAGGTAAGGCCAACTATTTCGAAGTGCTGGCTTCCTCCAAATGGTATCTTGAGCAACAAAGAGCAATATTAATTATGTTGCACCAACTCAGGCTTATCACAGGTTGGGCAGATGGAATTTGGAAGAAGGGGCATGATGGTTGCATATAGTGTGAAGATTGTTGTCGTTTAGTCATGTCCGACTCTTCGTGTCCCCATGGACCAGAGAACGCCAGGCACTCCTGTCTTCCACTGCCTCCCGCAGTTTGGTCAAACTCATGCTGGTAGCTTCGAGAAGACTGTCCAACCATCTCGTCCTCTGTCGTCCCCTTCTCCTTGTGCCCTCAATCTTTCCCAACATCAGGGTCTCTTCCAGGGAGTCTTCTCTTCTCATGAGGTGGCCAAAGTATTGGAGCCTCAGCTTCAGGATCTGTCCTTCCAGTGAGCACTCAGGGCTGATTTTCTTCAGAATGGATCTTCTTGCAGTCCATGGGACTCTCAAGAGTCTCCTCCAGCACCATAATTCAAAAGCATCAATTCTTCGGCGATCAGCCTTCTTTATGGTCCAGCTCTCACTTCCATACATCACTACTGGGAAAACCATAGCTTTAACTATACGGACCTGGTATGGATTTAACTATTGGGAGCCGCCCAGAGCAAGTGGACAACCCAGTCAGATGGGTGCCTAATAATATTAATAATAATAATAATAATAATAATAATAATAATGTGTGTGTTGGGTGCTGTAGCACCACAGACACAGTGCTTTTATTCCCTGTCAGAAACACAAGCTCCCATTTCCCCCGCCAACATTCCCCCTCAGGCAGCCCAAAGCTGCAGCCCAGGAGGAGAGAGAAGCAGCACCTGTTGAACGTCTGCCATGCAGCTAAGCAGAGCTGAGCAGCTAAGCAGAGCTGGGTTGGTCTAGATGACCCTCGGGGGTCCCCTGGTCCAGCTCTACCATTTTACAAGCCCCAAGCGGGAGGCCGGCTTGTGATTTTAGTCAGGAGGGGCGGCGGCTGAGGGGTGGCGGTGGTGGTGGTGAAACCATTTTGGCTCCTCTCAGAAACCCGGGGTGCCCGTGTGTGTCTGTGAGGGAGGAGGACGTTATGGCCGGCCTCGGCCGGAGGAGGCGGGAGAGCGCCGCCGCCATCCCTCGCGCCCTCTGAGGAGAAGGCAGCGAGGAGGCGGGAAAGGGCGACGCCGAGGAGGAGGAAGAAGGAGGCGCCCGGCCGCCGCAGCCGCCGCCGCCGGCCTCGTCAGTCCCCGCCCCGCGGCGCTCGCGCTCCCTCTCGCCGCCCGACCGCCGTCCGCCCGTCCTTCCTCCCCTTCGTCCGCCGGGGCCGCCTGCCGCTGGGAGCCGAGCCGAGTCCCGCTCCTCTTCCTCCGCCGCCGCCGCCATGAGCTTCTTGTTGTAAGTGCGGGCCGCCGAGGGAGCCCCTTTCCCCGCCTCGCCGGCAGCCGGGCCCAAGCCGGGCTGCTTTCCTGGCGCCCGAGCCCCGCCGGGGGGAGGAGGAGGACGGAAGCCCTTTCCGCCTAGCCTCGGCGCAGCGCCCCATGGCTCTGCCCGGGGGCCTTGGCTCTCCAACCGCCGCTTCCTCCACCACTGGGGTTATTTACTTCTGGGGTTTTTTTTTTGCTCTGTCGCTTAAGCCTCTTTCCTCACATCCTTTGTGTTTGTGTATATGCCTTGCCACCCCTTCCATGGCTGGCCCCCTCCTGAGGCTCCCCATTTTCTCCGGCTCTCCCCAATTCTGCCCTCGCCCCTTTGGTTTCCAGCACATTTGTTCCTTATGTGCTGGTGCTTCCTTTAAAAAAAAAAAAATCACCACCACCCCCACCGACCGCAGGAAAAAAAAAAAGGGAAGTGCTTTTATTTGTATTTTCTGGTGTTAATGTTGCTGGTTCTCCTTAAATAGCTCCCCCCATATTGATCATCATCATCATCCCCTACTGCCCTTCATCCAAAGATCCCAGGGCGGTTTGCAACAGAAAAATATAAAATGAAAATACAAAATGCTTATTAAAAAGCAAGGGTGTTTTATTTTATTTAAGGAGGTTATCTCTTTGCTTGATTGACCCTTTGGTTATAAAAAGGAGAGATTGGTGGGATGGGGGCTCTGGGAAACCCTTCTGTACCTCAATTTTTTGGGGGGGTCCGCTTATGCTGAAATGGGAGGCTGATTTGTTGCACCTAAATTGCTTCCTATCCTAAAAGTTTCTGTTTCGTTCTTGGACCTTTGGGTGCCATTTGAGCTAAAATGGGGGTGTTAGCATTTTGGAGGATCTCACTGCTGTTGTTTGAATTGCCATCTGCAGCCAAGTGGAGGAGTTCTGTATTATAGAAAATAAGGTGATTTCTGTTAATTGTGGGGTGAGAATGATGGTGGGGGTGTTTGTAATATCAGGTGCCCCATAAGCCTGCCTGTTCTTCCCTCCCCCACTGCCCCCTCTTGGACAGCAGCTTGGAGAGACTCCCTAGTGGTTTCTGTCTGTAACCATAAAATGAAATTGCATCCCCTAGTTTGTCTCCTCCCTTCCACCCCCCTCTCAGGGAATACAGGAGTCTGTAATTAATCGCCCCTTCTCCCCACCGGCCTTTTCTGTGTTTGAAAAGGCAGCAGTTTTTCTCTTGAGTGGTTCTTGTGATTAAGATAATGGTTATACAGGGTACCCAACTTGTAGAGAAGGTTTTTTTTGGGGGGTGTTGTTTTTTTGTTTTGCTGAGACTGACAGGGAACGCAGCTGGCTCTGTTACGTAGGGGGCTAGACATCTTGAACAATAACCCTGAGAGATCCCCTTCCTCCTTTTGTACTCTGGCCATTGATTGCAACTGCGTTGTGGTGGTCTAGTTTGCTCTTAATTTTTTCTCCAAGTATCTGCTAGAGTGAAAAGCAAACTTTTGGTTTGCTTAAAATCTTTTTTAAAAAATACGTATCTAAATTTAGAAGTAGATTGCATGGTACTTGATAGTCTTTTAAGTTCCTCTAGGGAACACAGGACACATATGTATAGTAGAAACTAAATTTAACATTTTGGCCTTCAAAAGTGCAGAAGAAGGGGCTTCTTTTGTGAAGGGTCTATTTGCTTTGAGGTTTTGAGGTTCAGCACAGAATTTGGAGAATGTACATCTTCCATTTCCCTAATACTAAACTTGAAGAAGCAATTTGAAGAAGTTTATTGAATTTTATGGGCAAAGGCTACCGTCTTATACACAACAGTAAGCACCATGGAACATCCTGACTTTTAACATCTGAGTAACCAACATAGGATGGCTTAAAGAAAACCACATGAAAACAACTACTTTGCTTGGTTCTTTAAGCCTTTCAGTATACCATGCAGTTAAAAGCTAGTACAAAGCTTTTGGACTTTTGAAGGATTGGCACATGTTCTGAAAAACTCAAAGCTAATTGTCTAACAACTTGTCTGGCATTATAGCAAGCAGGTACTGGAAAGGACAGATTGATGCAGACACTTGCAACATGAAAACAGCTCTAGATATCAGTATTTGTTAGCTAACTGGCACATACTAAATGTGTAGGGCCCGTTGTTCTGTTATTTGGTTTCCTAGTTCAAAAGTACAACCAAGTAATCTCCAGTCTTTGCTGGTTGGAGTGGAGGCAATCTAATTATGACAATCAACATAAACCGGTTAAGTGACTTACAAAATAAAACACAGTGTACTCCTGGGAAAGGGAATGTTGGGGACTTAAACAAAATAATCACTTTGTTGCAGAAGACTTACTTTGTCATGTTCCTGTAAAATGTAGTTGTGCTTATACATGCTTCCACGAACCTCTGCAAATATCTTATTGATTAATATTAGGATAGCCCAGTCCTGTGCATATGCTTTAGCCACAGTAAGTGTCAAAATGTTATGCCTTATAGAGACTCATTTCTCTTCTTACTCTTTAAAATATCTGGAATGGATTTGTGTCTATGCAAAAAAAAAAAAAAAAAAAAAAAAAAAAAAACCCACCTGAAGCAAACTTCCAGACCCACATAGCTTTCTTTGTGTGCACGTGGGGCCATGTAGATAGTTTGGAAGGACTGTATCTTGAAAGGAAAACTAAAAACAAATTTATTTAAAACAAATAAAGTGTGTTTTATTCAAAAAGGCAAAAAAGAGGTGCTCTCATTTGGTCTCTTGGAGCAATGATCTGTTGTGGATTGATGCTTCTTTCTATATAATTAAGGTCCATAGTAATTTCTGATTCTGTAAACCCATGTTATCTTCATTCTGCTTGTGAAACTGACAGCTGCATTTTTAAGAGAACTCTTCCTGAAGTCTGAGACTGCCTAAAAATACTTGCTGTGCAGATATATCAGTGAATTGTGCCCATCCATCCACCCTTGTAGAAGAAGAGGACAAGAAATCTTCCATTTTCTTGTCTTTGGTTTGGGGTTTTATATTCATACCTGCCCTGGTTAGCAAACACAGAAGAAAATATAAAATATTTGGAAATGAGGAGGAAAGCTGGTTTTCTGATCTGCCTGTTCCTTTTGAGCTTTCACAGTTCTAAGAAAATAGATGTTGGTTCCTGTTGTGTTTCCCTTTTTTGCATGAACACAAGTGTTCAACGCAGATAGTGGCCCAAGTACATCATTTCTCTTCCTCATGGCAAGACATGGGTAGCATGTCTGTAGCAGGGATAAAAACTTAGATATATAAGCTAAGTGCCAAATGGCTCCTTAAACCACGGTTACAGTTACCAAAATGGAATGCCTAGTTGCCATTTTTGGGCCAGACAGCTCAAAAGTTGTATTTTTCAATACAACTTTTTGGTTCCTGAAATTCATTCTGATTGTGCAGATAAAGGTAAAGGTAAAGGTACCCCTGCCCGTACGGGCCAGTCTTGACAGACTCTGGGGTTGTGCGCCCATCTCACTCAAGAGGCCAGGGGCCAGCGCTGTCCGGAGACACTTCCGGGTCACGTGGCCAGCGTGACATCGCTGCTCTGGCGAGCCAGAGCTGCACACGGAAACGCCGTTTACCTTCCCGCTGGTAAGCGGTCCCTATTTATCTACTTGCACCCGGAGGTGCTTTCGAACTGCTAGGTTGGCAGGCGCTGGGACCGAGCAGCGGGAGCGCACCCCGCCGCAGGGATTCGAACCGCCGACCTTTCGATCGGCAAGTCCTAGGCACTGAGGCTTTAACCCACAGCGCCACCTGCGTCCCTATTTGATTGTGCAGATAAAATACAACAAATAGCATTCTTCAGGATGTGTTGTTAGTGTGTGAAAACAGTCAAGATCCAAGGATCCCCAGCCATTCACCTCTGGATGTTGGAGACTTCAGGTGCGACCCTGGGGCCCAGGCATCTTCACTTGGGCACAAGTGGCTGATAGCCAGGTGAAAAATGCGCCTGGCAAATTTTGAACACTGGTCTGTTGTGGGGCAGCCAGTACTGATGCTACTAGTTGCTGTGTTTGTGCTGTGGCTCTATGATAGGGCTGTGGACAGTAGTATTCAATTGGAAACTTGAAATGCACACTTTCATATAGGTCAATTTGGCAGTGTTACTTTAAGAACAAATTACTGCAGAGTTGCAGAAACCATAGCCTGCAATTCCCAGGAAAATGTTAAAGATAGCTCTGGTAGGCGTACCATATGGCAATGTACCACTGCTTTTTAGAATTGCTTAAATTGCCTGCAAAAGAAACCCTTGTGAAGAAAAAAACCAACCCCATACACCTTGCTTAAGCTCACCATATTTCAGTAGCATGTTGTTTTTTATTTTTGCATTGGGTATCTAATTTATTTGTTTATTAAATAATATATGTCCGACCCTTCCTCTCAAAGCACCCCAAGGCTGCAAACAAAAAGTTATAAAATATCTTAAAAACAATTCTGACCTAGATGCAGAAAAGTCCTGCTGAAAGAGGAAGGCCTTCAGTAGATGATGAAAAGACAACAGAGACAGCTCCTGTCTAATATTCAAGGGGAGAGAATCCCAAAAGAGTAGGTCGGTGCTACAACACTAAAGGCCTTGTTCCTGCACTATGCAGAACTGTACCTTCTGTTAAGATGGTTTCTGCAGGAGACCCTTACCTGCAGAGTTCAGTGATTGACAGGGTGTACAAGGGGCGAGGTAATCTTTCATGTATCTTGGTCCTAAGGTATATAGGGCTTAATAAACCCGAATCAGCACCTTGAACTTAGCCCGGAAGCTAATTGGTAGCCTATCTTCCAATAGCAAGATAAACTTCCAACTATGTAAGCCTCAGTGAAAAGCACCAGCATGCACAGAACTAAGCTTATTTGCCCAAAACATGTTTAATATATCTAGATAAAATGTACCTGTAGGAGTGACACTGATTTTTTATTATTATTTCTGAATCATATCTTTAGGAAGCTTCCAAGACTATAGATTGTTTAAATGTACATTTTAAAAAATCAACTCTACTGCCCCTATTTTCTCTTAAGGCCTAGGTCTTTGCATTAAACAAAGTTGTATGATAAGGACATTAAGATGGATTCAGATTCTTATATTATTATTGCTGTTTTTCACTGCAGAGACACAAGTGTGAGATGCTATGGGAAAACTCTTGTCAGATTCTGCTCTCATTTTGCCTTGTATGTGGATACATGTTATGCCATTCATATACCTTTTCAGACTCCCTTTGGTGCTGCTTGGAAGCACATGTTCTTACATGCAGGAACTCATGCTTCTGTGCAAGCTAGTTAACTGGATATTTTATGCTTGCTTTTGAATCTGTTAATTGCCCCAAGCCTTTAGAACTGTGTATCCTGTGCTACATCACCCCCCCCTTCTGATCTCCTCCTTTTGTACAATATTGATCTGAAGGCTTTAAAAAACTCTAGAATAGAATGGGCTTATTGTAACTATAAGCCCTTTGAGTACCCCATGGTGTGCCTTTTTAATGTAAAAGATAATAGCTAGCCTACTTGCCTCCTTTTTTTATCAAGCTATCCCACGGGAGACTTGTCAAGCACTTTTAAAATTATATACATGGAAGAAGCTGTAAATGGCCTCTATGTGATGGCTCATCCATGTTGTTGCAAAATTGCCCATGTTGTTGCAAAGTCATCACATTGGGCATCATGTAATTATTCTACAAAGCTGCCATAGAATGTGGAAGGATATGAAGTGTCAAAGATGCATATCTACATCAGTAGAATAATATCCACCCCAGGGCAGCAGGGACAGAGAAGCCACAGGATGGAGGCTGTTTTCATCTTTCTCTGTGCCTTTTTAGCATTTAGCATGCCAAAGGTATGCACTTAATCAACAATGGTAATGTATAGGCCATGTTGACAAGCTGAGCTGATGTCTTTCCTAATGGTTCAGAGTAAGCACCACTTTCTACATTAGGTTACCCCTGTGTGGGGGCGGGCGGGGAGACACCTTATGCAATGTATTTCATATTTAATGGTGCACATGTTTTTCATCTCCTAATTGTCTAGGAAGACTCTTATAGAATGCATTTCTAAGACAGTAAAATGTATATTTGTAATTATTCCCCAAATACAGCTTTTTCCTTTCTCTCGCTGTACAGTGGACGCTCGGGTTGTGAACGTGATCCGTGCGGGATGCACGTTCACAACCTGCAGCGTCCGCAACCCGCAGTAGCGCGTCTGCGCACCCGCAGGTTGCGATTCGGTGCTTCTGCGCAAAGAGAGATTTAGTGCTTTTGCACATGCGCAACCGCCGAAACCTGGAAGTAACCTGTTCTGGTACTTCTGGGTTTTGGCGGTCCGTAACCCGAAAAAACGCAACCTGGAGCATCTGAAATCCGAGGTATGACTGTATCCGAATATTAGTCTTAGACACACCCACCCACCTACCCATCAGCCCCAACTCTGTCACTGAGAACAAATACTGCTAGTCTTAGATTTTAGTGAATTGTTAACCCTGAGTGAACAGAGGTCAAGTTTTCTGCTTGGGGACTTGTTTACTTTTCTCCTTGGGGAAATATTTCCCACTAGAGAGTTGTCACCAGTTATTTTGAATCAGTATGTGAAACTTCCCATGTCTCCTCACCTCCTTGGTCCTATAGACATCTTAGCTTGCAGAGCCCTCCTGCCACGCCAGCACCCATTCCCACCAAACATTTCTGTTTTATTGACTTTGGAGAGCAGTGCGTTGATTTATTTGCTTTTTTCCATGTTTCCAACAAAAGGCTGTTGAGTCAGAATGTGTGCGCAGAATTTCTGTAGGCAGAAAGATTCTCACAAATCCGAAGTTGCCTTATCTTTGGCAAACAGTGAAGTCTGTGATGAAAGGTTGTAGGCTGGGGGTACAGAACCCTTTTGGCTACATGAGCCAGATCCTTATGAGGATCTGCCTCGTGGGTCAAATTTGGCAGGTGGGCCACCCACAAACCTTTTCACTCCAATCTTAAAGGGGGTAGGGGCAACCTCCCACTTCTTTTTGAAGTAACGAGGATGGCAATTGGTAGGTAGGTGGGCAGAGATTCAGGGAATTGTCATTGTGGACTAAGTTAAATTCCCTCGCTTGATTTTCCTTACCCCTGCTATAGAGAAGTCATTGCCAATTGGGGGAAGGGCTGCGGGTAACATTCAGATTTTAAAGAACAGTATGCACCACCTTTTTATATTGGTAGCCTTGTTTCTAGTGATAGCCAGAGGTTTCTTCCAAGTTGATGGGAGAAACAAAGAGCATTGGAAAGTATTCCAGGATTGTCTGCTTAAATATAACAATCTGATCATTTTGGAAATCATACCTCCAGGCATCTTCTTGAAGAAGAATGCAATTGTCCAGGCTACCATGGTAGTCCGTTTATAGGCATAGATGTATGTCCAAATTCTAGTTTTGATTGAGCTTTGGTAATTAATTCTCTACCAGTCTATAAAAGTAGAATAATAATGCCCTGCTCACCTGGAAGCTCAAAGGGTTAGTGAGATTAAAATAAAGCAATACTTTGCACAGTGAAAGAGCTGCAGAAATGAAGAAAATAATAAGTTGGTTAAAACACTAAATGTGAATTATTTTTGTCATTGGAAGAATTTCTTTCTCCTTTTGAACGTTTTTAGCCAACATTTGATCTCCGGTAAATTAGTTGCTCGGAATTCTTCCTTATTGGACATAAAAAGGAAAGCTGTATAGATCATGCTACTTTTGCCTCCAAAAGGACCCGGTTCTTCCTTTCACCCTTGTGTAAGAGCTAGAAATACTTTTTGCAGAACAAACCTAACTATGTTTTCCTGAACATCTGGGAAAGGTAGATATTTTCCAGTCCTTGGAACAGCAATCTGGGATGTCCAGAAGAGGAAATCTGAGATGAAGAGGAAATTTTAGAAAAATTAGTTTTGTCACTCTTTGTCTTCCTTAATAATTGGCAGGTTTCATCTTATGCCGTAGCTTTTAAGAACATCATAATTCACAAGTGCAGTTTTACTTGAAGTCTGTTCTAACATCTGTTTTTCTGTTCTAACATTTTCATCTTGTGTTTGGCTTTAGAAGTTTAGGGATTTGCCCCAGGCTGGCAGATTCGCTTTCTGTGTGTTCCTCTTTTTGAAAGCTGTCAGAAACCATAGAGACTAATAAAGCATGAAAACTTAAATAGAAATTCTCCATTTACCCTGAGTGCATTAACTTCTCTAGAAGTTAATATTGTCACAATGTATAAATTCTTCTGCATTCCTTTTCAAATGATTTACATTTTGTTGTATAATTCCTAAATCACATACGCAGCTTGTGCAGACATAATGTTGACTCCCTCTTAATTGCAATTAAGAAATCAGGTGCCGTTCTTGAGAACGCATGTTCCCTTCTCAGGATGGAATACTTTCCTGTTCCCTAACATTAACTATGGTTTCCATGCAATACTGGTCTGAAACCAGCTGTAAAAGGTGATCTGGTTAAACAGGGTTCTTGGTTAGTCTTGGCAGCACTTGGTGTTATTCTGGAATATCTTGGTGTTATTCTGGAATATCTGAGTTTGGAGCCAGTCAGGTTCGTGTTAGAAGGCCAGTTCAACAATTTCCATTTCCAAATGCTGTCCATTTTTAAACCCTTTCTCTGCCGCAAGTTAAGAATTATGAAATTCATTGCTATATAGAAAGCTGCTTTACAGAGGCAAGCTATTGCTCCATTTAGCACACTATTGCATGGTCTGACGACTGGGAGTTTTAACCAGCCCTACCTGGAGAAATACATCTCCTCCTCCTACCACTTCTACTACTACTACTACTACTAATGTTGATGATGATGCCCCACCCATCTGACCAGGTTGTCCCAGCCACTCTGAGCGGCTTCCAACAAAATATAAAAACATGGTAAGACATACATCAGCATTATAAACTTCCCTCATGGTTTGAACCTTGGACTTTCTGCACGGAAGGCAGGCGAATGCTTCGCCACTGAATTATGTGTGGTTATGTACAGTACTTGCCCTGTTTCACTCCTTTGGGCTCTGGCAACTTATCGCCAATCCTTCCCTCCTATCCCCATGGCCATTACGCACACCACTTACCTGGTTTTATAAATTGTTACTACCCATGAGAGCGCCCCCCCATCCATATTCAGAGGCAAAATGACTGCTAGAGACATATAGTGGTGGTGGTGGTGGTGGTGGTGTGATAATAGGAAATATCCAAGCAGAACATCTTGCTAACTATGGCTGGAGACAAGAGTGCTGGGATTGATAGAGCAACACTTTCTTATGATGAAATTTGCACATGTGGACCAACTTTGTTGCCTAGCTGGAAACTGCGGGTAGGTAGTTATTAGAAAATCAGATTACTAAGGTTTTTTTTTAATGTAGGCTATCTTTACTCTTAAGCACCACAAAGCAAGAAGTACTTAGCTGCTATGAATACTACAAATTAACCAGCTCTCAAAAAGCGTTTGCTTAAAGGGTATTTTTCTAGTGAATTTTCATTGAATTTTCAAGATAATCTAACTAACTTTGGCTTGTTACTTTATCACTTGCTGCCAGCTGACTCTGAATTTAGAGTACAAACATGCATTAGAAGAGCTTGCATAAATCTAGCTTCTACTTTTTACTACTTTGTCCACATTCAGTTTCCCATACATCAGAATTTTGGCTACTTGTCCAGCCGTTAAAGCCTAAGGGCAAAAGATTCTTGTCAAGGTCCACAGTGTATATAATACCTGGGAAACCCAGTGGAATTAATAATTAGCTGGGCTTACTGTGCACCTGTGCCTTTTGCAGCACTACGGTGAAGTTGGCTAGCGTTTCATTAGCATATTTTTGATGCTGTAGCTAAGACAATGGAAGAAGGGTGTGTATAAAATAATAAGTTTGCATCTGTTCAGAGAATTGTCATCTTCTGGGTGGAGGAAAGTGAATGTGTGGGCTAAGAAACTGAGCTCTCAGCAGATGGCTGGAAAGTAGTGGCACATTTGTTCTTCAATATAAAAAATTATTTTAGTGGGAGTAGTTCATAAATAGGTTGTAAGGTCCAATTTTGCATTAATCACTGCATCTGAGTTCCTTTGAAAAATCTTTATCTTAACAGCAAATACAGTTCTCTAGTTCTGGCAAGGTACCATGAAACATTAAGATGTTTCAGATGTAATACCAAATTATAGGTTGGTATTACAGTACTTAAAATATATGTGCAAGTGGAGCCATATTCTCATGTACTCCCTTTTTTTCCTTGGGCTCAAAAAACACACGACTTCCCCTGTCTGCTCTTGCTCTTTAAACCAGGAATTGTGTATATTCCACCTTTCCTCCAAAGAGCTCAAAGTGGCATACATGGTTCTCTACTGTTCCCCCATATTTTTTCCTAAACAACAATCCTGCGAGTGGGTTAGTTTGAGAGGAGGATCATGATTTCTAGATAACCCTGTCTTTAATAACTCTGTTCTATTTACAAGCACAATAACAAATTATGTTTAATAACTGAGGAATCCCAGTGGCAATAGCAACAGCCTTTTGCAGAAATTTAACGTAAGTTCCTGATTAGGCTACTTACATTGCAGTCCTAAACACATTACAAGGAAGTAACACAGTAGGACTTGCTTCTGAATAAGGAAACATAAGGTTGCGCTGTTAGCATCTTCTTGTAAAAATGCATTGATATTTTAAAGTGTAATGAAGAGTCTGCCCTACTTCCTTAATTCTTTGTATTGCTTCTGCTTTGAGATAATATCCTGTTCTGTGTCTGAATGTGTCGACTTCATCTTCACTGGCCACTCAACCCTTTCCTTATCTTTGCAGTTATTTCCTTCTTCCTGGCTGTTTGTTTTGTCTCTTTCCTCTTTACACCCCCTTTTTATAGGGTGCTGCCCTTGTGTTTAAATAGTCTTACGTTCCTTCCTTCAAGATCATTCAGTGTTTATGTTCTCTGTGTCAATGCAGTGAATGAATTATGAACTATTCAGGTCACATTCACACCATGCTTGTAAAACACATTTTTGTTGTTGTTGTTTAGTCGTGTCTGACTCTTCGTGACCCCATGGACCAGAGCACGCCAGGCACTTCTGTCTTCCACTGCCTCCCGCAGTTTAGTCAAACTCATGCTGGTAGCTTCGAGAACACTATCCAACCATCTCGTCCTCTGTCATCCCCTTCTCCTTGTGCCCTCCATCTTTCCCAACATCAGGGTCTTTTCCAGGGAGTCTTCTCTTCTCATGAAGTGGCCAAAGTATTGGAGCCTCAGCTTCAGGATCTGTCCTTCCAGTGAGCACTCAGGGCTGATTTCCTTCAGAATGGAGAGGTTTGATCTTCTTGTAGTCCATGGGACTCTCAAGAGTCTCCTCCAGAACCATAATTCAAAAGAATCAATTCTTCGGCGATCAGCCTTCTTTATGGTCCAGCTCTCACTTCCATACATCACTACTGGGAAAACCATGGCTTTAACTATACAGACCTTTGTAAACACATTTAAAGCACCACAATTCCCAGCACCTTGAACAAACTATAGTTCAAGATTTGTTTGGAGGAAACAATGTGCTTTAAACGTACAGTGTGGATGTGACTTTAGGACAGTGTATTTTGTTGAATAGGAAAGGTGTCTTATGTTCCTTAAGACTCTTAGTGTTTCGTCATGATAATTTACATAACATTCTTCAATGGACTAGTTCTTGTTTATTTTCAGCTGTATCATTATTTTTGGTATTTTCTTTTTGAGGAGCAAGCTACTCTTGCTGCATGAAGTCAGTGAACAAAGCTACCCTCCTTTTCTTCATGTTTGATGGTGTGATATTTATAGCTGTGTTGTGCTGTGGTAAGAGAGAATGTGCTAAAAATATGCATACAGTAAAATATTAGAGTATTCGGTTGGATTCCTAAGACCGGATTGTGCTTGGCAAAAGAGACCCTTCACAAAAGCAAAGAAAGATTTAGAGCTTAGGCTTCCTTTGGCTGGTTTGTTTAGTTTATTCAAACATTGCTGAATAGTTCCCAGCAACTTCTGCAGCATTTGCATGTTCTGCTGATTTTCGGTGTGAAGTCTTCTGGTGTGTGAAGGCTCATCAACATGAGAGGGAGAGACATTGTTAGGAATAAATTAATATTTCCACGTTGTCAAGGAGGTACATGGTATTCAGCTAGCATCTTATTTCACTTCAGGAAAACGACTTGCATATAATGAACAGTAGCAACACTAAGGTATTTATTTCAGAGTAGCCCTTTGCCCTACTGCAGTCACTATTGTATGCTTGCCTATTTTATTGTGTTTTTAATATATTGTGGGACGCGGGTGGCACTGTGGGTAAAACCTCAGTGCCTAGGACTTGCTGATTGCATGGTCGGCGGTTCGAATCGCCATGGCGGGATGAGCTCCCGTCTTTCGGTCCCAGCTCCTGCCCACCTAGCAGTTCGAAAGCACCCCTAAGTGCAAGTAGATAAATAGGTACCACTTTATAGCGGGAAGGTAAACGGCGTTTCTGTGTGCTGCGCTGGTGCTGGCTCGCCAGAGCAGCTTCGTCACGCTGGCCACGTGACCCGGAAGTGTCTTCGGACAGCGCTGGCCCCCGGCCTCTTAAGTGAGATGGGCGCACAACCCTAGAGTTGGACACGACTGGCCCATACGGGCAGGGGTACCTTTTTAATATATTGTAAAGGTAAAGGTAAAGGAGCCTCAAAACATTGGGTAGTGGTTGGGGTATAAATACTCTTAAATAATAGTAATAAAATAAAAATGAGACTTCAGCATGACTAAAAAATAAGAATAAAAAATAATTGAGATGGGAACTTTAATGTCGAAGGAAAGTTTGCTGATATATTGAATCCCATATTAATATATGGGAAAACTAGTAGCAAACTGAAGTAAAGCACTAAATCAGGCTTCTTCAACCTCAGCCCTCCAGATGTTTTTGGCCTACAACTCCCATGATCCCTGGCTAGCAGGACCAGTGGTGATGGGAATTGTAGTCTCAAAACATCTGTAGGGTCGAGGTTGAGGAAGCCTGCACTAAATTGTAGGAGTAGTAGTAGTAGTAGTAGTAGTGGTAGATTAACTATGGTTAGCAGAATAATAGAGTACAAGATCACTGCCTTGATTAAACTGATTATAAAGTAACAGATTAAGAACTGGTAATCATGGCAGGTTTCGAAGAAACCTGAACAATATTTTAATTTTTTTTACCCACTCACTGATTAATAATATTAGTCCCTCAAGAACAATTAACAAGGGGGTTGTAGGTTGCTATGGTATTTAAAGGAAATTTTTAAATACTTCTTTGCATCTGTTTTGTTAAATCTGTGCCTAATAAGGTTCAGAAAAGATTAGTCAAAATATTGAAGGTGTTGGGGCATCTTTCCTGTAAGGGAAAGGTTAAAGAAAAAAAATGACTAAGTTGGAGTAAGGGGAGATGAATGATTCACAAATGTGTGAATGATATGTAGAAAGTGAATAGATTATGTTTTTCTGAAAGCGTTGCCTAGATTCAGGACACAGTAAAACACTTCCAAAATTTATAACAGCCTATGGAATTTTCTGCTAGAAGATGTAATGCTAGCACTGACTTATATGGCCTGACTAATTCATGGGTGACGTACAAGGCCCCATCCACTCTGGATTTGTGTAGGGTTCACTCCTTAGCCTTTTCTTCTCCCAAAGATGGCAGCAGGGGTTTAGGATCAGAGTTTTTCTTCTAGATGGGCTCCCTTCCCAAGTTGATGGGCCGCATCTGCCCATCACTTCCTTGTACAGTACATACAGAAAACACCTTCTTGACCATTGGACCCACTATTGGTCTTGTCCACTCAATCCACCGGAGCCTGTCTTCACACACAGGGGAAGCCACTAATTCACTGAGCATTTGAGACCCATCGGCTACCCTCACCTGCTTTAGCTGGCCAGTTGAAGCAGTTTTCCAGGATGTGGCCGCTGTCACCTGCTGACAGCTTCTAGGAGCCACAGGTGAGAGCTGAGTGCAAGGTGAGGACAAAACGTGGGCACATTGTGTACCCCATCAGAGGTACTACCTCTCTCCTAACACCCCAGTGTCACCTATGCTCCTGCAGTCTAGGCAACAGCTGTAGCATTCAGCTGGAGGTGTGGAAAGTGTCCTGAAGAAAACAAATTACATTTTTTGTTACTCGTAGGAAATGTAGGGCCTACAGCATCCCAACCATTTTTCCTCTCATGCATTGCTGTGATTTTTTTTATAAAAAACTCACAGCATCTTCTTTACTGCCATCACTGTACAAAGTTCAAAGAGCAAGGCTGCAGAGAACTACTCTGTGGTTGTCCTTCAATTATGTCCCTTCCTTAGATGTCTGAGCTTGCTGGAAGTATTGCAAGACTTTCTTGGATGGGGTAGCCTTTAGTAACCAGATTTATGCACAAGTAGGTGTGCTGAATGATATTTTTTAACACGCATACACAGCCCTTGCTAAAAATGAATATACAATTTTTTTCTTTTATGAAACTTGAGAGGAAGAGGGGTAGAAATGTAAATAAACCATTTACCCCAAGGCACCTTTGGGTTCAGTATGCTAATGATTAAACCTAGCTACGACATCAGGTGTTCAATTTTATTTTTAAAAGAAGGATGAACTCATAGGATTTTGAAATATTTTCCAGATCTGCATAGGGCTAGCTCCTAAAACTCAGAATCCCCTCCCATTTCTGAAGACGGTCAATATTGTGTGTTTACAGAGGAGTGTGCACATAACAGTGTGTGTGCGTTATAAGCAAACCACAATGACACGTTTCCTTCCTTCCTTCTCCTACTTTAAGATTAGCGGATCAAAAAGTGTAAAAGGCATTGTGTGTAGAAGGTATTTGGGGTATCGCAAATGGCACCAGCACAGGCCTTCCCTGTTGCTGACATGGCCACCTCCTCATTGATTTAAATTAGTTAGGATTAATTTCAGTCCTGAACTTCCACTGCTTTGCCACTATTGTCATTCATGAGAAAGGCTTTGGGAGTAAACCCTGACAAAAAATCCATCCCCACTGCCTTGTGGGACATCTCTGGGAGAAGGGAAGTAAACCCTGCACAAATCCAGAGGGATGGGTTGTTATTCAGTTAATTGTCTCCCAGTATGATAATTTTAATGCATTTTCCCCCCTGCTCTTTTATTGTTTTTTGCCGGTTTTTATTATGCATGTCTAGTTTTAACTAAATCACCATGGAAATATTCACTGAAGGGCAGTATACTAATTTATTACACAAATTCATTAACTAAATAGTGCATTCTCCATAGCAGTAAACCTTAATGTTAGAAAAGTGTCTCTGAAGATATAAAAAACATACAGCCTGATTAAAGATTTTGGAACAAGACAAACCATGCCTCAGGTGACTCTGTCAACGCCGTTGACTTGTTCCTTTCTGTCTGTCCAATGCTATGTGTTTGCTTAATTCATTGTGTTTGCTTTGCTAAGGGGATTAGTTGTGTCAAATTTCACTGCTCGGGTAACCTATGCTGAAGTCCCAAAAACAACTCATTAAAGCTTGTGCCTCTATATTTTTGGTGACACAAACTAGATTACTTCTTTCAAAGTTGCATAACTTGCATGTATGTTACGGTTGTTCAGGAGGATCAGAAGGGAATGTTGGAAAAATATCTTCATTAGAATTTACTTCTTAGTTAATTAATTTACCTGATCCCCTGAAAAGGTGTTAGTAGGTTCAGTAGACTTTAGAGTTCCTCTGATTTAGTTGACAACATATTGGACTTCCTATTCTACCACCTAAAGATTTCTGAGTAAATTGTACTCCTTGACCAAAAAGAAAGACACTTACTATTTTTATCCCTGGATTCCCGCCATATTGGAACCAACATGTTCAGAATAGAATTTTTTAAAAAATAACCTTTTGCATTTGAACCTTTGTCAAAACAATTGTTCAAAGTTTAGTTGTTCTTGTATGCCTTTCAGTATGTTGCTGTTCTGTGGCTAAACTGTGGTTAACACAGGGCACCTTGAACGTTACTGTTTCTTGAGTATGTAGATGTATTCCTCTACATCTTTGAAGAAATGGGTCCAAAGAGGACTAAAATAGAAGGGAGAGATATTTGAAAGGAAATGTTATATGAGTAGCTCAAAGCAGAAGGTAGTCAGATAGTATTGCACTGATGGATCACTAGCCAATTTCCAGTGGACCTCTGTACACTTGCTGGTTGCTGAGATTTGTAAAAAAAGAATCTTGACTTTCATGTAAACTTTCACTTGAAATAGCAACACACTTCTTATACTTTTACACAAGAGTACAGATTCAAGATCACTTAACCTGGATTAATTATGGCTTCACTGTTAAGAGATCCCGCATAATCTTCCTTCCTTTGTAAATTTAAGGGCTGCATGTGAATGGCAGGATTTGTGTAGACCTTTTCATTTGATCAGTGTTCTAGATGGAATTGCAGCATGAAGAAGTAGCTCCTATGCAGGCTATTTGACTGTGTGACGGAAGTTTATGTCATCTGTGTTTTTGCTAATCTCATGGATTCCCCCCCCTTGTGGTATGTAATAAGGGTGTACATCATGTTTCCAGGCATGCAACAGATTAGTCACACAGCCATCTTATATTTTGTGGGGAGGGGAGAAGACATTCTAACTCATAAGAATTTAAGTGTAAGATTAGGGGATCATTCTGTGAACCTGTCTCTCTCTTTCCCCAGTACACAAGATTTTCTGAAACCAAAATATTTCCCTCCTTTTGCAGTGGTAGCCGCTCTTCTAAAACTTTTAAACCAAAGAAGAATATTCCAGAAGGCTCTCACCAATATGAGCTGCTGAAACATGCAGAGGCCACTCTTGGAAGTGGTAACCTACGGATGGCTGTTATGCTGCCTGAGGGTGAAGATCTAAATGAATGGGTTGCAGTGAACAGTAAGTAACATGACCTCCCCCCCCCCCCCCCGTATGCCCTCTGAGCATTAATATTGACTGATAAAGCTGGGGGGGTAGGGGAGGCATGAGAGATTTGACATTCATTCCCCTGGGATGGTAATGGTTAAATTTATTTCTGCAAACTTACCTCTGGAAAACACTCTTTTTAGAAATGGTTGAATGTGCCATGATGTAACTGCAGCCAGTATGATGTAGTAGCTTGAATGTTTGAATAGAGCCTGGGAGGTCAAGGTTCAAATCTCCACTGGGCTCCCTGGCTGACCTTGGGCCAGTTAGTGTCTCTCAGCCTAATCTCAGCCTCACAGGGTTGTTGAGGGGATTAAAGGGCAAGCAGGAGAACTATGTATGCCCCCTTGAGCTCCTTGGAGGACAAAAAAGGTGGGATATAAATTAATAAATTCTATAGGACAGGTGGTAAGCAAATCAAAACTAGAGTTGGTAGGTTAGAAGAAATTGTGTGCATGGGATTCTACATGAATGTGTACTGTCCACTATTGACTGTTTACAGAGGTATACCAAAGTAGGAGAAAGCAATAGAGAACTAAACCAACTCACCTTAGCTCTCATGCATGCTTGGAGGACTTGGGACAGAGGCAAGGTCTTACTTTTCGGGTTCCCAGAAAATAAGACAGAAAGGAAAACTTCAAGCAGCAAAAGAGAGACCCCTGTTGTTTCCTTCATTCGTTGACAGCACAAATCTGGCGAGGTGATCTATATGCTCCCAAGTGTACAGCTTACCAGAAGGTCAGAAGCACTCACTGAGGTGGCAAGTAGGTTTGTAGATGCACAGTTTGTGACTCACCAATTTGAATGCAACTCACCAGGGACTGGATAAACTTTCTGGGTTTTCCCCTTGTCTGGAACTGCACAAAGGGGAAGCAATTGGAGGCCCTAGCAAGCTGCAGCAAATGGCTAATTGTCTCTGTCCAGCTTGATGGATCACAAATTCTCTAGGTCTGATACGGTACCAGCTGTGGTCTGTCTGTTCTTTGAGCAGAAGAACTGGATTTTACAGTGTTGTTTATGACATGTGGCTGCAGAAGTGTCTTGGGCTCGAAGACTTGCCGTGTTCCCTGGGGATTTTCCATACTGGTTTCTTTAAATTTCAGCTGTTCTTCTTGAGAGAAATGTCACCACTGTTTTTAGCAAACATTGAAAGCTGATAAAAGCCTAGTAAGTTCGACTCCCCCAGATTCCATCTACAGCTGTTTTGCTTTACAGACATGTCCTCCCACAGCTGAATTAAGACATCAGTTGTTAAAATATGATGATTATTTATTGAATTTATATACCGCCCTATACCTGGAGGTCTCAGGGTAGTTTACAGAATAAAATCAAAATATAAAACAACAAAATACATAATGAAAATAAAAACAACAACCCAGTTACCTCCCCCCCCAAAAAAAACCACCCACATTTTAAAAGGGCATAGGGTGTCAATAATAATAATAATAATAATTTATTATTTATACCCCGCCCATCTGGCTGAGTTTCCCCAGCCACTCTGGGCGGCTCCCAATCAGTGTTAAAAACAGTACAGCATTACATATTAAAAATTTCCCTGAACAGGGCTTCCTTAAGATGTCTTCTGAATGTCAGGTAATTCTTTATCTCTTTGACATCTGATGGGAGGGCGTTCCACAGGGCGGGCGCCACTACCGAGAAGGCCCTCTGTCTGGTTCCCTGTAGCCTCACTTCTCGCAATGAGGGAACCGCCAGAAGGCCCTCGGCGCTGGATCTCAGTGTCCGGGCTGAACAATGGGGGTGGAGACGCTCCTTCAGGTATACAGGACCGAGGCCGTTTAGGGCTTTAAAGGTCAGCACCAACACTTTGAATCGTGCTCGGAAACGTACTGGGAGCCAGTGCAGATCTCTCAGAACCGGTGTTATGTGGTCCCGGCGGCCACTCCCAGTCACCAGTCTAGCTGCCGCATTCTGGATTAATTGCAGTTTCCGGGTCACCTTCAAAGGTAGCCCCACGTAGAGCACGTTGCAGTAGTCCAAGCGTGAGATAACCAGAGCATGCACCACTCTGGCGAGACAGTCCGCGGGGAGGTAGGGTCTTAGCCTGCGTACCAGGTGGAGCTGGTAGACAGCTGCCCTGGACACAGAGTTAACCTGCGCCTCCATGGACAGCTGTGAGTCCAAAATGACTCCCAGGCTGTGCACCTGGTCCTTCAGGGGCACAGTTACCCCATTCAGGACCCATTCAGAATCAAAGCAACCAAAGGCCTGGTTAAAAAGGAACATTTTTGGCTGGCGCCTAAACGTATACATTAGAATGAAGGCGCCAGGCAAACATCCCTGGGGAGAGCATTCTACAGACAGTCTTTTGTTTTTATGGAAAATATTGTGTCAAAAAATCTAGATGGAAAACTTTGAATGAATAACTGCATCTTGGGATAAAGGATTGAGCTATGGTTTGGGAAGACCCTGGTTTGAATCTTGCCTCTGCCATAAACTCAGTAGGTGGTCTTAGGCAAGCTCTGCTCTCATGTTCTGCTCTCAACCTCAACTGCCTGCCCCTCTAGCTGCAGTTTGGAGGTAATAATACCAACCTTTCTTAAAGTGTCCTTTATAAGGACTGCAAGATTATGGTCCTGTAATGGGAATTGGGGTTGCTTGTGCGTAAATTCCAAACTGCTCCGAGCTGGCTATGTAGCTGGACCTTTTCCCGGTTTGACAGCCCTAAAAACGCGACTGTCTCAATCACTGGCAGAATCCGTCAATGGGCGTTTCCTAAACTTCCTCCAACATAAGAATTCCTTAACAGATAATCTCCTCCTCGCTTCTCTGCGCGGAAGCCTTCTGCGCAGAGTGGGTGTGCCAAGGGGTGGTCCTGCACTTTCCTCACTGAGTTCACTGGAAGAGTCTTGGAGCCTCCCCTCCAAAGTACTCTCAGCCCCTCCTTTCTTCCTGGTGTCACCTCGGTTTCCTTCCCCAGCGGAAGCTCTCTCTCCTTGCTGGTTCCCTCTCCGGCATCATTAGGGCGCCTTGCCTCTCCACTCGGCTCTGATGTCAGTTCCCTGACAGGTCCAGTTAACACATAACACAGAATAAAATTGCCAGTATCATAATGCCCTTATACGAGCGCAGCTGTGTGAAAATAAAGAAAAAATTCAGAACATAGGAACTTTTAATTCCTGTGTTCCTTGACTGGAATTGAAGGGCATGGAAGGATCTGTCAGTCTTGCTGAATGGAGGAGGCCATGATCTCAATAGCAGTTTAATGACAGTGACATTGAAATTGTCATAATTTGACTTCCCAGACATCACGCAATTAGATTGTGGAAGGCCACAAATCCTTTTGTGCTGCTGCTCTGTCTGCATTCAAACTAAAACAAGACAAATTGCACAGCTGTTCCTGTTTACATAGGGACGCAGGTGGCGCTGTGGGTTAAAGCCTCAGCGCCTAGGACTTGCCGATCGAAAGGTCGGCGGTTCGAATCCCTGCGGCGGGGTGCGCTCCCGCTGCTCGGTCCCAGCGCCTGCCAACCTAGCAGTTCGAAAGCACCTCCGGGTGCAAGTAGATAAATAGGGACTGCTTACCAGCGGGAAGGTAAACGGCGTTTCCGTGTGCGGCTCTGGCTCGCCAGAGCAGCGATGTCACGCTGGCCACGTGACCCGGAAGTGTCTCCGGACAGCGCTGGCCCCTGGCCTCTTGAGTGAGATGGGCGCACAACCCCAGAGTCTGTCAAGACTGGCCCGTACAGGCAGGGGTACCTTTACCTTTTACCTTTCCTGTTTACAAGGCCAATCTTTAAATACAAGTCTGTAAATGGCATCTTGAAAGAAGGGTGCTCAGCATTTTTCAGGATTTGGAGTAGGGCAATCTAGTAATAGATTTGGTATTAAATGGGGCAGGGGAGTGCAACCCTGTTGCTTTTTGATAGCTTAATGGCTTTTGACGCCATGGTTTCCAAGTGGGCCAACTCTCTGGGTTGGCAGTAGGAGGTCCTGTGCTTTGGTGGTTCCAGTCTTATTTATAAGGCTAGATTCAGAATAGTATTGGGTGACTGTACCTCAGCCCCTTAGCAGTTATGCTTTGGGGTACCAGAGGGTTCAATCTTGTCCCCAGTGTTGTTTAACATCTATGTGAAGCCATTGGCAGTGGCCATGCTGCTCTACTTCTCTTTGACATCTGAGTCAAGTGTGGACGTGCAGGTCCTGGATCAGTGCATGGATCTGGTGGGATGGGTGAGGGTCTACAAGTTGTAACTGAATCCTGACAGGTTCAAGTGACCATGGTAGCTAGGATCACCTTTTACCAGCTTCAGCTAGTGTGTCAGCTGCACACATTTCAGGACAGGATAGCATGGTGCAAGCACGCCATGTTTCGATAGCCTCAATATTTCGCTACCATAGTGTGGTGTATGAAGAACTGCCCTTAAGGTTGGCTTGGAAGCTGCAGAAAAGGGAGACTAACCATGAGTACAATATATAACATCACTTTTGAAAGAACTGCACCAGCTGCCAGTTTGCTGCCAAGCCAAGTTTAGGGCCTTTAAAAAATTAGGACCTGGGTACAGGAAGAAATGCATTCTCCCACATAAAACTGCCCATAGGCTGAGATATTTGGATGAAGTCTGCATGGTCAACTTAGTGACAATGGACTGTTTCTGTCATGGCACACAGTTTATGGAATCGTCCCCCCCTTTATTAAGTTTTTGCACAACTTCATTAAGTTTCTGGTGCATCCAGGCATTTGCTGGTTCTCAGTGCCACCCTTTTAGTATAATTTGGCTGGTTTTGTTGTGATTTTTGTATTCTGCTGTATTTTAATATAATGTTTTATGCCAACCTGGCAGTTCGAAAGCGTAACAGTGTGAATAGATAAATAGGTACTGCTGCGGAGGGAAGGTAAACTGCGTTTCCATGTGCTCTGGCACTCATGGTGTTTTGTGTGCCAGAAGTGGTTTAGTCATGTTGGCCACATGACTCTCAAGAGCTGTCTGCAGACGAACGCTGTCTCCCTCAGCCTGAAAGCGAGATGAATGCCACACCCCATAGTTGAATTTGAATGGACTTCACCCTCCAGGGGTCCTTTACCTTTTATGAGAAACATGTTTGTATTGTTGTGAGTCTCCCTGGTATTACTGATGAAGATATAGAAATGTTATAAATAAATGATAAAGCAGTCAACAGAAGGAACTTTGCCTTCTTAGCATTGCTTTGGTAGACATGCTGCTCAATAACACCAGGGGATAAACTCCAGACAGAGATCCTGATACCATAGACAAGGAACGACCAAGCAAGGGATGTAAAGGTAGCAAAGCACGTTAAGAGATGAGGTAGACACTGAGCCACTGACGGATGTGTGCTTAGCAGTTGTAGATGGTCTGACTCAATAAGGATCCTATTTCACTGGAAGGAATGGAAAGCCAGGGAATTGCATATTTGTACTTTCACCACTTTTAACAAACATAGATTATATAGTTTCAAAACCATTTTAGTACACTAATCTTGTTATGTGAGTCTTTCTGGAGGTCTTAGTCTGTTTTCTGACCGGCATTTCCTTTGTTTAGTAACATATTAAACACAGCAGAGTACTTTTGCTGAGAAGCTGTGTGGATGGTCTAGCTTGCAATTGAAAGCACACACTTTTTATCTGCCAAATTGAAATCGTTCCTATTTTTTATATCTACAGCTGTGGACTTCTTCAACCAGATCAACATGCTTTATGGGACAATTACAGACTTCTGCACAGAAGAGAGCTGCCCAGTGATGTCTGCAGGTCCAAAGTAAGTATGCTAGTTATGCGACTTTGAAACTATGAGACATAAAATACTTGCTGTTTTTCATTTTTAATTGGGTTTTAAACAATGATAATTGCTACTCTTAGTAAGTTAAAAACCTGAAATTTTATTTACTAAAGTTCTGTGTTTCATATTTTTGCTTTTAGCCCGATCAAATTCTTTACAGATTTGTTTGGTGGTAGTGGTGGTGGGGGGGGTCAATGAAAGTGTAAGTGGGAGCAGAACAGGAGGAATTTAATAGTCCTGAAGGCTATGATCTGACCTTAAACTGCTGAATTGCAAATACTGCCTGCATGCTTTTCATCTCTACAACCCTGAGAACTGGAAACCCTTTTTTATTTTAAAAATGATAGTGATTAACTCCGATTTCCAGCTACCTAAGGTAGCCCACTAGATAATCCCTTTTCCACAACTACAACTGTTTCAACACCACACTTGCCTGAAGCATGGTAACTGGGATTAAGCAATACCATCTAGTGGGTTGGGTTGGCTCAGGGTCCTCTATTTGCTGTCTCCTACGCTAAGCAGTGTTGTTAAGACAGGAGAGGACCATTAAATATATGTCTGTATAGGCCCCCCCTTTGTTTCCCCTTTACATACATATATACATACATATTTAGTTGCCTTGTCCTTTTAGTTCTACTGATGCATCTGGAAATAGCATGATCTGCCTCTGTTTCTCTGTGTCTTAATATATCTTGACGACTGGTTGAATCAGAGTTGTTTGGATGCAGGGTTTTATTTTCAGTACAGAAACCTTGATTAAAGGACTTTTCTGATCACTTCCAAATTTATTAGCTGGCAAAAGCTGAACATGGTTAAAAATGAAGGCGGATATGTAAATCTTTTACTCACAGACATGTTATTACACTGGCACCGTTTGCAATAAGAGGCAATGGTTGCCTCTTATTCACTACAATTAAGCAGCTGTTTTTCTTGGGTTAGCTATTCAGATGCCATGTGCAAGCATAACATTTCGCTATCAGTTGCTTTCCTTAATTATTGTGTCTGAAAGCCACTGTTTAGAGAAAAGAATGGCCACAAGCCAGGATATGTAACTGGTTTGAAGTGGGTGTGCAGACCTTGGTTAATACTGTAATCTTATGCACACATAACTTGGAAGTAAACTGCACTTGAACTTACAAGGTGCAAAACAGGCTTTACTGGTCTCTTTACGTACAATTTGGTTGTCTAACAGTTGCAGGTTTGACAACCTTGATGTTCGCTATGGGATTTGATGGCTCCTCCTAACCATTTCAACTCCCCTGACAACTGTTGTCTGTCTCCAGCCCAAAATGTTCCACATGTTCAGAAGCCAGTTTCCGGCATTCATTCAGATCTTCCTATTTTGTTCAGCTAATAGATTTCTGAAAACTTTAAATGGGTGAATATAGGTGCGAGGTGGCCAAAGTGGCCCTCCATGCTGAATATCGATGTAATACAGAAGAAAGTGGCTTTAGCATTTATTATTTTACTCGGTGCTTGTGGAATACATAACTGTTTTAAGCACATTTTTTCAAATTTTGCTTGCATATTGTTACTGCATTGGCTCAAAAGAAGCCAATTCATAGTTTCCTACCGTAAGATCTAAGTTCTGAGAACATTGCTTAATTACAATGTTCTGGTTCATAGATACATTGAAGCTCTCTCCATGGGTGTCTTGTGTTTGATTTGTTACACTGTTGCTTGCATCCTGGAATTGTGTGCTGAGCTGAAATACTGTACAGTAGTTTCACTCCAAACAAGAGAAAGAGAAAATTTGAGGGAGCTGTGCATAATATTAAGATTATCAAAAAGAAGGCTGTTTAAGGAGGCTGTGGAAGGGATCAGAGACCAGGTTCTGGAATAATTAAGGTTCATGGCTGAATGTTTTCTGTTTTACTATTCCACTTAATGTGTCATTTTGCATCAGTTCAGCTATATGCAATACTGTACCATAATTTTAAATCCAATGCTATTAAAGTATAAAACTAGACTGTCAGCTTTAGATTAAAAAGGAGTAGAACATGAATGAGTGTGTTTAATGCACGTGTTACTTAGCTTCAAAAGTTCTGGAATTAAAAAGCATTTCATGAGCTAAGGGCATGGCTGTATCGGGGAAGAACCTGCCTCTGGCTTGACATACTATGAGGTTTGGGGCATTGGAACATGGTTAGCACGATAATTCTCCTTGAACCACAGGGCCTGCTGGTTGTAGGGATAGCTTTGCAAAATGCCAATTATGTCACGTCTTATATAGTGATACCATAATTACTCTAATTCTCATGTGTGTATATTTGGATGCCAGCCAACTGGTTCTCAGTGCCCGGGGAGAATTTGTTCCTGTGCTAATCACTTTTGAAACTGAGGAGACTTGTGTATGGTGAAGGGGTTAAAAGAGAGAAAAATTCTCTTGAGCATCTCCAGGCCCTTGGGCACACCTGAAGCAGGCCTTTATATCCCAATGTTACAAAAACAATAATTCGTTTGTTTAGTGTGTACAGTCCTAGATTTATTTAAAGGGATGTCTTTTAACCCTGTTTCATTCCAGATATGAGTACCACTGGGCAGATGGGACAAACATAAAGAAGCCAATCAAGTGTTCAGCACCAAAGTACATTGATTACCTTATGACATGGGTTCAGGACCAGCTGGATGATGAGACACTCTTCCCATCCAAAATAGGTAATTTTAAAATTAGTATATTGCTGCTATATAAAAGCTGGATGGTTTAATTTGCAAACTGTGAACATCTATGCTGCTTCAAAAGGAATAGGAGAAAACAAAAGCTTTTAACCTGAGGGAAACTAACATAAGATTTTGAAAATATATGTAACCATCTTAAGCAGCAGTTGTTCAATATTAATTAATTTTTTACAAGATTTAATTTTAAGACTCCACGGCTGGACCTAACAGTCAGGGGTACCTTTACCTTTATGTAGACCAGAACATACCTAATTTCTAGCAGTCCTTAATTAAAAAGAAGAGTGATCTTTGAAAATAAGCAATTAAATGTTTCTCTGCTTATGGATGCTTCTCTTAGGGTGATTTCTGTGCTAGTGTAGTATTGCATTTTTGTTCACTTCTGCACAATTCATTTGTTGGTTTATAAAAATTACAGTTTTAAACTTAAAATTTTAAATCAGTGCAAGATACAGTTACCACATGTCTTTAAAAAACATGCTTGCTGAATAGTTCTGGTTGTGTTTTTGATTACGGCTGGAAAAACGCTTGCATAGATGGTACTTTTCCGATATTTGTGGTTCTCAGTCCAGATACATGGGCTGTTTAAACCTTTGCTGCTCCCTGCCCATTCATGGGATGACAAGAACTCTGTTTTCCTTGTGAGTGGCTTCTTATGCTTGGTGCATGGGTCATGCATTGTGCTACAGCTTATGCACTGAAGCAAGAAGCCACTATCTAGATGAGTCTTGAGCATGATAGCAGCTGGGGGTTGTATCTAATGAACCCGTCTCATCAGCACAAAGGCTGCTTCGGCTTGTGCAACAGAACTTCCCCTTCCTCTTCTCTCTCCCCCCCCCACCCCCAACCTGCTCTGGATGCTTAGGGGAAACCCCAGAACAGATCTGGGGGCGAAGAGAAGGGAAGTTCTGTTTTGCAAGTGGACATAGTTGTGTGAACAGGATGGTTTTGTTGGATACAACCCTGCGTTCTTTGTAGGGCTTGAATGTAAACACTTGGACGTTTGCTTTGTTGATTTCTAGGTGTTCCTTTCCCAAAGAACTTCATGTCGGTAGCTAAAACGATCCTAAAGCGTCTCTTCAGAGTTTATGCTCACATCTACCACCAGCACTTTGATCCAGTCATTCAGCTGCAAGAAGAGGCACATCTCAACACATCCTTCAAGCACTTTATCTTTTTTGTTCAGGTAACTAGCCATGGGGTATTATGACTTAATATATCTCTGCAAGATGGAGCATGGGCTCACATTCTCTTTTGAGTTTTCTGTTGCTTATTGCGGCAACTAGGGATCCTTATATTCTTCAGCACATTTGAAGTTTCTCTTTAACATGTTTCTAATGTTGTCTGCTGTGCCCTATTCCCAATTAAGTTCTATGTCATGCCGTTAAGTATTATTGGGAGAAAAGGTTTGGAGCTATTTATTTATTTGAATAAATATACTTATATACTCTTATCTTAATCAACCAGAAAATCAAAGGAGGTTCTATAAAATGTAAAGCATTAATTTAAAAATACCAGCAGAATTAAACATTTAAAAACAAGCTGACATAATTTTTTTTAAAAAAGGTAACTAAAATTAGTACTTTTAAAACAAATATACCTAGTAAAATTACATGTTTGGGTAGGCTTACCTAACGAGAAAGGTTTTAGCAGGTTCCAAAAACTGTACAGTAAAGCCACCTGCCAAATATTTTCTTTTGTGATTGCCTTAATGTGACATGAATGGTGAATATGCAAAACCAGAAACCTCTGTGCACTTTAACTGGATATTTAAAAATATGCATAAGTGATTATCTGATTACTGTAAAAGCAGTTCCTTTAGGATTATATATCCCATTTGGAAATGCTGAAATCCTTCTGTGTGGAATGGAAATTAGTCCTATCACAGATTGCATGGCAGACTTCTATTGTTAGAGGTGTTTGGTAGCATTAAATAAAAAATATTAAAAATTAATTATATTGCTGGATTTCTGCATGTGCCATGTGCAGAATTAAAAATATTGCTGGATTTCTTCATGTGCCATGTGCAGTCCCACATATAGATTCTGCGCCTAAGTAGTGCAGGTTCATGAATATTCTAGAGTTCTAACTGGGACACTGGTGATCCTCTCACATATCAACAAGAGGCAAGTGAATATGCCTAGAGAAGTGAAATGAGAACCTCACTTGGTTCTCTTCTGATCTTTGCAATAACAGCAGCTAGGGCAATGCTCTCTGTGGAATCTCCCCACAATGAACTTTAATATCTGTCTTTCTCGGATGGGGATCTTTCTTTTAGTCTTAGTTTCGGTGTGCCTTGCCCTCATCTTTGTTCTTCCTAAAAACTGTGTTGACTGCTTTTACTTCCAGCGTAAGGTAATTGTGTTTTCAGTTACAAAGGGTGAAACCATGCTGTTGATAACTAATGGATATCCTGCTAAATGTTGAACTGAATTGTTGCTCTTTTTCTACCTCCCACAGGAATTTAACCTTATAGACAGAAGAGAACTTGCTCCACTTCAAGAATTGATTGAAAAACTCACTTCAAAGGACAGATAAGCAGAAGTGAATTTGTGCAAATCACTTGTTTGGTTTAAGCAGGCATGTGGTGTTTTAGGGATTTGAGCTGCAATCCTCTGCACACTGATTTAAGATCCATGGAACTTACTCCTGAGCAAGCGTGTGAAGAGGCTTGCAGCCTTTTAAATTTTTGTTTATGTTTTTAGAAAGAAAAGGAAACCTGTCCTTGTTTTTTATTTGGGCAACCTAGATCCATTCTCTGTGCTTTTATTAGAGGAACTCGTTTGTCTTTAGTGAGACACACACAGTAAATGGCTTTCTGTTATTGTTTGTTGTGTAATCTTCTTTTAGCAGATGTCGAGTGTTTATAAAGGAGAGAAAAAAATACATGCTTGTTGGGAAATGTGACACTGCTGGTTGTATGGGTTCTGCGTTGCCAGTTGCAGCCCATTCTCAGAAAGTCCTTTAAGAGACTTAACATTCTCTAAGTGCCTTGGCAGACTCTCTTCTGAGGTACAAAGCACATACAAAGAACATTGCTGGAACCAGAAAACACAAATTGCTACCCAGGACTTACACTTCTTGTTAGATATAAATAAATATGTGTAAACCTTTTTTAAAAAAGCCATAACTTCTATAAGTGATCTCCAGCTTTTAATGCAAAACAATGCCTTTAGAGATGAATGTGGGCTACAGGAAGTGGGGAGAGAGGGGGGCTCATTTTTTTCTTTCTTTTTTTATGTCCTCAGAAACTCACCCAACGTCTTGCATCTGTGGAGGACTAAGGACAGCATGGGGGTTGACCACTTTCTTCCTTGTTGCTTGCATTTGTTCTTCAAACATTCAGCTTTCCTTTAGATTAGCCAGCCTGATTTTGATGATCACGGGAGGTCAAACTGTACTGTAAGCTTTCTTACCCGTATAAATCAGTAGCCTTGCCAGAGCATCAAGAGGAAACAAGGGGAAGTTGTTTACGGAGAACAACGGTGGTGTTAACAAGGATTTTAAAAATACTTTTAAATCCACCATAGTCATTTTATTGTGAGTGGCAGAAATCTCACTTGACGTACAAGTGTGGGCTCCTTAGTTGCAAACTGCCTCAATCCATTTATCGTATGGAACACTTGCCATTCCATTCATCCTGAGCGCACAGTCCCACTGCAGTCCTAACTGTACACCCAAACGCAGCAGTTTTCTTATACGGCACACATTACCACTTTTTCATGTTTTTAGATGTCTCTGTTTACTTTTACTCACACATATTTTGTATTTTTGTCACTCTTTCTTTGTTTCTTCCCCTCCTTTCAAATGAGATGACCCAGTACCTTATAACCAAGCACCCAGATAACCATCACCTGTTGGTTTGTGGATGTTTTTGATAGCATGTTGGGAAACCCAAGACTTTTCATTCCTAGAAGTTCAGAACATGAGCTGTCTCTAATTCCCACATGTTCATAAAATTGTCAGGTTTAATTCAGAGTTCTATATACAATCAGATCTTTCTTGCACATTTGCAGCTTGCCACTCTCTGATTATATAGTGTTAAATCTAAAATGTTGGGGGTTTTTTGCTGATGCATCATACTCTTCAGATGTTCTTAAACCAATTTGCACAGAATGATTTAAAACGGAGTTCTGTGTAGTATAGAGATAGCCTTCCTTGGGTGAACATGATCTGAATCTGCAAATTCACAAAGTGGTGTCTTATTGAGTATGCATTTCAGACATAAGCTGTGTGCCCATGCATGTCCCTTTTAAAATCTTGTGTGCACAACACCTTCCCATAGCATGTTTTTTGCAGTGTATGTAAGTTACATATGCACAATGTGTGTTTGAAACACTGCATTATCAAGTATTCAACACGCTCTTGAGCTTAAGACGTGGTCTTGAATTTTTTGTAACTCAGTCATAAAAGGAAAAACAAGAAATGCCGTGAACTCATCTAGGCTTACTTCACCTTGATAATTAGGTAGCCCTTGCTCATTGTACCTAATGTACATATTGCATGGAGCACCATAATTCTGCATGTAGATTTAGCAAAATAAATGATCAGCAGTTTGGGTACTACTTAATATGCACACACGGTATTACATATGCTAATCTTTTATGGTATTACATATGCTAATCTATGTCCAGGCTTGATTTTATAGAAGTCAGGCTTACCATTCTGAGATCAAATATTTAAATAGATGTTTGAGAACCTTTAAAAAAATTGGAATTTACAGACAGCAGTTTATAAGGAAGGAAGTTACTATTTAAATGTTTCCCACTGATGAGCAATTTCAATCCCTTGAAATATTAATTTTACACACACACACACACACACAATTTTTTAGGGACTGTTGTGAACATTCTATAAGGTAAGTCTGTTCTATAAAGGTACAATGAGAGTGTATTAAGTTTCAAATGCTCCTTGTAGGGGGGGATAATTTGGTTTGCTTTCGTTTGCTGACTTCTTGGTTGGATAATAAAAGGCTGGAGATCACTGAGAGTACATTTAGTTAAACTCTGTTGATTTCATTAAACTTGAAAATGAAAACACGGAAGATATCTCTTTGTATTGAACACAGAGTATATCTTTGTATTGCATTGGAAACTTTTATATTTTTCGGTGATGGCCTTCAGACACAATATATACTATTTTACCAATGCATTCAAACGTAAATCCAGGTCTCCTTGATTTTTTTCATCTGACCAAGGATTTTGAAAACTGAACACCTTAGTATTTTAAAATCCACAAAATTATAGTCTGGATCTGGGTTTCACTCTTGAAGGGATAGTCTGCTAAATGCCAGGTTGCTTTTTTATATATTAAACATTGGATATTCAGGCCTGGGAATATAGTCACAGCCAGCCATTGTATTTTAACACTCTTTTTTTACATTGTGGAGGAAGAGCGAAGGAGCTTCAAAAGTCTGAACCAGTTTTACTTTTATTTCAGCTTTCAGTGTGTTTCTTTGTTTTGGTGATGGGATTAATAACTTCAAGAGGTAACCTTCCTCAATCTGATGAGACAGAGTAAAATTGATGGTCATGGAAGTTGATGCAAGTCCATTAAAGCCGTTGTGTTGTGCTTTCTTAGGCCAGTGAACAAGGATTTACATTATTAAGACACATTTTTAAATTCTGACCATAGAAATTGTATGTCTCCTTTGCATATTCATGTCAGGGATCCATGTTCATTGTGTAAATATAAAAATGTCCCACAATATTTTAGTGGTAACTCAGCTTTAGCCAGAAAGCTTTCAAAAGGATTAATTGCTCTTCTGTAAGTTCATGTCAAGTTTTCGTTTACTGCTTACTATGCAATCTAGAACTCTGAATATTTGCAGTTACTTTTAAGATAGAAAACCAGAGACTCTTTAACCTTTTAGAACTGAAATCTCTCTCTAAAGTTCCCTTTACAGGCAAAAGCCCAATTTGCTGCTATTGACTCTTCTTACCTTTTCAGATTTTTCCTCTCTTTTCCTTGAGCTCTTGCCTTGACTTGCCATACAAAGTTTTAAGATTTTTTTTTTAATAAAAAAAAATCAGCTTGGGAATGTCTTAAACCAGCTGACATGTATTCTTTCCCCCTGGAATACTATATTATAGGTGAAATTTCTGCTTTCATATTGAATCAAAACAAAAAGGTGGACCTGCCAATTTTCAACTGCAACATTCCCATGTTACTTAATATGTTCATTTATTTCCATTGCATTTCTTTTAATAGGTAACTATTTAGGGTTTTCTAGACTGCATCGATAGAACCACTAGCCACCTTAGGAGTGAGTTACGTAAATTTAAGTAAAAGTTTAGTTGGCATCTTATTTCTGCCAGTTGTACACATAGTTTCATTTTTTTGAAATTCAGTTCCCTCCTAAAATGGCAAAGTAATTCAACTTTTGAAACTCTTCGTTTGCTTGGTTTTTCTTCTTCTCCAAGAACACTGTCCTTTCAATAGTTTTTTCATAGATAACTGTATTTTTAGGGGAAATTAATTTTTATAGCCACTAAACTGTACTCATTATTTTTGTACATGTAGAACTAGGTCATTCTGGGAACGCAAATCTTTTGAAAGGTCATTTGGTTCCATTTTTGAAGACATTTATTCACAGATGTTGTGTTTGCTAAATATTGCCATAAAAATCAATACCTTTTAACTTGTATTGTGAAAATTAAAAGGCTTGAGTAAATATTACTCATTGGTAAACCTGGTACATGCAGACAGACCTGCCTAACTCTTACTATAACTGGCAAAGCCTTAAGTACAGTGGGGGGGACAGGGGACTAGATAAAATATAGGACCACTTGCTTGTGCTCTCCTAACAGGGAACATCCAGGAGCATGGAGGTTTCCTGATGTGCACTGCAGAGCACATCTGCTATGGCCACAGATTCCTGCCTGAATCAGGCTAGGTCTGTCCAGCCAGCATAATCAAGCAGTCTAGCTTGTTGGACTGCACAACCTCAGGCTACAATCAGTGATGGTAAGAAGGGGAAGGAGTTGCATCATCATGGGGTTGGGCAGCGGAGTGAGGGATTTCCTTGCAAAGAAAAAGCAGCATTTTGGGTAGAATGCTTAAACTGCAAACCATCTCCTAAAGGTGCTTTCCACCTGTAAAGAGTTTAAGCTGTGGCAGGAGTATTCACGCATACAGCTCGCTCTCTCCCCTTGGCAGCTAGAAGCAGTACAGGAAAAGCCTTACAATTTAATTGTTCTGAGTGCACAAATTGGTTCCCCTTGTACTTGATTTTATGCTGTATCAGTCTTGCCTTCATGTGTGAGCTCACTCAGTGACCCCTTCTCTAAACCTGGTGTTGGGCCTGCTTTTTGGAAGCAAGAAGGTATCGCAGATGCAACACTATGATGTCTGCTTCCTTTAAATACTTCAAAAGCAGCTGGACAAAATAGGCTTAAAATATAGAATGCAACACAGAGACCTGTACTGTACGCAGACTGTGCCAATATTACTTCAGTTTGTAGTCATTATTGATCAATACTTGTTTTAAATGAAAACAGCTTTTTGATTTAAAAAAAAGTTGAATGTCTGAAATTCTGCAACACATGTATTGGAAAGATGTAAATAATGTATACAGATTGTTGTAAGTGATGGGATGAAAAATATATATAAATTCTAGGCTTTTTCAGTAAGGAACTGAATGCTGTTTATAAGAAGAAAAATAAATAGCTATGTTTGACCATGACTGCCTTTTCTTTCCCTCCTCATCCTAACTTGCCGTTTTTCAATGGATCTACATCCATTATGTATCTGTACATTGTACACATCTGAGCATTTTGCGTACAAGTTCCTTTATGTGATTACCTCACCTGAATTTGTGAACTATTTGTAAAGCAGGCAAATCTAAAAGCAATAAAACAAACCTGATGTCCTTCCATTTTCCTTAACTCTTATAGCCCTGAAGTTTTGGCATACAACTGAAGTTTTCAAAACGGGAGGCAAGCCTACCCAGAAATTATAGTTAGTTGTGCAAAACGGAAGTCCTTCCTCAGCTGTACTCAAACTCAGACATGGGCTGTTTCCCCATCAAAATGGTGCCGCTTCCAATACAAAGCTGTAAGGTAATATGTGGCTGTTAGGAAGGAGTGCTGGAATGCACTAGTTTAGTTTCACTTTTGGTCTAAAGATACATGAAACAAAACTGAAATTAAGCAAGTTTGGTTTGGTTTGGTGCCTCCTGAAGACGGCTTAGGAACCTGGGAAATACCAATCATACTTGAAGCAGACCCATTGAAATGGACTCATTGCTTGAGTTCATTGATTTCAGTGGGTCTGCTTTAACATTGGATATCCCCTGTGTTTTTGATTAAATGTGTAGCTTGCTGTTTATTAAGGATGCCAGTGTGGGTTGCAAGATATTAACATAAAACAACAGTCACCAAACCATTGTAACTAAATTGCCTTAAAACTATTGCTCCCATCATTTAACTGTTAAGACACCCACAAACTTCCATAAGGGTCTGAGCAGAGATGCTTTTAGTTGGCAATGAAAGGTAAATGAGATCTGTGTCAACTGCACTGTAGAGGAAGGGGCATCTGTCAGCTGCAAAATTTGTGCCCCTGGATGCAGCTGTTATAAAAAATGTGTATGGGTTCTAGAATAGTTTGAGCAACACATTTGGGCAAGAAATTCCTTTAAAGTCAGATTTGCCCTTAGAAGTGGTCTACACCCAGTAATGCGCGTGGGAATTTCTACAGAATTTTTACAATAGTTTACATCTCCTGTGTGAAGCCTTTACTGCATGCCACTACTAAATCTTGGATTTTCTGGTTGTCTTGACCATAACCTGGGCAACAGGTTTCTATGGATGTCTCATTTTGTTCCTCTAGCCTTTCTTCCAGTATTTGTTTGGCGTTTGCTGTGTTTTCTGCGCAAAATGAGCTCTGTGTGGGGATGGTGTATTCATTAGCATTTGCCCTTTCCAATTCAATGCTTAATCTCTCAGATGTTATTGCTGAACTCAAGGTTACCTGGGTCCTATTCTTCAGAATTTTTCGAAGACTAAAAAAACCAAACAAAAACCCTCCTGGAAACTTTTAAAGTTTCTATGTCCAAATGCAAACCATGTGAAAGGCACAGAAATTGTACATTTTGAATTGCGTTTTTATATTTCTAGATCACTATACATAGCATTTTCTAAGGAATAAAAGAACAGGTCCCTACCCTCACTTAGATGTCTTAGGCAGAGGTGTAGCTAGGAGTTGGCAGAACTGACCCCTGCCGGTGTTGACTATGGAGTGTATGACGCTATACATGTGGCGACATGCTGCCGCTGTTGCAGTGAGATCAAACAAGGGAAAAGCTACATGTCTTTCTCACACCATAGCACAAAAGTGGGCCTTTCTTCCTCCCTTTGAGTATCTGGGTCATGTAAAATGTAGTAATTTCGAATATGGCTATTGCAGTAAAGTGATTCGCCGCGGCGGCAGCAATTCAGCTCCTTGTCAGGGATGCAACAGATCCCCAGTACACCTCTGAAAAGAGATTAGGTGAAATTCATGTTGGAGAAGGCTATTGATGGTTGGTAGCCATGATGGCTACGATGTGCCTCCACGGCTGGAGGTAGCAATGCTTCTGAATACCAGTTTTTGGAAACCACAGGAGGGAAGGAGTATTCTTGTGCTTAGATCCTCCTTGCAGGTTTCCTAGAAACACAAATATAATGATTAAATTTGCTTCCCAGATGGATTTAAGTTGTAACTAGCAAACCTTTTCCAGGCAGTGTATTAAACTCTGGGTGTCATGTCATTACTAAGTTACAAAGGAAAGTAAAGAGATGGGAGTATGCTGTTGTCCCTTTAGCTACACATTTGTATAGAAGCGAATGTTCATCACCACAGTGGTATTATCGCAAAGTGCAATTCCACAGGATGCTGGACTAGATGGGCCATTGGCTTGCTCCGGCAGAACTCATCTGATGTTTTCATCTGATGCTATTCTGAAGCTGGATGCTCTAAAACCGAATTAAGGGAGAATTTAAACCAGGATCGAGAGCCTTCCCGATGTTACGGGGACTCCTAACTCCCACCATCCTTAATCAGTGGGCCTCAGATCCACCATCCCTGATCCACAATATGCGCAGCTTCTTCCGTAATCCCGGGTCTCAAAGCCTCCTAGGCTATATGCCTTTTCAAAGATCACAGCAGAAAAAGACCACAACACGGGGCATTTTAAACGTTATTTCTAAGAAAGCTTTAAAATCTCCTCCTGGAAGGCGGAGCGCGATCTCGCCCCAGAAGCCTGGCAAGCTGCCATGGCAACGACGTAATTGCAGAAAGGGGGTTGGACTAGATGACCCTTGGGGTACCCCTTCCATCTCCAGGATTCTACGACCCAAGCCGATCGATGCACTCATAGCTCGACAGCGCTCCCTCCGGCTGCATCCGTTGCTCGGTGTGTGATTGAGCTTGCCTTCCCATGGAACGCCGGCCCTTCTGAGGCTAGCGAGCGCGGTTGGTTTTTTGCTCTGCCGCAAGCCGCAGTCGCTCGCGCGCGCTTCGCCATACGGTTTATGACCCTCTCGGGCACCTGTAGGGACTCTTCAGGCGGCTGAGGAGGGGAGAGAACGACGACAGCTGCGGCTGCTATTATTATAATAAAGCCGTCATTGAGCTGAAAACGAGGCCGGAAGGAAGAAGCTGACTGGACGTCCGCGGGTGACGTCACTGCCCGGCATAGCCAACCCCGAGCGACGCCGCGCCAAATTCGAACGGCGGCTGGCGGGACAAACGGGATTGGCCGGCCGGCTGGCGCGCGCGGGCAGGCGGGTTTACGTAAGCTAGGCGTGCGGGAAGACCGGAGCGCTCCCGCCTAGGTTTGTCCTCTCAGTCGCACCGTCTTCCTCGGGAGCTTCGCACCGTAGCCGGTAGGCAGTTTCCATGGCAACCCCACCTAAGCGGAGCCGGGCCGAGAAAGCCATCAAGAAGATCGCCATAGAAGGCAACATAGGTGAATTGTCTCTTATTTGAGCCGTTTTATTTATTCCCCTCCCCCCCTCCCGCTTTTCAGCAGTGTTGGTTGCGGGTGGGGCTTCCAATGGCGGTTTACAGAGAGCAGAGGATAAGGCCAGAGCTTCCTTCTCAAGAAGCACGGCATAAAAGGAAAAGCGGGCTGGGAGGGAGGAGGAAAAAACGCAGGCTCAGGTGTCAGTTGCTCGACTTGGTTGCGAAAGTTATTGTAATAAAGAATTGGCTGGACTAGGCAGTAGAGGTAAAACAAAACGTGTGTGTGTGTGTATATATACATACACACACACACACACACACACACACACAGTGGTACCTCGGGTTAAGTACTTAATTAGTTCCGGAGGTCCGTACTTAACCTGAAACTGTTTTAACCTGAAGCACCACTTTAGCTAATGGGGCCGCCTGCTGCCGACGCGCTGCCGGAGCACGATTTCTGTTCTCATCCTGAAGCAAAGTTCTTAACCCGAGGTAGTATTTCTGGCTTAGCAGAGTCTGTAACCTGAAGTGTATGTAACCTGAAGTGTATGTATACCTATAGATATATACACCCACACCCACCCACACACCTGCCTTAGCTGGACAGCCCTGGTCCATAAAGTGCTGACCCGCCACAATCTCACTTGAAGCTTAGAATATCACTCCACAAGTGGACTGAGCTGCTGCACCAGGCAAAAAAAGAAAAGAAAAGAAAACCTTTTGCAAGTTGGAATGCCAAGATGCTGCAACCTTCCAACAGCTTGACCTCACCCCCAAAGGCACACTCCTCCATTGTCTCTCGAGGTGGACAGATGCCAACAATGACGTAAAAGTGGCCTCATTTTTATTGCTGGATGGAATGAGGAATGGCTGCTGCTGAGGGAGGTGTCTGTAAAATATGGGAAGTGGGAAAACCTTGGGACCAGCTGAATTACACTCTCTTCCATGGCATTGGGCTCTTGATGCGGGGCAGGAGCTGAGGAAGAATTGACCTTAAGGGTCTTATAAGCTGAAGGGGGAGATGGTTCTTGCCTTTGGGGGTATGGTATGGAATTGATTTGATTTACTGTATTATATTACCATGCTGCTTTTCATTCAGAAGAACCCCAAAGCGGCTTATGAACAATAAATAGCAATAACATGATAGAACATCGCAAATGCAGCATAAATCATATAGAACATAATAGGTCCCCAAAGCCACAGGTGCCCCCCCCCCCACTCCGTAATGGGGTTCCTGTTTCTTTATATTATATGACAGGCAGAAATGCTCAAGTTCTCCCCACTGCTGTGTTGAGCAGATGTGTGTGGCTTCTTTCCTGGCAATGCATTGGTACCCTGCTCTCTCTCCTCCCCCCCCCCCCAATTCTACTTATTTAATTTTAAGAACTTCCATGATACTTTAAGGTTTACAGTTTCTTTAGTACAGACGACACCTATATCAGACACCTCTTAGCTGACAAAGAGACCGAAATCAACAGGCCTGTGGCAAAGTTCTGTTACATTGCAACAAGAGTAAGACGAGCAATGATCAGCAACGGAATTTAAATTGTAAACATCGAAGGAACGATAATAAACAGTAGTGACATTTGAATTGAATTTTAAAACCTTAAAAGCCGATACTTGGTCATAAACATAAGCACCAATTCTGTGAACTGGCTATATTTTTACTGCTATTTGTAGTTAAATACTACTTATAATCTCATATTTTTATAAACTGTTTTCTGTCATTGACCGTATTAAAGATATTTGGATTTGGTTTACAGTTTCTTTAAGCATACAGTATCATTCAAAGTTCATGTGATGTAACAGAAGAATGCTTGAATTGGAAGATGTCTTTAAAATTCAGAAAGCTAAACAGCTTAAAAAGGTGCCTTTATCTGCACGCAACTCCTGAGGCCCAAAGCCATCACACATATCATCTCAAGATTGTTATTACCGTTTATATAGTGCAGGAGCTCTGGCAGGCTCTAGGGCAGGAGCAGTAAACCTGTAGCCCTGTAGATACTTTCTGACCACACCCATCAACATCTTTGACCATTGGCCATGCTGGCTGAGACTGATGGAAATTGTAGTCCCACTGCCACCTGGACAACCAAAGGTTAGCCACTCCTACTGTAGGGGTTTGACAAGTTGCAAAAGAGTAGGGCAATAATATTTGGTGTACAGTACATCAGTATAGATCTATGGGAGACGGGAAGTAGAGGTCCACTGTTGAGACCCTCAAGCCTATAATTTTGGGTGTGCATTCTAAATCGGCTTCTAAAATTACCAACTATCTGAACTTGAACCTAAGTTGGTAAACTTGAAAATGTTCTTTATATACTCTTCTCATTGATATTAGCTTTGTATGACCTTCCTTTATCTTGCCCCACCCTACACCAAAACAAAAGACTCCTCAGCAATTATTCTCTCATCTCTTATACAGCACACCCTGTTTGTTGAGTGAATTAGTCTTCAGGTGTGTCCTTTTAAAACTTCCAATTTTAAATGTGAAGTGGTGAGTTGGGAAGAAACTCGAAGACTTGAGGTGCTTCACAGTATTTAAATTAAAAAGAAAAACTCTGTCCATAGATGTTACAGCCTAAAAATCCAAAGCTATACATCCTGTATGTCCCTTCCTTTATTTTGGGTTCACATGCAAGAGTAAACATGACTAGGACTAGGCTACATGGTTTCAGTAATACAGACCTTGGGTTTGTCCCATTAAGCTCTTATGGCCTTACGTCTTGGTAAACATGTGTAGGCTCATTCTTCACTCCAGAAAATAAATGTTATACTCTCACTGGAATAAAACACCAAATCTGTGCCCAAATGATGAAATTTTATGATTTGTAAAGCAATGCTACAGCAAACAGTGTTTCCTGTATCTGGTACAATGTGATGAATAATGCTTATTTCATTATGCAAATATGTATAGATGCAATTTGCTCAGGTGGGAGTGAAGCACTGGAGAAAACCCTTGTGGGGCGTGCCATTATTACCCTACACTTTGCCAGATATTAAAAAATGAAAATAGTTTCCTTACTTGTTTACATTCAACAAATAAAATGTTTCAACTACATCTGTTCTGTCAAACATTTCCTCTTTTTAAATTGGTCCCAAGCACACGAATGCCAGTTTGATCAAAATAGATTTTATGTCCACAGCTGCCGGGAAGTCTACTTTTGTGAATATTCTCAAACAAGCCAGAGAAGACTGGGAAGTTGTTCCAGAACCAGTAGCAAGGTGGTGCAATGTTCAGAACTGCCCTGATGACAAAGAGGTATGAAGAAATATGATTCTGTGTTTAGGGGCGACGAACATATGGAGTTTTTTTTTTAAAAAAACACCACTAAATTTCAGTCTAGATCAGAGGGTGTATGATCTATATTTTAGACTAGTGATGCATACAAATCTTTGCACAGTTCTAGTTTGAAAAAGAAGAACTCTGCTTTCATTCGCCCATGACGACAAAAAAATATATTGCAGAAGTAGAACTGCAAAAATAAATATGGAAATGAAGGTTCTTTATCCAAGGTTGCTTTATTTTCGTAACTACACCAACTGGAATTGTTATTTTTGACTGTAGACAGAATTTCTTCACCCAAATGTTCCTACAATCACCATGTGGGTTTTATATCTTCAGCAGTTGAAAAAACAAAAGGAAATTAAGATCTATGTTAAATAAACTTCTCTGTTTTTAATGCTAGTGCAGCAGATCTGCTCTCTAGTGGTCAGAGTCATGAATGCCAATGCATAGCTGTGTTTCCAGCAAACTATAAATGAACTATTGCAAGGGTTTTTGAGGTATAAATGTATTTTTGATTGGGTTTCTTAAGATGTGGGTTGTGATAAGTATCCATTTAGTCTCCTGATCTGAAATAAATGGAGACAGACATCTCATTGCTTGGGGCCTTTAAATGTCTGTTATATGGTTCAGAATCTCTTTTTCCTGCACTGGAATTCACAGTGCATGATCAAAAAAGTAACTATTTGGAAAAGGTAATTTTAAGTATTAAGTGCATGAAATGATTTTTTTTTTGTAACTATCTTATGCATGTAATATTTGGTTTTATGAAGATTACTGTCAGGGAACTGCCATCGGAGCCCAGAGTGGAGTTAAGGCTCCCTAGCGATGCAGGAGAAGGGCCCAGTAGGGAGAGAGGGAACACTTCCTCTGAGGAAGGAAATCAGTGTGACACCAGGAAGAAAGGGGAGCAGGGAAGGACTTCGGAGAGATGGCTCCAAGACTCTTCCACAGAGACCAGCGGGGAGAGCCCAGGACCTCCGCTGGCCACACCCACTCTGCGCAGAAAACTTCCGCGCAGGGAGGCTAGGCGGAGACTTGGTGTCAAAGAGCTTTTATGCTGGAAGAAGTTCAGGAAACGCCCACTGACGGATTCTGCCAGTGACTGACACAGCCGTGGAGAAAGGGCTGTCCAGCCAGGGAAAGGATTAGCCAGACAGCGGCCACTTACGCACAAGCAACCCCAATTACCTTTACAGTTACCAAGCTTACAGTCCTCATCTTATCCAAGTTAGAGCATTTCTGTTTCTAGTGGGAAATGTCATGACGTAACAAGCTAAAATATTACCTTCATATGGGGGTAGGAAGAATACTATTTCAAATATCAAGATTGGCTTTTGTATGTTATAGGAGCATGCCGCCAACTGCTTTTGGACATCAGTAGCAGCTGTTACTGAATTGTCTCCCTCGACAGATGGTATGAGCATGGCCAGCTTGATTTTTAATGAAACTGTCTCATGGCAGGAATAAAAAGTGTCCTCAATAATAAATAATAATAAACTTTTATTTATATCCCGCCCTCCCCGCCCAAAGTCGGGCTCAGGGCAGCTAACATCAGATACATAACATTAGTATAAAATCAAACAGTAATTAAATTACCTCCTAAAAACAGGTCAAAATCAAATTAAATCAAGAGTTTGATATTCTCTTCCACTTGCTCTCATGAAAACTCTTGGAGTCCGATCCTTCTTTTTAACTCCTGAGGCAGAAAGTGCTTTCTTTGAGCCAAATCCCCAGACTTTATTTTATTTTGTTTGGTTGAAACTTTCAGTGACTTGTCAACAATTATTACCAGCTGCTTGATTTTTAGCCAGTGTATCTCACTTCTACTTCTCTTCCTACTGTTGGTGAGTTTAATTTTGGGGCAGACCCTCTTCCTTCTTCCCTGGGGCTGCTTAAAGTGTCCCCTCATGGAGGGCAATAAGTGCTGGAGCTCAAGCTCTTGAGCCAATGGCTCCTGACAGAACCAATAATGGCCTGAGAGAAGTGTTGGCGTAGCTTCTTCCCAACCTTCACTGGAGCTCTGTTTGAGAACTGAGGGAAAACAGGCCAGGGAGCTTGTGCCGTCAACTCCCAGTCAGCCTGATTTAATTCTTTTGTTGATCATTTTTAGATATTTCTTCTTAACCACTTAGACCAGGCATAGGCAACCTTCGGCCCCCCAGATATTTTGGCCTACAACTCCCATGATCCCTTGCTAACAGGACCAGTGGTCAGGGATGATGGGAATTGTAGTCCAAAACATCTGGAGGGCCGAAGGTTGCCTATGCCTGACTTAGACATATTATTCCTACCAGGCTGTATATAAATTTTGTTGAATAAATCAAAGAAAGAACAACTTTGTTCCTAGGAAAAGACTTTCTGTAGTAGTTTTTTGCACCCAATGAGTGGGGAGAGTGTGTCATGGAAATCTACTCAATAGTGATCCAGAGCAGAACTCCAGTGTACAGTTAGCAGAGTAAAAACTAAAACACGCTGTAGAATTCCCCCAAAATAGACCAGAGGCAACTGTATTTCGTCCAGCAGAGCTTTACTGCTACTGAAGGCAAATGAGCATAATGGTCACAAATCCAATACATTCAGAATTGGTACTGTCCATAAGAAATCCAGTTGCAGCCAACTTAACTTAAACTTACAACAACTTATAATAAGTCTAAACCTTAACGCTAATACTGTGTACAGAACACCACAATGGAAGAAAAATAGATAGAAAGAGGAAGTGAAACCCAGGCTCCTTCTGGCCTTATTTTATAGTCAGCTTGCCAGAAGAGATAAGAGAACCAGTTTAAGCCAGCTGTACTCAGCTTCTCTGAAGGAAGAGTCCAAACATCATGAACCTTCTTGTTTCTTTCACGCAGAGAAGCTTCCAGATCCAGAGCCCTCTTGAATTAAGTAGACTAGGAAAGATCTCTACACATCAGATCAATACTTTCTGCACTAAGAAATGCAAACTGTCAGAGTGTTCTTGCTTGGCTTCAGATAATGTTGGACTCCCAATACCCATCTGCGCCAGGTAGCTTAGCCACTGTCAGGTGGGAGGTGTAGCCTGTGGGGAAAATGCTCAGGTGCCGTGGTGGGGAGCCGGCTAGTTTGCTTGCAGACTAGGAAAATAATAGGTGAATTGGGACACACAAAAGAAGATAGAGTAGGAGCCCAAGGTTTGTTCATGTAACACCATATTCTGGTTTGGTGTTTTAGGTGATTGAATCCAAAGTTATGAAGGTTCTAGAAATCACTGGCCACAAATCTTTAGTCTATACAGTCATACCTTGTTTTGTGACCGGGATCTGTTCTGGAGCCCCGACTGCTAGCCGAAAAAGACACAGAGCAAAGTGCTGCATCTGTGCATGCGTGTGTAGCAGTTTGCGCTTCTGCGCATAGTGCAATTTAGCATTTCTCCATATGCGTGAGCAGCAAACCCAGAAGTAACCCATTCCGGTACTTCCGGGTTTGCTGCGGACGTTGGCCGAAGTGGATGCTGGACAAAGCGAACGTTCACTGAGGTATTAATGTACCTGACATTGCTGGTTTTTGTTCACAGAGGAAACTGACAGTGACATAGCTGCCTTTCTGACAAAACAAAAAAAATTCCTTCCAGTAGCACCTTAAAGACCAACTAAGTCAGTTCTTGGTATGAGCTTTCGTGTGCATGCACACTTCTTCAGATACACAAGTGTGCATGCACACGAAAGCTCATACCAAGAACTGACTTAGTTGGTCTTTAAGGTGCTACTGGAAGGATTTTTTTTTTGTTTTGACTATGGCAGACCAACACGGCTACCTATCTGTTTCTGACAAAAGTTATTCCACTAATACACCTCAGTTAGTTGGCCAACTTCAAAATGCAGCTGAGGAGGTAAAGCTGAATGAAGTTAGGACATTCTGTTAGAACTTGGTGACCTTGGAATATTTTAACAGCAGCTTTTTTATTTAAACCACAGTTAAACCACAGAGTCTAAGACTTGCTGATCAGAAGGTCGGCAGTTCGAATCCCCGTGACGGGGTGAGCTCCCGTTGTTCGGTCCCTGCTCCTGCCAACCTAGCAGTTCGAAAACACAAAGTGCAAGTAGATAAATAGGTACTGCTCCAGCGGGAAGGTAAACGGCATTTCCGTGTGCTGCTCTGGTTCACCAGAAGCGGCTTAATCATACTGGCCACATGACCCGGAAGCTGTACGCCGGCTCCCTCGGCTAATAAAGCGAGATGAGTGCCACAACCCCAGAGTTGGTCACGACTGGACCTAATGGTCAGGGGTCCCTTTGCCTTTACCTTTTAAAAAAGTCACGTTATTTGTATTTTAAACAGGAGCTTACTTCCTCTCAAAAGAGTGGTGGCAACTTGCTTGAGATGATGTATGAGAAGCCAGAGAGATGGTCCTTCACTTTCCAGACTTATGCTTGCCTGAGCAGAATCCGGGCTCAACTTAAATCTTTTGAAGGGAAACTCAAAGAAGCTGAGAACCCCGTCGTCTTCTTTGAGAGATCTGTTTACAGTGACAGGTTTGTATGTGTTTCTTGCTAATTCTTGCAGTTCCTTTCTTTTATGTGTTGCTCCTAACGGCAGTTTCAGTTTGTAAGACAAAGCTTTCCTCCTCAGGATTGTTAGAACGATGTTCTCAACGCTGGAATGGAACAGAGGAAACATGTATAGAGTCGTACCTTGGAAGTCGAACAGAATCCATTCTGGAAGTCTGTTCGGCTTCCAAAACGTTCGGAAGCCAAAGCATGGCTGCTGATTGGCTGCAGGAAGCTCCTGCAGCCAATCGGAAGCCGCAGAAGCCACGTCGGATGTTTGGCTTCCAAAAGAACATTGGAAAACCAGAACAGTCACTTCCGGGCTTGCGGCATTCGGGAGCCAAAACGTCTGAGTACCAAGGCCTTTGGGAGCCAAGCTATGACTGTATATGAAAAAGTGGCATGGAGGGAGAGAAGCAGATGTTAGCTGCTGGGTTGATCACAATCTCTGTATTGGTTTCTGCCATGCTGTTCTTTCCCTTTGCAGAAAGCAGTATATGAGGATACCTCTGGAGCACCATATACCTTAAGCTGCTCCTCTGGAACTTCCAAGCGGCTCCTGGGAGGCTGGCTTTATGTAATCAAAAAGCAACAAATGGTTGATCAGTTGGCTAAATTTTGGAGGTGTGATTGATTTTCCAGGAATTACAGTTGCAGTGTTAACAGTCCCTGAATACCTAGTTCTTGAAATTGCAGACCCCTAGAGAAAGTAGAATCATAGAATCATAGAGTTGGAAGAGACCACAAGGGCCATCGAGTCCAACCCCCTGCCAAGCAGGAAACACCATCAGAGCACTCCTGACATATGGTTGTCAAGCCTCTGCTTAAAAGACCTCCAAAGAAGGAGACTCCACCACACTCCTTGGCTAAGTACCTGTGTTCAAACTGAATAGAGGGGTTTGGGGGCTTATAAGAGAAACTGTATTATAATGCTCCTGTGTAAAATGTAATGCAAGATAAATCCGTCATTTGCCTTTAAAAACAGAAGGCCTTCCCGAAGAGATGGCCACCATCTTGGTATTGAGCAAGCTGCCCCAACATCATTGGGCATATCGTTGCCCCTCCTCCCCACAGTTTGCTCAAGGAGAATCCATACACAGGCCATTCAAGAAGTTGTCTGGGGAATGGAGTGTTTGCAAGTTGATAAACAAGGCTTAGAGAGAGCCACACTGTTTCTTCCTTTGTAGGCTCTCCTCCCATTGGGGAAATGTGTTAGCCCAAAGATGTACAGGTTGTCTAGAAAATACTCAGACTGTGGCAAGTGCCCAGAGAAAGGGCATTCTGTACTGGTGGGGCATCCGCCAAAACACATCATTGTTCACTCACCTCTGTTATTCATTGAATCCACTCTTCTACATAAATAGCATTCAATGGTTTACAGTTTCATCCCTAGTCATTAGTTACCTATCGTCACTCGCCTTCCCTTCAGCAAATATTCTTACATCATTTTTTAGAAAGGTTAGAAAATGACATTGAGCTTGATTGCCTCCTTTTGTGTAGGTACATTTTTGCGTCTAATTTATATGAGACGGACTGCATGAATGAAACCGAGTGGACTATTTACCAAGACTGGCATAACTGGATGAACCAGCAGTTTGGCTCAAGTCTTCGGCTGGATGGCATTATTTATCTCCGAGCTACCCCTGAGGTAAGAAATGAAGTTTGTGGGCCTGTGTGCCCTCACCTCTGTCAATCAACCTAATCTTATTGAAAAGGCAGTGTTTGTGTGTGAGAGAGAACACATTGGGCTGCGTCTTAACAAGTTCAGGTGCTGTCATGCACCTTTGTGACTAAGGATTACATTGTGCCTTGTGTACAGGTGGGTGTAGGATTGCAGGTTTAGGGTGAATGACAATACAAAGAGTTCTGTGGCGCCATAAAGACTCCCTGCACCACAAGTTTTCTGTGTTAGCTGGTGTGCTATTTTGTTTCGCTTTGCAAAAATGCATGCTGAAACGTAAATAAAGTAAATGAGTCTTTAAGGTGTCAGGGTGACATTTTCTGCAACTCATATGTATTTTATATACCATTTCATACATTAAAGTCTCTAAGCAGTTTATAAAAGAATCCTCAGCCTTAACATGTTTTCCCTTTAAGGTTAGTGTTATTGTGCCTTTTCCCCTTTAAGATGATTATTATTCCTGCTTCATTCCAGTTGTGACTTCTTTATTTTTAGAAATGCTTGAATAGGATTTATGTGCGTGGGAGGGATGAAGAACAAGGCATTCCTATGGAATATCTGGAAAAACTTCATTACAAACATGAAAGCTGGCTCCAGCACAGAACGTTGCGGTAAATATTAAATAGATTACAAATTCAAACCGGTTGATAAGATAGTTGCCATTGCTGAAAACTATAGATATCTTACCTAACTTTAGAAACTTCGCCATGTATATTTGAGACCCTAATTTATAAGTCTGTAAAGAATTCTCAGCCTGGGCAGCTCCCACGATTGGAAATGGAACAGCAAAAGCTTCAATCCTGTGCACACTTTCCCAGAAGTAAGATCCATTGCCAGGACTTACTTCGGAGAAACAGGCGTAGGGTTGTGCTGCAAACTTCAAGAAACAGACGTATTTTTATAATTTAACTCCCTTTGCCCTCTTCATGTCTTCAGTTTCCCAATTCAGATGTCCAGTTTTCTTTACAGAACGGATTTTGAATACCTGCAAGATGTACCTGTTCTAACACTGGACGTAAATGAAGACTTCAAAGGCAACAAAGACAGGCATGAAGATATGATTGAAAAGGTAAAAGCTGCCAGAAAGTATTTAACATTTGCCTTCTTGGAATGACCACACTTAACTATTTTTAAAAGCCCTGGTGGTTTAATATGTTGATGGTGGAGGATGAAAGTCCACACATACAAAGGGGGGCATATGTGGAGTGGTCCCCACCCATCAGAGTAAATGCAGAAGGCCTTGCAAAATTTTGCAGGAATTTTCTCGGTTCATTGGAGTCTTCATGCCCAGCCTGTAGCAAATAGTTTTCAGATATGTTTTCTGTATATTCCTCTTTTTTTTCCTCCTTTGCACTACAAGCAGTAGTTGACCTTTTAATTTTGGTTAGCTCTCTGAGACGGAGCTTTCCAAACTTTTCATGTTGGTGACACACTATTTAGACATGCATCATTTCGTGACACAGTAATTCAGTTTTACTAGCAAGCTGGAGGTTAAACTAATCCTTTTCCAGCCGCGGGAGGAGTGCAGGGAGCATTCGCGCGACACACCTACACACTGCAGCTGACACACAATTTGCAAAGCTCTGCTCTTGAGATATTGTTGCGTTTTCATAGTCATATAAGTGCACAATCTGCTTCCACGTTTCTGAAAGCCCGAAGGAAGTTCCGTTGCTTCCCTGATCACTGTTGTACAAAGTTTTTGGCCCCATTCACACATGAGCTAAACAGGCTTTGTTTAAGTCCTTTATGGTGGTTTATTTAGGAAGACTTGAATAATCCTGCTCTCATCGTCATATTGATGCAAAATAGATCGAAAGAGTGATTCCTTTCTCCCCACCCCCAACTGCTCCACACCCACATTTGCTACCCGAGGAACACTGGTCTGCAGTAAGGACTTGAACGGTTCTGCTTCCTTATAGAAAGTTGTATTTTTCCCCAAAGCGTTCTCAAGAAATAGAGACCTGATTTTGTTTTGGTGATTGAAGAAAGTTTACACTTTCTTGATTGGCCAGTCATTTTAGTGATGATTTTGTATTCTTTTTATGGAGTTCTGTGTTTTATTGTATATGTTGTTACATACACACTGCCTTGATATTTTATATGAGTAGGAAGTATATAAATATTTTAAATAACAAATAAATCCACAGCAGCTGCAAACACTGAGGCCTCTTCGTAAGTCTACGGGTGCAATCCCAAGGCCCTTCTCCCCTCTCTTGGTCACTTTTTGGAACATTACTATGAACTACATTAGTGCGGATTTTGTGCCATCTTTGGAAAAGTGATCAGAAACTTCACTAACATTACTTTGTACGCTGCCATGCAGTGCTTGTTTTTGATCTGAGATGGTTGTGGTATTTATTAATGTTGGCTTTCTTTAGTATTCCTGGCCACTGTTCACATTGTTTTCAGTCGCCTGGGAGAACTTGGTGCTTCAGTCCCTTAAGTGAGAAGCTGCTGGCAGCCCCTAAGAGATGGGTGGAGGCGAGGGTGATTATTTGAAGTAAAAACCAAACCAAACCCTGAATCCTTTTGGGAGCTTTTTAAATTCAAAAATGTGTTACTCTTGTGGCAAGTTAGTTATTCTGTAATATGAAAGAGACGTTTCCCAGAACCTAGCAACCAGTGCTTTTTTTTTTATCTTGGGTCACTAATTTTTGATAAATTCTGTGCTTTTGTCTTTGCAGGTCAAAGAATTTCTGAGCACTTTGTAGCCATTCCCGAACTTGAGCATTCCTGGCATTCATATTGCTTAGTTTGCGTTGCCAATTCTGTTTTTGCTTAAGGTGTCCGAGGGCAGAGTCCAGCTTTCGTTGCATTCTTGAACCTTTGCAGTGGACTGGGTTTTTATAGCACTTATATTGTATTTGGCTTTCTTAGGTGAAGTGTTTGGAAAGACCCATCCCTAATATTACAAATCAGAGTTCAGGGAGTCCTGCGAAATTCATTCTGCTTGCGACATAAACGAAATAGGCGGAACCATTTACTTCTCTGGAACTGAATTCGGGAAACCTGTGTGTGAACGTGGGACCTCTTTGTGCACACCCACAAGTTGATTGGGATACTCATAAAGTTCCAAGAGCAGTGGGATCATACTAAAGGAATACTGTTTCTGCTCACCTAGATTTTGTATGCATGTGTGGTTTAGGAAGGGGGGCATAGGGTCTGCATTTTGTCCAAAGCAGTCTGTGTGTGTAAGGGGTGATGATTTTTTTTTTTAAAGCCATATGCAAACCAGCCAAAAGCAACAGCACTGTAGTCAGGTGTGTTGTTTGTCTAGAAATTAAGGCAGTTCTTAAAGGCAATCCCTGGCCCCCGCTGCTGTTTTCCAAGATACTGCTTTTTCCTGCTTCTGTAGAGAGGCCCAGCAATCCAACCAGGTCAGGGACGGGGAGAGAATCACTGAACTGAAAACTTAGCCGAATCCTGCAGCCTCTTCTTTACTTAAAGCCAAGGCGCTGCATACAGAAAACTAGTTGGAAGAACATATCCAGTAGGGTTCCTCCCCTCCTCAAATGTTTTAAATGAATTATTTCCTATTGGGGTAGTGGTGGGATGGGGCCATTTAAGGACTCCTTGCTTTGTTCCCGAATTGCCCCTAAATGTGGTTTGTTTTAAACATTCCCTTTCCCATCAGGGCTGTTTGAGGGAAGGGGAGGATGGGTGGGTGGGCATGTATACCTACAAATCTTGTATGCACTGATAATGGGAGCGTGATGTTTTATGAATTTTGCATGCCTTTGGATTGACAGAAAGGGAACCTCTGGAATAACCATGGCTTGAATTTTTATTCTTAAAACTGATTTTTTAAAAATATTAAAAGTTACGAAGGATCAAACCAATTGTGTAACCCACTTGAAATCTATATTTATTTTAATGCAATGTATTACTGTCAGGATGTAGTTGGCCTCGAGGTCATTTTAGCAACTGAAGATTCTACAGTGTTAGTGCTGTGATCTGTGTGATCATGTTGGAAACTTTTGGCTGAAATAAATATAGAAGCGTCTTCAGTTCTGCGCCACTTAAGTCATTTGTCACAATTCTTCGCATGTTTCTAGCCTGGATTTGATTCTCATTTCCCCTTTATCTCTAAACTGCAGGCCTCACCCCCACCCCCAAATATCTAAAATAAGTGGAATAACCTACATTCTTCGCTCCACATACATTCTGTGTTTAGACCTCAGCGTTCTCCGTTTGGGCACAGTCCAGCGTAGAGTGAAGGGGGCTGGGACCAGATCAGCAGTTTTTGTTTCTGTCCGTCTCTCTGCTTATACATGCATTGCAGCTGCTCTATGCATAAATAGCCAGAGGTCTCCAGCAACAGTCTCTCTTCCTCCTACTCCCATGCCCCATAAACATTCTTTGCATTCACTGCAGCAGTTTAAAACTGACTTTACAAGCAGCAGACTTTGTCCTCTTTAAAATCACAGCCTATCTGTTGCATAAGGATTATTTAACTAGACCTGGGTCAAGAATTATCAACCAAATACTTTTTGAGAGCTGGTCAGTTTGTGCTTCAGTGTCTATTGTGAAGCCAGAAACTTTGAGCTTGTTGAAGAAGAGGCTACAGCCCCCCAAATAGATCCACTAGGGCCCCCTCAGATTCAGAAATTGAACTGGGGGGGGGGGGAGTGGTGTTCATTTCCTTTCAGAGCTCCTCTGATTTCTGAGAGTTCACTAGGCGTTGGCTAGAAGCATCGATCTGCAAGCATTGCTCTTATCGTTTTAAAATGGAATCTGAAATTTTACAGCCCCAAATTCTCTTGTGTGCCTTCCTGCTTTTTGCAAAACCATTTCCTCCTGGAGCAGCTGTGGAGAACCTGTGATGCTCAGGGGTCAGCAAACCTTTTCAGCAGGGGGCCGGTCCACTGTCCCTTAGACCTTGTGGGGGGCCAGACTATATTTTGAAGGGGGAAAAAGAATGAATTCCTATGCCCCACAAATAACTGAGAGATGCATTTTAAATAAAAGGACACATTCTACTTATGTAAAAACACTCTGATTTCTGAATTGTCCGTGGCCGGATTTAGAAGGCGAATGGGCCGGATCCGGCCCCTGGGCCTTAGTTTGCCTACCCATGGTGAATTCCAGCTCCCATCAGCCACAACCAGCATGACCAATTGTCACAGATCACAGGAGTAGTAGTCAGCATCTGCCTGGGAAGTTGCCTGCTCTTGATGGGGTTACAGGATTACAGGATCAGGTACGTAGCTTGGAAGGTACTACTGGATCCTTTGCTATCACTTGAGGCTCAGGTGGCTTCCGATCAACTTTGGCAGGCGGCCCAGCTGTGACCCTACCTGGACAGGGATAGCCTAACTACTGTTGTCTATGCTTTGGTAGCCTCTAGGTTAGATTACTACAACACATTACTGGTACCTCGGGTTAAGAACTTAAATCGTTCTGGAGGTCTGTTCTTAACCTGAAACTGTTCTTAACCTGAAGCACCACTTTAGGTAATGGGGCCTCCTGCTGCCACTGCTCCGCCGCTGCACGATTTCTGTTCTAATCCTGAAGCAAAGTTCTTAACCCGAGGTACTATTTCTGGGTTAGCGGAGTCTATAACCTGAAGCGTATGTAACCCGAGGTACCACTGTATAAGGAGAGCTGCCTCTGAAGACGGTTCAGAAACTTCAGCTGGTGCAGAATTTGGTGGCCAACTTGCTCACTGGGGCCAAGACAGTTTGAGCATCTTACACTGATCCTGGCCTAACTGCACTGGCTGCCAATTACCATATTTTTTGCTCTATAAGACTCACTTTTTCCCTCCTAAAAAGTAAGGGGAAATGTGTGTGCGTCTTATGGAGCGAATGCAGGCTGCACAGCTATCCCAGAAGCCAGAACAGCAAGAGGGATTGCTGCTTTCACTGCTCAGCGATCCCTCTTGCTGTTCTGGCTTCTGAGATTCAGAATAGTTTTTTTCTTGTTTACCTCCTCCAAAAACTAGGTGCGTCTTGTGGTCTGGGGCGTCTTATAGAGCGAAAAATACGGTAGTTTCCGGTCACAATTCAAAATTCTGGTTTTGACCTATAAAGCCTTAAGCAGCTCAGGACCACAATACCTCAAGGACCGCCTCTCCCCATATGAACCTACTCGGACCCTGAGATCATCTTCTGAGGCCCTTCTTCATGTGTCTCCTCAAGAGGTCCAGAGAGTGGCCTTTTCCGCAGTGGCTCCCCATTTGTGGAATGCTCTTCCCAAGAAGGTTCACCTGGCACCTTCATGACATCTTTAGGTGCAAGGCAGAAATGTTTCTCTATAACCTAGCCTTTGATTAACATCCTATGGCCTTTGAAATGTGGTTTTTTTTTGGGGGGGGGCATATTGCTTTTTGTTTTATTATGCATTTCATGTCCTCATTTTGTATGTTGTGAACTGCCCCTTGATCTTTGGATGAAGGGCAGTTTACAGATTCAATTAAAAAAAATAAACACCTGGAGGGCATCGCATTGGGCCTGTCCTGGAGAATATTGCATATACAAAATTAACGCAGTAACCATTCTGTGTCAGGGTGTTACAAACCAAATGCTAAGATTTATGCAACTCCGCTAACAGTGGACAGAAATCTGATAGTCAAGGCTCAAAAAAGCACTGCTTGAGATTATATCGGGTGGTCTTCCAGATGTTGCTGGCCTCTCAGCTCCCACCAGCTGCATCCAGCATGGCCAACACTCAGGAATAATGATGGGCAACATCTGGAGGGTGATAGATTCCCTAGCCCTGGCTAAATCATAGGGGATTTGAACAGATAGCCATCTGTTATGGATGCTTTAGTTGAGATACTTGCATTGTAGGTTGTTCGACTAGATGTTAAGTGTTCCTTTCAACTCTGATTCTATGAACATACTTCTGTTTCCCAAGGCAGGGACAACCCCAAAAAACGAGACGCCATCTACTTGGAATTGAAGATTGAACCCTGTATTTCCTTGCTGCTTACAAGCAAGAATAAAATACACAATTGTCTCAAATTTTGTTGGACTCATCCTTCTCTTCCCCTTCTTCATAATGGGATCTTGACCTGGCCAATACATGGTACAAGGTCATTTAATGGTTTCCTTGCTGCTGCTGCAATTCCTTCTGAAACATTGCTGAAACGAAGCCTTGCAATCCCTTAATGGTTTGCAGAGTGCTTCCTCCCACCCTCGCCTTTTCTATTAAGAGTTTGCTTAAGAGATGGCGCCAAAGCAGAGAAAGTGGAGACGTCAATTCATTTAATTTTGGAAATATCAACAGAGTCTAAAAATACATCTAGCACGAGTAACATTTTATATTTCAGCTTCAGGGTTGTTGTTTTTTTTAAAAAAAAGAGGTGATCTAATGGTCCCTGGATACTAGGATTTTGCTTTTTCTTTCCAAAAACACGACGGAAAACAAGTCTCTTGCGCATTTTGCACAATATTTCAGGGCAGTCGTAAGTTAAAAGGTCAGGCTGGAAGTTTCAGTGCTGGCTCAGTAGAAGCAAAGGCTGGGAATAATATACGTTTATATAGCAAGGAATTCAGGATTTGCGTTCCAGCATATCAGCATTGGAGACAAGGGAATAGATTATCAAATGTGATTGTGATATAAAAACTAAGATGGCGAAATGTGAATCAGGTTCTTAAAGAGCTCTAAAGAAGAAAATGTGTCCCAAGTGAGTTAGTGGGTCTCAGGTGAGATTTAACCTAAGTGCAAAGTGATCCATGTTGGGAGAAAAACATAGCCTAACTTCATCTAACTATAGTACCCTGTTCTTGGAGGTTGTAATAGATTGTGCTTTTCAGTGCTTGGAATGATTTGGAAACAAGCTGATAAGAAACCAGTATCATGATGTTGCTACATATATCTTGCCCAACTGGTGCCTTCCATATGTTTTGGACTACATCGCCCATTGGCTGTTTAGAGAATTTTTATTATTATTGATGTTTTATTGTGTTTTTAATATTTTGTTGGAAGCCGCCCAGATGACGAAGATGATTATCCAGATGCATGTTCTAATCCAGAGCTTTCCAAACTTTTTGAGTCCATGGCTTGCTTGCTTGCTTGCTTGCTTGCTTCCTTCCTTCCTTCCTTCCTTCCTTCCTTCCTTCCTTCCTTCCTTCTTTCCTTCTTTCCTTCCTTCTTTCTTTGGCACCCCTGTGGGACTCAGGTGTGCGTGACCCTTGCCTGCAGAGCTGGCAGCTCCTCACCTCTTTTCAAACACCCTCCCTTGTGGAGTGTTCCCTCAGTCCCTAGGTTTCAATAATTTCCCCTACTAATTGTAGCCTTCTTTGCTGTATTCCATTCCCCCAACATTCATGAGAAACTTTTTGGGGCTACATTGGGTAGAAGAGATTGTCAAAAACCAAATTGTAGGGCATCTGCTGGTACAACGCTGCTGTTGGATACAAACTTGAGACTTTGGCAGTGCTGCTCATAATTAGTTTTTGGGCAGAATCTTACTCATTCCATCAGCGCAAGGATTTCCATTTGTACTATAAGAGAACTTCCTCCCCTGGGCTCCCTGCTAAACTTGTTCTTTAGGTTCTCCGCAAGAACCCAGAGCAGATTTGGGAAAGGAGAGGAGGGTAGTTCTGCTGTGTAGGTTAAAATCCTTGCGCTGATGAAGAAAGTTAGTTGGATATTGCCCTTTCTCTGCTGTCATGAACAAAAAATCAATATTACATGTGTTCCCAGGTATACATCTCCTGGACCTTTGAGAATAATGCCTTGCCTTGCTATGTATGTTAAAATGCAATTAAAAAAAGAAAGAGAGAATAATGCCTTGCCTCCTACTCAGCTATGGCTTTTTAGGGTCTAATCTCTAAGGGTTTCATAAAAAAATAAAAATAAAAGCAGTAATTGGATATTTTGTGTGTGTCTATACTTCTGGTTGCCAGCAGAGAAACGACAGTCCTTTCAAAGTCATGGCCAGGAGAGATTACTTATTTGGGTTTAAATCAGATTATAAAAATCCTCCCTTGAAAATCTCATTTCCATGCAGGTTGATTCACTGAATATAATTGACCTTGGAATGATGCTCCCTTCACTGAGGCCTCTGGCAAGAAAATGTTCTTCTGTGTGGAGCTCCCTAAAATATTGGCTATGGTTTTCAGGCTTCTACTTGAGATGAGAAAGGAGTGAGACGCTTCGGACGCACCGTTGTGATTGTGCTCAGTTGTGCCACACGGGGTCGCTGTGTGCTCACATGAGCAAAGAAGCACCAGCGTCTCCATTGAATGGCTTCGGACAAAGTGGCAAGAGAGGTCATTCCGTCTCTGTGCCCCAAAGCCCAAGGCATTAACTGATTAATTGTCTTCTGAATGGGCAACTATTATTTTATGAACTGAGAAGTAAGCCCCGGCAGCTTAAGCAAAGGGTTCTCTAAAGGCTGGGCACTATTTTTGACACCAGAAGGTTTTCTCTTTAGCTCCCAGCTGTTTCAGCTCTGCGGCGAGATATTAATGCACAGATAATACTAATCCTGGCATTGCTGCATGAGAACCGTCTTCCAGGGCAGAATCTATTGCGCTCGGAACAAGACAGCTTGAGGTTCTAATACCGGCAGGGTAGCAACAACTGCAACAACAAAAAAACCCAACAGCCTGGCAATTAGACATGTTATTAACAGAGGTCACTGCATACAGCAGAGGGTGAAATACAGAACGTGTAAAGAAGAGCTTGTTTGTTTTCGAAATACTTAAACCCTCTTTTATACGCTTTGCCTACTGCCAATCAATTTCACGGAACAAATGGAAGTTTTCATAATATGAGAGAAGGGGAAAAATATATACATTTCTCCACTTCTGTTGGACTTTTTAAAGCAGAGGTTGGGAGGTCATAGAATTGCAGAGTTGGTAGGGACACCGACGGTCCTCGAACCCCCTGCAGGGCAGGAATATCTGCCAGGGATTCTTTATCTGTGATTCCTGCATTGCAGGGGATTGGACTAAGTGATGCTTGAGATCCTTCCCAATTCTGCAGGATTTCGTTACTCTAAGTGACCATGGGGCTCTTTGGGGGACAGGGCCGTCTTTAGCATATGTGCCCCTGGGGTGCAAAGATCCACCCAGTGCCCCAAAATTTAGTTTAGCCACCCCCAAATTTTTTAGGAGGGGCGATCTCAAAGTTGTTGAGCTTTTTTGGCAAGGGGAGGCCAAAGTTGTGGACCTTTTTTGGAGGAGGAAAATCATTCACCTGTAACAACGATGCAGCAGAAATATAGTCATACCTTGGGTTAAAGGCGCTTCGGGTTAAATTTTTTCAGGTTGCGTCCCAAGGTGACCCGGAAGTACCGGAAAGGGTTACTTCCGGGTTTCGCCGCTCGCGCATGCACAGACGCTCAAAAAGACATCACGTGCATGCGCAGAAGTGGCGAATCGCGACCTGCGCAGACGTGGGTTGCATTCTGCTCAGATTGCGAACGGGGCTCCGGAACGGATCCTGTTCACAACCAGAGGTACCACTGTAACTGCTTTTGTTTTCTGACTCGGGAATATCTGGTGCAATGGAGTAACAGAGCGATGGAGGGGGGGCACTTTAGCTCCATTGCTTTTGACTGCCACCGATCGAGAGGGACTGATATACAGTAGGTATACATTTGGTGCCCCCCAGAATTCAGCGCCAGGGTGCCCCGCACCCCTTGCACCCCTGGGTAAAGACGGCCCTGTTGGGGGAAGCCATATTCTTCAGATTTAGGGTGAGCATAATGGTTTAGACAGCTATCGGCCTTCCATTCTGTTTCAAAAGGTGAAAAACCTTGAATTTCCCTCCTCTAGTCTGCATTGGGATCTTGGACTTCAGAAGGAAGCACCTGTCGCTTTTCTTTAAAAGCGTGGCAGCCGCCCATCTTTGTGGCTCCGGCTTGGGCTACGTTGCCCACTGCGCTTCTGTGATACTCGTGAACAGGCCCAAATAATATAGTCAAATGGAAAGAACAGGCAGGCGAGAGAAAGCACAAAGACAAAAGAGACTGTAAGCACATTAGCTAGACGCAAAGATGCGAGGTGGGAATATAAATAAATAAATCTTCAAACAGCTCTGCTTAGATTTAAAATATGTGCATGTATCATGCCAGCCGCTCACTTTAAAAAAAGAAAGAAAAAGATTGTAACCTGCATATTTAGCCTTTAAGAAAAAAAGGGAGACATTTTAGAAACTCTTGCAAAACTACTCTAAAGTCTCTCTCTCTCTCTCTCTGTGTGTGTGTGTGTGTGTGTGTGTGAGAGAGAGAGAGAGAGAGAGAATCAATGAATGCCTTTAATGATGTGACCAGTGCTAGCCAATCAGTGCTGTCCACACTTTATATTTGATTCAAAATAGCAGATCAGTGCTGTTGTTTTTCCTCCCGGAGCCTGGAGAGAGGAAGGTGCATGTGGCAGAAATTAAACACAGAAAACTCTGATGTGCACGACATGAATGTTCGTGCATGTTTAAATATAATATCCACGGAAGGTAAAGTGCTACGACGGCAGGAACAGGTGGAAAATGGAGCTTGTGACTTTGTTTTTTCGGGGGCACAGAGGAGTGATTGGAGGGGGAGAAAGGTGGATGAATGAAGACGGAGAACGAAGAATATTTATGTCAGTTGATGCTACTGTTAATGCTTTCTTCCCTGGGTTGGCCTACTTTTCTAGCCACCTGGAGTGTGAACTCTGGTAATTTGGCAACAAGCTAGGCAGGAGTGCTCAGGCACAGCTGGAAATTTGGCTTGTGGTGATTTCTGGCTTGCTGGCTTATGGGTGTTGCATGGGAAGGTGTTTCAAGTTGCTTCCTCATGAGAACAAGAAAAGGAAGACTGCAGCATTGGATAGTTGCCCAGCTCTTGGGGAAAAGAAAGAGCCATTCTTGGGAAGTACAAATCACGTGGTCAGGAGCTCCAGAGGCGGAGAAGGTATTGCTGTTAACCGGTCACATTTCACCTTTGATGCAGTGGCGTAGCGTGGGGGGGTGTGCAGGGGGGCCCGGCCGCACCGGGCGCAACATCTGGGGGTTAGGGTTAGGGGGCGCAAATCCACGGGTTAGGGGGTGCAAATCCACGGGTTAGGGGGCGCAAATCCACGGGTTAGGGGGTGCAAATCCACGGGTTAGGGGGCGCAAATCCATGGGTTAGGGGGCGCAAATTACTTGCCTTGCCCCGGGTGCTGACAACCCACGCTACGCCACTGCTTTGATGTACAAGATATTTTGCAACCAACAATTTTGCTCATCCTTAAAAACAACCCTGTGAGGTAGGTCACCAGTATCCTTAGTTTTAAAGACAGGCAAGTGAGACTGAGAGTTGGTTTGCATGTTCCACTTATCTGTCTGTCCTTCCATCCATCAGTAAACATGGCATTTTAGAAGAACAGGCAAAAAAAGAAAAGAAAAAAAGAGAGGTACCTGTATGTCCTTGCTCTCTAGGAGCTTTCACAATTTGAACTGCAGATTTTGCAAGGAAGGGATACAACTGAGGTTTGGGGGCTGATGCATGAGTGAAGAAAGGTTGGATCCAGATGGCCTGTTTGAAGAGCATTCTTTCTGTTTTGTTTGCAGAAAGTTTGTGGGGAGGTTATATCAGCTTCGGCGGGTGACCCGGCTACACCTATATCTGGGTAGGGACAGCCTAACTCCTGTTGTCTATGCTCTGTTAACCTAAGTTAGGTTGCTGCAATGAATTATGCACGGGGCTGCCTTTGAAGGTGGCTCAGAAACTGTATGCAACCACCGCTATTATAAGCCTCCTTGAGCGTAGGATGAGGTCAGATACCCAGGTGAGATATGCAAGCCCAAAGCCTCCTTCTTCCAGGCCCTGTTGCTCAAAGACACACACAGGTGTGTCCCTTTAGGCTTGTTGGCTCCAGGTGCATTGCACTGACTACAACGTTTTTTAAAAACCAAGCTGTTGAGATAGTTGGGAAGCCTCTTTCTTATCCCACTTAGCAGAGAGAGGGAGATCAGAATTAATTGTTTTCATCTCCCGATAGCTGTGGGTTTTCCAGTTTAATTAAACATTCCTGAAGCGGAGCAGCTGAAGCGTTGGAGTTCTGTTTGCAAGGAGAGGCTGCCAAACCTGGATTCTCTCTTCCTTACTTTTGAAGAAGTGGGGCTGGTCTGCAGAACGCATTTTGGCAGGTGGTTTCCTCATTCATTCCAGGTTTGCTCCAATCGGATGTTCTGCCACTGAGCTATGGCCCTTTCCCATCAGCACATGAGGACGCCTTTCACTGAGTCAGACCCTTGGGTCCATTTACCTTGGTATCGTCTACACCGACTGGCAGCTGCTCTCCAGGAGCTCAGATATAACAAACATTTATGGCAAGAATAGGTAAAGGTAAAGGGACCCCTGACCATTAGGTTCAATTGTGACCGACTCTGGGGTTGCGGCGCTCATCTCGCTTTATTGGCCGAGGGAGCCGGCGTACAGCTTCCGGGTCATGTGGCCAGCATGACTAAGCCTCTTCTGGCGAACCAGAGCAGCCTGCGGAAACGCCGTTTACCTTCCCACCAGAGCAGTACCTATTTATCTACTTGCACTTTGAGGTGCTTTCGAACTGCTAGGTTGGCAGGAGCAGGGACCAAGCAAAGGGAGCTCACCCCGTCACGGGGTTTCGAACCACCGACCTTCTGATCGGCAAGCCCTAGGCTCTGTGGTTTAACCCACAGTGCCACCCGCATCCCATGGCAAGAATACAGGAAGCCAAAATTATACTGGCTCAGACCATTGGTCTGTTATCTGCAGTGACTGGCAGTAGCTCTCACCTGGATAGCTCAGTTGGTTAGAGCGTGGTGCTGATAACACCAAGCTTGCAGGTTCGATCTCTGCATGGGACAACTGCGTATTCCTGCATTACAGGGGGTCAGACTAAGTGAGCCTCAGGGTGCCGTCAAAGTGCAAATAGATAAATAGGTACCACTCCAGCGGGAAGGTAAACGGTGTTTCCGTGCGCTGCTCTGGTTCTCCAGAAGCGGCTTAGTCATGCTGGCCACATGACCCGGAAGCTGTACACCAGCTCCCTCAGCCAATAAAGCCAGATGAGCACCGCGACCCCAGAGTCATTCGTGACTGGACTTAACTGTCAGGGGTCCTTTACCTTTACTTGACTCTATCACATGTGCGCACTGGTCTGCACACCTGGCCAGATAAGGCTGCACAGTGGAAAAGTCAGTCTAAGGAGAGTCACCCAAATGATGTCCTGAAGGTTGTCTAGAGGTAGGCTTGCCATTGGCCTGAGCCACACAACTTCATGGATTGCTTCTGGGCTGTCCCTCTTTTGGCCCAGTAACCACGAGGGCGACACCTTTCTGGATCCAGATTCTGCCTCAGACTGACTCACCGTCCCTTTCCTCCAAGCACCAGCCCTGTGCTATGCCCTCTGGCTGGAAACCTGACATGCCAACTCCCACTCTGGTTGCATCAACTGCGGTGTGCAAAGGATGCCTCTGCCTGCATGACTAAACTGTTTTCACAATAATTTGAATTGCAATGCCAAAAAAAGAAAAGTGGATTCTGAGCAAGTTCGCTTACTGCTCAGGTACAGTACAGTCATACCTCAGGTTACAGGCGCTTCAGGTCGTGCGTTTTTGGGTTGCGTACTGCGCCAAATCTGGAAGTACCGGAACGGGTTACTTCCAGGTTTCGGCGCTCGCGCATGCGCAGAAACTCCAAGTCACAACCCGCATGCACAGCCGTGGTGCTGCGGGTTGTGAACGCTGCGGGTTGCGAACGTGCCTCCCACATGGATCACGTTCGCAACCTGAGTGTCCACTGTACCGGCATAATTATGCCAGCATCTGGAAAACATAGGCACATATTTCATGTGAAGGAGGATGTCTCTATGAAAAACGGCTGGCAAGCCTGGTAGACTCACTCACTCATTTCCTCCCTCTCATAAATACCAGCATCGTCGTGAGGGGACTTCCCAAACACCTACGAAGATAAGACTTGATACATGACTAATCAAGCTTGAGACACATGCATTAATAGCAGCTGGAAAATGGGATCTCTTGACTGGTGCTGTCCCACAATCTTCCCTCCAGTGCCTCAGGAGTTGTTGGCTGCGGTTTTTCTGCCTCATTCTCAGGGAATGTGAGAATTTCTTTAGAATTTCCTGGCTGGAGCTCATCCTTGCCTCTTGTAAGTCTGCATGAAGAAATGGTGGCAGCGGGTGGGGAAAGGAGTTATAAATCTCTGGCTTTTGCACAGCCGGGAGGTCGCTTGCTTGGACGAAGGCAGGAGTCGTGTTTGTTTCTTTGCCAACTTGGCCCCCAGAAGGTTGTGGCCCTCAGGACATCAAAGTTTCCTCAACTTTACTTTAGAAGATTCCACCTAAACATTAGGAAGAACTTCCTGACAGTAAGAGCTGTTTGACAGTGGAATTTGCTGCCAAGGAGTGTGGTGGAGTCTCCTTCTTTGGAGGTCTTTAAGCAGAGGCTTGACAACCATATGTCAGGAGTGCTCTGATGGTGTTTCCTGCTTGGCAGGGGGTTGGACTCAATGGCCCTTGTGGTCTCTTCCAACTCTAGGATTCTATGATTCTAAGAGTTTTGGTTGGTGTAAGGTAGGGATGTTGAAATTCTACTGGAAATGGGAGCAAATCACTGGTGATTGTTTATTCCTCCCATGTCCGGAAGGGAGATCAATGCAGAAAATTGCATTCACTGTTGTTGCTTTCAGTTCACAAATTGTTAAGGTGCCCCCTTTCCCCTCACAGTGCTACTATTCCCATAGTTCTCCAGGAAAAGGAATTGACTGTTAAAGCACTCTCATACTGCTAAACCATCTCGATTTAAACAGGACATTTTGGCTTCTGATTGGATCCCAGTAGGTCTCGTTTTTTGGTCTGGCGCTCTGGCATTAGTCAGTTGGCTCCCGCGAGAGCTCAGTACCCAAAAAAATGCATGCCCTGGCACAAATGATACTTGCCCAAAAATGGAAAAAAAGAAGAAGTCCCAGCTAAAGAAGAATGGATACAAAAACTTGCAGAATATGCAGAAATGGTGAAACTTGCTGGAAAAATAAGAAATCAGGATAACAAACTTTCTATAAAAGAATGGAAATGGTTTGTTGAATATTTTCAAGCAAACTGTAAACACATAAGAACACTGGCTAGGATTATTGTAGTAACCTGCAGTTTTATAAGAGTATGTATTTAAAGTGGATGAATAAATGATCAAATTAAGTTAATTTGGATATGCAGAAAAATATTAAAAATAAATTTAAGGAACTGCAGAAAGGGGGGAAGGAAGTCAGGTTTTGAAATGTTAAAATGATTGTAAAATTATTGAAATGTATAAAACTGAAAATCTATATCGATCGATCAATTGATCAATCAATCAATCAATCAATCAATCTATGATGAGCGTCCCAATTTGGATCAGCTGAATGTTGGAGGGCAGGCATCCTGGGAATTGTAGCTCTTTGTGGGGAATGGAGGGCTCTTCCTCTCAGCGCCCTTAATGAACTACAGTTCCCAGGATTCTCTGGGGGGAACCATGGCTATGGTATGATCCTGCTTCAACTGCATAGGGTCAGTGCGACCTTGCATGGCTGAGTTCTGTCCCATCTGCTGCTCCACTCCCTTTAGCCACTTGTCACGCCCAATTTTTGCACCTGGCCCCGCCCACTAATGACATGCGGCCCTGAGAAGGTTGGCCAAGAAGCAATGCGGCCCTTGGGATGGAAAAGGTTCGCTCCCCTCTTCTCTCTGTCATGTGGAAGTAGCCTAACAATGTTCATATTCCCAGATATCTATTTACATGTATAGTATATGAGAAGGCAGGCTAAAATAAATAATACTTATGTGTCTGTATATAAATATAGAAGGGAGGCCAAGTGCAAAAAGTGTGAGAAACTTGGGATTGTGCCCTCCAAGGACACTGGTGTTGAATTAGATGATCTGTTGGGACACTTTCCAGCTTTGCAACTCAGAGAAATCTTTAAGCTTTCACTGTGGTGTAGTGGTTAAGAGCGGTAGACTTGTAATCTGGGGAACCAGGTTCTCTTCCCTGCTCCTCCACATGCAGCTGCTGGGTGACCTTGGGCTAGTCACACTTCTCTGAAGTCTCTCAGCCTCACTCACCTCACAGAGTGTTTGTTGTGGGGGAGGAAGGGAAAGGAGAATGTTAGCCGCTTTGAGACTCCTTCCGGTAGTGATAAAGCGGGATATCAAATCCAAACTCTTTTTCTTCTTCTTCTCTTCTTGGCTTCTTCATCACCACCTGTCTTGCTTCCTGGTAACATCTCCCAAGATTACTGAACTTCTGCAAACTCTTCTGATTTTAAGACACTGAGACATTTTATTGCTTGTATGTTCTTTTGAGGACTTCTGATTCTCCCCCCGAGGTGCGCAGCTCCTTTTTCTCCCCTTTTTAATTGTTTGTTGGTGTGTCAAACTGGTCCTCCAAGGACCAATAGCATGAAATGTCCTTTACGAAAATAAAGAAGTGACTCACCGAAATGATACTAGAGGACGGAGAAAGGAGATTTATTGCAGACTCCAATAATGGCATTTCTCTGAGCCTAACAGGTGGATCCAGTATAATCCTCTGGCACACAGCCCACTTTCTCAAGCTGTTGCTTTGGTTACCCCCTCAAAACTTTTCCAAAGCTTAAAGCAGGTTTCCATTCACAGTGTCCTGGTCCTGTTAGGTCCCAGCATGATAAATAAATAGGTAGTTTTGGCGACAATTAAGGCTGTTTCCTGGGGACCTGTTTATAGAGCATCCATCCTGAATTTCTTTTCTTTTCTTTTCTTTTCTTTTCTTTTCTTTTCTTTTCTTTTCTTTTCTTTTCTTTTCTCTTCTCTTCTCTTCTCTTCTCTTCTCTTCTCTTCGAGATTAGACAATGTTGACAATGAGCATTCATTCTGATCTGTTTAAGGGGAAGTTAGAAGATGAGGATATTAACCCATGCTGTCTTTCCCGTTCCGCTTCCACCCTATCTAATCACAAAAAGTCGGGGGGGGGGGAGTTTATTTTGCAAGACCTCCCAATCAACTATAATTGTGCAACTTGAATTTCCTGGCATGTGATTGAATCTCACCTGAAAATAGCTGGTCTGGAAGTGCTCTCAAACTCTGGGGTCTGTGAGATATTGCAATTTATACAATCACTTCAACAGTTGATGCCAACCTAGGATTAGTCACGTGTGAACCCCCCTCTACCAAATTCAGAATTAGCCCAGTGTTTACAAGCTTTCTTGGAGAGCTTTCAGAAAAAATCTTATCCAGAACCACTTGCCAAGCGTGGACTTGAAGGTGCATTGATTCTGATGGTACTCTGCATGTGACCAGAGGCGTAGCAACACTGGTACCCGGTGTGAATTTTTTTTGTCACCCCCCCCACCAACATTGCAATTTTTGGGAACGTTGCTCAGAGTTGTTGAGCTTTTTCAATCAATCAATCAATCAATCAATCAATCAATCAATCTTTATTATGGTCCAGAGACCCAACAAATCGTTACAAAGCAATGCACAATTCAGATATCCTACCTCCAGGTTAAACAAGTATTTTGTTCAGACTTAAAGATAGGGATCATTGGTTCTTGCAACCACCAATTAAAAACTTCGCCACTGCTAATGTTCTAGCGTTTGTCTGGTCTTCCAATAGGAATCTGACATAGTGAACCTCTGATTTTCCCACGAAAGGTACCAGCAAGGGTAATATCAGTTCAGCCCTGGCTTGCTCATATTTCACACAGTGCAGCAAAATATGTTTTATAGAATCAATGTCTTGAGCACACAAGCAAAGTCTGTCCTGGTAGGAAACTCCTCTCAACCTGCCATCCAACACTGCAGAAGGAAAGACATTTAGTCTGGCTTTGGTGAATAACCTTCAATTATTTGGTACTGTCAGCTTTTTTTTTTTTTAGGGTGCCCTGAACTTGCTGACCTTTTTTAAGGGAGGGTTGGCCGTGAAACAGATACGCCAGCTGATCGCACAAATACGCTCGCCGAGGGGTGCACTGCCATGCCAATCGGCCTGGGGGGATTTTGTCACCCTCCCTAGGCATGACACCCAGGGTGGACCCCCCCCCTTGCGACGCCCCTGCATGTGACCATTGACATATTCCTTCCTGGGAATTGTAGTTTGGTTTTGCCTGTCCTTATATCAACTACTCAGCACTTGCCATGGAGGAGAAAGAGGTATTTTTGAACCATCTATGCCAGTACTTTTGCTCCACAATTTTATTGTCAGAATCAATAAAAGGACTTCTGCCAGTTATGGACATTAAAAAAGCATAACCTTCCCTAGTGATCTGATTTAGTTTCATGTCAGTATTACTAGAATGTGAGTTTTTCTTCATTTCAGAAAGCAGATCCCCAAACATCTACAGCTCTTTCCATGCATTATCCACACAAAGGGGTCTCCATCCATGTGTAGAAAGGGCAACATCACTGGCCTTTTTCCTGATATTCTCATGTGGTGAGGCCTGGCATTTAAAGCACCAGGAAATCTATTTGAGAGTGGAAGTTATTGCAGATACCAAACTTCAGCAGAAAGGGAAGCACTGATTGATTGGCATTTATTGCCCTTCATTCACCATGTGGTCGCAAGACACATTACTATATATGATGCATGTTGGCATCCGTTTGTCTCAAGAGACGATAGAGTGTGCCTCTGGGGTTAAAGTCAAATTGCTGCGCTAGCAGCACCAAAGTGACCTTCCTGGGGCGCACGCCCAGGCAGTGTGTATGGAGGTCCTGGGCTGCCCACTGATGTGGACCAAAAGAAAGCAGAGCAAGACATTTGGCACTAGCTTGGCTGAAGGAGTTGCTGGCATCCAAGGCGCCATCCAACAATCTCTGGCACTCCACTCTGAATTTGTGTAGGGTTCACTCCTTAGCCTTTTCTTCTCCCACAGATATCCCGCAAGGCAGAGGTTTAGGATCAGAGTTTGCCTTCTAGATGGGCTCCCTTCCCAGGTTGTCAAGCACCACCTGCCCATCACTTCCCTCTACAGCCCATGCAGAAACCACCTTCTTGACCCTTAGACTGTTGGTCTCATTTGCTCAATCTGCTGGAGCCTGTCTTTACATGCATGTGATATATATATATTGTTATTTAGTCATGTCCGACTCTTCGTGACCCCCTGGACCAGAGCACGCCAGGCACTCCTGTCTTCCACTGCCTCCTGCAGTTTGGTCAAACTCATGCTGGTAGCTTCAAGAACACTGTCCAACCATCTCGTCCTCTGTCCTCCCCTTCTCCTTGTGCCCTCCATCTTTCCCAACATCAGGGTCTTTTCCAGGGAGTCTTCTCTTCTCATGAGGTGGCCAAAGTCTTGGAGCCTCAGCTACACACACACACACACACATTAAATCATGGGTAGGCAAATTAAGGCCCGGGGGCCGGATCTGGCCCAATTGCCTTCTAAATCCAGCCCCCGAAAGAAAGTGCAAGGTGTCCTGAGATAGCCCCTCTTCCCCCACAATCTTCTCACTGTTCCCACACCCCCAGAGGGAAGGTGAACAGACAGGAACAGCAAGGAGTTGGACGGAAGAGCCAGGAGTCTCTGGAGGTTGGCAGCGGGTCTCCTGCCAAGGCGTGGGCCTTGGCAGATGCCCGATAATGCCAGTCCCTGATCCAAACCCTGATGGTAATCATGATACCATGGCATGTACTCAGTACATTATAAATGCTCAATGAACTTCAGGTGCATTCATCGGTTGTCTCAGAACAGCTTACTGTAAATCTGTAAAGTAGATCAGTTTTGCTACCTCCATGTTTCATGTGCGGGACTGAAACAGACAGGTGGTGGGTTCATACCCCTCAACCGTCCCGGGAAAACCAGGACATTCCGTTTTTTCACGTGAGAACACGGTGGCCATTTTTAGTTCCTCAATCTCGTCTCAAAAAAGGTGCTTCTTTCAGAGATGCGTTCTTGCACGGGTCACATGACTCGTGTGGGAGCATGGTCCTGTAAGATGGCATCCTGATTTTGAACCTCGGCGTGTTGGAGAGTGTGATGGGTTTCCAGAGGGCATGTTGGTTCTTCCAGAATTTTAGGAGAACAGGAAGCTGCCTTATGTTGAGTCAGGTCATTGGTCCATCTGCCTCTGTATTTTACTGTATTTTATGCTGCTTTTATAATTAAGCATTTTAAAGTGTTTTAAATTTGTTGTTAGGAGCCCTGAGCCCGGTTTTTGAACCGGGAAGGGTGGGGTATAAATAGTTCTTGCCACCCCTACCTGAAGATGCCAAGGCTTGAACACAGGATCCTCTGTATTCAAAGCA